>NW_025408641.1:0-600000 GCF_020137385.1 Morchella sextelata
AGTACTAGTGTAACGGGGACTGTGGGCGTAGGAACTATGAAGCCAAGGATACAACCGAGGCGAAACGAGACGTAGGAGGTTCGTGGACTATGGACTATGGGGCCGAGGTATGCTACCAAGGCGGGAACGTGGACTATGGACTATGGGGCCGAAGGGTTACACCTAAGCAAGAACGGGGACTGTGGACTATGGACTATGGATGGTTGTACCTGTCTAGTATACCGGGTAAACCTATGACGTAGCGCGAACCAAATAGTATTCGTAACTGTGAGTACAGAGGTTGCGTAAAGAGAAAAGAGAAAGAAGAGAAACAAGATATCACGAGACAACGCCCCCCTTATATATCCATACCCTATCCCAATGCTGACTCATATCCTCGCATAACAGAAACAGCAAGAACATAATAGAAACCCGCTTCGCTAAACCCAACCACACTACATAATTCTTCTCCCTTATACCCAGACAACTCACATAGCCAACCCACCTAGCTGCCGTTACAGACCACTCTCCCCCTCTAATGCCTACCTCCTGTAGGCTTAAGCTTCCGTGGATATCGTTCGTGAAATCGTTTAACACATATCGGGTGAATGTTCGACATCCGACAATGGCTGCCACGAAGCTTCGTCATAACCGGCATACTTAACCAAGTATTCAAATCTTCCCCGACGATCCTGGAATCCAAAATATCCTCGACTTCCCACTCCTCTTGTCCTTCAACTTCGACCGGCGTGTGGTACTGTTGTTGTCCTGGTAAAGGATCGTTTTGCTGCAGACGACAATAAAGAGACATGGAATACGGGATGACTTTCATAGAACGAGGGATTCCAACTCATAGGCATAAGGACTAACGATTCGCTTTACGATATATGGTCCCATACGTTTCCAATCAAGTTTCTTCGAAGGGCGTTTGGTGAGGACATGGCGTGTTGATAAGAAAACTTGATCTCCTACTCGATAGTGGGGCGCTGGAGTCCGCTTCATATTTGCCGACTCTTCCTGTATCCTTTGTGCTCGGACATTTCATCTCGTAGAAAATCTATATTTCCTTCATTTCCCGTGCAATACCATTTGCTTGATCTTCCGCCATGGTCCTACCATGTTCCAAGGTCCAAAAGTCATTCGAGGATTTCTTCCCGAATTAGCGTAGAAGGAGAGATTTTCGTTGTTTCCGAAGCATGGTTATTGGTTGCAAATTCTGCCATTGGTAACCATCGGGCCCAGTCTTCCTGTTGATAGGAAACATAACTTCGAAGGTACTGTTCCATCACGGCATTAATCCTTTCCGTCTGCCCATCCGTCTGAGGATGGAACGCGGTAGAAAACTTTGGTGATATTTCTAGACGGTCGCAAAGAGACCTCCAGAATTCCGCAACGAATTGTGTCCCTCGATCGGATACCATAGTGTCGGGTAACCCATGTAACTTCCAAACATTGTCAATATACAGTCTCGCTACTTCCCCCTTGAGTCCGCCTCCTTTGTTGTTGGTATTAGGTGTCGCATCTTAGTTAACCTATCCACCACGACCAAGATTGCATTGTATCCATCGCTCTCTGGGAGGTCGGTAACAAAATCCATTGACACATCCGTCCATGGTCCTCGGTATTGGCATCGGGGCGGAGTACTCCATAGGGTGCATTGCGTGGTGCCTTGCTACGGGTACACACATTGGCAATTCCGAACATACTGATCGATATACTTCCGGCATTTGTGGCCAGTAATACTCTCGATTCAGAGTTCCAAAGTCTTCGCTCTGCCTGGATGACCTGCCGATGGTTTGTCATGATACTCTTTTAGGAGTCTTAGCCGAAGATTGTTGTCATCTGTACGTATAGGCGCCTCGATAGAGTAGGCGACCATTGTATATCTTCCGTGCATTCGGCAAGGGAGATTTTGTTCGACTGGCGGACGCCATTTCAGAGCATCGCGAGGACTTTGTTCGGGAAACTGTCAACATTGGTAAAGGCATTTAAAAACAACTCTTCTACAGTGGACATTCCTTCAGCGGATTCATTTGAAAAAGAACCCGCGAACAAACTTAGCTTTGAATCCAAATTTTTTCGCTTCAAAACCACCTGGCTTTGATGCGTCAACCGTTCATCCCCCTCCTTAGGTAGGTCACCCGACCTCCTAGTCAATGCATCTGGTTTCGCCCCTTGTTTTCCTGGTCTAAATTGAATGACGAAATCGAACGTGAAAGAAATTCCGACCAACGGGCTTGTCGACGGTTTAATAACTTTGTTGACATGAAATATTCGAGATTCCGATGGTCGCTAAGAACTTCAATGGGAATTGTGCCCCCTCCAAATGATGTCGCCATTCCTCAAAACATCGTACGATTGCTAGGAGTTCTTTGTCATAGATTTCATAGTTACATTCCGCAGGGGAATGTTTCTTAGAGAAGAAAGCGACTGGATGTAGAATTCCTTCGTCGTCACGTTGGGACAGGATTCCAGCAGAAACATAGTCGGATGCATCGGTTTCTACCACGATTTTCCGATCCGGATCAAAGTGCATTAGTATGGGTGCCGTTGTGAACATCCTTTCAATGTCTGGAATGCTTCCTCCCTTTCATCCGTCCATTCGAATTTAACATTTTTCTTGGTCAGAGCTGTAAGCGGAGCAACAATTTTTGAATATCCCAAAATAAACCGTCGATAGAAATTTGCAAATCCCAAAAATACCTGAACATCATGGAGATTCCTTGGTGTGGACCATTCTAATACGTCAACAACTTCTTTGGATCCATCCTATTCCCATCCGGGGTGAGAATAAGGCCGAGATATTTCGTTTCCTGGACCATAAATTCACATTTTTCAGGTTTAAGGTGAACATGATTCTCATCAAGTACCTTCAAAACCTTCTGGACGTGATCCTTATGTTCTGACAAAGTTTCCGAATAAATTAGGATATCATCCAAATAAGCTGTAACAAATTGATCGAGATAAGGCCGTAGGATATCATTAATCCAATGTTGAAAGGTGGCCGGGGCGTTGGCTAATCCGAACGGCATTACTGTATACTCGAAATGTCCATATCGAGTTCTAAATGCCGTTTTCCATTCGTCTCCCTCCGCTACCCTGATCTGATTGTATCCCCATCGTAGATCCAACTTAGTATAGTACTGTGCCTTCGAAAGTTTAGCCAAAGTTTCCTTTAACAGTGGTAACGGATACCGATTCTTGACCGTGATCGCATTGAGGCCTCGGTAATCCACACATAGCCGGAGAGTCCCATCACTTTTCTTTACAAATAGTATAGGTGCTCCCGCCGGTGATTCACTGGCCCGAATAAATCCTTTGGGTAAGTTCTCATCAAAATATTCCCGTAATGCTTTCAATTCAGTCTGCGATAGGCCATAGATGGGTCCATACGGTGGTCGTTTACCCTCTTCCAAAATTATTTCAATATCATGGGAGGGTCGGTGAGGCGGAAGGACTGAGGCATCGTATTCTTTAAACATGGGAAGGCGAAGGTGGAATTCCTTTGGTACGAGTTGCTTGACGTCGGTGGTGGATTTCTCAACTGCTGAAACGACAACAGTATGATGTTCCGGTAGAGGGATCGATATTCCATGGACAGTAACTGCAGTTCCACTGAGTGAACAGTGTTTAACACAGTCCCGAGAATCAAAAACAAGTAGATTATCCTTTGGCCGAATGGTGACATCGTGCCGTCGCATCCACGGTATTCCCATCACGATCGGATAATGTCCCAACTTTGTAAAGAAACATGAGGCAATTTCTCGGTGGCCATGAATATCTAGTGAAACATCGACAATGTGGGTAATTTCTCCTGACTGGATAGGTCTTCCATCCATAACATCTACCTGGCGAGGTTTCCTAAGGGGGGTCATTGCAAGATTGTTGTGACGTACGAAAGATTCATCGATAAAAGCATATCCTGATGCTCCAGTATCAATGAGAGCGTAGGTGGGAATGAAAGAGTCGGAATTCTGAGAGACCGAACAGGTAACAACAAGAGAGTCTTCGGACATCTTATCCTCAGACACAGCAGCAGCAGCAGGGAGAACAGAAACAGGTGGCGGGGCTGGCCCCTTTGGTTTGCCATTTTTTACCAAAGGGGCTGACCTTTTAACGCCGGCTTTGGGGACCCATTTTCAAGTGGCCTTTCTCGCCAATTGCTAATGGAACGGGGATCTTGGGCGCGAGGAGCCAGGTAACGAGGCTTAGAGACATGGCGAGATTTAACTGTAACGGTGGAAACGGAGATACGAGAACGAAGGTCAGCAATAGTGGCATTGGCTTGGGCCTCCCAGACCTTTGCAACAGCGGTGATGTGAAGAACCTCATCTTCAGCATCGGCGAGGTTCTCGTCAGCGATAGTGAGACTTTCCTGATGTAGTGCCAGACGGAACCGAAGCTCTTCTTCTTCAGCCTTCGATTCCTCCAGCTCAATCTTCAAAGCAACAATAACCTCGTCGCGACCTCGGATGATCTCGGTAGAATCTTCCTGGTTATCGCACAAGGTTTGCCAAAAATCGGCAGCCTTTTCGTTGGCTGCTTCTAGTTCTGTGGTGAGGCCGGCAATGACCTCTTCCTGAGCCGTGTCGATAACGGGTTCTAGTGGTGTGGGGGTGTCAAGAGGCTTGGTGAGAGCCTCCAAACACTCCGCAATAAGACCATGAGCCTCCGTAAGTTCTTCGCCGAAGTCTATATCGGCTGGGAGGGGACCATAGGTGGTCAGAAATTCTGAAAGACGCTGCAACAGCGTATCCTGAGTGGTGTCGGACATAGTCACGACCAGAGCTAAGCAAGGTGGTGTTGTATCGGTTGGCTGTAGAGGACGCAACCTAAGTGTAACGGGGACTGTGGGCGTAGGAACTATGAAGCCAAGGAATACAACCGAGGCGAAGACGTAGACGTAGGAGGTTCGTGGACTATGGACTATGGGGCCGAGGTATGCTACCAAGGCGGGAACGTGGACTATGGACTATGGGGGCCGAAGGGTACACCTAAGGCAAGAACGGGGACTGTGGACTATGGACTATGGATGGTTGTACCTGGTCTAGTATACCGGGTAAACCCTATGACGTAGCGCGAACCAAATAGTATTCGTAACTGTGAAGTACAGAGGTTGCGTAAAGAGAAAAGAGAAAGAAAGAGAAACAAGAAATCACGAGACAACGCCCCCCTTATATATCCATACCCTATCCCAATGCTGACTCATATCCTCGCATAACAGAAACAGAAAGAACATAATAGAAACCCGCTTCGCTAAACCCAACCACACTACATAATCCTTCTCCCTTATACCCAGACAACTCACATAGCCAACCCGCCTAGCTGCCGTTACAACTAGTGGTCCCTTGATCCGACAGGCATTCAGGGATAACCACAAAATGAATATTCCAATTCCTGCACTTATCGATGACTACAATTATCATAAGGGTGGTGTTGATATAGCTGATCAGTTGCGCAGTTATTTTTTTACACAGCTGATTGCAAGACGCAATTGGTTACCATATTTCTTTTGGTTACTGGATACAATGGTTGTCAATGTCTTTCTCCTCTACTCACTCAATCAAGCCCTACCTCGACCCAAAATCACACATAAAGATTTCCGGCTTTTACTTGCTGGTCAGCTTCTTCAAAAGTACGGACCAGAAGAGATAAAAACACGCCGCTGGTACAAAAGAAAAACAGCAAGAGTCACGTACAGCAAAATTTATGGAGTTTTGGATTTACCACCACCTGTTGACCGGCTTCTACAAGAACATGTACAGGTAGGTAACACATCTAATATTTTTCTAATTGCTACTACTACTCGCCATTTCACAGTGTTTCTGGCATACTAGGTACGCATGGAAAAAAGAAGAGAATGCGAGTACTGCCGGCTGAAGTTGAGGAGAGAAGGACAGAAAAGAAAAAGGGCCCCTACATCATATTTTTCCTGTGTACTTTGCAAGTTTGTCCTGTGCCGTGCCTGTTTTGTAAAATATCACCGTGACGACCTGATTCATTGACAACTCCGAGTCAGTGCCTATTGCACCACTTCCTACTGCACCACTCGACAGGTCAACTATAAGTAATTTGCAACCATTATCGGTTGACAGGGTGAACCAAAATGATTTGCAATACACCATCGGTTGACAGGGTGAACCAAAAATGATTTGCAACCATTATCCGAGTCGGTTGCCAGTTGAACTAAGCCACCGGCCCCCCCTACCAGACCAAATATCATATCACATGACCTCTCAAAAAGGAAATCATCAGCGCCAAGTGGGTGCACGGTCCAGGTCGCAACTTTGATAATTTCATCCGTCCATGGGATAATGTACTATCGCTAAGTTTTCTAACATTGGAACGGTTTGATTGGCTGCTGAGTGCAGGGATGTTGATTAGTCAGCACGACACATCAAAGTACTGAGCACTCACGAGAGGAGGAGGATGGGGCCAAAGGCCCCTCATGATTGTAGAGGGAGAATTAAATTTTATTTGATACCCATAATTCAACGTACAACTCGCGGTCGCGAGTTGGCACACCCCTAGTATCGATGTACAGTCGCAACTCGATATGTCGGAACTTAATACCCCCGATCCCTTGCTGTCTCGTACGAAATCCTCTGGGATTTTAATTTCTTCATGCAAAATCAACTTGCTATCCCAGATTTATCGTAAATATTTGCTATCCCGTATATATGAAATGAACTGTATCTTAGTAATCCGACATATCGAGTTGGGACTGTAGAATACTCAGCGCGGATAATCCACCGAAGTACCCACACTAGAATAGGTACAAGCTCTATTCTACAGGTGCTGTGGAGTGCTCTTCTTTTTTACTGGGCTACTGGACTAGTTGAAACATGATAAATCACTCGGGTGCACCTGCCAAGGATCTATTTTTTGCTTTTCCGGAAATGTTGGATAGACCAAGCGTAACTTTTACACGTAGAGTACACGGCACCGGAAATTCACTTTTGTCTTTTATAGGAAACGATCAGAGCGAATCAGCGAACCAGAGTAGTAGAGCCTAGAGTATTGTACAGTTGCGTGCAACAAGTTCCCGCCGTTTTTTGAGGGTAAGCCAAACCATAACCACCCCACCACGAGCTCTACAAAAGTATCAAGATACGACAAGCAGCAAGCTATTATTACTCTACACAAAACAGGTCTAAATCTGCATAGATAAATAAAGATACAGGCTATCCAATCAGTAGGATGTCTGGCCTGCTGGATCGCCAGATTTGAACGCCATAGAGAATGCATGGAAAATACTTAAGCGCGCACTAAAATGGTGATAAAGCAATAGACAGAGAAGACCTCATCACGAAGATGAGCTTTCATTGCCGGCAAGAGGAGTGGGAGGCATTGCCTCAATCAATACTGGATAACCGATGTTGTTATCAAAACCCCAACAGCAACAATGGGGGTCTCAAAATAGTGCCCACAAGCTGAGTATTGGATTCTGAGGTCTTTGCAAAAACCTGCCCCCGAATAGCAAAAAATTCAAACACTCGGCCGAAGCCTTGGGATGATTAAGAGTTGAAAACATCATATATACAATTAAGTTTCCCTGGATCGCCACCCATATAGAATTGAGTGGGGTTGGTAGTACATAGCGGTTCACATGGCCTTGAACTTTGGCGGGCGCAGGGTTTTGGGCCCTAGTGATGGCACAATACAAGACGAGACGAGACTAAAGCATAGTCTTGTCTCGCCTTGCGATAGTAGGGTTCATGTTTGCCAATACATAGGGGTTAGTCTTGCCAAAGTCTCGAGACTTTGTGATCACAGAAATCTCTTGATAGTGAGGGTTGGGCTATTAGTTGAGGGATTGAGCAGAAATGAATAATTTTTCCTGACAAAGAAAGCCCCGAGACTTTTATAAAATGCTCTCGAGATCTTACATATTTAACTTTGCATGGTCTCGTCTTATCTGATTCAAAGTCTCGCCAGGTTTTGTCTCATGCCCATCGATAGTTTTAGCGAATTTATAAGTATGTAGCAACCAATAAACCTGCGAAATTGCCCAACAAATACTAATTCTTATTGGTCTTAACCATTCGCAAAAACACTACGTTTGCCGAATGTACCTACCCCTAGATGTAGATTTCTCATGGGAGTTAATAACTAAGACCTTGAAACCTTACGTACCTACATATGTATTGATTTACATAGTTCCCTTACAAAATAATGAAGCTGGAATCATTTTCGAGACTGTGATGTGAAGACATCCTTATCGATTCCCTGTATTACATCTGTAGGCCGTAGACAAAGTTCCCGCCTACGGTATGTACATACTGAGCAACATGGAGATTTCTTTAGAACGATACTGAAATCCAGGACGAATAGTGGTTTTTATCGTCTGTGGGGCAAGGTACGTATACCTATTGCGCAGATTATATGAACTCTTGGTAAGAAACCTTACTGACTCCACTCCTCATTGAATGAATTATCAATCAATTATCAATCAATCAATCATTCACTCTTCATTGCATACACGAATGAACTATGAATCGATCAACCAATTTACTCTTTATTGTAGTGATTATATCTCGAGTGATATTCGATGATGCTCATTTAATCGTTGGTATTCTGGAACTCATCGCATTGATCAAAACACAATCAATAAATGGCACGGTAATGATGCACCCAGAGAAAAAAATTATGAATCCGTAGAGTTACATTTCATGCTCAGAAAATCATAGAGAAGCTGGCGCAAACCTCTCCTCATTTAATACCGCTTTACATATCAAACTTTCCTCAATCCACTCTGTTGTCACCATTCTTGGAATCCTTTGGCGTCTATACATATGAAGTTAGAATATGAATGTATTAAAAGAGGCTTGGTATAACATTACGATTGAATTAAACTTCTGATAGACTGTAACCGTGATAGATCGCCGGTATTGACAACAACATGGGTGATATCTAGATCGTTTATATCTTCAGATATTTTACCTCCGGCAAACTGCACTAGGATGCTGGATATGCTAGGATCATGAACGTGTGCATATATATCGTGAGGACCGGAGTTGACAAATGTCGGATGCCTGGCTTTGAACTCCTTCGAGTTCAGGGTGTCTATATAAATGACTAATTCTCTGAAGATCCATCCAGGTAAACCGTCAAAGCTATGGAAGTTATCATGATCAAGGGTCTGAATGAACTTGGCCATGAATACATGTTCAATATTAGTTGACATACCATCGAGGAGCTAATGTTTGGCTATGTCAATGACAAGAAATACATAAATGTATAAAAGGGGACATGTGTAAAATACCTGGCCCAATTCTCCAGCATCAACATCTCTCGCGTAACTGTCACCCCATGTGTCGATCGCGTTTTGGCTTTTCTGTTCAATATCTCCAGCAGCAGAGAATATGTATCGGGGTTCTAGTGGGAGAACATAGCCTCCTCTTCTACCACCTCTTCGTTCTGCTTCGTCTTGGTGGATTGAATCTAATATCCACGAAGACCGTATGATATCATGGGTCCCCTTCTTCTTCAATGCAGAAATCTTGACAGTGTCTAAAAATGGTTAGGGGTAATTATTTAGTACTTTGAAGGTGAATCTCACTTCTGTCCCCAATAACCCAAGTGTTTTCAGCTGCGTTTTCAGTTTGGAAGATCCTGCCCCCATGGGATTTGACAAGCTGTTCCAACTCAACCTTGCTCTTCTTTTGTTTAGGGGATGTAGACTCAGACATGATATCTAGTAACAATTCTATCAGAAGTAGTTTCCCCGCGGAACGCAGTAGTTTTGCACTTACAGAAAGAATAATCCTTAAACAGCGGATTCGACCTGCTCACAATTACTTGATCCAATCTGTGGGCTGTCTCGGATACTCCAAGAACCTTCAATTCTCTTTTTATCCGTTTTCCCGGTCTTCTCCTATTTTCCATATTCATGGCTTTCTCCTCCTCCCCCTTCTCGACCTCATCCTTTAGCCTCAATAATCCCGATATGCTAAGTGCACTCTTCCAATCCTTGTCCTCCCTTAGTCTTTTGAACCTTGGAAACCTCAAAGTCATGCCAACCCTGAATTTGTCAGTCGGTGCTACACTAGCAGCTTTGACTTCAACCACAAAGCTCCTGTCAGGGCGAATCCACACATCGGGGCGCTCGAAGGCTTGATCACCTCCTGCGAGCTCCATAAACTCTTTAGGCGGGTTCTTGGGATCCCAAGGCACCCACTGGGAATCAGTCATGTGGGCAATTTGGGAGTATTCATTTGCGGTAAAACCACCACCCACTTTACAGAAAGACCAAAATTTCATGGGATTTTCGCCAGGAAGAAGATGATTTCCATCGAGGCGGACACCGCATAAATACGATGAGAGGATACCACCGCGCTTCCCGCTTCCCCAATAGCCACCAAGAATGAGAAGGTCAAGTGATTCGCCAAATTCTGTCATGTAGTCTGGTTTTACCTTCATCCAATCATCGTTTCGGTCGTTGAGGCGGTATATGCTTCGCGGATTCTAGATGATTAATACATTTAGTCCAGGAGGGTTTCACTCTCAAACACTATTGGGTGAACATATGGGGGCCTATACTCTACTCGTGCGAGTAAACCTACCTTAATAACTAGGCCTTCACTTGCTTCGGCGATTACTTGCCGCAACATTTTTTCAATTTCTCTCCCCTCTTGTGCTTCCACATACTGATGAACCTCCATTCTTCTGTGTACGCTCTTGATACTTCTCTCCAGGGCCTTACGCCTGTCCCTCAGTGTATAATTAATCAATGATTGTCCGTTCAGGTAAAGTATATCAAAAACCCGAACTGCCATAGGAGCATATCAGCACTTGTAGGATATAAATAATGACTGAAGAAAATCCTTACATAAGGGCCTAGGTCCATCCCCATATGGGTTTCTATTCCCCTCCAATGCAGCCGTTTTTAGTGTCCCAAAAGCAACGATAACATCCATTCTGGGGTCCCATGTAATCATTTCCCCGTCTAAAATGATACTGCGTCATGACAAGTTAGAAACCATCAGTATAGATATAATGGGGGTTATAAAACCTTTTAACTCCTTTGTCAAATGCCCCCCCCAGGTGTCTTGTCAAACTTCCATCATCCCAACCTGATCCATAAAGCCTTGTGTATTCCTTCCCCCTCCTGCTCCAAAACATAAATTTTCCATTCTGATAATGCATTTGCATTCGCTCACCATCGAGCTTTTCTTCTATCCAGAATGTTGGATCTTCAGCTGTTGGGTGCATAGCTTTAACAACCTCGGCCATGGAACGCTTCTGAAACTGTGCAAGTTGAGGTTGGAAACAGGACATAAGGGTCACAGATTTGTCCTACAATACCATTACTATAGAACGAGGGAAACCAAAGGGATATCGAGTTACATCGGAATCCATGCGGAAATCAGGATTATACAACTCCCAGCAGACACGCTTGAGAGATGATGAAACATTGAATAGGGCATCCGCATCGGGATGCCACGCACTACGAAGTATTAGCAATAAGTTTTGTTTCCAACAATTGATCAAAGAGGTGGGTACTCGAAGAAGGTTTTTTCCGTAGCACCAACTTTCATCTCTTTAGTTATAGGTAATGGTTGTCAGTACGGATGATCGAATTATCCTCAGAAAGGGCCTAGCATGCTATCGGTAACTTACGCCTCATGATAATTCTAATGATCCACATCAGTTCATCGGCATCCATGTTGTTATAGAAATCGACCATAATCGGCAATTGATCCTCTCTACAAGAACATATGGTGACGGGTTAATTGTCTGTATAAATTGTCATGAGAATTATGGTAGATGAACGCTCACTCTTTAGTAGCTTGGGAAAGATTGTCAAGCATTGCGTTCACTTGATCAATCGTCAAGTTGCCTGGGGTGGTTCTCATTGGGCGTTTTTTAATCACCTCTAAGGTTCAGGGGCAGACATTAGTGTTGAAATTTCGATTGGATATCTCCTCAGATTATGTAAATAATGCGTAGGAATTGACAGCTCCCACAGTCCCAGAGATCAAAGTGGGCAGTAGTTGAATAATAAATTGGAGGAATGTATTTCGGAGCGGATTCGAAAATCAAAAACTCAAGAAGATGATATAATAGAATTCTCACTATTAATTCTTACAGTGGAACGTACCATGGCAGCGTAGAGCAAAGTCACCAGCACTCTTCGAGGCGCCTGGTTGCCTCCAATTTAAGAGAGCATAGCCGTCATCGCTGTCTTTATTAATTTTCATCACCTTGACCCACAGATGGCCAATTGTCTTTTCTTTAAGATGGTATCTGAACTCAGAAGGAGAAATGTGAGTCTGAGACCATTTCTACTTTGATAGGGAAAACATACACACTGCGATCTCTGTCTTTATCGCATAAAATCAACCTAAATGCGGGATAGATATCATTTCCAACTTCAGTCCTCCAGCGAGATATAAACCGGTCAATAATATTCCGTCTGATTTCATGGGGCTTTAATTTTGATACTCTTTGATTGGGGCCTGTTCTTTTCTTCTTGTTCGCAAGAAGTGGATCAAAGAGATATGTGTGTAACTCGTGAAAAGGAAGAGTATGTTTTTTGTTCCTTGGCCTAAGGGGATAATCGCGGTTAAGTTCCGCCTCGGTAAGGATTTTGTTAGGGCCGAAGGCTTCTACGCTGATGCCTTCTACGATATCGCGAGCCACGGGTGGGGCATCTGGAAGGGTACCGAGATCAGACATAATACAAACAGCTTGAAATATTCGTTGGTAATGTGAATCCTATGTTTCGTTATATTCTTCGAGGGGAGGCGTCAAGCAAGATGGAGGGAGCAGCAAGAAAGTCCTTAAGGGAAACGTCGAGTCATACATGTAGTTATCGAAGCCATGATACGGGCTCGGCTAAAGTGGACAAACGCGTAACCACGTGAGCAATAAATGCAGGGACGCGTAAGGGTTAAGTAGGCACGTCCACCTCAAGACCCCCGGTAATAGCAATTTATGAGTCCTTTTGGTCCACCCAGTTGATAAGTAGATACATAACCTGTTTCATACACTCCTCAACTAATAACTCTTCAGTTTTCACAGTGATCCCTTGGACTGGTGAGACATACAGATTCCCTGACTCCCCACGGGGAACTATGTATATGCGGTGGCTAAGTGACTTTGCCTCTGTAAAAATGATCATTTCCTCAATGGCGAAGTCACTCTGCCACACCCTAATCAGGAAGTCAGGGAATCTGCATGTCTTACCAGTCCAAGGGATAGAGGGTGACAGCTGGAACTGGTTCCAAACTTTTTGCCATATAAATTGCGCCCCACTATTCCTAAAACTACCCAGCAGCCCATTTTTTAGGTGTTGAAACGAGAGAATCTTTCCAGTTGTCACCCGTAGTAGACTTTTGAGTTCCGGTAACGGCCATTAATTTTGGGAAATGCCATTTGCCACCCAGAAAAGCGGTAACTACCCGCAACTGTAGTCATGTAGTTTCGAGCCAACTTTGTATGTGGATTGACATGCAGCCTGTAGTTAGTTTACGATTATACCTTGCATGTTTGGCCTACTCTAGTTAGGGTTAGGGACCTTTGGCGCCGCCGCAGGGCTAGGGATCTTAAACCACCCTTCTACTATGTACGTAAGTACAATATCAGAAATGGGGGTAAAACTGATACCGCATCAGTACGGCATTGTGAGAATATGCCGCTTTATCTTCGTATTTTGACGAAGTAAACGGTAGTGTTACCGCAGTGGTACGGCATTGCCAAAGACTGCGGTAGTCATTTTATCCATGTTTCTGTATATGTACATAGTTACTTATGAGAAGTATACCGTAGCGCTCTTTTGGTCTAAGTAATATTTCTGTTAATACGTACATGGTACATTGGACTTCATTATACTACTTCGCAAAATAAAGTTTTGAAACCGCATTCTCAAGTTTGAGCATTGGTATGGTACTGGGTAATCTATTTCAGTTGCTTGTCTTAACTCTATTCTCCATTAGGTATTACGTTATGATACCAAAATCTCATCCAAATGCTTCAAACTACATGTAATTACAGGACCCGACATATTATTTGAAGCTGTATATATTTAAAAAGAAAAAAAAATGGTTCTGGAGATTTGAGCTACTTGTATATATGTGATAGAGTTGGGGTTTGATTATGTAGGGCCTGGTACACGTCTATATGTACATGTGCATGTATTTACATCTTTGTGCTTGTTGAAGCCTAAACCTTACTAGAGGGGTAACGAGCGTAACTACATGTATCACGATCACAGCTTAATAGTAACAGCGATCTAGAGGTCAGAGGATAGCCCCTAATAGTTGCCCTGTGTGGGCATTTGTGATGATGGAGAGAGCACTACATGTATATAGTGAAGTCTTGATCCAGTATTGATACAGGTTTCTGAAAATGTATCATTTACACAACTCGTCGTAATCCCTTATTGAAGAAGTCTCTTGTTTAATGGGTATTGCAGACGATAAATTTCTTGAACCTACATACCTATTTTTATACTCTGCATTCTGCTAAAGGGAAATATACTTAAGACTACAGTGTACGGTATATGCGGTAACATACCAAACTCTCCCCCTTTCCCCTATCCTACGTGCCCAGACTTTTGTTGAATATATGCTGAGTGGAAGGCAGGTTTATGCGGTAGGTATTTTGTTCTTGCGACTGTGCTCTCAATTCTACTCTACATAGCATAAAGTACTTGTATTCGATAAGTCAGGCACATCATACATGTAGACATGTACGTATATACCTACAAGTACATATATGCCATTATATAATTATCCCCCTGTCGTGGCCGTGCCAAACAACCAATCTGGCAGTTATCAACCTCTGCCTCAACCAACTTTACGACCACTATCTGCGTGCTGTTGATTATCATAGCTGTGCGTACTCGACGTAATTTGCTGTGACCACGATTTACCCCTGCATGCTTCTCTTAAATTTGGTTTTCAATACTTCACTACACTCGGTGAGAAGCCTAAATTCCACGATTTTTGTCGACAGCGTATTCATTCTGATTCTATATCATAGTGCTTGAGCCATGAATCTGAACCCTCCGACTTCTCAAACCCAACATTCTTCAAATTCTAACCCGAGTGCTGTTGCGTTAAGAGCCGCAACCCTAAGTTTTGATAAAAGCGTAACAACCATTACATCTCCGACAGAGGATTCGAGCAATCGCAGCGCTACAAAAAAGGGATGTGTGATCAATAAGATTTCCACGGCAAGCTCACCAATCGGAAAAGTGGATACCGGTGATAAGGGACGTCTACCAGCTATTCAACAGAGAAAATTGAAAGACAAAATGCAGGAGCACCAATACGGACCCCCCGTCTCAAAAACCCCCTTACTCCAGAAGTCTTCGTCAATGGTTGTTGGGGATGCCGCCGCCGCAGAATTTAGAACTCGAATAGCTAAGGGCGGCACAACAGTCGGCAAAGGTGACGACAAGCCCGCAACCGGCACTGTGAACACATGCAGTCGTTTACTTCGGGATGGTGTTTCTCTAGAGGAATACTCGCCGGCGCTATCAGTAGATGTCTCGCCGAAACACAGCAGACTACCAGATATAAGCTCTCAAGGCGTTGATTCAACTTCGCTAGAGGATATATCTTCTCTTAAAAATTTATTTGAAAAAGGTGCTACGATATGTGCACCAAAGCCTATCCGGCCGGTTTCGGAAAACCCATCATTGACAGCTGCGATTATAGCCACTCAGCTTTCATCTTCTAACTCCACACACAGCTCAAGCAGAGGCAGTCCCATCCTCAAGCAAAGTTCAAAACCTGCCCAGGGAATTTCAACTCCTTTAAACTTTGACAACCGTCCAAGCTCTCATATCACGGCACATGAACCCTCGCCTTTTCTACTTGACTCGAAGCAATCTGAGATGCACGAGACATCTGGATTATCAGACCACAAGAATGCGCTTTTAGCAGCTACTTTAGCTGCCAAGGGAAAAATTCCACGAACCCCCCCAAAAAAATCCCAACCCCCAAGGCCGCCTCCCCCGAGAAGAGCACATGATAGTTTGAAGGTACCCAATGGCAAGACTTTAAAAATTGAGGATAACTCCGATGCGTTGTCTATTGATTCGGTGAAAACGGGTTTCTCAAAGTACGACACTGCTCGCTCATCGGTTTCATTGCAACCCTCCCTATCGCACTCAACAATATCTCCCATACCAAAGAGACGCCTTTCACTGGGAAATATCCCCCCCAAATGGCAGGAGGTAAATCCTTCGCCGTGGTGTCCGCCGCAACCCACATTCCCCCCATCCGCGGTAGCTGCCGCCAACCTTTGCCATTATCAAAGCATTTGACCGGGGACTCTGTTATAGCTGCGTCACTCGCTCCGTCCCGCGTGAATTCGCCCGCGCCGAGGAAGCCGCCTGCACCACCTGCACCGCGCCGTGGCCGTCGAAAAAGTCTTCCCTCACCCCCCAAAACAGGGTTTAGGGAAACAATGAGGAAGCCTAGGTCACCTGCTGAAGCTAGCCCCCAAATAAAGATGCCAAATCTTATAAAACATCATCCACATAAACATTCGGAGGGGGAGCGTCGGCGTTGGAGGCATTTTATTACCGATGTAGAGCGAAAACGTTATGAGGGACTGTGGGCTGCAAATAAGGGACTTCTCCTGACCACATGTGATTCGAAATCGAAAGGCCCTTCACCCTATTCATTCAGTTTACAGAAAACAAAATCTCACCAGCCACATAGCTTTCAGTTACAACATGTGTGGTCGTCAACGCCAGACTATACTGAAGACTTGTCGGATTGCGTGCATTCTTTGATAGCGAGGGATATTTGGACTAGATCGAGACTGCCGTTGAATCATTTAGCAGATATCTGGGGCCTTGTCGATCACGGTATGAAGGGTAGACTTAGCAGAGACGAGTTTGTTGTTGGTACGTGGTTGATAGACCAGAGTTTGAAGGGAAGGAAACTGCCTCTCAGCGTCCAGGACGAAGTGTGGCAATCAGTCAGAAGACTGGGCGTCAAAATACCACCACCAGGTTGCAAGAGTACTACATATAGCAAAAGACATTAGGTTGGCGATACAAATACATGTGTATGGAAGTATGGAGGAATGCTAGAGCGCTAATAGCGATTGACTTATACTAGATTCATTAGTAGTAATTAGCGTAAATTTTCAAATTTAATATGAAATTGCGGATTATTGGTACCCCCCGAAAATGGAAATTTCACACACGCGAGCGTCTGCTATGTGAAATATCATTCAGGATACCGTCATCTGATGCCATCAAGGCGCATGTTCGCATCACCCACACCTACACGGCACGGTGGAGGGGAATTCTATGCACGGTTAGAACACACCTGATATTAGAAAGATCGGAGTGTAAGTGTCCCAGTTAATATGAAGCGGTACTACTAGTAGTGGAATAAGAATATTGCTCAGATTATAAGAGAGTAGCCTCCGCACGATTCGGCCTCGTTCAATATTTATTCCTTCACCTCATACCTACAACGCACAGGATTTATATCGACGGCTTTCGCGAGCCAGCCGACATCAAAATTCAAATCAAAGCCATCAATACCAGCTGATGCCACAACGGTGAAGTGATAGACAAGAAGTTAAATACCCAACTAAAAACCACACGTTGACCTTAGAACAAATTATCTAGAAACTAAATCTTCATCCGTCCTATACAGCAAAACTCAAACAATTCTCTGGACCAATGAAATGAGGTATCTTGCAGTCATAGAAACAAAAGAAAAGCAATTGTACATGTAAGTACGCGAAACCCAAACCAGAAGACTATGAACACAAAAGAAACGCCCACAAAAAAAACCCACAAAAATTTATGTAACAATAAAAGAAACTAAAAATGCTAACGCTACATGTAACAACCTATGATGAGGAATGGTTCAACAAACTTACTATCCCAATTCGTACATCTGAATCACGAGATCTGGAAGAGCAGCCTCCTACGAGAATAAAAGAAAGAAAAAAGCAAGAATACGACTCCAAGAACACCCACCCTGTGGTTCGTTCACCCCTAAAAAGAAATAAGAAATATTTAGCACATCGCATCATGTTCACTGTACAGCACACCAATATCGGCGGAGACCTAAATCCGACGGCATCCAGTATCCTAGAACCGGAATTCCAGAATTGGGAGTGTTTCGGAAGCGCCCCGCCCCATCTCTTGCATAGCATTATTCATCGTAACTGCATGTCCAAGCCTCCCAACGTCTGGCATCTCCTAATACCCTATACTTGTATGGTTGACGTGGCGGGAGGGCGATTTTGGCCTTCCCATGCGCAGTATCACTCAGCTTGCCTCGTCGACGCATGTTCATCTCCAAAACAATAACGCGGAGAAAATCACCGTTTTCCCTGACCTCGCGTGGTCGTGCGGCCGGGTTGGATACGCGGGAATTTGCAACGGATGCATCCTTGTGTGTCTCTTTGCTAGGCTTTTGCGATGAAGAGTAGGTTTGCATCTGGATCGCTCCAGTGCAAGGGGAATCGGGGGTAGCATTTGTTGGGTTTAGATAACGGCGAAGCGCTGGTGTTGGGGTATCAAGACTCAGGGCCGGTCGCTTCTCATCTGTGAATTGAGGTGATATAGAAAGGATACTTCGGGTAAGGTAATCGTCTGGCTGGGTAAAGGGTGCAGCGACCGAAATAGATGAAAAACTCCGGGCAGCCGATTTAAGGACGCGAATCGAGGCAGTCAGATTCGACTTGAAATTAAGGCGGCGGGTCACCCGTTTGAGAGCGTCCTCGGAAAAGAAGCCTAACTCTGGTTCAAGCACAGGTTCTGCGGTATCGTCGTCGGAATCGAACATTAGCGGGTGATCGAAGTGACACTCCTCAGAATTCGATGCCAGGATTCGAGCCCGGGGATCACCGGCGGGACGTTTTCGAGAGAGGGGCAACGATTGAAAACTGCTCCACGAAAATGTAGACCGGTCGTCATCTTCAAGAGAAGGCACGGAATCTGATGAATCGGACCGAACTGACAGGTGACTGTCGCTTGGTGACTTTTGAAGCGAACAGGAAGTATCATCGTCATAATCCGGGGGACCAAGGAGCAGAGATAATGAAGATCGAGTTGAATCTCTTGAGGGATCACGAGATAGAGCAACGGATTCTAAACCAAGGAAAACAGACTCTCCAAGGGCATCATCAAATGACAAAGGTATATCGTCGGAAGGCGTTGGAGGCTCAATGAAAACGTTCGGAGAAGGCCGCTGCTGCTGTTGTTGCTGTCGCAGAGCAACTCTCTGTTTCCTTGAGCCTGGGGGAGGAATAGCCGTTACCGCCAGGAGGGCCGCAACTGCCGGTGCTACACCCGTATGTTTGTTGTTTTTGTAGTGATTTCCTCTAGACCTCGAAGAGCCCTTCGTAGGGATAACCATAGGGCTGGAGGAAATCAAAGGTAATGGGGCAGACATCATGCTCGGCGACGACGACGACGATGTTTGATGGGAATACCAGGAATGTATCTTTTCATGTACGACTGCAGTATCGGAAGATGGAAATATATCGTCGTCCGAAGTTGAGGCCGAAAGCGATCGAACAAGACAGTGGGAGTGTGAGTTGTGGTGGTGAAGGTTAGAGGAAGAAAGAAGAGTGATGGCGGTAGTGGTGGTAGTGAAAGTAGCTGAGGATAAGGACGTTGTCCTAGCGGGAGTCAGGAGTAGCTCCATCGGAACGGGTTCGCTGATAGCTAACAATATTTTCTGTGTTATGTATGTATGAGGCTGGCGGCTTGGAGGGGGTCCAGAGCTAAGCGCACAAAGAGTAAGGCAGAGGGTGCGCTGTATGCCTATGTATGTATGTCTAAAACACCGGGAATGGGTTTCTTCCTTCTATTTGATGACGGATAACAGGCCTGACAGTCTGACTGTTTGACTCCCTGTAAATTAAAAACAATGTCTCGCCTGTCTTTCCCTGCCCTATCCTCTTGCTTCTCCGTCTGGAATATGGATGGCTGAATAGATATTGGTATAGATAGGGAATCACTACACCGGCAAGTGGGCAGCACAGTAGATAGATAACGTCTGTGTGCGGATAGAGTACAGTGCACTCTTTCTACTTCATGCAGCAAGCCAAATGTTGGGGCCGCACACACTTGTTTCGAAACTTTCTGCTAACCTGGTAGAGAAGGATGACTCGTGACAAATCGATGTCTCAAGGATTAAAACAGGGTCCAACTCGAGAGCGAGTCACGCGTTTTTTTTTTACAGGATATGTGAACAACAAATTGCTGGGGATGTAGGTAAAGAAGCGAGAAAGATAAGTGGATAGATATTGACGGATGATGAACAAAACAAGCGGGGTGAGAGTGGAAGACGGCGGGGAATCCACGTCCTTATGTAAATCAAACATGTCGTGTGGGAAAAATAAGTAGACAGCGTGAATTATACTGTCATTCCTAGCGGCCGGGCATCACCCGCGAATTGAAGCATGTTGGGGAACCAAGATGAGCATGGAGAAACACCACGGGTATGGTTTGATTGACGGGCAGTAGATGCTCATGGACAGATAAGAAACAGCAAACTGAACCAAGAGCATGACGATTGGGACCGCATAGCTGGCAAGGTACTCAATATCCAGAGTAGAAAGATGGGACGAGCACCACCGCCACCTCAACCCTCTTCTCAGTTAACTACTGCTAATCGCATCCTCCTAGATACATAGAGCGGTGGAAGCCAGCAGTAGCATCATACCTAGAATACCTCACTAGGCGAACCTTACCTCTTGGAACAAATTCAAGTAGCGAGAAAAAGAAACTTCGAATACGGGGTTAAAACTCCCGAGATACAGAAAGATAGGGAGTCGGCGAAGTGGTGCATTTCTCAGACCGCTAGCTGGTCACTCTATCACGAGGTACCTTCTTGGTATCCCCTTTCCCTGTCTCAAAAGAAGTGTAGAGACTGTAGGTATTGTAATACTGCATGTAAGTAGGGCACAAAAGCAAATCGGAACCCCCCAGAAGATAGAGCATGCTACGCTTTCATCCGGCGCCCCGGGAGTGAGCACGGCGGACAATCCAACCTTTGGCTCCAGGGATTCACAGGGTAATCCAAATGGGGTAATTTGAATACATCATTCGAACTCACTCGCCATGAGAAAAGCTACCCAAGGGATGGGTCTCGATACCTACATATGTAGTCTCATAGATCATCCTGTATTTCAGAGGGACAGTTACAGCACTACACATCATACTGCAGGGTGGGGGAACACAAAAGGAAACGGTGGATCTACAGTCTGTCAACAGCCTATCAGGACCCGCACATTTCTGCACCCTTATCAATACCCGCCATCTTCCCATTGCAGGCTAGACCTGGTTCTAGAGTATTGGTGAGTTACAGCAGTAATCTATCTACCTTCCAGCGCCAGCCCTTCGAGAAGCGTTCTGGTTTGAGTAACCTCGGTTCCCCATAATTTGGTTCACGCCTAGAAAAAACAATGCCCCTGTTATTTGAGGAGATGATCTCTTTGGGAACTGGCAATGTTCCGTCGCTAAGACACAGCAACTTGTTGAGCGCATGAGAAAAAAAAAAAGAAAAAAAAAACAAGCGCAAACGCCCCTCATCTGGACGCTAGAAACTCTGAACACCCCCTAACCCTGCAATCATTGGCCCACTTTCCGAGGAGAATGGTTGCTCACACGAGTAGCACTTTTCTCCCCAAAGAGAATATTAGATCCTTCCCAAAGTGTATTAATATTAGGTAAGAGTCAATCTTCTTCTCAGATTCAGATCGATCGAGTACACAATGTACTGCGGGTGCCCCATCCGCTCTGCAAGGTCAACCTCGTGTCTGTCACCGCTTACAATATCAAAATCTTTGAATCAAGAGGACGTTGGTGTGTTCCTTTTATTACAGTGAACTGTTGTGGGCAAGAGTAACGTATCGCTTGAGGGTACCTACAACTGTCCAAAGGAATATTCCTGATTGCATTTGAAACAAAGTAATTATCTACCAAACGACAACCAATCAACCTGCATTAGGCAAATGCGCTTGCGGCGCTCAAAAGTCGGCCTAGAAATGGACTGAGGAGTTGGGTTCGAAAGAAAAACAAAAGCTTGGTATCAGTGTGCCAAGACCCAACTATTAACAAGGTGAGCAAGAAGGGAAACGGAATAATCTCTCGAAAAACCAAACAACTGAAACAGGCCCATGTCCCCGAATATTTTCGAACCTTGAGATGTTGTTGAAGACAGAAAAAACACGACGCTTGCATAAAATTAAAGAAAATAATTAAAAGAAGAAAATAAGAGTTCCTTGGTGAAAAAAACCTCACAATCCTTCAGTTTGTCAAGCGGTAATCATAAGCACGCCATTTAAGGTATCACAGAGCGGTTTTAAATCGTACTGAAGTATCGGTACTTGGTTGTTTCTCATTTTACCAAGCCATCCGCCTGAAGCACGAATAAATAGCCAAAAGGTCGGGCTTACGGTATTTCACTCAAAGGTTGGGGAGGGACAGGAAGAGTAGGCGGCGGAATGCATATGAAAGTACAACAATGTGAATTAGTTGCATTGCATATGCAGACTGCCCTGAATATCCATCCATTGATATTTGCGCCGTGAATAAAAGCAATGTCCTGGAACTATCAGTTATCTGTTGCAAGTGTGTATTGGACTAGGCTTTTGTCCATTAAGATGGTACAGACGTCATAAAAACGGTCGAAAGGAATATGAAAATGGATATCTGACGCACCACTGGCTAGGTCTCAATGATTTCGTGAATGAAAGAAAATTTGAGCGTCGGAATACATTTCCACAAGTACCATATTCCTCCCAGGAGCGTATGTACATGTATGTACCTTATGTAAATATCCTAGTGATGATTTCCACCTAGAACTGATCTCACCATGTAATTCTACCGGCATGTAACGTAGCACGTGTAATCACTTCGAATTGATATATTTCTGTGGGATAAATGACTGTCACGTCAGTTCCCCCCCCATAAGGTGATTACCCCACATACTTTTCTTTTCTTTTTATTTCCAGCTGCCAGCTTTGTTTTTCTTCCCTGCATAACAAGTTGTGGGGCATTAACCTACAAATGCTGTTGATAGCCCATGGCTAGATAAACGAAGGTAGATCACTATGTCCAACGGATATTACCCCACCTGTGCCCCTCATTGTAGTGTCCTGTTCTTTAAAACTGTAAGGTCCACGGTTACTGCGTTGGTTGCATTTTCATCTGAGCCAGCCAAATTTGTCCCATCCTTGGAGGTTATGGCCGGACTTCGGCGCTCTTTCACCAATGATTCTAAATAAATCCCTCGTTCATTAAACACATAGTCGTATGTAAGATATGCAAAGAAGAAAAAATAGCAACAGCATACTAGAACCTTGCACATGTCTAAAATACGGTTCGGTAGACTAAGGGTCTTTTGAGGAGAGTGAAAGATAGCTAACGGTGAACCGATTGAAGTGTGTGTAATGGAGTTAGCGAAATGTAGAGCACGTATGCCCTTTCAAGGCTGAGATAACTGGCTGGGTGGGGCCTGAAGATGGTCTGCAGGCTCTGAAATGTAGTTATTGAGACAAACACATGTAGGTTGAGTGCTTAAGCAGGATGTAGGTACTCAGTGTTTTCTGTTGCGTTCAGAGTTTCTGTAGGTAATGAAGGTTGCAAGAGATGGTAACACGTTTTGCGGTAACGGACCACCATGCCGGCGGCACGTCCAAAAACACAACAATTTTATGTTTGAAAACACAACACTGGCTAGGTGTACCAAAGGCTGGGAACAGAAAAAGCAATGAAAAGACCCGTGTACTACATACTCTACTCATTGACAGAGTTTACACACAACCAGCGGAGGGCGTGCATGTAGGCGGTACCTGGTAAGGCTTTGATCAGTTGAATTCCCGTCCAATACTAAAGAAATATTCGTGATATCCCAGCTTAGAGTGCGTACTAACACTTAAGACCTGCATAATGTTCATTCAAATTTTGGGAACTGGTCAATTTCTTTACTTTTTCTATTATTTTTTTTTTTTTTTTTTTTAAGTGATCTCCCATGCAGGTAGGTCGAGTGATGATGTATGACGAAATCAGAAGCCGGCACATTGCGCTATCAATGAGATGCTCCCGTCCCTTCCTAGCCCGCGGCTATTGTATCTAGAGAGAGCTCCTCCAGGGTAACTTGATCAACGGATGATAATCGAGTCCTACGAAGCCACGGCAGGAAACGAATTGTAGAAACACATACACCACGAAAGATCCCTGGATAACCATCTTGCATTTGTGTCACCCGCCACCGACAGACTATGTTCCCGTCCACAAATCTCTGGATAGGTTGACGATGTTGGAATGCATGAGCCATGCCACCGGACCGAGGTGCGGAATTATACGTAAAGGAGTTTGAGAGTGCAATATGAGAGTATAAGTGTACAGGTAGTAG
The DNA here is from genome assembly GCF_020137385.1 of Morchella sextelata. Lineage (NCBI taxonomy): Eukaryota > Fungi > Ascomycota > Pezizomycetes > Pezizales > Morchellaceae > Morchella > Morchella sextelata. The sequence goes on from NW_025408641.1 coordinate 24,339, forward strand.
TTATAGAGCACTGGTTTCGGTAGGTCTGCAAGAACTGGGATAATAGCCATGTAGATCTTTAGTATTAGAAATTCCACGTGATGGATACCCGAAGGGCTCAGAAGTCTTAGGAGGTGTTGGCCCGAGCTTAGCGGTCAATGTCCAGTACAATATCGATAGATGTAAATTGACCACAAGTTTTTTAAAATCATGAGTTGTCTTGAGCTGCTTTCCGGGCGAGGCCAGACTCTTTAGATTCAACGCCGGAACCTGAGGTATCGTAGGCCCCACGACAGCTCTATCCTCCAAACGTAAAACATGCCTAGCTGTTCGATGTCTGAAATTTTAATGAAACAACCACCTAGGTTTGCTACGAGCGGTGGTACGAGAGGGACAGTGAGATGAAAAGTTAAAAATAGCGTTTCATGGTTGGCATTCATAGGTAGGGTTGCTCACAACTTGAGTATTACATGTAGTTACAGTCATTGATCGTCACTCGACGAATACCGCCAATTCACGAACAGGGGGTCCAGTTACGTCACAAACAACTAAGCTGCAAGATATCCAGGTTCTTTAATTCTCATTGGCCATTTCAACATCCTTGTCCGGCAATTGAGAGTATTCGTGGAGTGAAGGGGAAGGATTTTTAGTTTTTGTACTGGGGCAGGAAAGAAGAACCTCAACATGCGGACTCAATGTAGGTCTCAGACATGCGGGTTCAAACTGAAGGAGTGAACGACTCAACCAGGCTCGGATAGACGTGATAATTCTGTGCATTTAAATCAGCGCTTCTGACCGGTCGCTTTCGCGTCCATCAATGCCCTTGATTCTTTGCTGTGATTACTATTAAGAGTTTTGAAAGTTCCACAAGCCGCGGTTCTATATTGTAACGGAGCCATTTCAACTGTCTGGTGTATGAGTACACACAGGGCCCGGTTACATGCTCAGAGTTATTGTTAGGAGCCAGTTGTACAGTGATATGCAAGTACCGGCAGTGTGGTTAGCTACCAGCTGTTAGAGTAACTACATTCTGGGCACTAGGAAGAGGATCTATTCAGGGGAGTAATGACTAATAAGTCTATTCCTCACCAGTGACTACAAGGCCAGCCAGAGTGAAGCTCTGATTGCCCGGTGATCCTCTGTATACTCTGAGCATTGCAAGTCCGCCGATTTTGTGGCAGGGACTATGCCAGGGAAGTCTACAATAAACGAAAGCTCTACAGCAATAAGTGCACTTACATCTGAGCGGCAGCTCATTTATGCAGGCCCCAGTTGTGTGGCAACCAAGGCTGCAGGTGTTACAAAGGCTTTGACTAAGGGTGGTTGCCTTGGGCATCGCAAAACATCTGCTGACGCTTAGAGAAAAGCGGAGTAGCGATGGTATTTTTTGAGGAGCGAGGAAAGGCTTCACCGGAACTTAGTAAGCAGTTAGGAGCAGAGAATAGAGGCTTTCGGAGTATAAGTACTCAAGTTCTGTTAAGGGCATATCAAACATTTACGGGAGTAAGAGAAAAGGCCAGTAGATACCCCAATACCCTCTGTACGCTAATGTCAACTCTAGACCGCACCCGCGGGGTTTGGTGCGACCAATATACGACCAAAATACGGAGTTCTAAAAAACACGTTTTCGACCCCAATAATAATCCCCGGAGCATCAAACCGCCGAAGGGGAGTGCTTTTGGACCGGTGGATATATGAGGGACAGCTAGAAGCAATCGGATCGAAGATCGGATCACTCATAGCGAATCGGCGCAAGCTACTAGCCGACTGAGTGTAACGGGGGTCCTTTCTAAGAGAAATAGAATCGGATAGAATAGAGACGGCTGTGCAAGATAGACAATCAGGTTGCAGATTATTCAAAGATACTATCGCTAGAACTCAATAATCTTTAAGGGCTCTGCTACCGATAAGAACTTGGTTTTTCTTTCTGATGAAGACTGGAGAGAACAGGACTGAAGGGCGAGAATGAACCTGAGTACTTATACTCCGAAGGCCTCTATTCTCTGCTCCTAACTCCTTACTAAGTTCCGGTGGGCCTTTCCTCAGTACCGGAAACAATACCACCGCTACCCCGCTTTTCTCTAAGCGTCAGCAGGTGTTTCCGATACCCAAGGCAACCACCCTTAGTCAAAGCCTTTGTAACACCTGCAGCCTTGGTTGCCACACAACCGAGGGCCTGCATGAATGAGCTGCCACTCAGGTGTAAGCTTAATCATTGCTGTAGAGCATTCGCTTATTGTAGACTTCCCTAGCATAGTCCCTGCCTCCTCGGCGGAGGTGCAGTACTCAGAGGATACAGAGGATCACCGGGCAATCAGAGCTTCACTCTGGCCGGCCTTCTAGTCACTGGCGAGGCATAGACTCGTCAGTCATTGCTCCCATGAATGGATCCCCTTTCTAGCGCCCGGAATGTAGTTACTCTGACAGCTGGTAGCTAACCACACTGCCGGCACTTGCATGTCACTGTGCAACTGGCTTCTAACAATAACTCTCAGCATGTAGCCGGGCCCTGTGTGTACTCATACACCAGACACTTGAAATGGCTCCGTTACACCGAGTACCTATCGGCGGTACCTCTGGGCATGAGAGAACTCTGTTATGTGGGAAAGCAATGTGGGAAGAGGCCTGAACGGCCGATGGAGAAGAAACATCGACAGGGAAACGTGCATTAGAATGGGTAAATAGGTTGAGGGGTTTCAGCGGACTTAGGAGTTTGGGTTGCGGACTTAGGAGTTTGGGTTGCGGACTTAGGAGTTAAAATGTTCTTGGTTGTTTTTCAGGGTCTCGGATAGGCCCCGAGTGTATTCTGTATTATTAGTAGACTGGGTCCTCGAGACATAAGCGAGGGATATAAATACTGTGTAATTCACTGACTAGCCAAACCATCATCGGCGAAATCAGAGTCTTAACAATATAAATCGTTGATACGCGAGTTACAACTTTATTTGACTATACTTCTGGAAATACTTTACTCTATCGTGACTTCGAACTCTACCTGAACTATTACGTCGAAGACGGTCGAATACCATCCGCTAACTCTAGTGAATCTTTTTTGATAACATAGCTCGTGGGGCCCGTATCGAATCAAGGAGATTCATACTCGACGTTGACTGAAGAGACCTTGGAGACTTCTATCTTTGTAGCTGTTAGCCGAACTCTGAGCTCTGCGTAGTGTACTCTTGTGGTTATAACGGGGACTATGGGCGTAGGAACTATGAAGCCAAGGAATACAACCGAGGCGAAGACGTAGACGTAAGGAGGTTCGTGGACTATGGACTATGGGGCCGAGGTAGGCTACCAAGGTGGGAACGTGGACTATGGACTATGGGGCCGAAGGGTACACCTAAGGCAAGAACGGGGACTGTGGACTATGGATGGTTGTACCTGGTCTAGTATACCGGGTAAACCCTATGACGTAGCGCAAACCAAATAGTATTCGTAACTATAAAGTACAGAGGTTGCATAAAGAAGAAAAGAAAAGAAAGAGAAACAAGAAATCACAAGACAACGCCCCCCTTATATATCCATACCCTATCCCAATGCTGACTCATACTCTCGCGTAACAGAAACAGAAAGAACATAATAGAAACCCGCTTCACTAAACCCAACCACACTGCATAACCCTTCCTCCTCATACCCTAACACCTCACATGACCAAACCACATGGCTGCCGTTACAGACCACTCCCCCCTCTACGGCCTACCTCCTGGTAGGCTTAGGCTTCCGTGGATATCGTTTGTGAAATCGTTTGACAGTATCGGGCGAATGTTCGACATCTGACAATGGCTGCCACGAAGCTTCGTCATAACCGGCATACTTAACCAAGTATTCAAATCTTCCCCGACAATCCCTGGAATCCAAAATATCCTCGACTTCCCACTCCTCCTGTCCTTCAACTTCGACCGGCGGTGGTGGTAACTGTTGTTGTCCTGGTAAAGGATCGTTTGCTGCAGACGACAATAAAGAGACATGGAATACGGGATGAACTTTCATGGAACGAGGGAGTTCCAACTCATAGGCATAAGGACTAACGATCCGCTTCACGATATATGGTCCAATGCGTTTCCAATCAAGTTTCTTCGATGGTCGTTTGGTGAGGACATGGCGTGTTGATAAGAAAACTCGATCTCCTACTCGATAGTAAGGTGCTGGAGTTCGACGTATATTGGCGGACTCTTCTTGAATCCTTTGCGCTCGAAATAATTCATCCTTTAGAAAATCCAATATATCCTTCATCTCTCTTACAATACTATTGGCCTGATCCTCCGCTGTCGTCCTACCATGTTCCAAAGGACCAAAAGTCATTCTTGGATTCCTCCCTGAGTTGGCGTAAAATGGAGAGATTCTCGTCGTTTCAGAAGCATGGTTATTTGTTGCAAACTCGGCCATTGGCAACCATCGAACCCAGTCGTCCTGTTGATAAGAAACATAACTTCGAAGGTATTGTTCCATCACAGCATTGATTCTTTCCGTTTGTCCATCCGTCTGGGGGTGAAACGCTGTAGAGAATTTTGGCGATATTTCCAAACGATCGCAAAGGGACCTCCAGAATTCCGCAACAAATTGTGTTCCTCGATCAGATACCATAGTTTCAGGGAGTCCATGTAATTTCCAAACATTATCGATATATAACCTCGCTACTTCTTTTGAATCCGCCTCTTTAGTTGTGGGTATGAAATGTCGCATTTTGGTTAGTCTATCCACCACAACTAGAATTGCATTGTACCCATCACTCTCCGGAAGGTCTGTAACAAAATCCATCGATACATCCATCCATGGTCCATCAGGTATTGGCATAGGTCGGAGTACTCCATAGGGCGCATTGCGTGATGCCTTGCTACGGGCACACACATTGCAATTCCTAACATACTGATCGACATAATTTCGCATTCGTGGCCAGTAGTATTCTCGATTCAGGAGTTCCAAAGTCTTTGCTCTGCCTGGATGGCCTGCCGATGGGTTATCATGGTATTCTTTTAGAAGTTTTAGTCGAAGGTCATTGTTGTCCGGTACGTAGAGTGCGCCACGATAAAGTAGCCGACCGTTGTTGTCCTCCGTACATTCAGCAAGTGAAATTTTATTCGAATGGCGAACGCCATTCCGAAGCATCGCGAGGACTTTGTTCGGGAAACTGTCAACTTGATAAGCATTTGAAAACAACTCTTCTACAGTGGACATTCCTTCAGCGGATTCATTTGAAAAAGAACCCGCGAACAAACTTAGCTTTGAATCCAAATTTTTTCGCTTCAAAACTACCTGGCTTTGATGCGTCAACCGTTCATCCCCCTCCTTAGGTAGGTCACCCGACCTCCTAGTCAATGCATCCGGCTTTGCTCCTTGTTTCCCTGGTCTAAATTGAATGACGAAATCGAAACGTGAAAGAAATTCCGACCAACGGGCTTGTCGACGGTTTAATAACTTTGTTGACATGAAATATTCGAGGTTCCGATGGTCGCTAAGAACTTCAATTGGGAATTGTGCCCCCTCTAAATAATGTCGCCATTCCTCAAAACATCGTACGATTGCCAGGAGTTCTTTGTCATAGATCTCATAGTTACATTCCGCAGGGGAATGTTTCTTAGAGAAGAAAGCGACTGGATGTAGAATTCCTTCGTCGTCACGTTGAGACAGAATTCCAGCAGAAACATAGTCGGATGCATCGGTTTCTACCACGATTTTCCGATCCGGATCAAAGTGCATTAGTATGGGTGCCGTTGTGAACATCCTTTTCAATGTCTGGAATGCTTCCTCCCTTTCATCCGTCCATTCAAATTTAACATTTTTCTTGGTCAGAGCTGTAAGCGGAGCAACAATTTTTGAATACCCTAAAATAAAACGCCGATAGAAATTCGCAAATCCCAGAAATACTTGAATATCATGGAGATTCCTTGGTATGGACCATTCCAAAACATCGACAACTTTCTTTGGATCCATCCTATTCCCATCCGGGGTGAGAATAAGGCCGAGATACTTCGTTTCCTGGACTATAAATTCACATTTCTCAGGCTTAAGGTGAACATGACTCTCATCAAGTACCTTCAAAACCTTTCGAATGTGCTCTTTGTGTTCTGCCAGGGTTTCCGAGTAGATAAGAATATCATCTAGGTATGCTGTCACAAATTGGTCGAGGTATGGTCGTAAAATATCATTGATCCAGTGTTGGAACGTAGCAGGGGCATTAGCTAATCCGAACGGCATTACAGTATACTCGAAATGTCCATAACGAGTCCTAAATGCCGTTTTCCATTCGTCTCCCTCCGCTACCCTGATCTGATTGTATCCCCAATGTAGATCCAACTTGGTATAGTACTGTGCCTTCGAAAGTTTAGCCAAAGTTTCCTTTAACAGTGGTAACGGGTACCGATTTTTGACTGTGATCGCATTGAGGCCTCGGTAATCCACACATAGTCGAAGAGTCCCATCATTTTTTTTCACGAACAATATGGGTGCTCCCGCCGGCGATTCACTGGCCCTGATAAATCCTTTTGGTAGATTTTCATCAAGGTATTCCTGTAACGCTTTTAATTCGGTCTGTGATAACCCATATATTGGTCCATAGGGTGGTCGTTTACCCTCTTCCAACACTATTTCGATGTCATGAGAGGGTCGATGGGGGGGAAGAACTGAAGCATCATATTCTTCAAACATATGGAGCCGATGGTGGAATTCCTTTGGTACCAATTGCTTAACGTCGACGGTGGATTTTTCAGCTGCTGAAACAACGATGGTATGATGCTCTGGTAAAGGGACCGATATGCCATGAACTATAACTGCAGTCCCACTGAGTGAACAGTGCTGACAACAATTCTGAGAATCAAAAACGAGTAGATTGTCTTTTGGTCGAATCGTGACATCATGGTGTCGCATCCAGGGTATCCCCATCACAATTGGATAATGTCCTAGTTTCGTCACAAAACATGTCGCATTTTCTCGATGGCCATGAATGTCTAACGAGACATCAACAATATGAGTAATTTTCCCTGATTCAATAGGCCTACCATCTATAACATCCACTTGGCGAGATCTCTTAAGCGGGGTCATTGTAAGATTATTATGGCGTACGAAAGATTCATCGATAAAAGCATATCCTGATGCTCCAGTATCAATGAGAGCATAGGTAGGAACGAAAAAGTCGGGATCTTGGGAGACAGAGCAGGTGACGACAAGAGTGTCTTCAGACATTTTATCCTCGGACACAGTAACAGCAGGAAGAACAGAGACAGGTGGCGGGGTTGGCCCCTTTGGTTTGCCATTCTTTACCAAAGGGGCTGACCTTTTAACGCCGGCTTTTGAGACACTTGTTCAATTGGCTTTTCTCGCCAATTGTTGATGGTACGGGGGTCTTGGGAGCGAGGGGCGAGATAGCGAGACTTAGAAACATGGCGAGATTGGGTTTTAACTCTAGCGGCAGAGGCGGAGACACGAGAGCGAAGATCGGCAATGGTGGCATTGGCTTGAACTTCCCAAGCCTTTGCAACAGAAGTGATGTGAAGAATCTCATCTTCAGCATCAGCGAGGTTCTCGTCGGCAATGGCGAGACTTTCCTGGTGTAGTGCCAGGCGGAACCGAAGCTCTTCTTCTTCAGCCTTCGATTCCTCCAGCTCAATCTTCAAAGCAACGATAACCTCGTCGCGACCTCGGATGATTTCAGTAGAATCTTCCTGGTTATCGCACAAGGTTTGCCAAAAATCGGCAGCCTTTTCGTTGGCTGCTTCTAGTTCTATAGTGAGGCCGGCGATGACCTCTTCCTGAGCCGTATCGATAACGGGTTCTAGTGGTGCGGGGGTGTCAAGAGGCTTGGTGAGAGCCTCCAAACACTCAGTAATAAGACCATGAGCCTCCGTAAGTTCTTCGCCGAAGTCTATATCGGCTGGGAGGGGACCATAGGTGGCCAGAAATTCTGAAAGACGCTGCAGCAGCGTATCCTGAGTGGTGTCGGACATAGTCGCGACCAGAGCTAAGCAAGGTGGTGTTGTATCGGTTGGCTGTAGAGGATGCAACCTAAGTATAACGGGGACTATGGGCGTAGGAACTATGAAGCCAAGGAATACAACCGAGGCGAAGACGTAGACGTAAGGAGGTTCGTGGACTATGGACTATGGGGCCGAGGTAGGCTACCAAGGTGGGAACGTGGACTATGGACTATGGGGCCGAAGGGTACACCTAAGGCAAGAACGGGGACTGTGGACTATGGATGGTTGTACCTGGTCTAGTATACCGGGTAAACCCTATGACGTAGCGCAAACCAAATAGTATTCGTAACTATAAAGTACAGAGGTTGCATAAAGAAGAAAAGAAAAGAAAGAGAAACAAGAAATCACAAGACAACGCCCCCCTTATATATCCATACCCTATCCCAATGCTGACTCATACTCTCGCGTAACAGAAACAGAAAGAACATAATAGAAACCCGCTTCACTAAACCCAACCACACTGCATAACCCTTCCTCCTCATACCCTAACACCTCACATGACCAAACCACATGGCTGCCGTTACAGTGGTCTGGTACGCATCCCTCACAGTATATTGTTACTCACAAGTTCACTTGGAGTAACGAAGTCACCTCAAAAAGAAGAACTATCATCATTATCCCCTATCACAATGACTACCCGAAGGGATAATTATTTCATAGATACCTCGGCCGTAACTGAGGAGGCCGGAGGGGAAGATTCTGTGAGGGATGCGTACCAGACCACAAGAGTACACTACGCAGAGCTCAGAGTTCGGCTAACAGCTACAAAGGTAGAAGTCTCCAAGGTCTCTTCAGTCAACGTCGAGTATGATTCTCCTTGATCCGATACGGGCCCCGCGAGCTACGTTATCAACAAAGATTCACTAGAGTTAGCGTGTGATGTTCGACCGTCTTCGACGTAATAGTTCAGGTAGAGTTCGAAGTCACGATAGAGTAAAGTAATTCCAAAAGTATAGTCAAATAAAGTTGTAACTCGCGTATCAACGATTTATATTGTTAAGACTCTGATTTCGCCGATGATGGTTTGGCTAGTCAGTGAATGACACAGTATTTATATCCCTCGCTTATGTCTCGAGGACCCAGTCTACTAATAATACAGAATACACTCGGGGCATGCCCAAGACCCTGAAAAACAACCAAGAACATTTAACTCCTAAGTCCGTAACCCAAACTCCTAAACCCGCTGAAACCCCTCAACCTATTTATCTACTCCAATGCAAGTTTCCCTGTCGATGTTTCTTCTCCATCGGCTGTCTGGTGGATAATCGTCAGCGCCGGCTATTCGGAGGTCTCGGACGGCAAGGCTACCTACTCAGGCCTCTTCCCACATCTCTTTCCCACATAGCAGAGTCCTCTCACGCCTACAGGTACCGCCGATAGGTACTCGGTCGCTGGCAGCTTGCGCCGATTCGCTCCGAGCGGTCCGATCTTCGATCCGATTGATTCCAGCTGTCCCTCATATACCCACCGGTACCAAAACACTTCCCTCCGGCGGTTTGACGCTCCGGGGGTTATTATTGGCGTCGAAAACGTGTTTTTTAACTAGGAAAACCGCAACTCCGCATTTGGTCGCATATCGATCGCACCGCACCTCGTGGGTGCGAACCGGAGTTGACATTAGCATACAGAGGGTATTGGGGTATCTAATTAACCTTTTTCTCTTACTCCCGTAAATGCTTGGCATGCCCGTAACAGATTCTATGGTAATATCGAGGGCTGCTAGCCCAGATCCCTTACTTACGGGAAGACCCTCTACACAAACTAGGCAATCGAGTAAACGCTCTGCTCAAGCCCAGTTCGTGAGGAATATGCAGGAGTTTTTGGATACCCATGAGGCACAAATGAGGTATCTTGGTTCAGCTGGACAGGCTGTTTGGCAGCAGCTACAAAACCTCCAGGAACAAGTCCAAGGGAGTGGGCAAATCCTGCACAAGAAAGTACGGCAAGAAGCCATTGCCCAAAAGCAACATCTCGAATCGCTCTTTGAGCTCGTCGCCAATGTCCGACAAGTACAAGAAGCCGCACGAGCCGCCGACCACGAGGTTCTGGAACGAAGTCATCAGCAAACCCAGACCCAGCTAATGGAGGCGGAGCGGCAACTGAGAATGGTGAGAGAAGAGCGGGAGCAGGAAAAAGGGGAACAACGAGCTCTATTTGCGCAATTTAAGCGGTCCGATGAGGAGAGAAACCAACGGATAGCCGAGATGGAGGAACTACTGCAACAACATCTGTCAGTAGCACCTTCCATGGCTAGTGCTCCCTTAGACCCTAATGCACCCCGAACGGTTCCTGTTGGCAATGGCAAGAACCCCCAAAATGCTGGCCCTCAAACATCAGGGAATGGCAAGCAACCAGAAGAAGCTGGCCCAGCTGGTGGAAATGGAGGCAAACAACCGGAGGACGCCGGCCCGGTGCAGGGAAACAGTGAGAGGCGACCGGTAGGAGCTGCTCCGGTAGGAAGAAATGGTGGAAATCAACCTCCCCGAAACCCACCAAGAGGGAACGTTGGGGGAGACCCAGAACCTTCCGACGACGATGACGATGATAATAGCGAATGGTCGCATGGTCGGAAAAATTGGAGAATGAACCGAGGCGGAAACCGGAATTCGGCGCCGCCTGAGGATGAAGACATGGTAGACTCGCTCGCCAAAATACCCTTCGAGTTCGATAATGCCAGAAAGCATAACCTGCGGCATTGGCTCATGGAGTGCGAGATCTACTTTGAGCAGAAGCCGAAGAAGTTCCGAACGGACAGGAATAAAGTACTGTTCGCTGGAACGTATACGTGTGGGTTGGCAAAGGAATGGTTTATGGAGTATATCGAGACCAAGATGCTAGGTCCGGCAGCCGCCGACTACGCTACTTGGACTCGATTCCGTCAGGAGATCTGAAAACGTTTCCTAAGCACTCAGGAAGCTATGGAGAACGCGATGAAGATGCAGCAGTTTAAGTACTCTGCGAACATCGGGGACTACCTGACGAGGATGGAAATTATGAACCAGCATGCTCAAATGAAAGGAGCATCCTACCGCGCCGCCTTGCTCCAAGGGTTACCAAATGAAATCCGGGAGCGCCACTCACGCTTCGATCCAACCGATGACGACTCCGAGTATATCCAACAGTTGGAACGAGCCGGCAAGGCTCATGAGGCTTATCAAGAGCAGATGAAGATGTTGGGGAAAGCGGAGTCGAGTGGAAGGGAGTCGAATAATGGTGGGAACTCGCGGCAGAAGGAGAAGGGGTTTAGGATCAAGGGGAGGGCTCAGACAGAGGAGAAAGAAAAAGGGCAAGATAAGGAGAGCACCAGCAAGAACAAGTGGGGGAATAAGCCAATATACCACGACTACGACGAAGCCACCAAAGGAGTTCCACAGCCGGTCCGAGACCAGCGAAAGACCGACGGTGTCTGTGTGCGATGTGGCCGAAAGGGTCATCTTGGGAAATGGTGTCGTTCAGATGCTAACAGCAGTGCATCTATCTCCTCTTTCTCCCGAAAGCGTACCCGCGATGACGATGGCGACCACGATATGGAACCACCGGAACCCCAACCTCCGAAGAAGCGCATGAGGCACCGTGCTAGGAAGCCGGCTGCTACGGCTGCTGCGGAGTACACCAGTGGGCAAGCGTTTGTGCGAGAACGCGGATCGGAATCTGAGATGGATTTCGACGAGGATTTTTAAAAGGGGACTCTGATGGGTCAGGTCAGGAGTATCCCCAGATTGCTATGTTATCACTGACGGAAAACAACAAAAAAAATATGAAAAGAAAAAGGCAGGAAGGGAGAGCGTCCCAACCGGAGAAAAAACAGAAAATTTTGGAGGAACCTATTCATGGTCCTCGACCTATCGTTAATCAGTTCCTTTGTTTTGCGGAAAAATGTTTACCTTGTAAGGTGTTGTTGGATACTGGTGCAACTGGTCCTGTTTTGTCTGCTGTTTTTGTTGATAGTTTTGAGGTCCCGAAGGTGAAACGAGACGTCCCGGCCCGGGTATTTGGATTTACGGGAGAAGTTATGAAGGGCACGGGACACGCCTTTACACAACCATTAATTATAATGTCAAGGGGGCATCAAACACAGTTGTCATTCGAGATCGCCCCTCTCCCACTTGGCATCGATGCAATATTACCGAACTGGTGGTTGAAAGAACACAAGCCGGTTATAGGGGCAAATGGGGAAGTTTCCTACGATGGCGAGAACTGTAAGAGTCGATGCTTCACTGACAAGGAACCTCAAATAGAGATGGACGAGGGTGTATTGGACGATCCAGAGGCCCAATTCATCGGTAGTATTTGTCTTTTGGAAGATGAATCGGTTAACCTCCGCGAGACTCTTCCCTCTTGGCTCCATGGGTTCCTTAAAGTCTTCCTACCATCGGAAGCAGACAAACTACCACCGCATCGATCCTACGACCATGCGATAGATCTTGAACCAGGTAAACAGCCACCATGGGGACCCGTCTACTCCCTATCCGAAGTCGAGCTGAAGGTGCTTCGGGAGTACCTGGACAAAATGTTGCGATTGGGAAAGATTAGGCCGAGCAAATCCCCGGCAGGAGCCCCAATCCTATTTGTGAAGAAGAAGGACGGTAGTCTACGACTTTGCGTTGACTACCGTGGACTTAACCGCGTGTCCATCAAGAACAGGTATCCGTTACCACTTATGGACGAACTACGAGATCGAGTGGCAGGCGCGGTTATATTCTCGAAGATTGACCTGAAGGAAGGTTACAACCTCATCAGGATCAAAGACGGCGACGAGTGGAAGACAGCATTCCGTACGCGGTACGGTGTAACGGCAATTAGGTATTTCTGGCTAGGTGATAAACTGGAACGAGGGAAGGAGGTATTGTGCAGTGGAATTAAGATTTGTAATGGAGATTTCTATTATGTTCTTTTGGTTTCTGTTACGCGAAGGTATTAGTCATCGTTGGATTATGGATGGATATATAAGGGGGTGTTGTCTTGTGTTTTTGTTTGTTTTCCTTCTTCTCTTCTTTCCTTACGCAACCTCTGTATTTACTCTTGCTCGCTAAGGCTCGCAAAGAACTCCCTGATAACAAACCTCGCTTTAAAAACATTTATTTTATTCCCTTCGGTTTACCCTGGTATACCATACCAGGCTGAGCCACTTCGCCCCCGATCGTACGGTTGCGTTTGTTGTTCCTAGCGAAAGAAACACCACGAAAACTGGCTTCTAGCGAAGAATTCTCCAGCCTTGACCTCCCAAAGGGAAGGAAAAGAAACCTCTCCGAAACATCACTTCACGCCGCCAGAAGAACTGGACACTCAGTCATGTCGCAGCAAGCTTCGCTCCAGTCCTTTTTCACCCAGTCTTCCCAACAAGGGACAGCCCCCTCGCAGAACAGGAACACTCAGGTTCCCGACCCAACCCCATCCGGAGCTCAGGAACAGGAATTCTCCTCGACCTTTGCAACAGAATCCGACTACAACGACCCCTACCAGCCGAGAGTTGACTACCTCTACCCGAGCATTGTCCCCCAGGACACCCACACCCAGACGGACCTGAACTACATCACCTGGGCCATTAGACATGCCACCAGCCGGATCTGCCCACCCTCCGACAGGATTGAAATCCTCGAAGAGCAAACGACTACTCTCCGGAGAACAGTGGATACACTGAAGCATCAGATCGAGGCGCAGACAAACATGATCACCAATATGCATTCGGCGATCCACGCGCTCCTCAACAAACAACCACAACCGCAGCAACCGCAGCAACCGCAACAACCGCAACAACAGCATCAACAGCAACAATAGCAACAGCAGCGAAAACCACAGCAACCGCAAGGACAGAGAATGCCCCCTCCAGCGGTCCCACAAACAGCTCCCCAAGCAACGCCACAGGCAGCTCCTCAGGCCCCCCCACCCGCACCCCCCCAACAAGCCCCACCTCGTGGATGGAAGGCAGGCACCTGGGCCGCCGTGGCCTCGGCACCCGGTCCTGCCCAAGGTAACTTCCAGGTCATCGAGAGGAAAAAGAAGTCCGCAAAGCCAAAAGCGGATCCCCTCTTCAAACCAGAGTATACCAAGATCAACAGGGAGATCATCGTGGAAACTACTGCCCCATCTGACGTTAACCCCTCCGAGATCAGAACCCTCGTCAATGCAAGAATCCAAGACGAGTCCTGCCATTTCATTTCGGCAAGAAGAACACCTAAGGACAACTTCATCCTGGAAACAAAATTCGTTACCCCTGCAACAAAGGCAATGGAATACGCCAAAGAAATTGAGGAGGCCCTCCTCACCCTACAGGTACCGGTCGCTGTCATCCGCGCAAACTCCAAATGGTCAAAGTTTCTCCTCCATGGAATCCCCACAACGGTCGGGGAGGGCATTGAGGCGGGACAACTAGTAGCATCAGAAATCAGAAGCAACTATGGAGAGAACTTCCAACTTGCCCAGGTTCCCCGCTGGATATCCAGGGCAGAAACTCGAATGGAGAAAACCCACTCATCTATGGTCATCGCGCTCCCGGGACAAATCACAATGGAAACACTAGGAGTTAAATTCCTATCTCTCTTCAACCGAAGCTGCCATATCGAGGCCTTCCTCCCAACCTTCCCGGATACCCAGTGTGCAAAGTGCCTCGAATACGGCCACCGCCAGGAGAAATGTAAGAACAATGGAAAATGCGGTCATTGTGCCGGAGACCATCTCACCAGCTTCCACCCATGCAATCAATGCCAGGGAGGATACAGATGCACCCACACCCCAATCAGATGTTTGAACTGTAAAGGAATCCATAAGGCCTCCGACCCAGCATGCCCTGAAAGAGTTAAACGCCGATTCCTTAACAAAGGAAAGGAAAACGCCCCACCCGCCCAAGACCCACCTGCCGCACCCGCCCAGGAGCCAATTTCAATAATCCAAGTACCAGCCACCGCCCCGGTCGGAGCCACACCCGTTCCCGAAGACGACCAACCCATGACGAATAATGCCTAGGCTGCGAACAACTGCGCTCGCACACCAACTTAATTGTGCACGGAGCGAACTAATCACCAAGGCGGCGGTGGAAGGAGCAGAAACAGACTCGAGCATTTATTTCCTACTATTACAAGAACCATGGACCTCAACAGAGGGATATACACCAGAATCAAATCTTTTTTACCTTTTTACAGCCAGCAATATCAATACGAAATGCGCAACATACGTCCGCAAACATGCCAACCTCAAACCAAAACACCACTACACACATGATAATTTCATAGTATCGATTACGGTAGAAATCCAGAACAAGAAAACCCAAATCCTAAACATATACTCCCCAGGCCGAAGTGGCCCCTTGGCTCAAATAGCAAGTACAATCCAAACCCTTGATAATTGTCTAGTAATGGGAGACTTCAACTGCCACCATCAAATGTGGTACGGAGTAAATTCACATGAATACAGAAACAATATTCGAGCAGACCGAGTCAATGGTGCACGACTAAAACGATGGATAACCCGACAGAAACTGTCCCTCCTGAACGAACCAGGCGTCTTCACGCATTTCCCCAGAGACAGAGGGAAAAGGCCGACAACCATCGACCTTACATTTGTAAAAGGCCCAATACTCGATCATAACCTACGATGGAGCACTGAACCCTACGGAGCGGGCTCAGACCATGGGAGAACCTCCGTTCACTTACACCTGGAGAAACCACCTTTTGTACCAAGACGAATGTGGCGACAAACAGACTGGAAGCTATTGGAAAACCACATGTCAAACATTTCCATCCCTGCAGAGGCATGGGAAACCAAGGAACTTACGGAACAGACTGTCGATTTCTTTCTAGAACTGGTCAGGTCAACAGTCAGCATAGTAACACCGCTCTCGAAGGAGGGGGTAAGAGCCAACTCCTGGTGGTCAGATGAAATGAAACAAATGAAGGCAAGGGTAAATGCAGCAGAAAGGAAGGCGAGGAACACAAGGAAACCCAATCACGTGGAGGAACACCGGAAGGCTTGCAGAGAATGGACAGTCATGATCCGGAAAGCAAAAGCGGATCAGCGGGAAAAGACGATGAACGAGGCGAAAGGTAGTGAAGTCTGGAGAATCCTAAACGTAGGAAGAAGAAGAGACACAATCATACCAACCATACAAGGTGAAGAAACGTTTGCGGGGAAGTGTCAAGCTCTAAGAGCCCAACTTTTCCCCTCGAAACGGACGTCCCCCGACCACCCCCCCCTAAACATTAGACCCCCTTCTTTTGACCTTAGCAACACCTTCGACATAGTCACCCCCGAAGAACTTAATAAAGCAATCGACTCCTGTCCAGCGCACTCGGCGACCGGCCCGGATGGCATTCCTTACACCTTTATTAAAGCAATAGTCAAAGCAAACACAACTCTAATCCAAGACATGTTCTCCGCCATGCTCCGGCACGGCGTACACCCAGCGGAATGGAAAATAGCTAAGTGTATCCCGATCCCGAAACCCGGTAAAGCAAACTATCATGAAGCAAAAGCCTACCGGCCCATTTCCCTTCTACAATGTTTCAGCAAAATCCTGGAGAAGATAGTGGCCCAAAGACTCTGCACCGCTGGAGAAATTCTAGGCACACTCTCAGCGAATCAATTTGGAGGAAGACCAACCATCTCGGCAATCGACGCCCTGCTGAGAACCTTAACGCCAATACAACAAAACCTACTACTGAAAAACAGTACCGGAGTCGCTCGGCGAGACAGACCAGCGATCCTCACCAATGATATCCAAGGAGCATTTAACTGCGTTGACCACCTACTCCTCGCGGAAATCATGCAACAACAAAAATTCCCTACCTACTTAACAGAATGGTGCAAGGAATTCAATACCGGCAGAAAACTACAGTTTCAATTCAACCATGAGCTAGAAGAGCCACAGCCCTATGATTCTGGAGTGCCGCAAGGTAGCCCCATGTCCCCGGTGCTATTTATGATCTATGCTGGAGTAATCCTGGACCCAACAAGCAGCCCGAAAGAGATGGACACTACTTACATCGATGACGACGCGCTGGTACAAATATCCAAAACACCAGGCTTCACAATCAAGAGAATGGAGGAACGAATGAGAGAGAGACTAATAAAAGCTGAGCCACTCCAAATTAAATACGACCCGGATAAATCCGACTTGATCTTCTTCCGGCCCACCACATCATCCACACAACAACCACGACTTCCGGTCAAAGTTAACAATATCAATATACACCCCAAAGAAAGGCTGAAATATGTAGGAGTCTGGATAGATCCGACCCTCTCCTTCCGGCCCCACATCGAAGCAGCGATCGCAAAAGGCCTTAAAGCCCTCCACCAGATTCGATACACAGCCCGCTTGCCAGGCATAACGGTCAAAACAATCCATCATATCATAACACAAGGCTTCCTCCCAAGCCTACTCTACGGATCCGAGGCTTGGTGGACTGGCGCAGACCACATTATAAGATCCCTCGAACCACTATATAATGAAGCGGCCCGGATCATCACCGGCCTACCACGATGGACCAAAAGAGCTAAACTCCTCCGAGAAGCAGGCCTACCCCCCTTAGAACACCTCCTGACATATCGCTCAAGAAAGTACGGAACCAGAATACTCTGCTCCGAGGCAACCCACCCCAACAATGAATCCCTGATCGAGCTCCTCCCATACAAAGAAGCAAATATCAAAGGAACAGGCCTACACCGAATCGCTTCCCTACTACTCCCATACCAGACCCCCGGAAATGCGAGAGATAAGTGGAACCAAAATAAACTACTACGCGACCACCTGTTGGAAGAATGGAACACACAATCAATACCGAACTACCACCACCGGGGGGAATTCCGCCCCCCTCCCAAGATAGCGAAACTCACCCTTACGGAAGCAAAAAAAGTATTTCGAATCCGGTGCCAAACCACCCGAATAGACAAACACGCAGTATATACAGACCCCGAACCATGCCAGTGTGGTATGGAAAACTCAGCGAAACACATACTCATGGAGTGCCCAGCGTGGGCTCGAATCCGCACCCCCCTGATAGAGAAGATCCCCGGAGCGATGACCTGGGAAAACTGGATGTTTACAAACCTGAGAACGGACCTCATCCTACAATTTGCAAAACAATCTCAACTCTCGAAATGGTACGAGTCGGCGGAGGCAGAGGCGGACCTAGAAGAGGGGATGGAAGAAAATAATTAGGGACGGGATTAGGAAGGGCAGTTTCCTTTTACTCTTTAAATTTGTTTTTATGTTCTGTTTTGATGGGTCGAGCGCTCGATTCCGCTGAGACATGTTATTTCTCCTTGTCGTTGGGTCTTCTGGTCGAGTATTGTTCTGGAATTTCCTTGTTACTGTTCGTGCTTGCTTGTGCTTGTTTTGTTCTTGTTCTTGTTCGTTTGTGTTTGCGTTCGTTGTTTTTCTTTTCTTTCTTTCTTTCTTTTGTTCGGTTCGGTTCGGTTTGTGTTTAGGCGGTTGGGTCGGCGTGCTATAAGTCTTGTACTTCAAAGCAATATAAGTTTCTTCTTCTTCTTCTGTATTCTACTCGCTCGTCTCTGGCTCGCGATAGGATTTCTTCCCCCCGAGATGGAGTTATACTGATTCTCGAATTGCTTCGGTCCCTGAACTTCCCTCGCTCGACACCCCCCATTCTTTGTTCGTTCGGTGCCCTCACGGGTCGCGTCCACCGTTCACCCCTCGCCAAACCAGCGGCTACTCTCGAAAGCCGCCCTCGCCCCTCCTTATTTTCACTCATCGCACGAGTGATCCCACACGTCGGGTACGCACACTGTCAGTAATCTCCAGTCAGCGAGAACCTACTGCCAAAGCGCTCGACAGCCCGCGAAGTTACCGACCTCTCGGTCGCGAAACTATGGTCAAATTTTTTACCCGAGGTCCCGTGACCTTACCCCTCTTTATCGGCCTTAACCAGGCAACCCTTTCTTACCCGAGGCGGCCCGCTCCCCTCACCCCAACCCAACCGGTCTCCGAGACCACCCTCAACACAACACGGTCGGCACTTTCGATTGCGACCCCCATACATACTGAGCCTTCGGCTCAACCCTTTTTGCATGTCCCCTCCAGAGGACACCACTTCAAATACGACTCGGGCACAGTCTTTAGCGGTTGCTCCAGGGACCGACGACCCCACCCACTCCTTACTTGACCAACCGGTCACCACTCCTCAATTCCTCGCTGCCTGACAACCAGAAGCCCGAGGACCCACATTCGACCCACCCCCCCTCGCTTTCACACCTGACGCTGTTGCGGTTGGCCTCTCCTGCCTTCGTGCGCGTGGTTTCCCAGTCCTGTTAAGGTTCGTCCACAGATATGACACCGGGAACGTTGGTAATGATATCGTTTCGATTGAACACTACGTATAGGATTGTGCTCGCTAATGCAGTTGACGGAGAAGTTTGGGGTTCTTACTTATTTACTACGGGAAGGTTTCTTTGTTGTCGCTTAGATTCTGCTTACCTGTACCACTTGTTATTCGCGCCCTCTTCGTGCGCTGTTTTGTTTTATTTATGTACGCAGTTCTTGTAGCTGCGGTAGTTAGTTTTTGTACTTTGTTTTTGCTTTCGGGTTAGTCGGTGGAGGTTGTAGTCGGGTAGTTAGGTGTGCGATAAGCTTCGGCTTCTATGCAATATAAGATTCTCTCTCTCTCTCTGTATTCTACTTGCTCGCTAAGGCTCGCAAAGAACTCCCTGATATCAAACCTCGCTTCAAAAACACTTTATTTTATTCCCCTCGGTTTACCCTGGTATACCATAGAAGGTTGAGCCACTTTGCCCCCGATCGTACTGTCGCGTTTTGTTGTTCCAAGCGAAAGAAACCTACGAAAACTGGCTTCCAGCGAAGAATTCTCCAGCCTTGACCTCCCGAAAGGAAGGAAAAGAAACCTTTCCGAAACCTCACTCTACGCCGCCAGAAGAACTGGACATTCAATCATGTCGCAACAAGCCTCGCTCCAGTCCTTTTTCACCCAGTCTTCCCAGCAAGGGACAGCCCCTCCGCAAAACAGGAATACTCCGGTTCCCGACCCAACCCCATCCGGAGGCCAGGAACAAGAATTCTCCTCGACCTTTGCAGCAGAATCCGACTACAACGACCCATACCAACCGAGAATTGACTACCTCTACCCGAGCGTTGTCCACCAGGATACTCACACCCAGACGGACCTGAACTATATTACCTGGGCCATCAGACATGCCACCAGCCGAATCTGCCCACCCTCTGAGAGGATTGAAATCCTCGAAGAGCAAACGACTACACTCCGGAGAACAGTGGATACACTGAGGCACCAAATCGAGGCGCAGACAAGTATGATCACCAGTATGCACTCGGCGATCCATCTTCTCCTCAACAAACAACCACAACCGCAGCAACCGCAGCAACCACAACAAAACCAACAACAGCAACAACAGCAACAACAGCGAAAACCACAACAACCACAACAACCGCAGGGACAGAGAATGCCCCCTCCAGCGATCCCCCAGACAGTTCCCCAAGCAGCGCCTCAGGCAGCTCCTCAGGCCCCCCCACCCGCACCCCCCCAACAAGCCCCACCCCGTGGATGGAAAGCAGGCACCTGGGCCGCCGTGGCCTCGGCACCCGGTCCCGCTCAAGGAAACTTCCAGGTTGTTGAGAGAAGAAAGAAATCCGCAAAGCCAAAAGCGGACCCTCTCTTCAAGCCAGAATATACCAAAATCAACAGAGAAATCATTGTCGAAACCACTGCCCCATCCGACGTCAATCCCTCCGAGATCAGGACCCTAGTCAATGCAAGGATTCAGGACGAATCCTGCCATTTCATTTCAGCAAGGAGAACACCCAAGGACAACTTCATCCTGGAAACAAAGTTTGTCACCCCTGCAACAAAGGCAATGGAATATGCCAAAGAAATTGAGGAGGCCCTCCTCACCCTACAGGTACCGGTCGCTGTCATCCGCGCAAACTCTAAACGGTCAAAGTTTCTCCTCCATGGAATTCCCACAACGGTCGGGGAGGGCATCGAGGCGGGACAATTGGTAGCATCAGAAATCAGAAGCAACTATGGAGAGAACTTCCAACTTGCCCAGGTTCCTCGCTGGATCTCCAGAGCAGAAACTCGAATGGAGAAAACCCACTCATCAATGGTCATCGCGCTCCCAGGACAAGTTACAATGGAAACACTAGGAGTTAAGTTCCTATCCCTCTTTAACCGAAGCTGCCACATCGAGGCCTTCCTCCCAACTTTCCCAGACACCCAGTGCGCGAAGTGCCTCGAATACGGCCACCGCCAGGAGAAATGCAAAAACAACGGGAGATGCGGTCACTGTGCCGGAGATCACCTCACCAGCTTCCACACATGCAATCAATGCCAGGGAGGATATAGATGCACCCACACCCCAATCAGATGTCTGAACTGTAAAGGAATCCATAAGGCCTCCGACCCAGCATGCCCCGAAAGAGTCAAACGCCGATTCCTCAACAAAGGAAAGGAAAACGCCCCACCCGCTCAAGACCCACCGGCCGCACCCGTCCAAGAGTTGCTTCCGATAGTTCAAGTACCAGCCACCGCCCCAGTCGGAGCCACACCCGTTCCCGAAGACGACCAACACATGACAAATAATGCCTAGGCCTCGAACCACCGCGCTCGCACACCAACTCAATTGTGCACGGAGCGAACTTATTACCAAGGCGGCGGTAGAAGAAGCGGAAACAGACTCTAGTATTTATTTCCTATTATTACAAGAACCATGGACCTCAGCAGAGGGTTATCCACCAGAATCAAATCTTTTTTACCTTTTTACAGCCAGCAATATCAACACGAAATGCGCAACATACGTCCGCAAACATGCCAACCTTAAACCAAAACACCACTATACATATGATAACTTCATAGTATCGATTACGGTAGAAATCCAGACCAAGAAAACCCAAATCCTAAATATAAACTCCCCAGGCCGAAGTGGCCCCTTCGCTCAAATAGCAAGTACAATCCAAACCCTTGATAATTGTCTAGTAATGGGAGACTTCAACTGCCACCATCAAATGTGGTACGGAGTAAATTCACATGAATACAGAAACAACATTCGAGCAGACCGCGTCAATGGTGCACGGCTAAAACGATGGATAACCCGACAGAAACTGACCCTCCTGAACGAACCAGGCGTCTTTACGCATTTCCCCAGAGACAGAGGGAAAAGGCCCACAACCATCGACCTTACATTTGTAAAAGGCCCAATACTCGATCACAACCTACGATGGAGCACTGAACCCTACGGAGCGGGCTCAGACCATGGGAGAACCTCCGTTCACTTACACCTGGAGAAACCACCTTTTGTACCAAGACGAATGTGGCGACAAACAGACTGGAAGCTATTGGAAAACCACATGTCAAACATTTCCATCCCTGCAGAGGCATGGGAAACCAAGGAACTTACGGAACAGACTGTCGATTTCTTTCTAGAACTGGTCAGGTCAACAGTCAGCATAGTAACACCGCTCTCGAAGGAGGGGGTAAGAGCCAACTCCTGGTGGTCAGATGAGATGAAACAAATGAAGGCAAGGGTAAATGCAGCAGAAAGAAAGGCGAGAAATACAGGGAAACCCAATCACGTGGAGGAACACCGGAAGGCTTGCAGAGAATGGACAGTCATGATCCGGAAAGCAAAAGCGGACCAGCGGGAAAAGACGATGAACGAGGCGAAAGGTAGTGAAGTCTGGAGAATCCTAAGCGCGGGAAGGAGACGAGACACAATCATACCAACTATACAAGGTGAAGAAACGTTCGCGGAGAAGTGTCAAGCTCTAAGAGCCCAACTTTTCCCCTCGAAATGGACGTCCCCCGACCATCCCCCCTTGAACATTAGACCCCCTTCTTTTGACCTTAGCAACACCTTCGACATAGTCACCCCCGAAGAACTTAATAAAGCAATCGACTCCTGTCCAGTGCACTCGGCGACCGGCCCGGATGGCATCCCTTATACCTTTATTAAAGCAATAGTCAGAGCAAATACAACTCTAATCCAAGACATGTTCTCCGCCATGCTCCGGCACGGTGTACACCCAGCGGAATGGAAAATAGCTAAGTGTATCCCGATCCCGAAACCCGGTAAAGCAAACTACCATGAAGCGAAAGCCTACCGGCCCATTTCCCTTCTACAATGTTTCAGCAAAATCCTGGAGAAGATAGTGGCCCAAAGACTCTGCACCGCTGGAGAAATTCTAGGCACACTCTCAGCGAATCAATTTGGAGGAAGACCAGCCATCTCGGCAATCGACGCCCTCATGAGAACCTTGACACCAATACAACAAAACCTACTACTGAAAAACAGTACCGGAGTCGCACGGCGAGACAGACCAGCGATCCTAACCAACGACATCCAAGGAGCATTTAACTGCGTCGACCACCTACTCCTCGCGGAAATCATGTACCAACAAAAATTCCCTACCTACTTAACAGAATGGTGCAAGGAATTCAATACCGGCAGAAAACTACAGTTTCAATTTAACCATGAGCTAGAGGAACCACAGCCTTATAATTCTGGAGTGCCGTAAGGTAGCCCCATGTCCCCGGTACTATTTATGATCTATGCTGGAGTAATCCTGGACTCAACAAGTAGCCCGAAAGAGATGGACACCACATATATCGATGACGATGCACTGGTGCAAATATCCAAAACACCAGGCTTCACAATCAAGAGAATGGAGGAACGAATGAGAGAGAGACTAATAAAAGCTGAGCCACTCCAAATCAAGTACGACCCGGATAAATCCGACCTGATCTTCTTCCGGCCCACGACATCATCCACACAACAACCACGACTTTCGGTCAAAATTAACAATACCAACATACACCCCAAGGAGAGGCTGAAATATGTAGGAGTCTGGATAGATCCGACCCTCTCCTTCCGGCCCCACATTGAAGCAGCGATCGCAAAAGGCCTTAAAGCCCTCCACCAGATTCGATACACCGCCCGCCTGCCAGGAATAACGGTTAAAACAATCCACCACATTATAACACAAGGCTTCCTCCCAAGTCTACTCTACGGATCCGAGGCTTGGTGGACTGGCGCAGACCACATTATAAGATCCCTCGAACCACTATACAATGAAGCGGCCCGGGTCATCACCGGCCTACCACGATGGACCAAAAGAACTAAACTCCTCCGAGAAGCAGGCTTACCCCCCTTAGAACATCTCCTGACATATCGCTCAAGAAAGTACGGAACTAGAATACTCTGCACCGACGCAACCCACCCCAACAACGAATCTCTGATCGAGCTCCTCCCATACAGAGAAGCAAATATCAAAGGAACAGGCTTACACCGAATCGCCTCCTTACTACTCCCATACCAGACCCCCGGAAATGCGAGAGATAAGTGGAACCAAAACAAACTACTACGCGACCACCTGTTGGAAGAATGGAACACACAATCAATACCGAACTACCATCATCGGGGGGAATTCCGCCCCCCTCCCAAGATAGCGAAACTCACCCTTACGGAAGCAAAGAAAGTATTTCGGATCCGGTGCCAAACCACCCGAGTCGACAAACACGCAGTATACACAGACCCCGAACCATGCCAGTGTGGGATGGAAAACTCAGCGAAACATATACTTATGGAATGCCCAGCGTGGGCTCGAATCCGCGCCCCTCTGATAGAGAAGATCCCCGGAGCGATGACCTGGGAAAACTGGATGTTTACAAACCTGAGAACGGACCTCATCCTACAATTTGCGAAACAATCTCAACTCTCGAAATGGTACGAGTCGGCGGAGGCGGAGGCGGACCTGGAAGAGGGGATGGAAGAAAATGACCGGGAACGGGATTAGGAAGGGGAGTTTCCTTTTACTCTTTAAAATTGTTTTTATTCTTTGATTTGATGGATCCAGCGCTCGAGTCCGCTGAGATATGTTATTTCTCCTTGTCGATGGGTTTTCTGGTTGAAGTGTTGTTCTGGATTTTCCTTGTTATTGTTCGTGCTCGCTTGTGCTTGTTTTGTTCTTGTTCTTGTTCTTGTTTGTTTGCGTTTGCGTTTGTTGTTTTTCTTTCTTTCTTTTGTTCGGTTCGGTTCGTGTTTTAGGCGGTTGGGTCGGTGTGCGATAAGTCTTGTACTTCAAAGCAATATAAGTTTCTTCTTCTTCTTCTTCTGTATTTATTTTGCTCGCTAAGGCTCGCAAAGAACTCCCTGATAACAAACCTCGCTTTAAAAACTTTTTATTTTACTCCTCTCGGTTTACCCTGGTATACCATACCAGGCTGAGCCACTTCGTCCCCGATCGTACGGTCGCGTTTTGTTGTTCTAAGCGAAAGAAACCTACGAAAACTGGCTTCCAGCGAAGAATTCTCCAGCCTTGACCCCCCGAAAGGAAGGAAAAGAAACCTTTCCGAAACATCACTCTACGCCGCCAGAAGAACTGGACATTCAATTATGTCGCAGCAAGCATCGCTCCAGTCCTTTTTTACCCAATCCTCCCAACAAGGGACAGCCCCCCCGCTGAACAGGAAAACTCCGGTTCCCGACCCAACCCCATCCGGAACTCAGGAACAGGAATTCTCCTCGACCTGTAACGGAGCCACTTCAACTGTCTGGTGTATGAGTACACACAGGGCCCGATTACATGCTGAGAGTTATTGTTAGAAGCCAGTTGCACAGTGATATGCAAGTACCGGCAGTGTGGTTAGCTACCAGCTGTTAGAGTAACTACATTCTGGGCGCTAGGAAGCAGATTTATTCATGGGAGCAACGACTGACGAGTCTATGCCTCGCCAGTGTCTAGAAGACCGGCCAGAGTGAAGCTCTGATTGCCCGGTGATCCTCTGTATCCTCGGAGCATTGTTTGTCCGCCGAAGCGGCAGGGACTATGCTAGGGAAGTCTACAATAAGCGAAAGCTCTACAGCAATGATTAAGCTGACACCTGAGCGGCAGCTCAATTATGCAGGTCCTCGGTTGTGTGGCAACCAAGGCTGCAGGTGTTACAAAGGCTTTGACTAAGGGTGGTTGCCTTGGGTATCGGAAACACCTGCTGAGGCTTAGAGAAAAGCGGGGTAGCGGTGGTATTGTTTCCGGTACTGAGGGAAGGCCCACCGGAACTTAGTAAAGGAGTTAGGAGCAGAGAACAGAGGCCTTCGGAGTATAAGTACTCAGGTTCATTCTCGCCCTTCAGTCCTATTCTCTCCAGTCTTCATCAGAAAGAAAAGCCAAGTTCTTATCGGTAGCAGAGCCCTTAAAGATTATTGAGTTCTAGCGATAGTATCTTTGAATAATCTGCAACCTGATTGTCTATCTTGCACGGCCGTCTCTATTCTATCCAATTCTATTTCTCTTAGAAAGGACCCCCGTTACACGACCTTCGCAACAGAATCCGACTATAATGACCCATACCAACCGAGAATTGACTACCTCTACCCGAGCGTTGTCCCCCAGGACACTCACACCCAGACGGACCTGAACTATATTACCTGGGCCATCAGACATGCCACCAGCCGGATATGCCCACCCTCCGAGAGGATTGAAATCCTCGAAGAGCAAACGACTACACTCCGGAGAACAGTGGACACATTGAGACATCAAATCGAGGCGCAGACAAGTATGATCACCAATATGCACTCGGCGATCCACGCGCTCCTCAATAAACAACCTCAACCGCAGCAACCGCAGCAACCGCAACAACAGCAACAACAGCAACAACAGCGAAAACCACAACAACCGCAGGGACAGAGAATGCCCCCTTCAGCGGTCCCCCAAACAGTTCCCCAAGCAGCACCTCAGGCAGCTCCTCAGGCCCCCCCACCCGCACTCCCCCAACAAGCCCCACCCCGTGGATGGAAAGCAGGCACCTGGGCCGCCGTGGCCTCGGCACCCGGTCCTGCTCAAGGAAATTTCCAGGTTGTTGAGAGAAGAAAGAAGTCCGCAAAGCCAAAAGCGGACCCTCTCTTCAAGCCAGAATATACCAAAATCAACAGAGAAATCATTGTCGAAACCACTGCCCCATCCGACGTCAATCCCTCCGAGATCAGGACCCTAGTCAATGCAAGGATTCAGGACGAATCCTGCCATTTCATTTCAGCAAGGAGAACACCCAAGGACAACTTCATCCTGGAAACAAAGTTTGTCACCCCTGCAACAAAGGCAATGGAATATGCCAAAGAAATTGAGGAGGCCCTCCTCACCCTACAGGTACCGGTCGCTGTCATCCGCGCAAACTCTAAATGGTCAAAGTTTCTCCTCCATGGAATTCCCACAACGGTCGGGGAGGGCATCGAGGCGGGACAATTGGTAGCATCAGAAATCAGAAGCAACTATGGAGAGAACTTCCAACTTGCCCAGGTTCCTCGCTGGATCTCCAGAGCAGAAACTCGAATGGAGAAAACCCACTCATCAATGGTCATCGCGCTCCCAGGACAAGTTACAATGGAAACACTAGGAGTTAAGTTCCTATCCCTCTTTAACCGAAGCTGCCACATCGAGGCCTTCCTCCCAACTTTCCCAGACACCCAGTGCGCGAAGTGCCTCGAATACGGCCACCGCCAGGAGAAATGCAAAAACAACGGGAGATGCGGTCACTGTGCCGGAGATCACCTCACCAGCTTCCACACATGCAATCAATGCCAGGGAGGATATAGATGCACCCACACCCCAATCAGATGTCTGAACTGTAAAGGAATCCATAAGGCCTCCGACCCAGCATGCCCCGAAAGAGTCAAACGCCGATTCCTCAACAAAGGAAAGGAAAACGCCCCACCCGCTCAAGACCCACCGGCCGCACCCGTCCAAGAGTTGCTTCCGATAGTTCAAGTACCAGCCACCGCCCCAGTCGGAGCCACACCCGTTCCCGAAGACGACCAACACATGACAAATAATGCCTAGGCCTCGAACCACCGCGCTCGCACACCAACTCAATTGTGCACGGAGCGAACTTATTACCAAGGCGGCGGTAGAAGAAGCGGAAACAGACTCTAGTATTTATTTCCTATTATTACAAGAACCATGGACCTCAGCAGAGGGTTATCCACCAGAATCAAATCTTTTTTACCTTTTTACAGCCAGCAATATCAACACGAAATGCGCAACATACGTCCGCAAACATGCCAACCTTAAACCAAAACACCACTATACATATGATAACTTCATAGTATCGATTACGGTAGAAATCCAGACCAAGAAAACCCAAATCCTAAATATATACTCCCCAGGCCGAAGTGGCCCCTTCGCTCAAATAGCAAGTACAATCCAAACCCTTGATAATTGTCTAGTAATGGGAGACTTCAACTGCCACCATCAAATGTGGTACGGAGTAAATTCACATGAATACAGAAACAACATTCGAGCAGACCGCGTCAATGGTGCACGGCTAAAACGATGGATAACCCGACAGAAACTGACCCTCCTGAACGAACCAGGCGTCTTTACGCACTTCCCCAGAGACAGAGGGAAAAGGCCCACAACCATCGACCTTGCATTTGTAAAAGGCCCAACACTTGACCACAACCTACGATGGAGCACTGAACCCTACGGAGCGGGTTCAGACCATGGGAGAACCTCCGTTCACTTACACTTGGAGAAACCACCTTTTGTACCAAGACGAATGTGGCGACAAACAGACTGGAAGCTATTGGAAAACCACATGTCAAACATTTCCATCCCTGCAGAGGCATGGGAAACCAAGGAACTTACGGAACAGACTGTCGATTTCTTTCTAGAACTGGTCAGGTCAACAGTCAGCATAGTAACACCGCTCTCGAAGGAGGGGGTAAGAGCCAACTCCTGGTGGTCAGATGAGATGAAACAAATGAAGGCAAGGGTAAATGCAGCAGAAAGAAAGGCGAGAAATACAGGGAAACCCAATCACGTGGAGGAACACCGGAAGGCTTGCAGAGAATGGACAGTCATGATCCGGAAAGCAAAAGCGGACCAGCGGGAAAAGACGATGAACGAGGCGAAAGGTAGTGAAGTCTGGAGAATCCTAAGCGCGGGAAGGAGACGAGACACAATCATACCAACTATACAAGGTGAAGAAACGTTCGCGGAGAAGTGTCAAGCTCTAAGAGCCCAACTTTTCCCCTCGAAATGGACGTCCCCCGACCATCCCCCCTTGAACATTAGACCCCCTTCTTTTGACCTTAGCAACACCTTCGACATAGTCACCCCCGAAGAACTCAACAAAGCAATCGACTCCTGTCCAGCGCACTCGGCGACCGGCCCGGATGGCATCCCTTATACCTTTATTAAAGCAATAGTCAAAGCAAACACAACTCTAATCCAAGACATGTTCTCCGCTATGCTCCGGCACGGTGTACACCCAGCGGAATGGAAAATAGCTAAGTGTATCCCGATCCCGAAACCCGGTAAAGCAAACTATCATGAAGCGAAAGCCTACCGGCCCATTTCCCTTCTACAATGTTTCAGCAAAATCCTGGAGAAGATAGTGGCCCAAAGACTCTGCACCGCTGGAGAAATTCTAGGCACACTCTCAGCGAATCAATTTGGAGGAAGACCAACCATCTCGGCAATCGACGCCCTGCTGAGAACCTTAACGCCAATACAACAAAACCTACTACTGAAAAACAGTACCGGAGTCGCTCGGCGAGACAGACCAGCGATCCTAACCAATGATATCCAAGGAGCATTTAACTGCGTTGACCACCTACTCCTCGCGGAAATCATGCAACAACAAAAATTCCCTACCTACTTAACAGAATGGTGCAAGGAATTCAAT
Source organism: Morchella sextelata (assembly GCF_020137385.1). Classification (NCBI taxonomy): domain Eukaryota; kingdom Fungi; phylum Ascomycota; class Pezizomycetes; order Pezizales; family Morchellaceae; genus Morchella; species Morchella sextelata. The sequence continues at coordinate 53,953 of NW_025408641.1, forward strand.
ACCGGCAGAAAACTACAGTTTCAATTCAACCATGAGCTAGAGGAGCCACAGCCCTATGATTCTGGAGTCCCGCAAGGTAGCCCCATGTCCCCAGTGCTATTTATGATCTATGCTGGAGTAATCCTGGACCCAACAAGCAGCCCGAAAGAGATGGACACTACTTACATCGATGACGACGCGCTGGTACAAATATCCAAAACACCAGGCTTCACAATCAAGAGAATGGAGGAACGAATGAGAGAGAGACTAATAAAAGCTGAGCCACTCCAAATTAAATATGACCCGGATAAATCCGACCTGATCTTCTTCCGGCCCACCTCATCATCCACACAACAACCACGACTTCCGGTCAAAGTTAACAATATCAATATACACCCCAAGGAAAGACTGAAATATGTAGGAGTCTGGATAGATCCGACCCTCTCCTTCCGGCCCCACATCGAAGCAGCGATCGCAAAAGGCCTTAAAGCCCTCCACCAGATTCGATACACAGCCCGCTTGCCAGGCATAACGGTCAAAACAATCCATCATATCATAACACAAGGCTTCCTCCCAAGCCTACTCTACGGATCCGAGGCTTGGTGGACTGGCGCAGACCACATTATAAGATCCCTCGAACCACTATATAATGAAGCGGCCCGGATCATCACCGGCCTACCACGATGGACCAAAAGAGCTAAACTCCTTCGAGAAGCAGGCCTACCCCCCTTAGAACACCTCCTGACATATCGCTCAAGAAAGTACGGAACCAGAATACTCTGCTCCGAGGCAACCCACCCCAACAATGAATCCCTGATCGAGCTCCTCCCTTACAAAGAAGCAAATATCAAAGGAACAGGCCTACACCGAATCGCTTCCCTACTACTCCCATACCAGACCCCCGGAAATGCGAGAGATAAGTGGAACCAGAATAAACTACTACGCGACCACCTGTTGGAAGAATGGAACACACAATCAATACCGAACTACCACCACCGGGGGGAATTCCGCCCCCCTCCCAAGATAGCGAAACTCACACTTACGGAAGCAAAAAAAGTATTTCGAATCCGGTGCCAAACCACCCGAATCGACAAACACGCAGTATATACAGACCCCGAACCATGCCAGTGTGGTATGGAAAACTCAGCGAAACACATACTCATGGAATGCCCAGCGTGGGCTCGAATCCGCACCCCCCTGATAGAGAAGATCCCCGGAGCGATGACCTGGGAAAACTGGATGTTTACAAACCTGAGAACGGACCTGATCCTACAATTTGCAAAACAATCTCAACTCTCGAAATGGTACGAGTCGGCGGAGGCGGAGGCGGACCTGGAAGAGGGGATGGAAGAAAATGATTAGGGACGGGATTAGGAAGGGCAGTTTCCTTTTACTCTTTAAATTTGTTTTTATGTTCTGTTTTGATGGGTCCAGCGCTCGAGTGCGCTGAGATATGTTATTTCTCCTTGTCGTTGGGTTTTCTGGTCGAGTATTGTTCTGGAATTTCCTTGTTACTGTTCGTGCTCGCTTGTGCTTGTTTTGTTCTTGTTCTTGTTCTTTTGCGTTTATGTTTGTTGTTTTCTTTTCTTTCTTTCTTTTTGTTCGGTTTGATTTGTGTTTTAGGCGGTTGGGTCGGCGTGCGATAAGTCTTGTACTTCAAAGCAATATAAGTTTCTTCTTCTTCTTCTGTACTTATTCCACGAATACCATTCTTTGTCCGCACTACGTCATAGGGCTCCAACTGGTTTATCATACCAGATAGAGCCACCCCATAGTCCATAGTCAAAGTATACCTCTACCTCTACGTCCACGTCTACGTCACTACCTAGGTTGTATTCCTTGGCACCACAGTCTGTCGCCTATAGTCCCCGTGATATACGGGCATTTTGAGTACCTCGTCATGCCTTTTGGGCTGGCAAATGCGCCGGCGACCTTCCAGAATATGATGAATGATGCGCTGAGTGAATTCTTGGATCAAGGTGTAGTGGTATACCTTGATGATATCCTAATATATAGCAAGTCTCGAGAGGAACACAGGGAGCTGGTCGGCAAAGTACTTAGTAGGCTACAAGAATACAACCTAGTTGCCAACCCGAAGAAATCGTTCTTCGAGCTCACCGAAATCGAGTTCCTTGGATACATCCTTGCCCCAGCAGGCGTCACCATGGCACTGGATAAGGTTATGTCTGTTACGAATTGGCAAGCCCCGCGCAGCGTTAAGGAAGTACAGATCTTCATGGGCTTTGCCAACTTCTACAGAAGGTTTATCCACAATTTCTCCGGGGTCTGTAAACCCATTACCGATTGTCTCAGGGGTGATGCCAAGAACTTTGTCTGGTCTATGATGGCCCAAGCAGCCTTCGAAAAACTCAAAACCCTGTTTACGTCTGCGCCGATCTTGGTACACTTCTCTCCAGATCGCCAGACTATCGTGGAAACGGACGCAAGTGATTTTGCTATCGCCGCAATTCTATCCCAGGTTATTGACGGAAAGACTCACCCTGTTGCCTTTTATTCTCGAAAACTTAACCCAGCGGAACTCAACCACGACGTCTGGGATAAGGAGATGCTAGGAATTGTGTCAGCCTTCAAGCAATGGCGTCACTACCTCGAAGGACCTAGCCGAACGGTTCTCGTCTATACGGATCACAAGAACTTGGAATATTTTTCAACAACCAAGGTTCTTAACCGACGACAGGCAAGGTGGGCTGAGTTTTTGGCGGAATTTGACTTTAAGATTATTTACCGCCCGGGAACCAAAAATGGGAAGGCAGATGCACTATCGCGACGGCCGGAGTACCGTCCTGAAGGGGGAGGCACGCTTGGGAAACAGCCGATAGACAGGTTCTTTAAGCCCGGACAGGTGGCGGAGGAAGAGTTTGTGGTATCAGCGGTGTCGCTTGCCTCCAAGGGGGTGATTGACTGGTCTAAGAATTTTCTGGATCATGTCAGGCAGGCGGCATCGGGAGACCCGATATGGGTAGGATTGAAAGAGAGAGTTGAGCAAGGGGAGAAGCTGGGGGAATTGAAGGATATCACTGAGAAAGACGGACTACTCTTCTATAAGAACCGACTCTACATTCCGGCAGACGATCGTATCAAGATCCGAATTGCACAGTCAGAACACGATTCGAAGGTGGCAGGACACTTTGGACAAGATAAAACTTTGGAACTCATCACGCGCAACTTCTATTGGCCAAAAATGAACGAGTGGATTGACGATTACGTTCGGTCATGTGACGAGTGCCAGCGTAACAAACCCAGCCGCCATAAGAAATACGGTGCGCTTCTACCACTGTCCACGCCACATTCTGTCTGGCAATCGATATCAATGGACTTCGTGGTACAGTTACCGGAATCAAAGGGATACAATCAAATCTGGGTAGTAGTCGATAGGTTCTCGAAGATCTCGCACTTCATTCCCTTAGTAGCAGAAACGACCGCGCAGGATTTAGCAAAGATATTCCTCGGTCAAATCTGGCGACTCCATGGGCTGCCTCTTGATATAGTTTCCGACAGAGACGCCAAATTCACTTCAAGCTTTTGGGCATCTCTTATGGAATTATTGGATGTGAGAATAAGAATGAGTACGGCTTTCCACCCTCAGACCGATAGGCAAACAGAGCGGGTCAACCAAACCCTCGAGCACTAGTTACGAGCGTTCTGTAACTACGAGCAAGATGATTGGGCAGAGCTACTCCCGTTGGCGGAGTATGCTTACAACAACTCGGTTACCACCGCCACGGGTCAATCTCCGTTCTATACCAATTACGGTTACAACCCAAGAACCAACTGGCCGACGGAAGCCGAAGTGGTCAACCCAACCAGTGACCTGTACGCTCACTTCATCCGAGGAGTTCATGACTCTGCTCTCACTCGCTTAATAGATACCAGGGAGAAGATGGGGAAATACTATGATCGGAAAAGGGACGAACCACCTAACTTCAAGGTGGGACATATGGTTATGCTCAACGCGACCAATATCAAGACACGTCGCTCTACCAAGAAACTTGATCATAAGAAACTCGGCCCGTTCAAAATTATCCGAGTAGCCGGAAAACGAGCCTGCGAATTGGAACTGCCACCACAAGTCAAGATCCACAATGTGTTCCACATTGAACTCTTGGAACGTTATCGACAGAGCAGTATCCCAGGCCGCGAACAACGTCCCCCGACTCCCGAAGAGGTCGATAAGGAAGGAGAGGTTTTGTACGAAGTGGAAAGTATTGTGGGAAGCCGGAAGAGTAGAAGTGGATTAGTGGAATACCTGTTGAAATGGCGGGGCTATTCAATGAGCGACTGTACTTATCAAGTCATGGATGTTATGAACGAAGACGTACTTGATCTAGTCCGCGACTTTCATCGAAGGAACCCCAAGGCCGTGAAGGACCAACGCCTGAGACTATAGAGGTACCCTACGGGGCTAAGTCCTTCCCCTCCACAGACACCACGGGTGATATGTGGAGCAGGTTTACTGGAACCATAGTCTGTCAGAAGATGTCCCGAGACGTGACACCCTGGAAGGGGGGTAAGCTGTTATGGGCATGCCAAGCATTTACGGGAGTAAGAGAAAAGGCCAGTAGATATCCCAATACCCTCTGTATGCTAATGTCAACTCAGGTTCGCACCCACGAGGTGCGGTGCGATCAATATGCGACCAAATGCGGAGTTGCGGTTTTCCTAGTTAAAAAACACGTTTTCGACCCCAATAATAACCCCCGGAGCGTCAAACCGCCGGAGGGGAGTGCTTTTGGACCGGTGGATATATGAGGGACAGCTGGAATCAATCGGATCAAAGATCGGACCACCCGGAGCGAATCGGCGCAAGCTACCAGCCGACCGAGTACCTATCGGCGGTACCTGTGGGCATGAGAGGACTCTGCTATGTGGGAAAGCGATGTGGGAAGAGGCCTGAGTAGGTAGCTGTGTCGTCCGAGACCTCCGAATAGCCGACGCTGACGATTATCCACCAGACGGCCGATGGAGAAGAAACATCGACAGGGAAACGTGCATTGGAGTAGATAAATAGGTTGAGGGGTTTCAGCGGGTTTAGGAGTTTGGGTTACGGATTTAGGAGTTAAATGTTCTTGGTTGTTTTTCAGGGTCTCGGGTAGGCCCCGAGTATATTCGGTATTATTAGTAGACTGGGTCCTCGAGACATAAGCGAGGGATATAAATACGATGTCATTCACTGACTAGCCAAACTATCATCGGCGCAATCAGAGTCTTAACAATATAAATCGTTGATACGCGAGTTACAACTTTATTTGACTATACTTTTGGAAATACTTTATTCTATCGTGACTTCGAACTCTACCTGAACTATTACGTCGAAGACGGTCGAACATCACACGCTAACTCTAGTGAATCTTTGTTGATAACGTAGCTCACGGGGCCCGTATCGGATCAAGGAGTATCATACTCGACGTTGACTGAAGAGACCTTGGAGACTTCTACCTTTGTAGCTGTTAGCCGAACTCTGAGCTCTGCGTAGTGTACTCTTGTGGTCTGGTACGCATCCCTCACACAGCTGTCACAGCTCCGGACATATTCCTCAACATCCTTATCCATGTTGGGCCAAAAGAAGTTGTTTTTCACCCGCTCAAGTGTCTTAAATTGGCCAAAGTGACCCGCCACCTTAGAGTCATGGGTATCGGCCAGTATTTCCATCTGGAGCTTCTTATCTTTGGGTATATACCATCTATTCTTGTAGAAGATGAGACCGTTCTTGACCGACAAGTTCTGGTCCAAATTTGGTTTCCTTTCAACCAGGGAGCGGTGCAATTCCTGCCAGAAACTATCCTCTTTAGCAGCCGTGTACAGGCACTCTAAGAATGTATTCTGCAATTGATTCACCCTGACGGCCGCTAGCTTTGCAGGATCCAAAACCAATTGACCTGGCCTAAAAAAGATCTGTGGCTCCGGCTGCAGAGTTTCACCTCCCTCTCCAAGGCGGTGATCCCAGCACCTAGATAACACATCAGTCTTGCCATTCTTTTCTCCCGGTCTGTAGACAACTTTGAAATTGTAGCCTGCGAGGTCTTCAGACCATCTAGCTTGCCGCCTAGTGAGGACCTTGGTAGAATTAAAATACTCCAAGTTCTTGTGGTCTGTGAAAACCGTGATCTCCTGCTCACAGGATTTGAGCATGTGTTCCCATTCTCGGAAAGAGGCTACAATAGCTCCCATTTCCTTATCATGAATGTCATAGTTGATCTCAGCAGGGGAGAATTTCTTAGAATAGAATGCCACCGGATTTAGCTTCCCATCATCCCCATACTGAGAGAACACCGCTCCCTTGGCAAAATCACTGGCATCTGTCTCGACCACCGTTCTCCTACTAGGGTCAAAATGAAGGAGAATTGGAGCGCTTGTGAACAGCCTCTTAAGTTCTTCAAAGGCCTGCTCATGTGCTGCCGTCCAATACCATTTCTTGTCCTTTTGCAGGAGGTCAGTTAATGGTTTGCAAACTTTACTGAAGCCTTCAATAAAGCGGCGATAGAAGTTTGCAAATCCGAGGAATGCCTGTACTGCCTTGATATTCTCAGGGACCGGCCATTCCTTAACTGCCTCCACCTTGTCTTCTGACATAGATACTCCTTCTTCCGAGATGTGATAGCCTAGGTATTCTACTTCTCGGACATGGAAGGATGTCTTACTGATCGAGGCACAGAGCTTAGCTTCCCTAAGCTTCTGTAGTACCTTCTTGACCAATAGCTCATGCTCTTTCTCAGTCTCCGAGTAGATGAGGATGTCATCAATATAGACAACTACTCCTTCATCCAGTAGTTCCTTTAGCACATCATTGATCATTGCCTGGAAAGCGGAGGGAGCATTGCATAGACCAAATGGCATCACATTATACTGATACAGTCCATAGCGGGTTCTGAAAGCGGTTTTCCACTCATCACCTTCTGCAACCCTGATCAAATTGAAGCCATTCTTCAGGTCTATCTTCGTGAAGATCTTGGCCTTGAACAACCTGTCTCTGAGCTCACTCATGATGGGCAGCGGGTACTTGTCTTTGACAGTGACCTTGTTCAATCCTCTGTAGTCCACACAAATCCGCAATGTCCCATCTTTCTTAGGAATGAACAGTATGGGCGCCGCAGCAGGGCTGTTAGATCTAGAGATCTTTCCTGAAGACAATTCTTTGTCCAGGTACTCTCGGAGGGCCTTCAACTCTGGAGCGGAACATGGGTACAGCGGGCCAAATGGGGGAGCGGTCCCAGGCAAGAGTTTGATCTTCAAATCATTATGGGAATGCGGCGGCATTTCCTCAATCTTCTCTTGACTGAACACATCAGCCCAATCCCGGTATAGGTGGTGTATTTTCTCAGCAATATCACCTCCGTCCTCATCATGCCATACTGAACCAACCAATTGATAGACTGTTTCTTCTTCTTCCAACATTTGATATGGAGAGATCAGTTCAATCTTGGTGGCCGCTGGGAGACAATTCTGCTTGCAGTAGTCACTCCTCCAGCTCATGGTGTTGAGTTCCCAGTTGATGTCCGGGTTATGCTTCCTAGCCCAACTAATTGGCAGGTAACCGGTCATTCCTTCTTCCAAAGTAGCCACTTCCCATCGGAGTGTCTCTTTATGATCTCCCATAGTCATGCGGACCGGGTGAGTGTAATACTCACCTCCTTCCATCATGACATCTCCTTGAGCATCAAACATTGTCAGAGGTTGATCCCGCCGCACTAAGGGAATTCCATGCTTCCTGACAAAACTCTGGTTGAGGATTGCTCCTGTACAACCGGTGTCAAACAGGAAAGACCCTTGGGTGCCTTCATCCTTTCCTTTGACTGTCCATGACAGTCCTGCCTTCAGTATAGGTCTTTTTCCATGTACTGGTAAGGAGGGAAGTCTCTGTTCCAACCTTTTTTGCTTAACAGCGGGTTCTGAACTTGTTTCTCTTTGTCTTTTCAACATAGTTAATAGCTTCGGGCACTACTAAGATCAGAGATCCTTTGGTTCTATTCCCAAGCGATAATATAGCAGATATATTGTAGTAGTCTTTTTTTGCAGCGGTTTGGAAGTGTCTTGATAGCAAATATAACTGTTACGGGCATGCTAAGCATTTACGGGAGTGAGAGAAAGGCTAGTAGATACCCCAATACCCTCTGTACGCTAATATCAACTCTTGACCACACTCGCGGAGTGTGGTGCGACCAAATTACGACCAAAAAACCCAGAGTCATAAAAAACACGTTTTCGACCCCAATAATAACCCCCGGAGCGTCAAACCGCCGGAGGGGAGTGTTTTGGTACCGATGGATATATGAGGGACAGCTGGAATCAATCGGATCGAAGATCGGCCCGCTCGGAGCGAATCGGCGCAAGCTGCCAGCCGACCGAGTACCTATCGGCGGTACCTGTGGGCATGAGAGGACTCTGCTATGTGGGAAAGCGATGTGGGAAGAGGCCTGAGTAGGTAGCCTTGCCGTCCGAGACCTCCGAAATAGCCGACGCTGACGATTATCCACCAGACGGCCGATGGAGAAGAAACATCGACAGGGAAACGTGCATTAGAGTGGATAAATAGGTTGAGGGGTTTCAGCGGATTTAGGAGTTTGGGTTACGGACTTAGGAGTTAAACGTTCTTGGTTGTTTTTCAGGGTCTCGGGCATGCCCCGAGTGTATTCTGTATTATTAGCAGACTGGGTCCTCGAGACATAAGCGAGGGATATAAATACTGTGTCATTCACTGACTAGCCAAACCATTATCGGCGAAATCAGAGTCTTAACAATATAAATCGTTGATACGCGAGTTACAACTTTATTTTGACTATACTTTTGAAAATACTTTACTCTATCGTGACTTCGAACTCTACCTGAACTATTACGTCGAAGACGGTCGAATTCTATACGCTAACTCTAGTGAATCTTTGTCGATAACGTAGCTCGCGGGGCCCGTATCGGATCAAGGAGAATCATACTCGACGTTGACTGAAGAGACCTTGGAGACTTCTACCTTTGTAGCTGTTAGCCGAACTCTGAGCTCTGCGTAGTGTACTCTTGTGGTCTGGTACGCATCCCTCACAGTATATTGTTACTCACAAGTTCACTTGGAGTAACGAAGTCACCTCAAAGAAAAAGAACTATCATCGTTATCCCCTATCACAATGACTACCCGAAGGGATAATTACTTCATAGATACCTCGGCCGTAACTGAGGAGGCCGGAGGAGAAGATTCTATGGTGATATCAAGGGCTGCTAGCCCAGACCCCCTAATCACGGGAGGACCCTCTACAACAACTAGGCAATCGAGTAAACGCTCTGCTCAAGCCCAGTTCGTGAGGAATATGCAGGAGTTTTTGGATACCCATGAGGCACAAATGAGGTATCTGGGTGCAGCTGGACAGGCCGTTTGGCAGCAGCTACAAAACCTCCAGGAGCAAGTCCAAGGGAGTGGACAAATCCTGGATAGGAAAGTACGGCAAGAAGCCATTGCCCAAAAACAACATCTCGAGTCGCTCTTTGAACTCGTCACCCATGTCCAACAAATGCAAGAAACCGCACGAGCCGCCGACCACGAGGTTCTGGACCGTAACCATCGGATTACCCAGAACCAACTGTTGGAAGCGGAGCGACAGCTGAGGATGGTACGAGAAGAACGGGAGCAGGAGAAAGGGGAACAACGGGCTATGTTTGCGCAATTCAAGCAGTCCGATGAGATAAGGAACCAGCGAATAGCCGAGATGGAGGAACTACTGCGACAACACCTGTCAGTAGCACCTTCCGTGGCTAGTGCTCCCTTAGACCCCAACGCGCCCCGAACGGCTCCTGTTGGCAATGGCAAGAAACCCGAAAATGCTGGCCCAGTAGGAGGAAATGCTGGCCCCGTAGGAGGAAATGGAGGCAGGCGACCGGAGGATGCCGGCCCAGTGCATGGCAATAGTGGCAGAGGACCGGTGGAAGCCGCTCCAGTTGGTGGGAATGGTGGGAATCAGCCTCCACAAAACCCACCAAGAGGAAACGTTGGGGGAGACCCAGAACCTTCCGACGACGATGACGACGATAACAGTGAATGGTCGCACGGTCGGAAGAACTGGAGAAGGAACCGAGGCGGGAACCGGAATTCGGCGCTGCCTGAAGACGACGATATGGTAGATTCGCTCGCCAAAATACCCTTTGAGTTCGATAATGCCAGGAAGCATAACCTGCGGCATTGGCTCATGGAGTGCGAGATCTACTTCGAGCAGAAGCCTAAGAAATTCCGAACGGACAGGAACAAGGTACTGTTCGCTGGAACGTATACGTGTGGGTTGGCAAAGGAATGGTTCATGGAATACATCGAGACCAAGATGCTAGGACCGGCAGCCGCGGACTACGCTACTTGGACTCGGTTCCGTCAAGAGATTAGGAAACGTTTCTTAAGCACTCAAGAGGCTATGGAGAACGCGATGAAGATGCAGCAGTTTAAGTACTCTGCTAACATCGGAGACTACCTGACGAGAATGGAGATCATGAACCAGCATGCTCAGATGAAAGGAGCATCCTATCGTGCCGCCTTGCTCCAAGGGCTACCAAATGAAATCCGGGAGCGCCACTCACGCTTCGATCCAACCGATGACGACTCTGAGTACATCCAACAGTTGGAACGAGCTGGCAAGGCTCACGAGGCTTATCAAGAGCAGATGAAGATGTTGGGGAAAGCGGAGTCGAGAGGAAGGGAGACGAATAATGGTGGGAACTCGCGGCAAAAGGAGAAGGGGTTTAAGATCAAGGGGAGGGCTCAGACTGAGGAGAAAGAAAAAGGGCAAGATAAGAAGAGCACCAGCAAGAACAAGTCGGGGAATAAGCCAATATACCACGACTACGACGAAGCCACCAAAGGAGTTCCACAGCCGGTCCGAGAACAGCGAAAGACCGATGGAGCCTGTGTGCGATGTGGCCGAAAGGGTCATCTTTGGAAGTGGTGTCGTTCAGATGCTAACAGCAGTGCATCTATCTCCTCTTTCTCACGAAAGCGTACCCGCGATGACGATGGTGACCACGATATGGAACCACCGGAACCCCAACCTCAGAGAAAGCGAATGAGGCACCGTGCTAAGAAGCCGGCTGCGACGGCTGCTGCGGAGTACACCAGTGGGCAAGCGTTTGTGCGAGAACGCGGATCGGAATCTGAGATGGATTTCGACGAGGATTTTTAAAAGGGGACTCTGATGAGTCAGGTCAGGAGTATCCCCAGATTGCTATGTTATCACTGACGGAAAACAACAAAAAAAATATGAAAAGAAAAAGGCAGGAAGGGAGAGCGTCCCAACCGGAGAAAAAACAGAAAATTTTGGAGCAACCTATTCATGGTCCTCGACCTATCGTTAATCAGTTCCTTTGTTTTGCGGAAAAATGTTTACCTTGTAAGGTGTTGTTGGATACTGGTGTAACTGGTCCTGTTTTGTCTGCTGTTTTTGTTGATAGTTTTGAGGTCCCGAAGGTGAAACGAGACGTCCCGGCCCGGGTATTTGGATTTACGGGAGAAGTTATGAAGGGCACGGGACACGCCTTTACACAACCATTAATTATAATGTCAAGGGGGCATCAAACACAGTTGTCATTCGAGATTGCCCCTCTCCCACTTGGCATCGATGCAATATTACCGAACTGGTGGCTGAAAGAACATAAGCCGGTTATAGGGGCAAATGGGGAAGTTTCCTACGATGGTGAGAATTGCAAGAGTCGATGTTTCACTGACAAGGAACCTCAAATAGAAATGGACGAGGGAGTACTGGACGATCCGGAGGCCCAATTCATCGGTAGCATTTGTCTCTTGGAAGATGAATCGGTTAACCTCCGTGAGACTCTTCCCTCTTGGCTCCATGGGTTCCTTAAAGTCTTCCTACCATCGGAAGCAGACAAATTACCACCGCATCGATCCTACGACCATGCGATAGATCTTGAACCAGGGAAGCAGCCACCATGGGGACCCGTCTACTCCCTATCCGAAGTCGAGCTGAAGGTGCTTCGGGAGTACCTGGACAAAATGTTGCGATTGGGAAAGATTAGGCCGAGCAAATCCCCAGCAGGAGCCCCAATCCTATTTGTGAAGAAGAAGGACGGTAGTCTGCGACTTTGCGTTGACTACCGTGGACTTAACCGTGTGTCCATCAAGAACAGGTATCCGCTACCACTTATGGACGAACTACGAGATCGAGTAGCAGGCGCGGTTATCTTCTCAAAGATCGACCTGAAGGAAGGTTATAACCTCATTAGGATTAAAGACGGCGACGAGTGGAAGACAGCCTTCCGTACGCGGTATGGACATTTTGAGTACCTCGTCATGCCTTTTGGGCTGGCAAATGCGCCGGCGACCTTCCAGAACATGATGAATGATGCGCTGAGGGAGTTCTTGGATCAAGGGGTAGTAGTATACCTTGATGACATCCTAATATATAGCAAGTCTCGAGAGGAGCATAGAGAGTTGGTTGGCAAAGTCCTTAGTAGGCTACAAGAATACAATCTAGTCGCCAACCCGAAGAAATCGTTCTTCGAGCTCACCGAAATCGAGTTCCTCGGATACATCCTTGCCCCAGCAGGCGTCACCATGGCACTGGATAAGGTCATGTCTGTTACGAATTGGCAAGCCCCGCGCAGCGTTAAGGAAGTACAGATCTTCATGGGCTTTGCCAACTTCTACAGAAGGTTTATCCACAATTTCTCCGGGGTCTGTAAACCCATTACCGATTGTCTCAGGGGTGATGCTAAGAACTTCGTCTGGTCTATGACGGCCCAAGCAGCCTTCGAAAAACTCAAAACCCTGTTTACGTCTGCGCCGATCTTGGTACACTTCTCTCCAGATCGCCAGACTATCGTGGAAACGGACGCAAGTGATTTTGCTATCGCCGCAATCTTATCCCAGGTTATTGACGGAAAGACTCACCCTGTTGCCTTTTATTCTCGAAAGCTTAACCCAGCGGAACTCAATTACGACGTCTGGGATAAGGAGATGCTAGGAATTGTGTCAGCCTTCAAGCAATGGCGTCACTACCTCGAAGGACCTAGTCGAACGGTTCTCGTCTATACAGATCACAAGAACTTGGAATATTTTTCAACAACCAAGGTTCTTAACCGACGACAGGCAAGATGGGCTGAGTCTTTGGCGGAATTTGACTTTAAAATTATTTACCGCCCGGGAACCAAAAATGGGAAGGCAGATGCACTATCGCGACGGCCGGAGTACCGTCCTGAAGGGGGAGGCACGCTTGGGAAACAGCCGATAGACAGGTTCTTTAAGCCCGGACAGTTGGCGGAGGAAGAGTTTGTGGTATCAGCGGTGTCGCTTGCCTCCAAGGGGGTGATTGACTGGTCTAAGAACTTTCTGGATCATGTCAGGCAGGCGGCATCGGGAGACCCGACATGGGTAGGATTGAAAGAGAGAGTTGAGCAAGGGGAGAAGCTGGGGGAATTGAAGGATATTGCTGAGAAAGACGGGCTACTCTTCTATAAGAACCGACTCTACATTCCGGCAGACGACCGCATCAAGATCCGAATTGCACAGTCAGAACACGATTCGAAGGTGGCAGGACACTTTGGACAAGATAAAACTTTGGAACTCATCACGCGCAACTTTTATTGGCCAAAAATGAACGAGTGGATTGATGATTATGTTCGGTCATGTGACGAGTGCCAACGCAACAAACCCAGCCGCCATAAGAAATACGGTGCGCTTCTACCACTGTCCACGCCACATGCTGTCTGGCAATCAATATCAATGGACTTTATTGTGCAGTTACCGGAATCAAAGGGATACAACCAAATCTGGGTAGTAGTCGATAGGTTCTCGAAGATGTCGCACTTCATCCCCCTAGTAGCAGAAACGACCGCGCAGGATTTAGCGAAGATATTCCTCGGTCAAATCTGGCGACTCCATGGGCTGCCTCTTGATATAGTTTCCGACAGGGACGCCAAGTTTACTTCAAGCTTTTGGGCATCCCTTATGGAATTATTGGATGTGAGGATAAGAATGAGTACGGCTTTCCACCCTCAGACCGATGGGCAAACAGAGCGGGTGAACCAAACCCTTGAGCACTATCTACGAGCGTTCTGCAACTACGAGCAAGATGATTGGGCAGAGCTACTCCCGTTGGCGGAGTATGCTTACAACAACTCGGTTACCACCGCCACGGGTCAATCTCCGTTCTATACCAATTACGGTTATAACCCAAGAACCAACTGGCCGACGGAAGCCGAAGTGGTCAACCCCACAAGTGACCTGTACGCTCACTTCATACGAGGAGTTCACGACTCTGCTCTCGCTCGTTTAACAGATACCAGGGAGAAGATGGGGAAATACTATGATCGGAAAAGGGACGAACCGCCGAACTTTAAGATAGGCGACATGGTCATGCTTAATGCGGCCAATATCAAGACACGTCGTTCCACCAAAAAGCTCGATCATAAGAAACTCGGTCCGTTCAAAATCATCCGATTAGCCGGGAAACGAGCCTGCGAACTGGAACTGCCGCCACAAGTTAAAATCCATAATGTGTTCCATATTGAACTCTTGGAACGGTATCGACAGAGCAGTATCCCAGGCCGAGAACAACGTCCCCCAACTCCCGAAGAGGTTGATAAGGAAGGAGAGGTCCTGTATGAAGTGGAAAGTATTGTGGGAAGCCGGAAGAGTAGAAAAGGATTAGTGGAATACCTGGTGAAATGGCGGGGCTATTCGATGAGTGACTGTACGTATCAAGTCATGGACGCTATGGATGAGGAAGTACTTGATCTTGTCCGCGACTTCCATCGAAGGAACCCCAAGGCCGTGAAGGACCAACGCCTGAGACTATAGAGGTACCCTACGGGGCTAAGTCCTTCCCCTCCACAGACACCGCGGGTGATATGTGGAGCAGGTTTACTGGAACCATAGTCTGTCAGAAGATGTCCCGAGACGTGACACCCTGGAAGGGGGGTAAGCTGTTACGGGCATGCTAAGCATTTACGGGAGTGAGAGAAAGGCTAGTAGATACCCCAATACCCTCTGTACGCTAATATCAACTCTTGACCACACTCGCGGAGTGTGGTGCGACCAAATTACGACCAAAAAACCCAGAGTCATAAAAAACACGTTTTCGACCCCAATAATAACCCCCGGAGCGTCAAACCGCCGGAGGGGAGTGTTTTGGTACCGATGGATATATGAGGGACAGCTGGAATCAATCGGATCGAAGATCGGCCCGCTCGGAGCGAATCGGCGCAAGCTGCCAGCCGACCGAGTACCTATCGGCGGTACCTGTGGGCATGAGAGGACTCTGCTATGTGGGAAAGCGATGTGGGAAGAGGCCTGAGTAGGTAGCCTTGCCGTCCGAGACCTCCGAAATAGCCGACGCTGACGATTATCCACCAGACGGCCGATGGAGAAGAAACATCGACAGGGAAACGTGCATTAGAGTGGATAAATAGGTTGAGGGGTTTCAGCGGATTTAGGAGTTTGGGTTACGGACTTAGGAGTTAAACGTTCTTGGTTGTTTTTCAGGGTCTCGGGCATGCCCCGAGTGTATTCTGTATTATTAGCAGACTGGGTCCTCGAGACATAAGCGAGGGATATAAATACTGTGTCATTCACTGACTAGCCAAACCATTATCGGCGAAATCAGAGTCTTAACAATATAAATCGTTGATACGCGAGTTACAACTTTATTTTGACTATACTTTTGAAAATACTTTACTCTATCGTGACTTCGAACTCTACCTGAACTATTACGTCGAAGACGGTCGAATTCTATACGCTAACTCTAGTGAATCTTTGTCGATAACGTAGCTCGCGGGGCCCGTATCGGATCAAGGAGAATCATACTCGACGTTGACTGAAGAGACCTTGGAGACTTCTACCTTTGTAGCTGTTAGCCGAACTCTGAGCTCTGCGTAGTGTACTCTTGTGGTCTGGTACGCATCCCTCACAATAACTTTGGTAGAGCACTGACAGACCAGCTGTTTCGGGTCTTCAACCCATCCTCAGAGTGCTTAGAGCAATCAAATAGGTGGAAACACAATCATAATTTATTCAAGAGAAACATAGAAACCCAAAAACCCATATAAAAGAAAACTAGTAAACATAGACTCAGACAGACACTTTTCTACCAGATGATTTCATTGTCCGAGTCTTGCTCAGGTTGAAAAACAAAATCTTCTGTAACCTCTGGGAGTACAACAAGTGGATCTTCTGCTACCACAGCAGCCACTTTAGCCTTCTTCTGAGAGTTGGACTTGCCATTCCCTCTTTTCCGCTTTTGTACTCTCACTGCTGCGACTCGGATAACAGTAGGTTCCTTGGACCAACAATCGGTCCATTTGTGTCTGGACTTGCCGTACTATTGCACAAGTCAGTCTATGCGCTCTACCAATAGGGAGTGCCGGAAGGTCATACCTTCAAGCATACTTCTGCTTTCCTTCTTTCTTCTAGAATATCCCCCGGGATACCCTTCAGTTCCACCGATTTGTCTTTAGGACCGGGAGTCTTTTGAGGTCCAGAGGAGCTCACAGCTTCTCTTTTCCTCTTAGGCTGCTGGTCCTTCTGAGCGGGAGGATTTTTTTTGGTTCAAGGGGGCGTTTTTTCAGCTGTCATCCCTTGGTACCTCTCATAAGTGTGCCCTAATTCTCTTAGAGCAGCTATCCGCTCCATCAAGGACTTTGGCTTGGGACTGAAAAGAGCCCAACTCATGCCTAGGTCCGCGAGGAGGGAATTGTTGATCTTATCATCCACCAACTGACCCTCATAGCCAGTCTTCCACATCAGATGAATAATAGTATTCAGGAAGAGATCAATTCCTCCTCGGGCTGTGTGGGTAAGGGTATTCCATTGGGCTACAGCATCATCTCGAGAGATGGCTTCACCGAAGGCTGCTCTAAAAGCATCCACAAAGGAGTCCCAGCGCTTCCATCTCAGATCCAAAGTCACCGGCATTCCAGCAAGGCGGTTGGCTGAGGCTTGATCAATTGAATTGTGGTATGCCTCATACCATCGGACCGCTGCTTCTCCTTCCATCAAATTGCCTGCATATCGGATCTTAACCTCCTCAGAGGTAAATGACAGGCTCTCAATGGAGAACACATTCTCACATTGCCGGATGAAGGTCTCCACCTGCTCTGCTTTGCCCTGGAACTTGGAGGGTGGTGGTGCCTTTGGTTCTCGGGCCCTGGTAGTAGCAGAAGGGGGAGAGGCGGCCGGAGGTCGGTACTGCTGAGACATCATAGCAAACAAATCCTTTTGTTGCTTTTCCAACTTCTTCTTAAGGTATCTCCGCCAACCTCTTCTATCACCACCTTCTGGTTCCGAGTCTGAACTGTCAGAACTGTCTGAATCTCCAGGAGCAGGAGCATGGGCCACGGGAGGTGGAGGGTTCTGGTTCCCACCGCTTCCACCCTGTACATTAGCTGGAGGGGGAGCGGCGGCCGCAGCAGGAGGGGCCACAGGTGCTACTGGTGCCGGGTTGCTGGCCAGTGGTGAGGTTGCTGCTGGTTGAGCGGCCCCAGACATGGTAAATCTTCCCGGATTCCTGGCTAGCGGGCTGGGAGGTCCTCGGCCTGCACCTGAGAAGAACTCTCCTTCATAGTCAAAGGATCGGTCAGCTCCTCCAAGGAGTGGGTGTACTCCACCGAAGCGGCTAGGTGGTAAAGGTGAAGCACCCACCACTGGCTGCACAATAGGGATAACTCTCCTAGTGGATCGGACCGGAAATGCTGCAAAGGGGCTGGTCTTCCGCTGCATTGTCCTGGTAGCTGCTCTGGAAGAGGACCTGGAGACTGGATTTGGTGCCGGAGTTGCGGGTCTAGCCACCACCAGTCTTCCTTCATCAAGGGCTCTTTGTATCTCGGCAACAAAGTCTGGTGGAGTAGCCGGGTTTGTCCACTCAATCTCCATGGCATCGGCATTCAGTTCATCTTTCTCCACATACTTCCGGAGTTCTTCCTGGACAGAGTTGACCTCCATCCTCATGTACTCAAGAGCTTCTGCCATCAGAGCATTCTGTGCTGCCTGGCGCTCTTGTACAAGGAGTAGGGCCTGACTGCCCCGGGTCAACTGATTCTGCAGGCTGTGCTGGAGGTAGGTCTGGAGCTCTGTGAAGAACTGTTGGACCGAGATTTCGTCGGTATCCTGCCAGGCAGGCTCACAGCCGGGAATGTAGGTCTGTAGAGCGGTCCTGGGCTTTTTGACAAGCTGTGTCTGCCCGGTGGCATCAAGCTGGAGGGGCACCGGCTGTGAGGGATGCGTACCAGACCACAAGAGTACACTACGCAGAGCTCAGAGTTCGGCTAACAGCTACAAAGGTAGAAGTCTCCAAGGTCTCTTCAGTCAACGTCGAGTATGATTCTCCTTGATCCGATACGGGCCCCGCGAGCTACGTTATCAACAAAGATTCACTAGAGTTAGCGTGTGATGTTCGACCGTCTTCGACGTAATAGTTCAGGTAGAGTTCGAAGTCACGATAGAGTAAAGTAATTCCAAAAGTATAGTCAAATAAAGTTGTAACTCGCGTATCAACGATTTATATTGTTAAGACTCTGATTTCGCCGATGATGGTTTGGCTAGTCAGTGAATGACACAGTATTTATATCCCTCGCTTATGTCTCGAGGACCCAGTCTACTAATAATACAAAATACACTCGGGGCATGCCCGAGACCCTGAAAAACAACCAAGAACATTTAACTCCTAAGTCCGTAACCCAAACTCCTAAAGCCGCTGAAACCCCTCAACCTATTTATCCACTCTAATGCACGTTTCCCTGTCGATGTTTCTTCTCCATCGGCCGTCTGGTGGATAATCGTCAGCGTCGGCTATTCGGAGGTTTCGGACGGCAAGGCTACCTACTCAGGCCTCTTCCCACATCGCTTTCCCACATAGCAGAGTCCTCTCATGCCCATAGGTACCGCCGATAGGTACTCGGTCGGCTGGCAGCTTGCGCCGATTCGCTCCGAGCGGTCCGATGTTCGATCCGATTGATTCCAGCTGTCCCTCATATATCCACCGGTACCAAAACACTCCCCTCCGGCGGTTTGACGCTCCGGGGGTTATTATTGGGGTCGAAAACGTGTTTTTTAACTAGGAAAACCGCAACTCCGCATTTGGTCGCATATCGATCGCACCACACCTCGTGGGTGCGAACCGGAGTTGATAGTGGTGTTGCCATTAGTACTAAAGGGTATTGGGGTATCTACTAGCCTTTCTCTCACTCCCGTAAATGCTTGGCATGCCCGTAACACCGGCTGCCATTAAATCTGAAGGGGTGCATCTGGAGCCGGGAGGGCGGACATTTTGTATAAAGGAAGAATAATCTGAAGGTGACTTGAGCCTTAAAGATTATCTGTAACGGGGGTCCTTTCTAAGAGAAATAGATTTGTATAGAATAGAGACGGCCGTGCAAGATAGACAATCAGGTTGCAGATTATTCAAAGATACTATCGCTAGAACTCAATAATCTTTAAGGGCTCTGCTACCGATAAGAACTTGGTTTTTCTTTTTGATGAAGACTCGAGAGAATAGGACTGAAGGGCGAGAATGAACCTGAATACTTATACTCCGAAGGCCTCTATTCTCTGCTCCTTACTCCTTACTAAGTTCCGGTGGGCCTTCCCTCAGTACCGGAAACAATACCACCGCTACCCCGCTTTTCTCTAAGCGTCAGCAGGTGTTTCCGATACCCAAGGCAACCACCCTGTGAGGGATGCGTACCAGACCGCAAGAGTACACTACGCAGAGCTCAGAGTTCGGCTAACAGCTACAAAGATAGAAGTCTCCAAGGTCTCTTCAGTCAACGTCGAGTAGGAATCTCCTTGATCCGATAAGGGCCCCGCGAGCTACGTTATCAACAAAGATTCACTAGAGTTAGCGTATAGGATTCGACCGTCTTCGACGTAATAGTTCAGGTAGAGTTCGAAGTCACGATAGAGTAAAGTAATTTAGAAAGTATAGTCAAATAAAGTTGTAACTCGCGTATCAACGATTTATATTGTTAAGACTCTGATTTCGCCGATGATGGTTTGGCTAGTCAGTGAATGACACAGTATTTATATCCCTCGCTTATGTCTCGAGGACCCAGTCTACTAATAATACCGAATATACTCGGGGCCTACCCGAGACCCTGAAAAACAACCAAGAACATTTAACTCCTAAGTCCATAACCCAAACTCCTAAAGCCGCTGAAACCCCTCAACCTATTTATCCACTCTAATGCACGTTTCCCTGTCGATGTTTCTTCTCCATCGGCCGTCTGGTGGATAATCGTCAGCGGCGGCTATTCGGAGGTCTCGGACGGCAAGGCTACCTACTCAGGCCCCTTCCCACATCGATTTCCCACATAGCAGAGTCCTCTCATGCCCACAGGTACCGCCGATAGGTACTCGGTCGGCTGGCAGCTTGCGCCGATTCGCTCCGAGCGGTCCGATCTTCGATCCGATTGATTCCAGCTGTCCCTCATATATCCACCGGTACCAAAACACTCCCCTCCGGCGGTTTGACGCTCCGGGGGTTATTATTGGGGTCGAAAACGTGTTTTTTAACTAGGAAAACCGCAACTCCGCATTTGGTCGCATATCGATCGCACCACACCTCGTGGGTGCGAACCGGAGTTGATATTAGCATCAAAGGGTATCGGGGTATCTACTAGCCTTTCTCTCACTCCCGTAAATGCTTGGC
The DNA here is from genome assembly GCF_020137385.1 of Morchella sextelata. Lineage (NCBI taxonomy): Eukaryota > Fungi > Ascomycota > Pezizomycetes > Pezizales > Morchellaceae > Morchella > Morchella sextelata. The sequence goes on from NW_025408641.1 coordinate 74,571, forward strand.
ATGCCCGTAACAGCTTACCCCCCTTCCAGGGTGTCACTTCTCGGGACATCTTCTGACAGACTATGGTTCCAGTAAACCTGCTCCACATATCACCCGTGGTGTCTGTGGAGGGGAAGGATTTAGCCCCGTAGGGTACCTCTATAGTCTCAGGCGTTGATCCTTCACAGCCTTGGGGTTCCTTCGATGGAAGTCGCGGACAAGGTCAAGTACCTCCTCATCCATAGCATCCATGACTTGGTACGTACAGTCACTCATCGAATAGCCCCGCCATTTCACCAGGTATTCCACTAATCCTCTTCTGCTTTTCCGGCTTCCCACAATACTTTCCACTTCATACAGCACCTCTCCTTCCTTATCGACCTCCTCGGGAGTCGGGGGGCGTTGTTCGCGACCTGGGATACTGCACTGTCGGTAACGTTCCAAGAGTTCAATGTGGAACACGTTATGGATTTTGACTTGTAGTGGCAGTTCCAGTTCGCAGGCTCGTTTCCCAGCTAGTCGGATAATCTTAAACGGACCGAGTTTCTTATGATCGAGTTTCTTGGTAGAGCGACGAGTCTTGATGTTGGTCGCATTGAGCATAACCATGTCTCCCACCTTGAAGTTAGGCGGTTCGTCCCTTTTCCGATCATAGTATTTCCCCATCTTCTCCCTGGTGTCTGTTAAGCGAGCGAGAGCAGAGTCATGAACTCCTCGGATGAAGTGAGCGTACAGGTCACTGGTTGGGTTAACCACTTCGGCTTCCGTCGGCCAGTTGGTCCTTGGGTTGTAACCGTAATTGGTATAGAACGGAGATTGGCCCGTGGCGGTGGTAACCGAGTTGTTGTAAGCATACTCCGCCAACGGGAGTAGCTCTGCCCAATCATCTTGTTCGTAATTGCAGAACGCTCGTAGGTAGTGCTCGAGGGTTTGGTTGACCCGTTCTGTTTGCCCATCGGTCTGAGGGTGGAAAGCCGTACTCATTCTTATCCTCACGTCCAATAATTCCATAAGGGATGCCCAAAAGCTTGAAGTAAATTTGGCGTCCCTATCGCAAACTATATCAAGAGGCAGTCCATGGAGTCGCCAGATTTGACCAAGGAATATCTTCGCTAAATCCTGCGCGGTCGTTTCTGCTACTAGGGGGATGAAGTGCGACATCTTCGAGAACCTATCGACTACTACCCAGATTTGGTTGTATCCCTTTGATTCCGGTAACTGCACGACGAAGTCCATTGATATCGATTGCCAGACAGAATGAGGCGTGGACAGTGGTAGAAGCGCACCGTATTTCTTATGGCGGCTGGGTTTGTTACGCTGGCACTCGTCACATGACCGAACGTAATCGTCAATCCACTCGTTCATTTTTGGCCAATAGAAGTTGCGCGTGATGAGTTCCAAAGTTTTATCTTGTCCAAAGTGTCCTGCCACCTTCGAATCGTGTTCTGACTGTGCAATTCGGATCTTGATACGATCGTCTGCCGGAATGTAGAGTCGGTTCTTATAGAAGAGTAGTCCGTCTTTCTCAGTGATATCCTTCAATTCCCCCAGCTTCTCCCCTTGCTCAACTCTCTCTTTCAATCCTACCCATATCGGGTCTCCCGATGCCGCCTGCCTGACATGATCCAGAAAATTCTTAGACCAGTCAATCACCCCCTTGGAGGCAAGCGACACCGCTGATACCACAAACTCTTCCTCCGCCAACTGTCCGGGCTTAAAGAACCTGTCTATCGGCTGTTTCCCAAGCGTGCCTCCCCCTTCAGGACGGTACTCCGGCCGTCGCGATAATGCATCTGCCTTCCCATTCTTGGTTCCCGGGCGGTAAATAATCTTAAAGTCAAATTCCGCCAAAGACTCAGCCCACCTTGCCTGTCGTCGGTTAAGAACCTTGGTCGTTGAGAAATATTCCAAGTTCTTGTGATCCGTGTAGACGAGGACCGTTCGGCTAGGTCCTTCGAGGTAGTGACGCCATTGCTTAAATGCCGACACAATTCCTAGCATCTCCTTATCCCAGACGTCGTAGTTGAGTTCCGCTGGGTTAAGCTTCCGAGAATAAAAGGCAACAGGGTGAGTCTTTCCGTCAATAACCTGGGATAGAATTGCGGCAATAGCAAAATCACTTGCGTCCGTTTCCACGATAGTTTGGCGATCTGGAGAGAAGTGTACCAAGATCGGCGCAGACGTAAACAGGGTTTTGAGTTTTTCGAAGGCTGCTTGGGCCATCATAGACCAGACAAAGTTCTTAGCATCACCCCTGAGACAATCGGTAATGGGTTTACAGACCCCGGAGAAATTGTGGATAAACCTTCTGTAGAAGTTGGCAAAGCCCATGAAGATCTGTACTTCCTTAACGCTGCGCGGGGCTTGCCAATTCGTAACAGACATGACCTTATCCAGTGCCATGGTGACGCCTGCTGGGGCAAGGATGTATCCAAGGAACTCGATTTCGGTGAGCTCGAAGAACGATTTCTTCGGGTTGGCGACTAGATTGTATTCTTGTAGCCTACTAAGGACTTTGCCGACCAACTCTCTGTGCTCTTCTCGAGACTTGCTATATATTAGGATGTCATCAAGGTATACTACTACACCTTGATCCAAGAATTCCCTTAGCGCGTCATTCATCATGTTCTGGAAGGTCGCCGGCGCATTTGCCAGCCCAAAAGGCATGACGAGGTACTCAAAATGCCCGTACCGCGTACGGAATGCTGTCTTCCACTCGTCGCCGTCTTTGATCCTGATGAGGTTGTAACCTTCCTTCAGGTCAATCTTCGAGAAGATAACCGCGCCTGCCACTCGATCTCGTAGTTCGTCCATAAGTGGTAACGGATACCTGTTCTTGATGGACACGCGGTTAAGTCCACGGTAGTCAACGCAAAGTCGTAGACTACCGTCCTTCTTCTTCACAAATAGGATTGGGGCTCCTGCCGGGGATTTGCTCGGCCTAATCTTTCCCAATCGCAACATTTTGTCCAGGTACTCCCGAAGCACCTTCAGCTCGACTTCGGATAGGGAGTAAACGGGTCCCCATGGTGGCTGCTTCCCTGGTTCAAGATCTATCGCATGGTCGTAGGATCGATGCGGTGGTAATTTGTCTGCTTCCGATGGTAGGAAGACTTTAAGGAACCCATGGAACCAAGGGGGGAGGGTTTCGCGAAGGTTGACCGATTCATCTTCCAATAGACAAATGCTACCGATGAATTGGGCCTCCGGATCGTCCAGTAGACCCTCGTCCATTTCTATTTGAGGTTCCTTGTCAGTGAAGCATCGACTCTTGCAGTTCTCGCCATCGTAGGAAACTTCCCCATTTGTCCCTATAACCGGCTTGTGTTCTTTCAACCACCAGTTTGGTAGTATCGCATCGATGCCAGGCGGGAGAGGGGCGATCTCGAATGATAGTTGCGTTTGATGCCCCCTTGACATTATAATTAATGGTTGTGTAAAGGCGTGTCCCGTGCCCTTCATAACTTCTCCCGTAAATCCAAATACCCGGGCCGGGACGTCTCGTTTCACCTTCGGGACCTCAAAACTATCAACAAAAACAGCAGACAAAACAGGACCAGTCACACCAGTATCCAACAACACCTTACAAGATAAACATTTTTCCGCAAAACAAAGGAACTGATTAACGATAGGTCGAGGACCATGAATAGGTTCCTCCAAAATTTTCTGTTTTTTCTCCGGTTGGGACGCTCTCCCTTCCTGCCTTTTTCTTTTCATATTTTTTTTGTTGTTTTCCGTCAGTGATAACATAGCAATCTGGGGATACTCCTGACCTGACTCATCAGAGTCCCCTTTTAAAAATCCTCATCGAAATCCATCTCAGATTCCGATCCGCGTTCTCGCACAAACGCTTGCCCACTGGTGTACTCTGCAGCAGCCGTCGCAGCCGGCTTCTTAGCACGGTGCCTCATTCGCTTTCTCTGAGATTGGGGTTCCGGTGGTTCCATATCGTGGTCGCCATCGTCATCGCGGGTACGCTTTCGGGAGAAAGAGGAGATAGATGCACTGCTGTTAGCATCTGAACGACACCACTTCCAAAGATGACCCTTTCGGCCACACCGCACACAGGCTCCATCGGTCTTTCGCTGTTCTCGGACCGGCTGTGGAACTCCTTTGGTGGCTTCGTCGTAGTCGTGGTATATTGGCTTGTTCCCGACTTGTTCTTGCTGGTGCTCTTCTTATCTTGCCCTTTTTCTTTCTCCTCAGTCTGAGCCCTCCCCTTGATCTTAAACCCCTTCTCCTTTTGCCGCGAGTTTCCACCATTATTCGTCTCCCTTCCTCTCGACTCCGCTTTCCCCAACATTTTCATCTGCTCTTGATAAGCCTCATGAGCCTTGCCGGCTCGTTCCAACTGTTGGATGTACTCGGAGTCGTCATCGGTTGGATCGAAGCGTGAGTGGCGCTCCCGGATTTCATTTGGTAGCCCTTGGAGCAGGGCGGCGCGATAGGATGCTCCTTTCATCTGAGCATGCTGGTTCATGATCTCCATTCTCGTCAGGTAGTCTCCGATGTTGGCAGAGTACTTAAACTGCTGCATCTTCATCGCGTTCTCCATAGCCTCTTGAGTGCTTAGAAAACGTTTCCTAATCTCCTGACGGAACCGAGTCCAAGTAGCGTAGTCCGCGGCTGCCGGTCCAAGCATCTTGGTCTCGATATATTCCATAAACCATTCCTTTGCCAACCCACACGTATACGTCCCAGCGAACAGTACCTTGTTTCTGTCCGTTCGGAACTTCTTGGGCTTCTGCTCGAAGTAGATCTCGCACTCCATGAGCCAATGCCGCAGATTATGCTTTCTGGCATTATCGAACTCAAAGGGTATTTTGGCGAGCGAATCTACCATATCGTCGTCTTCAGGCGGCGCCGAATTCCGGTTCCCGCCTCGGTTCATTCTCCAATTCTTCCGACCGTGTGACCATTCACTGTTATCGTCGTCATCGTCGTCGGAAGGTTCTGGATCTCCCCCAACGTTTCCTCTTGGTGGATTTCGGGGAGGTAGATTTCCACCATTCCCTCCTACCGGAGCAGCTCCCACCGGTCGCCTGCCACTGTTTCCCTGTACTGGGCCGGCGTCCTCCGGTTTTTTGCCTCCGTTGCCTCCAACTGGACCAGCTTCTTCTGGTTGCTTGCCGTTCCCTGATGTTTGAGGGCCGGCATTTTGGGGGTTCTTGCCGTTGCCAACAGGAACCGTTCGGGGTGCATTAGGGTCTAAAGGAGCACTGGCCACGGAAGGTGCCACTGACAGGTGTTGTCGCAGTAGTTCCTCCATCTCGGCTATCCGTTGGTTTCTTTCCTCATCGGACCGCTTGAATTGCGCAAACCAAGCTCGTTGCTCCCCTTTCTCCTGCTCCCGCTCTTCTCTCATGTAACGGGGGTCCTTTCTAAGGGAAATAGGTTTGTATAGAATAAAGACGGCCGTGCAAGATAGACAATCAGGTTGCAGATTATTCTAAGATACTATCGCTAGAACTCAATAATCTTTAAGGGCTCTGCTACCGATAATAACTTGGTTTTTCTTTCTCATGAAGACTGGAGAGAACAGGACTGAAGGGCGAGAATGAACCTGAGTACTTATACTCCGAAGGCCTCTATTCTCTGCTCCTAACTCCTTACTAAGTTCCGGTGGGCCTTCCCTCAGTACCGGAAACAATACCACCGCTACCCCGCTTTTCTCTAAGCGTCAGCAGGTGTTTCCGATACCCAAGGCAACCACCCTTAGTCAAAGCCTTTGTAACACCTGCAGCCTAGGTTGCCACACAACCGAGGACCTGCATGAATGAGCTGCCGCTCAGGTGTAAGCTTAATCATTGCTGTAGACTTGCGCTTATTGTAGACTTCCCTAGCAGAGTTCCTGCCTTTCGGCGGACTTTACAATGCTTAGAGGATACAGAGGATCACCGGTCAATCAGAGCTTTACTCTGGCCGGTCTTCTAGTCATTGGCGAGGCATAGACTCGTCAGTCATTGCTCCCATGAATAGATCCGCTTCCTAGCGCCCGGAATGTAGTTACTCTAACAGCTGGTAGCTAACCACACTGCCGGTACTTGCATATCACCGTGCAACTGGCTTCTAACAATAACTCTCAGCATGTAACCGGGCCCTGTGTGTACTCATACACCAGACAGTTGAAATGGCTCCGTTACACCACTCCCCTCTTCCAGGATCTTGGTCTCCGAGATCTATATCTATTCTAATTACCATCCATTCTATATGACAAGAAACTCCGTGATATGCAAGGAAATGAAAACCCAAAGGAAATAATCTACACCCCAACAATCCGCTTGTCCTTGGGTTTCTTAGGATACCTCATATGGAAATCCCGAAGGGCTTCTTCAGCACTCTTCTTGAGATGCTCCCAAGGTTCCCATGTAGCATCCTCGTTCTCATAACCTTCCCACAGCACTAGATATTCCACTCGTCTTCTCTTCTTATTGACCTGGCTATCAGCTACCTCTCGGACAACCCAGTTCTGTTCTCCCTCAACCTCTTCGGGTTCCGGTGGGGGAACTCTTCTCTCAGGATCTACCGGTGCTCTGTAGGATTCTAGGAGAGAGACATGAAAGACCGGGTGGATTCCCATCTGGGGGGGAAGAGAGAGCTTGTAGGCACGAGTACCAATAGCTTCTAAGACCTTAAAGGGTCCCATCTTCTTCTGATCCAGTTTTCCCAAAGGCCGCTTTGTTTGCACATTGCGCCGGTCCAACATAACTTCATCTCCGGGCTTGATTTCAGGGGGTGCCAGGGCATGAGCATCATACCACCGGGCCATCCTTAATCTAGCTTTACCCAAGCTGGCGTTCATAGCCTGCCAGATAGATTCCCATTGAGATATCATGACCTCGCTTGCTGGATTGTTCCATTCTACTCCTTCCTTTGGGTCCGGCCAGTTGGTCCTGGGTTCATATCCATAGTTGGCATAAAAAGCCGATACTTTGGTAGACTCAGAGACCGCCGAGTTATAAGCATACTCTGCCAGAGGCAAGAGTTCTGCCCAGTCATCCTGTTGATATGAACAATAACTCCGCAAGTAATGTTCCAGGGTCTGGTTAACTCTTTCTGTTTGACCGTCCGTTTGGGGGTGGAAAGAAGTGGACATCTTCAGCTTCACATTGAGGAGGCTCATGAGAGATTGCCAAAAGTAAGAGATGAACCTGCTATCTCTGTCCGAGACTATGTCATCAGGTAAACCATGGAGTCTCCAAACTTCCTTCAAGAACAACTTAGCCAAATCTTCCGTTTTATTGAGGGTAGGAAGAGGGATGTAATGTGCCATCTTCGAAAAACGGTCCACTATTACCCAGATCTTTGTAAACCCACTAGATTCCGGTAATCCCACAATGAAGTCCATAGAGATGGAAGTCCATGGCCGATAGGGTATCTCCAACGGTTGGAGCATACCAAACTTCTTGTGTCTTGAGGTCTTATTCCGCTGGCAGCTGTCACAGCTCCGGACATATTCCTCAACATCCTTATCCATGTTGGGCCAAAAGAAGTTGTTTTTCACCCGCTCAAGTGTCTTAAATTGGCCAAAGTGACCAGCCACCTTAGAGTCATGGGTATCGGACAGTATTTCCATCTGAAGCTTCTTGGCTTTGGGTATGTACCATCTATTTTTGTAGAAGATGAGACCGTTCTTGACCGACAAGTTCTGGTCCAAATTTGGTTTCCTTTCAACCAGGGAGCGGTGCAATTCTTGCCAGAAACTATCCTCTTTAGCAGCCGCATATAGACGCTCCAAGAATGTATTCTGCAATTGATTCACCCTGACAGCCGCTAGCTTTGCAGGATCCAAAACCAATTGACCTGGCCTAAAAAAGATCTGTGGCTCCGGCTGCAGAGTTTCACCTCCCTCTCCAAGGCGGTGATCCCAGCGCCTAGATAGCACATCAGTCTTGCCATTCTTTTCCCCCGGTCTGTAGACAACTTTGAAATTGTAGCCTGCGAGGTCTTCAGACCATCTAGCTTGCCGCCTAGTGAGAACCTTGGTAGAATTAAAGTACTCCAAGTTCTTGTGGTCTGTAAAAACCGTGATTTCCTGCTCACAAGATTTAAGCATGTGTTCCCATTCCCGGAAAGAGGCTACAATAGCTCCCATTTCCTTATCATGAATGTCATAGTTGATCTCAGCAGGGGAGAACTTCTTAGAATAGAATGCCACCGGATGTAGCTTTCCATCGTCCCCATACTGAGAGAGCACTGCTCCTTTTGCAAAATCACTGGCATCTGTCTCGACCACCGTTCTCCTACTAGGGTCAAAGTGAAGGAGGATTGGAGCGCTTGTGAACAGCCCCTTGAGTTCTTCAAAGGCCTGCTCATGTGCTGCCGTCCAATACCATTTCTTGTCTTTTTGCAGGAGATCAGTTAATGGTTTGCAAACTTTACTGAAGCCTTCAATAAAGCGGCGATAGAAGTTTGCAAATCCGAGGAATGCCTGTACTGCCTTGATATTCTCAGGGACCGGCCATTCCTTAACTGCTTCCACCTTGTCTTCTGACATAGATACTCCTTCCTCCGAGATATGATAGCCTAGGTATTCTACTTCTCGGACATGGAAGGATGTCTTACTGATCGAGGCACAGAGCTTAGCTTCCCTAAGCTTCTGTAGTACCTTCTTGACCAATAGCTCATGCTCTTTCTCAGTCTCCGAGTAGATGAGGATGTCGTCGATGTAGACAACCACTCCTTCATCCAGTAGTTCCTTTAGCACATCATTGATCATTGCCTGGAAGGCAGAGGGAGCATTGCATAGACCAAATGGCATCACATTATACTGATACAGTCCATAGCGGGTTCTGAAAGCGGTTTTCCACTCATCACCTTCTGCTATCCTGATCAAATTGAAGCCGTTCTTCAGGTCTATCTTTGTGAAGATCTTGGCCTTGAACAACCTGTCTCTGAGCTCACTCATGATAGGCAGCGGGTACTTGTCCTTGACGGTGACCTTGTTCAATCCTCTGTAGTCCACACAAATCCGCAATGTCCCATCCTTCTTAGGAATGAACAGTATGGGCGCCGCAGCAGGGCTGTTAGATCTAGAGATCTTTCCTGAAAACAACTCCTTGTCCAGGTACTCTCGGAGGGCCTTCAACTCTGGAGCGGAACATGGGTACAGCGGGCCAAATGGGGGAGCGGTGCCAGGCAAGAGTTTGATCTTCAAATCATTATGGGAATGCGGCGGCATTTCCTCAATCTTCTCTTGACTGAACACATCAGCCCAATCCCGGTATAGGTGGTGTATTTTCTCAGCAATATCACCTCCGTCCTCATCATGCCATACTGAACCAACCAATTGATAGACTGTCTCTTCTTCTTCCAACATTTGGTATGGAGAGATTAGTTCAATTTTGGTGGCCGCTGGGAGACAATTCTGCTTGCAGTAGTCACTCCTCCAGCTCATGGTGTTGAGTTCCCAATTGATGTCCGGGTTATGCTTCCTAGCCCAACTAATTGGCAGGTAACCGGCCATTCCTTCTTCCAAAGTAGCCATTTCCCATCGGAGTGTCTCTTTATGATCTCCCATAGTCATGCGGACCGGGTGAGTGTAATACTCGCCTCCTCCCATCATGACATCTCCTTGAGCATCAAACATTGTCAGAGGTTGATCCCGCCGCACTAAGGGAATTCCATGTTTCCTGACAAAACTCTGGTTGAGGATAGCTCCTGTACAACCGGTGTCAAACAGGAAGGACCCTTGGGCGCCTTCATCCTTTCCTTTGACTGTCCATGACAGTCCTGCCTTCAGTATAGGTCTTTTTCCATGTACTGGTAAGGAGGGAAGCCTCTGTTCCAACCTTCTTTTCTTAACAGCGGGTTCTGAACTTGTTTCTCTCTGTCTTTTCAACATGGCTAATAGCTCTGGGCACTACTAAGATCAAAAGATCTTTTGGTTCTATTCCCAAGCGATTATATAGCTGGTATGATGTGTAGTAATTCTTAGTAGCGGTTTGAAAGTGTCTTGGTAGCAAATGTAACTTTGGTAGAGCACTGACAGACCAGCTGTTTCGGGTCTTAAACCCATCCTCAGAGTGCTTGGAGCAATCAAATAGGCGGAAACACAATCATAATTTTTATTCAAGAGAAACATAGAAACCGGAAACCCCATATAAAAGAAAACTAGTAAACATAGACCCAAAACAGACACTTTTCTACCAGAGGATTTCATTGTCCGAGTCTTGCTCAGGCTGCAAAACAAAATCTTCTGTAACCTCCGGGAGTACAACAAGTGGATCTTCTGCTACTACAGCAGCCACTTTAGCCTTCTTCTGAGAGTTGGACTTGCCATTCCCTCTTTTCCGCTTTTGTACTCTCACTGCTGCCACTCGGACAACAGTAGGTTCCTTGGACCAACAATCGGTCCATTTGTGTCTGGACTTGCCGCACTATTGCACAAGTCAGTCTATGCACTCTACCAATAGGGAGTACCGGAAGGTCATACCTTCAAGCATACTTCTGCTTTCCTTCTTTCTTCTAGAATATCCCCCGGGATACCCTTCAGTTCCACCGCTTTGTCTTTAGGTCCAGGAGTCTTCTGAGTTCCGGAGGAGCTCGCAGCTTCTCTTTTCCTCTTAGGCTGCTGGTCTTTCTGAGCGGGGGAATCTTTCTTGGTCCGAGGGTGCGCTTTCTCAGCTGCCATCCCTTGGTACCTCTCATGGGTGTGCCCTAACTCTCTTAGAGCAGCTATCCGCTCCATCAAGGACTTTGGCTTGGGATTAAAAAGAGCCCAACTCATGCCTAGGTCCGGGAGGAGGGAATTATGAATCTTGTCATCCACCAACTGACCCTCATAGCCAGTCTTCCACATCAGCTGAATAATAGTATTCAGGAAGAGGTCTATTCCTCCTCGAGCTGTGTGGGTGAGGGTATTCCATTGGGCTACAGCATCATCTCTAGAGATGGCTTCACCGAAGGCAGCTCTAAAAGCATCCACAAAGGAATCCCAGCGCTTCCATCTCTGATCCAACTGTACCGTCATTCCAGCAAGACGGTTGGCGGAGGCTTGATCAATTGAGTTGTGGTATGCCTCATACCATCGGATCGCTGCCTCGCCTTCCATCAAGTTGCCTGCATATCGGATCTTAACCTCCTCAGAGGTAAAGGATAGGCTCTCAATGGAGAAGACATTCTCACATTGCCGGATAAAGGTCTCCACTTGCTCCGCCTTGCCCTGGAACTTGGAAGGTGGTGGTGCCTTCGGTTCTCGAGCCCTGGTGGAAGTAGAAGGGGGAGAGGCGGCCGGAGGTCGGAACTGCTGGGACATCATAGCCAACAGATCCTTCTGCTGCTTTTCCAACTTCTTCTTGAAATATCTCCGCCAGGCTCTTCTATCACCACCTTCTGGTTCCGAGTCTGAACTGTCTGAATCTCCAGGAGCAGGAGCTTGGGCCGCGGGGAGAGGAGGGTTCTGATTTCCACCACTTCCTCCCTGTGGCTGAGCTGGAGGGGGAGCGGCGGCCGGAGGTGACACTGGTGCCGGATTGCTAGCCAATGGTGAGGACGGTGCTCCTTGAGCGGCACCGGACATGGTAAACCTTCCTGGGTTCCTGGCTAGTGGACTGGGAGGTCCTCGGCCTGCACCTGAGAAGAACTCTCCTTCAAAGTCAAAGGATCGGTCAGTTCCTCCAAGGAGCGGGTGTACTCCACAGAAGCGGCTAGGTGGTAAGGGTGAGGCTCCCACCGCTGGCTGCACAATAGGGATAACTCTCCTAGTGGATCTAACCGGAAATGCTGCAAAGGGGCTGGCCTTCCGCTGCATTGTCCTGGTAGCTGCCCTGGAAGAGGACCTGGAGGCTGGAATTGGTGCCGGAGTTGCTGGTCTGGCCACCACCAGTCTTCCTTCATCAAGGGCTCTCTGTATCTCGGCCACAAAGTCCGGTGGAGTAGCCGGGTTTGTCCACTCAATCTCCATGGCATCGGCATTCAGTTCATCTTTCTCCACATACTTCCGGAGTTCTTCCTGGACAGAGTTGACCTCCATCCTCATGTACTCAAGAGCTTCTGCCAACAGAGCATTCTGTGCTGCCTGGCGCTCTTGTACAATGAGTAGGGCCTGACTGCCCCGGGTCAACTGATTCTGCAGGCTGTGTTGAAGGTAGGTCTGAAGCTCTGTGAAGAACTGTTGGACGGAAATCTCATCGGTATCCTGCCAGGCAGGCTCACAACCGGGGATGTAGGTCTGTAGAGCGGTCCTGGGCTTCTTGACAAGCTGTGTCTGCCCGGTGGCATCAAGCTGGAGGGGCACCGGCTGCCATTCAATCTGCAGGGGTGCATCCGGAGCGGGGAGGGCGGACATTTTGTATAGAGGAAGAATAATCTGAAGGTGACTTGAGCCTTAAAGATTATCTGTAACGGGGGTCCTTTCTAAGGGAAATAGATTTGTATAGAATAAAGACGGCCGTGCAAGATAGACAATCAGGTTGCAGATTATTCTAAGATACTATCGCTAGAACTCAATAATCTTTAAGGGCTCTGCTACCGATAATAACTTGGTTTTTCTTTCTCATGAAGACTGGAGAGAACAGGACTGAAGGGCGAGAATGAACCTGAGTACTTATACTCCGAAGGCCTCTATTCTCTGCTCCTAACTCCTTACTAAGTTCCGGTGGGCCTTCCCTCAGTACCGGAAACAATACCACCGCTACCCCGCTTTTCTCTAAGCGTCAGCAGGTGTTTCCGATACCCAAGGCAACCACCCTTAGTCAAAGCCTTTGTAACACCTGCAGCCTAGGTTGCCACACAACCGAGGACCTGCATGAATGAGCTGCCGCTCAGGCGTAAGCTTAATCATTGCTGTAGACTTGCGCTTATTGTAGACTTCCCTAGCAGAGTTCCTGCCTTTCGGCGGACTTTACAATGCTTAGAGGATACAGAGGATCACCGGTCAATCAGAGCTTTACTCTGGCCGGTCTTCTAGTCATTGGCGAGGCATAGACTCGTCAGTCATTGCTCCCATGAATAGATCCGCTTCCTAGCGCCCGGAATGTAGTTACTCTAACAGCTGGTAGCTAACCACACTGCCGGTACTTGCATATCACCGTGCAACTGGCTTCTAACAATAACTCTCAGCATGTAACCGGGCCCTGTGTGTACTCATACACCAGACAGTTGAAATGGCTCCGTTACACGAGGGTGTACTGGACGATCCGGAGGCCCAATTCATCGGTAGCATCTGTCTATTGGAAGATGAATCGACCAACCTCCGCGAAACTCTTCCCTCTTGGCTCCATGGGTTCCTTAAAGTCTTCCTACCATCGGAAGCAGACAAATTACCACCGCATCGATCTTACGACCATGCGATAGATCTTGAACCGGGGAAGCAGCCACCATGGGGACCCGTTTACTCCCTATCCGAAGTCGAACTGAAGGTGCTTCGAGAGTACCTAGATAAAATGTTGCGATTGGGAAAGATTAGGCCTAGCAAATCCCCGGCAGGAGCCCCAATCCTATTTGTGAAGAAGAAGGACGGTAGTCTACGACTTTGCGTTGACTACCGTAGACTTAACCGTGTGTCCATCAAGAACAGGTATCCTCTACCGCTTATGGACGAGCTACGAGATCGAGTGGCAGGCGCGGTTATCTTCTCAAAGATTGACCTGAAGGAAGGTTACAACCTCATCAGGATCAAAGACGGCGACGAGTGGAAGACAGCCTTTCGTACGCGGTACGGGCATTTTGAGTACCTCATTATGCCTTTTGGGCTGGCAAATGCGCCGGCAACCTTCCAGAACATGATGAATGATGCGCTGAGGGAATTCCTGGATCAAGGTGTAGTAGTATACCTTGATGATATCCTAATATATAGCAAGTCTCGAGAGGAACACAGGGAGCTGGTCGGCAAAGTACTTAGCAGGCTACAAGAATACAACCTGGTCGCCAACCCGAAGAAATCGTTCTTCGAGCTCACTGAAATCGAGTTCCTCGGTTACATCCTTGCCACAGCAGGCGTCACCATGGCACTGGATAAGGTTATGTCTGTTACGAATTGGCAAGCCCCGCGCAGCGTTAAGGAAGTACAGATCTTCATGGGCTTTGCCAACTTCTACAGAAGGTTTATCCACAATTTCTCCGGGGTCTGTAAACCCATTACCGATTGTCTCAGGGGTGATGCTAAGAACTTTGTCTGGTCTATGACGGCCCAAGCAGCCTTCGAAAAACTCAAAACCCTGTTTACGTCTGCGCCGATCTTGGTCCACTTCTCTCCAGATCGCCAGACTATCGTGGAAACAGACGCAAGTGATTTTGCAATTGCCGCGATTCTATCCCAGGTTATCGACGGAAAGACTCACCCCGTTGCCTTCTATTCTCGAAAGCTTAACCCAGCGGAACTCAACTACGATGTCTGGGATAAGGAGATGCTAGGAATCGTGTCAGCTTTTAAACAATGGCGTCACTACCTCGAAGGACCTAGCCGAATGGTCCTCGTCTACACGGATCACAAGAACTTGGAATATTTCTCAAAGACCAAGGTTCTTAACCGACGACAGGCAAGGTGGGCTGAGTCTTTGGCAGAGTTTGACTTTAAAATTATTTACCGCCCGGGAATCAAAAATGGGAAGGCAGATGCACTATCGCGACGGCCGGAGTACCGTCCTGAAGGGGGAGGCACGCTTGGGAAACAGCCGATAGACAGGTTCTTTAAGCCCGGACAGTTGGCGGAGGAAGAGTTTGTGGTATCAGCGGTGTCGCTTGCCTCCAAGGGGGTGATTGACTGGTCTAAGAATTTTCTGGATCATGTCAGGCAGGCGGCATCGGGAGACCCGATATGGGTAGGATTGAAAGAGAGAGTTGAGCAAGGGGAGAAGCTGGGGGAATTGAAGGATATCACTGAGAAAGACGGACTACTCTTCTATAAGAACCGACTCTACATTCCGGTAGACGATCGTATCAAGATCCGAATTGCACAGTCAGAACACGATTCGAAGGTGGCAGGACACTTTGGACAAGATAAAACTTTGGAACTCATCACGCGCAACTTCTATTGGCCAAAAATGAACGAGTGGATTGACGATTACGTTCGGTCATGTGACGAGTGCCAGCGTAACAAACCCAGCCGCCATAAGAAATACGGTGCGCTTCTACCACTGTCCACGCCACATTCTGTCTGGCAATCGATATCAATGGACTTCGTCGTGCAGTTACCGGAATCAAAGGGATATAACCAAATCTGGGTAGTAGTCGATAGGTTCTCGAAGATGTCGCACTTCATCCCCCTAGTAGCAGAAACGACCGCGCAGGATTTAGCGAAGATATTCCTTGGTCAAATCTGGCGACTCCATGGACTGCCTCTTGATATAGTTTGCGATAGGGACGCCAAATTTACTTCAAGCTTTTGGGCATCCCTTATGGAATTATTGGACGTGAGGATAAGAATGAGTACGGCTTTCCACCCTCAGACCGATGGGCAAACAGAACGGGTCAACCAAACCCTCGAGCACTACCTACGAGCGTTCTGCAATTACGAACAAGATGATTGGGCAGAGCTACTCCCGTTGGCGGAGTATGCTTACAACAACTCGGTTACCACCGCCACGGGTCAATCTCTGTTTTATATCAATTACGGTTACAACCCAAGGACCAACTGGCCGACGGAAGCCGAAGTGGTCAACCCAACCAGTGACCTGTACGCTCACTTCATCCGAGGAGTTCACGATTCTGCTCTCGCTCGTTTGACAGACACCAGGGAGAAGATGGGGAAATACTATGATCGGAAAAGGAACGAACCGCCGAATTTTAAGATAGGTGACATGGTCATGCTCAATGCGGCCAATATCAAGACACGTCGTTCCACCAAAAAGCTCGATCATAAGAAACTCGGTCCGTTCAAGATCATCCGACTAGCGGGAAAACGAGCCTGTGAATTGGAACTGCCACCACAATCAAAATCCATAACGTGTTTGTTACGGGCATGCCAAGCATTTACGGGAGTGAGAGAAAGGCTAGTAGATACCCCAATACCCTCTGTACGCTAATATCAACTCTGGACCACACTCGCGGAGTGTGGTGCGACCAAATTACGACCAAAAAACACAGAGTCATAAAAAACACGTTTTCGACCCCAATAATAACCCCCGGAGCGTTAAACCGCCGGAGGGGAGTGTTTTGGTACCGGTGGATATATGAGGGACAGCTGGAATCAATCGGATCGAAGATCGGACCGCTCGGAGCGAATCGGCGCAAGCTGCCAGCCGACCGAGTACCTATCGGCGGTACCTATGGGCATGAGAGGACTCTGCTATGTGGGAAAGCGATGTGGGAAGAGGCCTGAGTAGGTAGCCTTGCCGTCCGAGACCTCCGAATAGCCGACGCTGACGATTATCCACCAGACGGCCGATGGAGAAGAAACATCGACAGGGAAACGTGCATTAGAGTGGATAAATAGGTTGAGGGGTTTCAGCTGGTTTAGGAGTTTGGGTTACGGACTTAGGAGTTAAATGTTCTTGGTTGTTTTTCAGGGTCTCGGGCATGCCCCGAGTGTATTCTGTATTATTAGTAGATTGGGTCCTCGAGACATAAGCGAGGGATATAAATACTGTGTCATTCACTGACTAGCCAAACCATTATCGGCGAAATCAGAGTCTTAACAATATAAATCGTTGATACGCGAGTTACAACTTTATTTGACTATACTTTTGGAAATACTTTATTCTATTGTGACTTCGAACTATACCTGAACTATTACGTCGAAGACGGTCGAACATCACACGCTAACTCTAGTGAATCTTTGTTGATAACGTAGCTCGCGGGGCCCGTATCGGATCAAGGAGAATCATACCCGACGTTGACTGAAGAGACCTTGGAGACTTCTACCTTTGTAGCTGTTAGCCGAACTCTGAGCTCTGCGTAGTGTACTCTTGTGGTCTGGTACGCATCCCTCACAGTATATTGTTACTCGCAAGTTCACTTGGAGTAACGAAGTCACCTCAAAAAAGAAGAACTATCACCATTATCCCTTACCACAATGGCATTTCGAGGGGATAATTACTTCATAGATACCTCGGCCGTAACTGAGGAGGCCGGAGGAGAAGATTCTATGGTAATATCAAGGGTTGCTAGCCCAGATCCCCTACTCCAGGGAGGACCCTCTACACACACTAGGTCGACGAAGAGAAACTCTGCTCAAGCCCAGTTTACGAGGTCCATGCAGGAGTTTTTGGATACCCATGCGGCACAAATGAGGTATCTTGGTGCAGCTGGACAGGCCGTTTGGCAGCAGCTACAAAACCTCCAGGAACAAGTGCAGGGGAGTGGGCAGGTTCTGGATAAGAAAGTACGGCAAGAAGCTATCGCCCAGAAGCAACATCTCGAATCGCTCTTTGAGCTCGTCTCCCATGTCCAACAAGAACACGAAGCAGCACGAGCCGCCGACCACGAGGTCCTGGACCGTAACCATCGAATTACCCAGAACCAACTGTTGGAGGCGGAACGGCAGCTGAGACTTGCAAGAGAAGAGCGAGAGCAGGAAAAAAGGGAACAGCGGGAACTGTTGGCACAATTCAAGCAGTCTGATGATGTAAGAAACCAACGAATAGCCGAAATGGAGGAACGCCTACGACAACATATGTCGGTAGCACCCTCCATGGTAAGCATTCCCCTGGACCCTACTGCACCCCAAACGGTTCCTGTTGGTAATGGCAAGAACCCCGAAAACGCTGGCCCAGTAGGAGGAAATGCTGGTCCCGTAGGAGGAAACGGAGGCAGGCAACCAGAGGATGCCGGCTCAGTGCAGGGAAATAGTGGCAAGAAACCGGTGGGAGCTGCCCCCGTCGGCGGGAATGGTGGAAATCAACCTCCCCAGAACCCACCAAGAGGAAACGTTGGGGGAGATCCAGAACCTTCCGACGACGATGACGACGATAACAGTGAATGGTCGCACGGTCGGAAGAATTGGAGAAGAAACCGAGGCGGGAACCGGAATTCGGCGCCGCCTGAAGACGACGATATGGTAGATTCGCTCGCCAAAATACCCTTTGAGTTCGATAATGCCAGGAAGCATAACCTGCGGCATTGGCTCATGGAGTGCGAGATCTACTTCGAGCAGAAACCTAAGAAGTTCCGAACGGACAGGAACAAGGTACTGTTCGCCGGAACGTATACGTGTGGGTTGGCAAAGGAATGGTTCATGGAATACATCGAGACCAAGATGCTAGGACCGGCAGCCGCGGACTACGCTACTTGGACTCGGTTCCGTCAGGAGATTAGGAAACGTTTCTTAAGCACTCAAGAGGCTATGGAGAACGCGATGAAGATGCAGCAGTTTAAGTACTCTGCTAACATCGGAGACTACCTGACGAGAATGGAGATCATGAACCAGCATGCTCAGATGAAAGGAGCATCCTATCGTGCCGCCCTGCTCCAAGGGCTACCAAATGAAATCCGAGAGCGCCACTCACGCTTCGATCCAACCGAGGACGACTCCGAGTATATCCAACAGTTGGAACGAGCCGGTAAGGCTCATGAGGCTTATCAAGAGCAGATGAAGATGTTGGGGAAAGCGGAGTCGAGAGGAAGGGAGTCGAATAATGGTGGGAACTCGCGGCAGAAGGAGAAGGGGTTTAAGATCAAGGGAAGAGCTCAAACCGAGGAGAAGGAAAAAGGGCAAGATAAGAAGAGCACCAGCAAGAACAAGTCGGGGAATAAGCCAATATACCACGACTACGATGAAGCCACCAAAGGAGTTCCACAGCCGGTCCGAGAACAGCGAAAGACCGATGGAGCCTGTGTGCGATGTGGCCGAAAGGGTCATCTTTGGAAATGGTGTCGTTCAGATGCTAACAGCAGTGCATCTATCTCCTCTTTCTCCCGAAAGCGTACCCGCGATGACGATGGCGACCACGATATGGAACCACCGGAACCCCAACCTCAGAGAAAGCGAATGAGGCACCGTGCTAAGAAGCCGGCTGCGACGGCTGCTGCGGAGTACACCAGTGGGCAAGCGTTTGTGCGAGAACGCGGATCGGAATCTGAGATGGATTTCGATGAGGATTTTTAAAAGGGGACTCTGATGAGTCAGGTCAGGAGTATCCCCAGATTGCTATGTTATCACTGACGGAAAACAAAAAAAAAAATATGAAAAGAAAAAGACAGGAAGGGAGAGCGTCCCAACCGGAGAAAAAACAGAAAATTTTGGAGGAACCTATTCATGGTCCTCGACCTATTGTTAATCAGTTCCTTTGTTTTGCGGAAAAATGTTTACCCTGTAAGGTGTTGTTGGATACTGGTGCAACTGGTCCTGTTTTGTCTGCTGTTTTTGTTGATAGTTTTGAGGTCCCGAAGGTGAAACGAGACGTCCCGGCCCGGGTATTTGGATTTACGGGAGAAGTTATGAAGGGCACGGGACACGCCTTTACACAACCATTAATTATAATGTCAAGGGGGCATCAAACACAGTTGTCATTCGAGATCGCCCCTCTCCCGGTTGGCATCGATGCCATATTACCGAACTGGTGGTTGAAAGAACATAAGCCGGTTATAGGGTCAAATGGGGAAGTTTCCTACGATGGCGAGAACTGCAAAAGTCGATGCTTCACTGACAAGGAACCTCAAATAGAAATGGACGAGGGAGTATTGGACGATCCGGAGGCCCAATTCATCGGTAGCATTTGTCTTTTGGAAGACGAATCGGTTAACCTCCGCGAAACCCTTCCCTCTTGGCTCCATGGGTTCCTTAAAGTCTTCCTACCGTCGGAAGCAGACAAATTACCACCGCATCGATCTTACGACCATGCGATAGATCTTGAACCAGGTAAACAGCCACCATGGGGACCCGTCTACTCCCTATCCGAAGTCGAGCTGAAGGTGCTTCGGGAGTACCTGGACAAAATGTTGCGATTAGGAAAGATTAGGCCGAGCAAATCCCCGGCAGGAGCCCCAATCCTATTTGTGAAGAAGAAGGACGGTAGCCTACGACTTTGCGTTGACTACCGTGGACTTAACCGCGTGTCCATTAAGAACAGGTATCCGTTACCACTTATGGACGAACTACGAGATCGAGTGGCAGGCGCGGTTATCTTCTCGAAGATTGACCTAAAGGAAGGTTACAACCTCATCAGGATCAAAGACGGCGACGAGTGGAAGACAGCATTCCGTACGCGGTACGGACATTTTGAGTACCTCGTCATGCCTTTTGGGCTGGCAAATGCGCCGGCGACCTTCCAGAACATGATGAATGATGCGCTGAGGGAATTTTTGGATCAAGGGGTAGTAGTATACCTTGATGATATCCTAATATATAGCAAGTCTCGAGAAGAACACAGGGAGCTGGTCGGCAAAGTACTTAGCAGGCTACAAGAATACAACCTGGTCGCCAACCCGAAGAAATCGTTCTTCGAGCTCACCGAAATCGAGTTCCTCGGATACATCCTCGCCCCAGCAGGCGTCACCATGGCACTGGATAAGGTTATGTCTGTTACGAACTGGCAAGCCCCGCGTAGCGTTAAGGAAGTACAGATCTTCATGGGCTTTGCCAACTTCTACAGAAGATTTATCCACAATTTCTCCGGGGTCTGTAAACCCATTACCGATTGTCTCAGGGGTGATGCTAAGAACTTTGTCTGGTCTATGATGGCCCAAGCAGCCTTCGAAAAACTCAAAACCCTATTTACGTCTGCGCCGATCTTGGTACACTTCTCTCCAGATCGCCAGACTATCGTGGAAACGGACGCAAGCGATTTTGCTATTGCCGCAATTCTATCCCAGGTTATTGACGGAAAGACTCACCCTGTTGCCTTTTATTCTCGAAAGCTTAACCCAGCGGAACTCAACTACGACGTCTGGGATAAGGAGATGCTAGGAATTGTGTCGGCCTTCAAGCAATGGCGTCACTACCTCGAAGGACCTAGCCGAACGGTTCTCGTCTACACAGATCATAAGAACTTGGAATATTTCTCAACAACCAAGGTTCTTAACCGACGACAGGCAAGGTGGGCTGAGTCTTTGGCGGAATTTGATTTTAAGATTATTTACCGCCCGGGAACCAAAAATGGGAAGGCAGATGCACTATCGCGACGGCCGGAGTACCGTCCTGAAGGGGGAGGCACGCTTGGGAAACAGCCGATAGACAGGTTCTTTAAGCCCGGACAGTTGGCGGAGGAAGAGTTTGTGGTATCAGCGGTGTCGCTTGCCTCCAAGGGGGTGATTGACTGGTCTAAGAATTTTCTGGATCATGTCAGGCAGGCGGCATCGGGAGACCCGACATGGGTAGGATTGAAAGAGAGAGTTGAGCAAGGGGAGAAGCTGGGGGAATTAAAGGATATCGCTGAGAAAGACGGGCTACTCTTCTATAAGAACCGACTCTACATCCCGGCAGACGACCGTATCAAGATCCGAATCGCACAGGCAGAACACGACTCGAAAGTGGCAGGACACTTTGGACAAGACAAGACACTGGAACTCATCACGCGTAACTTCTATTGGCCAAAAATGAACGAGTGGATTGATGACTACTGTTACGGGCATGCCAAGCATTTACGGGAGTAAGAGAAAGGCTAGTAGATACCCCAATACCCTCTGTACGCTAATATCAACTCTGGACCACACTCGCGGAGTGTGGTGCGACCAAATTACGACCAAAAAACCCAGAGTCATAAAAAACACGTTTTCAACCCCAATAATAACCCCCGGAGCGTCAAACCGCCGGAGGGGAGTGTTTTGGTACCGGTGGATATATGAGGGACAGCTGGAATCAATCGGATCGAAGATCGGACCGCTCAGAGCGAATCGGCGCAAGCTGCCAGCCGACCGAGTACCTATCGGCGGTACCTGTGGGCATGAGAGGACTCTGCTATGTGGGAAAGCGATGTGGGAAGAGGCCTGAGTAGGTAGCCTTGCCGTCCGAGACCTCCGAATAGCCGACGCTGACGATTATCCACCAGACGGCCGATGGAGAAGAAACATCGACAGGGAAACGTGTATTAGAGTGGATAAATAGGTTGAGGGGTTTCAGCGGGTTTAGGAGTTTGGGTTACGGACTTAGGAGTTAAATATTCTTGGTTGTTTTTCAGGGTCTCGGGCATGCCCCGAGTGTATTCTGTATTATTAGTAGACTGGGTCCTCGAGACATAAGCGAGGGATATAAATACTGTGTCATTCACTGACTAGCCAAACCATCATCGGCGAAATCAGAGTCTTAACAATATAAATCGTTGATACGCGAGTTACAACTTTATTTGACTATACTTTTGGAATTACTTTACTCTATCGTGACTTCGAACTCTACCTGAACTATTACGTCGAAGACGGTCGAACATCCTACGCTAACTCTAGTGAATCTTTGTTGATAACGTAGCTCGCGGGGCCCGTATCGGATCAAGGAGAATCATACCCGACGTTGACTGAAGAGACCTTGGAGACTTCTACCTTTGTAGCTGTTAGCCGAACTCTGAGCTCTGCGTAGTGTACTCTTGTGGTCTGGTACGCATCCCTCACAGTATATTGTTACTCACAAGTTCACTTGGAGTAACGAAGTCACCTCAAAGAAAAGAACTATCATCGTTATCCCCTATTACAATGACTACCCGAAGGGATAATTACTTCATAGATACCTCGGCCGTAACTGAGGAGGCCGGAGGAGAAGATTCTATGGTGATATCAAGGGCTGCTAGCCCAGACCCCCTAGTGACGGGAGGACCCTCTACAACAACTAGGCAATCGAGTAAACGCTCTGCTCAAGCCCAGTTCGTGAGGAATATGCAGGAGTTTTTGGATACCCATGAGGCACAAATGAGGTATCTTGGTGCAGCTGGACAGGCCGTTTGGCAGCAGCTACAAAACCTCCAGGAACAAGTCCAAGGGAGTGGGCAAATCCTGGACAAGAAGGTGCGACAAGAAGCCATTGCCCAAAAACAACATCTGGAATCGCTCTTTGAACTCGTCTCCAGTGTCCAACAAGTACATGAAGCTGCACGAGCCGCCGACCACAAGGTTCTGGAGCAAAGTCATCTGCAAACCCAGAACCAGTTACAGGAGGCGGAGCGACAACTGAGGATGGTAAGAGAAGAGCGAGAGCAGGAAAAAGGGGAGCAACGAGCTTGGTTTGCGGAATTCAAGCGGTCCGATGCGGAAAGAAACCAACGGATAGCCGAGATGGAGGAACTACTGCGACAACATCTGTCAGTAGCACCTTCCGTGGCAAGTGCTCCCTTAGATCCTAATGCACCCCGAACGGTTCCTGTTGGCAATGGCAAGAAACCCGAAAATGCTGGCCCAGTAGGAGGAAACGCTGGTCCAGTAGGAGGGAATGGAGGCAGGCAACCGGAGGATGCCGGCCCAGTGCAGGGCAATAATGGCAGAGGACCGGTGGGAGCTGCTCCAGTTGGCGGGAATGGTGGGAATCAACCTCCACAAAACCCACCAAGAGGAAACGTTGGGGGAGACCCAGAACCTTCCGACGACGATGACGACGATAACAGTGAATGGTCGCACGGTCGGAAGAATTGGAGAAGGAACCGAGGCGGGAACCGGAATTCGGCGCCGCCTGAAGACGACGATATGGTAGATTCGCTTGCCAAAATACCCTTCGAGTTCGATAATGCCAGGAAGCATAACCTGCGGCATTGGCTCATGGAATGCGAGATCTACTTTGAGCAGAAGCCCAAGAAGTTCCGAACGGACAGGAACAAGGTACTGTTCGCTGGAACGTATACGTGTGGGTTGGCAAAGGAATGGTTCATGGAATACATCGAGACCAAGATGCTAGGACCGGCAGCCGCGGACTACGCCACTTGGACTCGGTTCCGTCAGGAGATTAGGAAACGCTTCTTAAGTACTCAGGAGGCTATGGAAAACGCGATGAAGATGCAGCAGTTTAAGTACTCTGCTAACATCGGAGACTACCTGACAAGAATGGAGATCATGAACCAGCATGCTCAGATGAAAGGAGCATCCTATCGCGCCGCCTTGCTCCAAGGACTACCAAATGAAATCCGGGAGCGCCACTCACGCTTCGATCCAACTGAGGACGACTCCGAGTACATCCAACAGTTGGAGCGAGCCGGTAAGGCTCATGAGGCCTATCAAGAGCAGATGAAGATGTTGGGGAAAGCGGAGTCGAGAGGAAGGGAGACGAATAATGGTGGGAACTCGCGGCAAAAGGAGAAGGGGTTTAAGATCAAGGGGAGGGCTCAGACCGAGGAGAAAGAGAAAGGGCAAGATAAGAAGAGCACCAGCAAGAACAAGTCGGGGAATAAGCCAATATACCACGACTACGACGAAGCCACCAAAGGAGTTCCACAGCCGGTCCGAGAACAGCGAAAGACCGATGGAGCCTGTGTGCGATGTGGCCGGAAGGGTCATCTTTGGAAGTGGTGTCGTTCAGATGCTAACAGCAGTGCATCTATCTCCTCTTTCTCCCGAAAGCGTACCCGCGATGACGATGGCGACCACGATATGGAACCACCGGAACCCCAACCTCAGAGAAAGCGAATGAGGCACCGTGCTAAGAAGCCGGCTGCGACGGCTGCTGCGGAGTACACCAGTGGGCAAGCGTTTGTGCGAGAACGCGGATCGGAATCTGAAATGGATTTCGACGAGGATTTTTAAAAGGGGACTCTGATGAGTCAGGTCAGGAGTATCCCCAGATTGCTATGTTATCACTGACGGAAAACAACAAAAAAAATATGAAAAGAAAAAGGCAGGAAGGGAGAGCGTCCCAACCGGAGAAAAAACAGAAAATTTTGGAGGAACCTATTCATGGTCCTCGACCTATCGTTAATCAGTTCCTTTGTTTTGCGGAAAAATGTTTACCTTGTAGGGTGTTGTTGGATACTGGTGCAACTGGTCCTGTTTTGTCTGCTGTTTTTGTTGATAGCTTTGAGGTCCCGAAGGTGAAACGAGACGTCCCGGCCCGGGTATTTGGATTTACGGGAGAAGTTATGAAGGGCACGGGACACGCCTTTACACAACCATTAATTATAATGTCAAGGGGGCATCAAACACAGTTGTCATTCGAGATCGCCCCTCTCCCAATTGGCATCGACGCGATACTACCGAACTGGTGGTTGAAAGAACACAAGCCGGTTATAGGGGCAAATGGGGAAGTTTCCTACGATGGTGAGAACTGCAAGAGTCGTTGCTTCACTGACAAGGAACCTCAAATAGAAATGGACGAGGGTGTACTGGACGATCCGGAGGCCCAATTCATCGGTAGCATCTGTCTCTTGGAAGATGAATCGGTTAACCTCCGTGAAACTCTTCCCTCTTGGCTCCATGGGTTCCTTAAAGTCTTCCTACCATCGGAAGCCGACAAACTACCACCGCATCGATCTTACGACCATGCGATAGATCTCGAACCAGGGAAGCAGCCACCATGGGGACCCGTTTACTCCCTATCCGAAGTCGAACTGAAGGTGCTTCGGGAGTACCTGGACAAAATGTTGCGATTGGGAAAGATTAGGCCGAGCAAATCCCCTGCAGGAGCCCCAATCCTATTTGTGAAGAAGAAGGACGGTAGTCTGCGACTTTGCGTTGACTACCGTG
The DNA here is from genome assembly GCF_020137385.1 of Morchella sextelata. Classification (NCBI taxonomy): domain Eukaryota; kingdom Fungi; phylum Ascomycota; class Pezizomycetes; order Pezizales; family Morchellaceae; genus Morchella; species Morchella sextelata. The sequence continues at coordinate 100,017 of NW_025408641.1, forward strand.
GACTTAACCGAGTATCCATTAAGAACAGGTATCCGTTACCACTTATGGACGAACTACGAGATCGAGTGGCAGGCGCGGTTATCTTCTCGAAGATTGACCTGAAGGAAGGTTACAACCTCATCAGGATCAAAGACGGCGACGAGTGGAAGACGGCATTCCGTACGCGGTACGGGCATTTTGAGTACCTCGTTATGCCTTTTGGGCTGGCAAATGCGCCGGCGACCTTCCAGAACATGATGAATGATGCGCTGAGGGAATTCTTGGATCAAGGTGTAGTAGTATACCTTGATGATATCCTAATATATAGCAAGTCTCGAGAGGAGCACAGGGAGTTGGTCGGCAAAGTCCTTAGTAGGCTACAAGAATATAATCTGGTCGCCAACCCGAAGAAATCGTTCTTCGAGCTCACTGAAATCGAGTTCCTCGGATACATCCTTGCCCCAGCAGGCGTCACCATGGCACTGGATAAGGTTATGTCTGTTACGAATTGGCAAGCCCCGCGTAGCGTTAAGGAAGTACAGATCTTCATGGGCTTTGCCAACTTCTACAGAAGGTTTATCCACAATTTCTCCGGGGTCTGTAAACCCATTACCGATTGTCTCAGGGGTGATGCTAAGAACTTTGTCTGGTCTATGACGGCCCAAGCGGCCTTCGAAAAACTCAAAACCCTGTTTACGTCTGCGCCGATCTTGGTACATTTCTCTCCAGATCGCCAGACTATCGTGGAAACGGACGCAAGTGATTTTGCTATCGCCGCAATTTTATCCCAGGTTATTGACGGAAAGACTCACCCTGTTGCCTTTTATTCTCGAAAGCTTAACCCAGCGGAACTCAACTACGACGTATGGGATAAGGAGATGCTAGGAATTGTGTCAGCCTTTAAACAATGGCGTCACTACCTCGAAGGACCTAGCCGAACGGTTCTCGTTTATACGGATCATAAGAACTTGGAATATTTCTCAACAACCAAGGTTCTTAACCGACGACAGGCAAGGTGGGCTGAGTCTTTGGCGGAATTTGACTTTAAGATTATTTACCGCCCGGGAACCAAAAATGGGAAGGCAGATGCACTATCGCGACGGCCGGAGTACCGTCCTGAAGGGGGAGGCACGCTTGGGAAACAGCCGATAGACAGGTTCTTTAAGCCCGGACAGTTGGCGGAGGAAGAGTTTGTGGTATCAGCGGTGTCGCTTGCCTCCAAGGGGGTGATTGACTGGTCGAAGAATTTTCTGGATCATGTCAGGCAGGCGGCATCGGGAGACCCGACATGGGTAGGAATGAAAGAGAGAGTTGAGCAAGGGGAGAAGCTGGGGGAATTGAAGGATATTGCCGAAAAAGACGGGCTACTCTTCTATAAGAACCGACTCTATATTCCGGCAGACGACCGTATCAAGATCCGAATTGCACAGTCAGAACACGATTCGAAGGTGGCAGGACACTTTGGACAAGACAAAACTTTGGAACTCATCACACGTAACTTCTATTGGCCAAAAATGAACGAGTGGATTGATGATTACGTTCGGTCATGTGACGAGTGCCAGCGCAACAAACCCAGCCGCCATAAGAAGTACGGTGCGCTTCTACCATTGTCCACACCACATTCCGTCTGGCAATCGATATCAATGGACTTCGTCGTGCAATTACCGGAATCGAAGGGATACAACCAAATTTGGGTAGTAGTCGATAGGTTTTCGAAGATGTCGCACTTCATTCCCCTAGTAGCAGAAACGACCGCGCAGGATTTAGCGAAGATATTCCTCGGTCAAATCTGGCGACTCCATGGGCTGCCTCTTGATATAGTTTCCGACAGGGACGCCAAGTTTACTTCAAGCTTTTGGGCATCCCTTATGGAATTATTGGACGTGAGGATAAGAATGAGTACGGCTTTCCACCCTCAGACCGATGGGCAAACAGAGCGAGTCAACCAAACCCTCGAGCATTACTTACGAGCGTTCTGCAATTACGAGCAAGATGATTGGGCAGAGCTACTCCCGTTGGCGGAGTATGCTTACAACAACTCGGTTACCACCGCCACGGGTCAATCTCCGTTTTATACCAATTACGGTTATAACCCAAGAACCAACTGGCCAACAGAAGCCGAAGTGGTCAACCCAACTAGTGACCTGTACGCTCACTTCATCCGAGGGATTCATGATTCTGCTCTCGCTCGCTTAACAGACACCAGGGAGAAGATGGGGAAATACTATGATCGAAAAAGGGACGAACCGCCTAACTTCAAGGTGGGAGACATGGTTATGCTCAATGCGACCAATATCAAGACACGTCGCTCCACCAAGAAACTCGATCACAAGAAACTCGGCCCGTTCAAAATCATCCGACTAGCCGGGAAACGAGCCTGCGAACTGGAACTGCCGCCACAAGTCAAAATCCATAATGTGTTCCATATTGAACTCTTGGAACGGTATCGACAAAGCAGTATCCCAGGCCGAGAACAACGTCCCCCAACTCCCGAAGAGGTCGATAAGGAAGGAGAGGTGCTGTACGAAGTGGAAAGTATCGTGGGGAGCCGGAAAAGCAGAAGAGGATTAGTGGAATACCTGGTGAAATGGCGGGGCTATTCGATGAGTGACTGTACGTATCAAGTCATGGACGCTATGGATGAGGAAGTACTTGACCTTGTCCGCGACTTCCATCGAAGGAACCCCAAGGCCGTGAAGGACCAACGCCTGAGACTATAGAGGTACCCTACGGGGCTAAGTCCTTCCCCTCCACAGACACCGCGGGTGATATGTGGAGCAGGTTTACTGGAACCATAGTCTGTCAGAAGATGTCCCGAGACGTGACACCCTGGAAGGGGGGTAAGCTGTTACGGGCATGCCAAGCATTTACGGGAGTAAGAGAAAGGCTAGTAGATACCCCAATACCCTCTGTACGCTAATATCAACTCTGGACCACACTCGCGGAGTGTGGTGCGACCAAATTACGACCAAAAAACCCAGAGTCATAAAAAACACGTTTTCAACCCCAATAATAACCCCCGGAGCGTCAAACCGCCGGAGGGGAGTGTTTTGGTACCGGTGGATATATGAGGGACAGCTGGAATCAATCGGATCGAAGATCGGACCGCTCAGAGCGAATCGGCGCAAGCTGCCAGCCGACCGAGTACCTATCGGCGGTACCTGTGGGCATGAGAGGACTCTGCTATGTGGGAAAGCGATGTGGGAAGAGGCCTGAGTAGGTAGCCTTGCCGTCCGAGACCTCCGAATAGCCGACGCTGACGATTATCCACCAGACGGCCGATGGAGAAGAAACCTCGACAGGGAAACGTGTATTAGAGTGGATAAATAGGTTGAGGGGTTTCAGCGGGTTTAGGAGTTTGGGTTACGGACTTAGGAGTTAAATATTCTTGGTTGTTTTTCAGGGTCTCGGGCATGCCCCGAGTGTATTCTGTATTATTAGTAGACTGGGTCCTCGAGACATAAGCGAGGGATATAAATACTGTGTCATTCACTGACTAGCCAAACCATCATCGGCGAAATCAGAGTCTTAACAATATAAATCGTTGATACGCGAGTTACAACTTTATTTGACTATACTTTTGGAATTACTTTACTCTATCGTGACTTCGAACTCTACCTGAACTATTACGTCGAAGACGGTCGAACATCCTACGCTAACTCTAGTGAATCTTTGTTGATAACGTAGCTCGCGGGGCCCGTATCGGATCAAGGAGAATCATACCCGACGTTGACTGAAGAGACCTTGGAGACTTCTACCTTTGTAGCTGTTAGCCGAACTCTGAGCTCTGCGTAGTGTACTCTTGTGGTCTGGTACGCATCCCTCACGTTCGGTCATGTGACGAGTGCCAGCGCAACAAACCCAGCCGCCATAAGAAATACGGCGCGCTTCTACCACTGTCCACGCCACATTCTGTCTGGCAATCGATATCAATGGACTTCGTCGTGCAGTTACCAGAATCAAAGGGATATAACCAAATCTGGGTAGTAGTCGATAGGTTCTCGAAGATGTCGCACTTCATCCCCCTAGTAGCAGAAACGACCGCGCAGGATTTAGCGAAGATATTCCTCGGTCAAATCTGGCGACTCCATGGGCTGCCTCTTGATATAGTTTCCGACAGGGACGCCAAGTTTACTTCGAGTTTTTGGGCATCCCTTATGGAATTATTGGACGTGAGGATAAGAATGAGTACGGCTTTCCACCCTCAGACCGATGGGCAAACAGAGCGGGTCAACCAAACCCTCGAACACTACTTACGAGCGTTCTGCAACTATGAGCAAGATGATTGGGCAGAGCTACTCCCTTTGGCGGAGTATGCTTACAACAACTCGGTTACCACCGCCACGGGTCAATCTCCGTTCTATACCAATTACGGTTACAACCCAAGAACCAACTGGCCGACGGAAGCCGAAGTGGTCAACCCAACCAGTGACCTGTACGCTCACTTCATCCGGGGAGTTCATGATTCTGCTCTCGCTCGCTTAACAGATACCAGGGAGAAGATGGGGAAATACTATGATCGAAAAAGGGACGAACCGCCTAACTTCAAGGTGGGAGACATGGTTATGCTCAATGCGACCAATATCAAGACACGTCGCTCCACCAAGAAACTCGATCACAAGAAACTCGGCCCGTTCAAAATCATCCGACTAGCCGGGAAACGAGCCTGCGAACTGGAACTGCCGCCACAAGTCAAAATCCATAATGTGTTCCATATTGAACTCTTGGAACGGTATCGACAAAGCAGTATCCCAGGCCGAGAACAACGCCCCCCAACTCCCGAAGAGGTCGATAAGGAAGGAGAGGTGCTGTACGAAGTGGAAAGTATCGTGGGGAGCCGGAAAAGTAGAAGAGGATTAGTGGAATACCTGGTGAAATGGCGGGGCTATTCGATGAGTGACTGTACGTATCAAGTCATGGACGCTATGGATGAGGAAGTACTTGACCTTGTCCGCGACTTCCATCGAAGGAACCCCAAGGCCGTGAAGGACCAACGCCTGAGACTATAGAGGTACCCTACGGGGCTAAGTCCTTCCCCTCCACAGACACCGCGGGTGATATGTGGAGCAGGTTTACTGGAACCATAGTCTGTCAGAAGATGTCCCGAGACGTGACACCCTGGAAGGGGGGTAAGCTGTTACGGGCATGCCAAGCATTTACGGGAGTGAGAGAAAGGCTAGTAGATACCCCAATACCCTCTGTACGCTAATATCAACTCTGGACCACACTCGCGGAGTGTGGTGCGACCAAATTACGACCAAAAAACACAGAGTCATAAAAAACACGTTTTCGACCCCAATAATAACCCCCGGAGCGTTAAACCGCCGGAGGGGAGTGTTTTGGTACCGGTGGATATATGAGGGACAGCTGGAATCAATCGGATCGAAGATCGGACCGCTCGGAGCGAATCGGCGCAAGCTGCCAGCCGACCGAGTACCTATCGGCGGTACCTATGGGCATGAGAGGACTCTGCTATGTGGGAAAGCGATGTGGGAAGAGGCCTGAGTAGGTAGCCTTGCCGTCCGAGACCTCCGAATAGCCGACGCTGACGATTATCCACCAGACGGCCGATGGAGAAGAAACATCGACAGGGAAACGTGCATTAGAGTGGATAAATAGGTTGAGGGGTTTCAGCTGGTTTAGGAGTTTGGGTTACGGACTTAGGAGTTAAATGTTCTTGGTTGTTTTTCAGGGTCTCGGGCATGCCCCGAGTGTATTCTGTATTATTAGTAGATTGGGTCCTCGAGACATAAGCGAGGGATATAAATACTGTGTCATTCACTGACTAGCCAAACCATTATCGGCGAAATCAGAGTCTTAACAATATAAATCGTTGATACGCGAGTTACAACTTTATTTGACTATACTTTTGGAAATACTTTATTCTATTGTGACTTCGAACTATACCTGAACTATTACGTCGAAGACGGTCGAACATCACACGCTAACTCTAGTGAATCTTTGTTGATAACGTAGCTCGCGGGGCCCGTATCGGATCAAGGAGAATCATACCCGACGTTGACTGAAGAGACCTTGGAGACTTCTACCTTTGTAGCTGTTAGCCGAACTCTGAGCTCTGCGTAGTGTACTCTTGTGGTCTGGTACGCATCCCTCACAGTGTTCCACATCGAACTCTTGGAACGTTACCGACAGAGCAGTATCCCAGGCCGCGAACAACGTCCCCCGACTCCCGAGCAGGTCAATAAGGAAGGAGATGTTCTATATGAAGTGGAAAGTATTGTGGGAAGTCGAAAGAGCAGGAGAGGATTAGTGGAATACCTGGTGAAATGGCGGGGCTATTCGATGAGTGACTGTACGTACCAAGTCATGGACGCTATGGATGAGGAGGTACTTGACCTTGTCCGCGACTTCCATCGAAGGAACCCCAAGGCCGTGAAGGACCAACGCCTGAGACTATAGAGGTACCCTACGGGGCTAAGTCCTTCCCCTCCACAGACACCGCAGGTGATATGTGGAGCAGGATTACTGGAACCATAGTCTGTCAGAAGATGTCCCGAGACGTGACACCCTGGAAGGGGGGTAAGCTGTTACGGGCATGCCAAGCATTTACGGGAGTGAGAGAAAGGCTGGTAGATACCCCAATACCCTTTGATACTAATGGCAATACCACTATCAACTCCGGTTCGCACCCACGAGGTGTGGTGCGATCGATATGTGACCAAATGCGGAGTTGCGGTTTTCCTAGTTAAAAAACACGTTTTCGACCCCATTAATAACCCCCGGAGCGTCAAACCCCCGGAGGGTTGTGTTTTGGTACCGGTGGATATATGAGGGACAGCTGGAATCAATCGGATCGAAGATCGGACCGCTCGGAGCGAATCGGCGCAAGCTGCCAGCCGACCGAGTACCTATCGACGGTACCTGTGGGCATGAGAGGACTCTGCTATGTGGGAAAGCGATGTGGGAAGAGGCCTGAGTAGGTAGCCTTGCCGTCCGAGACCTCCGAATAGCCGGCGCTGACGATTATCCACCAGACGGCCGATGGAGAAGAAACATCGACAGGGAAATGTGCATTAGAGTAGATAAATAGGTTGAGGGATTTCAGCGGCTTTAGGAGTTTGGGTTACGGAATTAGGAGTTAAATGTTCTTGGTTGTTTTTCAGGGTCTCGGGCATGCCCCGAGTGTATTCTGTATTATTAGTAGATTGGGTCCTCGAGACATAAGCGAGGGATATAAATACTGTGTCATTCACTGACTAGCCAAACCATCATCGGCGAAATCAGAGTCTTAACAATATAAATCGTTGATACGCGAGTTACAACTTTATTTGACTATACTTTTGGAATTACTTTACTCTATCGTGACTTCGAACTCTACCTGAACTATTACGTCGAAGACGGTCGAACATCATCCGCTAACTCTAGTGAATCTTTGTTGATAACGTAGCTCGCGGGGCCCGTATCGGATCAAGGAGAATCATACTCGACGTTGACTGAACAGACCTTGGAGACTTCTACCTTTGTAGCTGTTAGCCGAACTCTGAGCTCTGCGTAGTGTACTCTTGTGGTCTGGTACGCATCCCTCACAGACTATGGGCGTAGGAACTATGAAGCCAAGGAATACAACCGAGGCGAAGACGTGGACGTAGGAGGTTCGTGGACTATGGACTATGGGGCCGAAGGGTACACCTAAGGCAAGAACGGGGACTGTGGACTATGGACTATGGATGGTTGTACCTGGTCTAGTATACCGGGTAAACCCTATGACGTAGCGCAAACCAAATAGTATTCGTGACTGTAAAGTACAGAGAGAGAGAGAGAGAGAATCTTATATTGCATAGAAGCCGAAGCTTATCGCACACCTAACTACCCGACTACAACCTCCACCGACTAACCCGAAAGCAAAAACAAAGTACAAAAACTAACTACCGCAGCTACAAGAACTGCGTACATAAATAAAACAAAACAGCGCACGAAGAGGGCACGAATAACAAGTGGTACAGGTAAGCAGAATCTAAGCGACAACAAAGAAACCTTCCCGTAGTAAATAAGTAAGAACCCCAAACTTCTCCGTCAACTGCATTAGCGAGCACAATCCTATACGTAGTGTTCAATCGAAACGATATCATTACCAACGTTCCCGGTGTCATATCTGTGGACGAACCTTAACAGGACTGGGAAACCACGCGCACGAAGGCAGGAGAGGCCAACCGCAACAGCGTCAGGTGTGAAAGCGAGGGGGGGTGGGTCGAATGTGGGTCATCGAGCTTCTGGTTGTCAGGCAGCAAGGAATTGAGGAGTGGTGACCGGTTGGTCAAGTAAGGAGTGGGTGGGGTCGTCGGTCCCTGGAGCAACGGCTAAAGACTGTGCCCGAGTCGTATTTGAAGTGGTGTCCTCTGGAGGGGACATGCAAAAAGGGTTGAGCCGAAGGCTCAGTATGTATGGGGGTCGCAATCGAAAGTGCCGACCGTGTTGTGTTGAGGGTGGTCTTGGAGACCGGTTGGGTTGGGGTGAGGGGAGCGGGCCGCCTCGGGTAAGAAAGGGTTGCCTGGTTAAGGCCGATAAAGAGGGGTAAGGTCACGGGACCTCGGGTAAAAAATTTGACCATAGTTTCGCGACCGAGAGGTCGGTAACTTCGCGGGCTGTCGAGCGCTTTGGCAGTAGGTTCTCGCTGACTGGAGATTACTGACAGTGTGCGTACCCGACGTGTGGGATCACTCGTGCGATGAGTGAAAATAAGGAGGGGCGAGGGTGGCTTTCGAGAGTAGCCGCTGGTTTGGCGAGGGGTGAACGGTGGACGCGACCCGTGAGGGCACCGAACGAACAAAGAATGGGGGGTGTCGAGCGAGGGAAGTTCAGGGACCGAAGCAATTCGAGAATCAGTATAACTCCATCTCGGGGGGAAGAAATCCTATCGCGAGCCAGAGGCGAGCGAGTAGAATACAGAGAGAGAGAGAGAGAATCTTATATTGCATAGAAGCCGAAGCTTATCGCACACCTAACTACCCGACTACAACCTCCACCAACTAACCCGAAAGCAAAAACGAAGTACAAAAAACTAACTACCGCAGCTACAAGAACTGCGTACATAATAAAACAAAAACAGCGCACGAAGAGGGCGCGAATAACAAGTGGTACAGGTAAGCAGAATCTAAGCGACAACAAAGAAACCTCCCCGTAGTAAGAATAAAACCCCAAACTTCTCCGTCAACTACATTAGCGAGCACAATCCTAAACGTAGTGTTCAATCGAAACGATATCATTACCAACGTTCCCGGTGTCATATCTGTGGACGAACCTTAACAGGACTGGGAAACCACGCGCACGAAGGCGGGAGAGGCCAACCGCAACAGCGTCAGGTGTGAAAGCGAGGGGGGGTGGGTCGAGTGTGGGTCCTCGGGCTTCTGGTTGTCAGGCAGCGAGGAATTGAGGAGTGGTGACCGGTTGGTCAAGTAAGGAGTGGGTGGGGTCGTCGGTCCCTGGAGCAACGGCTAAAAACTGTGCCCGAGTCGTGTTTAAAGTGGTGTCCTCTGGAGGGGACATGCAAAAAGGGTTGAGCCGAAGGCTCAGTATGTATGGGGGTCGCAATCGAAAGTGCCGACCGTGTTGTGTTGAGGGTGGTCTCGGAGACCGGTTGGGTTGGGGTGAGGGGAGCGGGCCGCCTCGGGTAAAAGTGGGTGGCCTGGTTAAGGCCGATAAAGAGGGGTAAGGTCACGGGACCTCGGGTAAAAAATTTGACGATAGTTTCGCGACCGAGAGGTCGCTAACTTCGCGGGCTGTCGAGCGCTTTGGCAGTAGGTTCTCGCTGACTGGAGATTACTGACAGTGTGCGTACCCGACGTGTGGGATCACTCCTGCGATGAGTGAAAATAAGGAGGGGCGAAGGCGGCTTTCGAGAGTAGCCGCTGGTTTGGCGAGGGGTGAACGGTGGACGCGACCCGTGAGGGCACCGAACGAACAAAGAATGGGGGGTGTCGAGCGAGGGAAGTTCAGGGACCGAAGCAATTCGAGAATCAGTATAACTCCATCTCGGGGGGAAGAAATCCTATCGCGAGCCAGAGGCGAGCGAGTAGAATACAGAGGTTGCATAAAGAGAAAAGGAAAGGAAAGAAAACAGAAGAAAGCCGAGACAACGCCCCTTTATATATCCAGACCCCAACCCACAATGACTCATCTTCTCGCGTAACAGAAACAGAAAGAACATAATAGAAACTCGCTTAACAAATCCCACACACAAACTACACAATCCTTCCTTTACATACTCTGACACTTCGCATAACCGAAACATATGGCTGCCGTTACAGTTTTGCTAGTCAGTGAATGACACAGTATTTATATCCCTCGCTTATGTCTCGAGGACCCAGTCTACTAATAATACAGAATACACTCGGGGCATGCCCAAGACCCTGAAAAACAACCAAGAACATTTAACTCCTAAGTCCGTAACCCAAACTCCTAAACCCGCTGAAACCCCTCAACCTATTTATCTACTCCAATGCACGTTTCCCTGTCGATGTTTCTTCTCCATCGGCCGTCTGGTGGATAATCGTCAGCGCCGGCTATTCGGAGGTCTCGGACGGCAAGGCTACCTACTCAGGCCTCTTCCCACATCGCTTTCCCACATAGCAGAGTCCTCTCACGCCTACAGGTACCGCCGATAGGTACTCGGTCGCTGGCAGCTTGCGCCGATTCGCTCCGAGCGGTCCGATCTTCGATCCGATTGATTCCAGCTGTCCCTCATATATCCACCGGTACCAAAACACTCCCCTCCGGCGGTTTGACGCTCCGGGGGTTATTATTGGGGTCGAAAACGTGTTTTTTATGACTCTGTGTTTTGGTCGTATGTTGGTCGCACCACACTCCGCGAGTGTGGTCAAGAGTTGACATTAACGTACAGAGGGTATTGGGGTATCTACTGGCCTTTTCTCTCACTCCCGTAAATGCTTGGCATGCCCGTAACAGAAGCGCTGGGATTCCTCTGTGGATGCTTTTAGAGCCGTCTTTGGTGAAGCCATCTCTCGAGATGATGCTGTAGCCCAATGGAATACCCTTACCCACACCGCCCGAGGAGGAATAGACCTCTTCCTGAATACTATCATTCAGCTGATGTGGAAGACTGGCTATGAGGGTCAGTTGGTGGATGATAAGATCAACAATTCCCTCCTTGCGGACCTAGGCATGAGTTGGGCTCTTTTCAATCCCAAGCCAAAGTCCCTGATGGAGCGGATAGCTGCTCTTAGAGAGTTAGGGCACACTCATGAGAGGTACCAAGGGATGGCAGCTGAGAAGGCGCCCCCTCGGACCAAGAAGGATCCTACCGCTCAGAAGGACCAGCAGCCTAAGAGGAAAAGAGAAGCTGCAAGCTCCTCCGGATCTCAGAAGACTCCTGGACCTAAGGACAAAGCGGTGGAACTGAAGGGTATCCCGGGGGATATTCTAGAAGAAAGAAGGAAAGCAGAAGTATGCTTGAAGGTATGACCTTCCGGCACTCCCTATTGGTAGAGTGCATAGACTGACTTGTGCAATAGTGCGGCAAGTCCAGACACAAATGGACCGATTGTTGGTCAAAGGAACCTACTGTTGTCCGAGTGGCGGCGGTAAGAGTACAAAAGCGGAAAAGAGGGAATGGCAAGTCCAACTCTCAGAAGAAGGCTAAAGTGGCTGCTGTGGTAGCAGAAGATCCACTTGTTGTACTCCCAGTGGTTACAGAAGATTTTGTTTTTCAACCTGAGCAAGACTCGGACAATGAAATCATCTGGTAGAAAAGTGTCTGTCTGAGTCTATGTTTACTAGTTTTCTTTTATATGGGTTTTTGGGTTTCTATGTTTCTCTTGAATAAATTATGATTGTGTTTCCGCCTATTTGATTGCTCCAAGCACTCTGAGGATGGGTTTAAGACCCGAAACAGCTGGTCTGTCAGTGCTCTACCAAAGTTATATTTGCTATCAAGACACCTCCAAACCGCTGCTAAAAAGACTACTACACAATACATCTGCTATATTATCGCTTGGGAATAGAACCAAAGGATCTCTGATCTTAGTAGTGCCCGAAGCTATTAGCTATGTTGAAAAGACAAAGAGAAACAAGCTCAGAACCCGCTGTTAAGCAAAGAAGGTTGGAACAGAGGCTTCCCTCCTTACCAGTACATGGAAAAAGACCTATACTGAAGGCAGAACTGTCATGGACAGTCAAAGGAAAGGATGAAGGCGCCCAAGGGTCCTTCCTGTTTGACACCGGTTGTACAGGAGCAATCCTCAACCAGAGTTTTGTCAGGAAGCATGGAATTCCCTTAGTGCGGCGGGATCAACCTCTGACAATGTTTGATGCTCAAGGAGATGTCATGATGGGAGGAGGTGAGTATTATACTCATCCGGTCCGCATGATCATGGGAGATCATAAAGAGACACTCCGATGGGAAGTGGCTACTTTGGAAGAAGGAATGACCGGTTACCTGCCAATTAGTTGGGCTAGGAAGCATAACCCGGACATCAATTGGGAACTCAACACCATGAGCTGGAGGAGTGACTACTGCAAGCAGAATTGTCTCCCAGCGGCCACCAAGATTGAACTGATCTCTCCATATCAAATGTTGGAAGAAGAAGAAACAGTCTATCAATTGGTTGGTTCAGTATGGCATAATGAGGACGGAGGTGATATTGCTGAGAAAATACACCACCTATACCGGGATTGGGCTGATGTGTTCAGTCAAGAGAAGATTGAGGAAATGCCGCCGCATTCCCATAATGATTTGAAGATCAAACTCTTGCCTGGGACCGCTCCCCCATTTGGCCCGCTGTACCCATGTTCCGCTCCAGAGTTGAAGGCCCTCCGAGAGTACCTGGACAAAGAGTTGTCTTCAGGAAAAATCTCTAGATCTAACAGCCCTGCTGCGGCGCCCATACTGTTCATTCCTAAGAAGGATGGGACATTGCTGATTTGTGTGGACTACAGAGGATTGAACAAGGTCACTGTCAAAGACAAGTACCCGCTGCCCATCATGAGTGAGCTCAGAGACAGGTTGTTCAAGGCCAAGATCTTCACGAAGATAGACCTGAAGAATGGCTTCAATTTGATCAGGGTTGCAGAAGGTGATGAGTGGAAAACCGCTTTCAGAACCCGCTATGGACTGTATCAGTATAATGTGATGCCATTTGGTCTATGCAATGCTCCCTCCGCTTTCCAGGCAATGATCAATGATGTGCTAAAGGAACTACTGGATGAAGGAGTAGTTGTCTATATTGATGACATCCTCATCTACTCGGAGACTGAGAAAGAGCATGAGCTATTGGTCAAGAAGGTACTACAGAAGCTTAGGGAAGCTAAGCTCTGTGCCTCGATCAGTAAGACATCCTTCCATGTCCGAGAAGTAGAATACCTAGGCTATCACATCTCGGAAGAAGGAGTATCTATGTCAGAAGACAAGGTGGAGGCAGTTAAGGAATGGCCGGTCCCTGAGAATATCAAGGCAGTACAGGCATTCCTCGGATTTGCAAACTTCTATCGCCGCTTTATTGAAGGCTTCAGTAAAGTTTGCAAACCATTAACTGACCTCCTGCAAAAGGACAAGAAATGGTATTGGACGGCAGCACATGAGCAGGCCTTTGAAGAACTCAAGAGGCTGTTCACAAGCGCTCCAATTCTCCTTCATTTTGACCCTAGTAGGAGAACGGTGGTCGAGACAGATGCCAGTGATATTGCCAAGGGAGCGGTGCTCTCTCAGTATGGGGATGATGGGAAGCTACATCCGGTGGCATTCTATTCTAAGAAGTTCTCCCCTGCTGAGATCAACTATGACATTCATGATAAGGAAATGGGAGCTATTGTAGCCTCTTTCCGGGAATGGGAACACATGCTCAAATCTTGTGAGCAAGAGATCACGGTTTTTACAGACCACAAGAACTTGGAGTATTTTAATTCCACCAAGGTTCTCACTAGGCGGCAAGCTAGATGGTCTGAAGACCTCGCAGGCTACAATTTTAAAGTTGTCTACAGACCGGGAGAAAAGAATGGCAAGACTGATGTGTTATCTAGGCGCTGGGATCACCGCCTTGGAGAGGGAGGTGAAACTCTGCAGCCGGAGCCACAGATCTTTTTTAGGCCAGGTCAATTGGTTTTGGATCCTGCAAAGCTAGCGGCTGTCAGGGTGAATCAATTGCAGAACACATTCTTGGAGCGCCTATATACGGTCGCTAAAAAGGATAGTTTCTGGCAGGAACTGCACCGCTCCCTGGTTGAAAGGAAACCAAATTTGGACCAGAACTTGTCGGTCAAGAATGGTCTCATCTTCTACAAAAATAGATGGTATATACCCAAAGACAAGAAGCTTCAGATGGAAATACTGTCCGATACCCATGACTCTAAGGTGGCTGGTCATTTTGGCCAATTTAAGACACTAGAGCGGGTGAAAAATAACTTCTTTTGGCCCAACATGGATAAGGATGTTGAGGAATATGTCCGGAGCTGTGACAGCTGCCAGAGGAATAAGACCTCAAGACACAAGAAGTTTGGTATGCTCTAACCATTGGAGATACCCTATCGGCCATGGACTTCCATCTCTATGGACTTCATTGTGGGATTACCGGAATCTAGTGGGTTTACAAAGATCTGGGTAATAGTGGACCGCTTTTCGAAAATGGCACACTACATCCCTCTTCCTACCCTCAATAAAACGGAAGATTTGGCTAAGTTGTTCTTGAAGGAAGTTTGGAGACTCCATGGTTTACCTGATGACATAGTCTCGGACAGAGATAGCAGGTTCATCTCTCACTTTTGGCAATCTCTCATGAGTCTCCTCAATGTGAAGCTGAAGATGTCCACATCTTTCCACCCTCAAACGGACGGTCAAACAGAAAGAGTTAATCAGACCCTGGAACATTACTTGCGGAGTTATTGTTCATATCAACAGGATGACTGGGCAGAACTCTTGCCTTTGGCAGAGTATGCATATAACTCGGCGGTCTCTGAGTCTACCAAAGTATCGGCTTTTTATGCCAACTACGGATATGAACCCAGGACCAACTGGCCGGCCCCAAAGGAAGGAGTAGAATGGAACAATCCAGCAAGTGAGGTTGTAACGGGGGTCCTTTCTAAGAGAAATAGATTTGTATAGAATAGAGACGGCCGTGCAAGATAGACAATCAGGTTGCAGATTATTCAAAGATACTATCGCTAGAACTCAATAATCTTTAAGGGCTCTGCTACCGATAAGAACTTGTTTTTTCTGATGAAGACTCGAGAGAACAGGACTGAAGGGCGAGAATGAACCTGAGTACTTATACTCCGAAGGCCTCTATTCTCTGCTCCTAACTCCTTTTCTAAGTTCCGGTGGGCCTTCCCTCAGTACCGGAAACAATACCACCGCTACCCCGCTTTTCTCTAAGCGTCAGCAGGTGTTTCCGATACCCAAGGCAACCACCCTTAGTCAAAGCCTTTGTAACACCTGCAGCCTTGGTTGCCACACAACCGAGGACCTGCATGAATGAGCTGCTGCTCAGGTGTAAGCTTAATCATTGCTGTAGAGCTCTCGCTTATTGTAGACTTCCCTAGCATAGTCCCTGCCCTTCGGCGGACTTACAATGCTCAGAGGATATAGAGGATCACCGGGCAATCAGAGCTTCACTCTGGCCGATCTTCTAGACACTGGCGAGACATAGACTCGTCAGTCATTGCTCCCATGAATAGATCCCCTTCCTAGCGCCCGGAATGTAGTTACTCTAACAGCTGGTAGCTAACCACACTGCCGGTACTTGCATATCACCGTGCAACTGGCTTCTAACAATAACTCTCAGCATGTAACCGGGCCCTGTGTGTACTCATACACCAGACAGTTGAAATGGCTCCGTTACACCACTCCCCTCTTCCAGGATCTTGGTCTCCGAGATCTATAACCATTCTATTACCATTCATTCTATATGACAAGAAACTCCATGATATGCAAGGAAATGAAAACCCAAGAGGGAATAATCTACACCCCAACAATCCGCTTGTCCTTGGGTTTCTTAGGATACCTCATATGGAAATCCCGAAGGGCTTCTTCAGCACTCTTCTTGAGATGCTCCCAAGGTTCCCATGTAGCATCCTCGTTTTCATAACCTTCCCACAGCACTAGGTATTCCACTCGTCTTCTTTTCTTATTGACCCGGCTATCTGCTACCTCTCGGACAACCCAGTTCTGTTCTCCTTCAATCTCTTCGGGCTCCGGTACAGGAACTCTTCTCTCAGGATCTGCCGGTGCTCTGTAAGGTTCCAGAAGAGAGACATGAAAGACCGGGTGGATTCCCATTTGGGGGGGAAGAGAGAGCTTGTAGGCACGGGTACCAATAGCTTCTAAGACCTTAAAGGGTCCCATCTTCTTCTGATCCAGTTTTCCCAAAGGCCGCTTTGTTTGCACATTGCGCCGGTCCAACATAACTTCATCTCCGGGCTTGATTTCGGGCGGTGCCAGGGCATGAGCATCATACCACCGGGCCATCCTTAATCTAGCTTTACCCAAGCTGGCGTTCATAGCCTGCCAGATAGATTCCCATTGAGATGTCATGACCTCGCTCGCTGGATTGTTCCATTCTACTCCTTCCTTTGGGGCCGGCCAGTTGGTCCTGGGTTCATATCCATAGTTGGCATAGAAAGCCGATACTTTGGTAGACTCAGAGACCGCCGAGTTATAAGCATACTCTGCCAAAGGCAAGAGTTCTGCCCAGTCATCCTGTTGATATGAACAATAACTCCGCAAGTAATGTTCCAGGGTCTGATTAACTCTTTCTGTTTGACCGTCCGTTTGGGGGTGGAAAGATGTGGACATCTTCAGCTTCACATTGAGGAGACTCATGAGAGATTGCCAAAAGTGAGAAATGAACCTGCTATCTCTGTCCGAGACTATGTCATCAGGTAAACCATGGAGTCTCCAAACTTCCTTCAAGAACAACTTAGCCAAATCTTCCGTTTTATTGAGGGTAGGAAGAGGGATGTAGTGTGCCATCTTCGAAAAGCGGTCCACTATTACCCAGATCTTTGTAAACCCACTAGATTCCGGTAATCCCACAATGAAGTCCATAGAGATGGAAGTCCATGGCCGATAGGGTATCTCCAACGGTTGGAGCATACCAAACTTCTTGTGTCTTGAGGTCTTATTCCTCTGGCAGCTGTCACAGCTCCGGACATATTCCTCAACATCCTTATCCATGTTGGGCCAAAAGAAGTTGTTTTTCACCCGCTCTAGTGTCTTAAATTGGCCAAAGTGACCCGCCACCTTAGAGTCATGGGTATCGGACAGTATTTCCATCTGAAGCTTCTTGTCTTTGGGTATATACCATCTATTTTTGTAGAAGATGAGACCGTTCTTGACCGACAAGTTCTGGTCCAAATTTGGTTTCCTTTCAACCAGGGAGCGATGCAATTCCTGCCAGAAACTATCCTCTTTAGCAGCCGTGTATAGGCGCTCTAAGAATGTATTCTGCAACTGATTCACCCTGACAGCTGCTAGCTTTGCAGGATCCAAAACCAATTGACCTGGCCTAAAAAAGATCTGTGGCTCCGGCTGCAGAGTTTCACCTCCCTCTCCAAGGCGGTGATCCCAGCGCCTAGATAGCACATCAGTCTTGCCATTCTTTTCTCCCGGTCTGTAGACAACTTTAAAATTGTAGCCTGCTAGGTCCTCGGACCATCTAGCTTGCCGCCTAGTGAGAACCTTGGTAGAATTAAAATACTCCAAGTTCTTGTGGTCTGTGAAAACCGTGATCTCTTGTTCACAAGATTTGAGCATGTGTTCCCATTCCCGGAAAGAGGCTACAATAGCTCCCATTTCCTTATCATGAATGTCATAGTTGATCTCAGCGGGGGAGAACTTCTTAGAATAGAATGCCACCGGATGTAGCTTCCCATCACCCCCATACTGAGAGAGCACCGCTCCCTTGGCAAAATCACTGGCATCTGTCTCGACCACCGTTCTCCTACTAGGGTCAAAATGAAGGAGGATTGGAGCGCTTGTGAACAGCCTCTTGAGTTCTTCAAAGGCCTGCTCATGTGCTGCCGTCCAATACCATTTCTTGTCTTTTTGCAAGAGGTCAGTTAATGGCTTGCAAACCTTACTGAAGCCTTCAATGAAGCGGCGATAGAAGTTTGCAAATCCGAGGAATGCCTGTACTGCCTTGATATTCTCAGGGACCGGCCATTCCTTAACTGCCTCTACCTTGTCTTCTGACATAGATACTCCTTCTTCCGAGATGTGATAGCCTAGGTACTCTACTTCTCGGACATGGAAGGATGTCTTGCTGATCGAGGCACAGAGCTTTGCTTCTCTAAGCTTCTGTAATACCTTCTTGACCAGTAGCTCATGCTCTTTTTCAGTCTCCGAGTAGATGAGGATGTCGTCGATATAGACAACCACTCCTTCATCCAATAGTTCCTTTAGCACATCATTAATCATTGCCTGGAAGGCGGAGGGAGCATTGCATAGACCAAACGGCATCACATTATACTGATACAGTCCATAGCGGGTTCTGAAAGCGGTTTTCCACTCATCACCTTCGGCTATCCTGATCAAATTGAAGCCGTTCTTCAAGTCTATCTTTGTGAAGATTTTGGCCTTGAACAACCTGTCTCTGAGCTCACTCATGATAGGCAGCGGGTACTTGTCCTTGACAGTGACCTTGTTCAATCCTCTGTAGTCCACACAAATCCGCAATGTCCCATCCTTCTTGGGAATGAACAGTATGGGCGCCGCAGCAGGGCTGTTAGATCTAGAGATCTTTCCTGAAGACAATTCTTTGTCCAGGTACTCTCGGAGGGCCTTCAACTCTGGAGCGGAACATGGGTACAGCGGGCCAAATGGGGGAGCGGTGCCAGGCAAGAGTTTGATCTTCAAATCATTGTGGGAATGCGATGGCATTTCCTCAATCTTCTCCTGACTGAACACATCAGCCCAATCCCGGTATAGGTGGTGTATTTTCTCAGCAATATCACCTCCGTCCTCATCATGCCATACTGAACCAACCAATTGATAGACTGTCTCTTCTTCCTCCAACATTTGATATGGAGAGATCAGTTCGATCTTGGTGGCCGCTGGGAGACAATTCTGCTTGCAGTAGTCACTCCTCCAGCTCATGGTATTGAGTTCCCAGTTAATGTCCGGGTTATGCTTCCTAGCCCAACTAATTGGCAGGTAACCGGTCATTCCTTCCTCCAAAGTAGCCACTTCCCATCGGAGCGTCTCTTTATGATCTCCCATAGTCATGCGGACCGGGTGAGTGTAATACTCGCCTCCTCCCATCATGACATCTCCTTGAGCATCAAACATTGTCAGAGGTTGATCCCGCCGCACTAAGGGAATTCCATGCTTCCTGACAAAACTCTGGTTGAGGATTGCTCCTGTACAACCGGTGTCAAACAGGAATGACCCTTGGGCGCCTTCATCCTTTCCTTTGACTGTCCATGACAGTCCTGCCTTCAGTATAGGTCTTTTTCCATGTACTGGTAAGGAAGGAATCCTCTGTTCCAACCTTCTTTGCTTAACAGCGGATTCTGGACTCGTTTCTCTTTGTCTTTTCAACATAGCTAATAGCTTCGGGCACTACTAAGATCAAAGATCCTTTGGTTCTATTCCCAAGCGGTAATATAGCGGGTATGATGTGTGGTAATTTTTTAGTAGCGGTTTGGAAGTGTCTTGTAGCAAATATAACTTTGGTAGAGCACTGACAGACCAGCTGTTTCGGGTCTTAAACCCATCCTCAGAGTGCTTGCAGCAATCAAATAGGCGGAAAACACAATCATAATTTATTCAAGAGAAACATAGAAACCGAAAACCCATATAAAAGAAAACTAGTAAACATAGACTCAACAGACACCTTTCTACCAGAGGATTTCATTGTCCGAGTCTTGCTCAGGCTGTAAAACAAAATCTTCTGTAACCTCCGGGAGTACAACAAGTGGATCCTCTGCTACTACAGCAGCCACTTTAGCCTTCTTCTGAGAGTTGGACTTGCCATTCCCTCTCTTCCGCTTTTGTACTCTCACTGCTGCCACTCGGACAACAGTAGGTTCCTTGGACCAACAATCGGTCCATTTGTGTCTGGACTTGCCGCACTATTGCACAAGTCAGTCTATGCACTCTACCAATAGGGAGTACCGGAAGGTCATACCTTCAAGCATACTTCTGCTTTCCTTCTTTCTTCTAGAATATCCCCCGGGATACCCTTCAGTTCCACCGCTTTATCTTTAGGTCCAGGAGTCTTCTGAGGTCCGGAGGAGCTCGCAGCTTCTCTTTTCCTCTTAGGCTGCTGGTCCTTCTGAGCAGGAGGCTCCTTCTTGGTCCGAGGGTGCGCTTTCTCAGCTGCCATCCCTTGGTACCTCTCATGGGTGTGCCCTAACTCTCTTAGAGCAGCTATCCGCTCCATCAAGGACTTTGGCTTGGGATTAAAAAGAGCCCAACTCATGCCTAGGTCCGGGAGGAGGGAATTATGAATCTTATCATCCACCAACTGACCCTCATAGCCAGTCTTCCACATCAGCTGAATGATAGTATTCAGGAAGAGGTCTATTCCTCCTCGAGCTGTGTGGGTGAGGGTATTCCATTGGGCTACAGCATCATCTCTAGAGATGGCTTCACCGAAGGCAGCTCTAAAAGCATCCACAAAGGAATCCCAGCGCTTCCATCTCTGATCCAACTGCACTGACATCCCGGCAAGGCGGTTGGCGGAGGCTTGATCAATTGAATTGTGGTATGCCTCATACCATCGGATCGCTGCCTCACCTTCCATCAAGTTGCCTGCATATCGGATCTTAACCTCCTCAGAGGTAAAGGACAGGCTCTCAATGGAGAACACATTCTCACATTGCCGGATAAAGGTCTCCACTTGCTCCGCCTTGCCCTGGAACTTGGAAGGTGGTGGTGCCTTTGGTTCTCGAGCCCTGGTGGAAGTAGAAGGGGGAAAGGCGGCCGGAGGTCGGAACTGCTGGGACATCATAGCCAACAGATCCTTCTGCTGCTTTTCCAACTTCTTCTTAAAATATCTCCGCCAGGCTCTTCTATCCCCACCTTCTGGTTCCGAGTCTGAACTGTCTGAGTCTCCAGGAGCAGGAGCTTGGGCCGCGGGAGGTGGAGGGTTCTGATTCCCACCGCTTCCTCCCTGTGCCTGAGCTGGAGGGGGAGCGGCGGCCTGAGCAGGAGGGGCTACAGGTGCTACTGGTGCCGGGTTGCTAGCCAGTGGTGAAGTTGCTGCTGGTTGCGCGCCCCCAGACATGGTGAACCTTCCTGGGTTCCTGGCTAGTGGGCTGGGAGGTCCACGGCCTGCACCTGAGAAGAACTCTCCTTCATAGTCAAAGGATCGGTCAGCTCCTCCAAGGAGTGGATGTGTTCCACCGAAGCGGCTAGGTGGTAAAGGTGAAGCCCCCACCGCTGGCTGCACTATAGGGATAACTCTCCTAGTGGATCGGACTGGGAATGCTGCAAAGGGGCTAGTCTTCCGCTGCATTGTCCTGGTAGCTGCTCTGGAAGAGGATCTGGAGACAGGATTTGGTGCTGGAGTTGCTGGTCTACCCACCACCAGTCTTCCTTCATCAAGGGCTCTCTGTATCTCGGCC
Organism: Morchella sextelata; assembly: GCF_020137385.1. Classification (NCBI taxonomy): domain Eukaryota; kingdom Fungi; phylum Ascomycota; class Pezizomycetes; order Pezizales; family Morchellaceae; genus Morchella; species Morchella sextelata. The sequence goes on from NW_025408641.1 coordinate 121,530, forward strand.
ACAAAGTCTGGTGGAGTAGCCGGGTTTGTCCACTCAATCTCCATGGCATCGTTATTTAGTTCATCTCTCTCCACATACTTCCGAAGTTCTTCCTGAACAGAGTTGACCTCCATCCTCATGTACTCAAGAGCTTCTGCCATCAGAGCATTCTGTGCTGCCTGGCGCTCTTGTACAACGAGTAGGGCCTGACTGCCCCGGGTCAACTGATTCTGCAGGCTGTGCTGGAGGTAGGTCTGGAGCTCTGTGAAGAACTGTTGGACAGAAATCTCGTCGGTATCCTGCCAGGCAGGCTCACAGCCGGGAATGTAGGTCTGTAGAGCGGTCCTGGGCTTTTTGACAAGCTGTGTCTGCCCGGTGGCATCAAGCTGGAGGGGCACCGGCTGCCATTCAATCTGAAGGGGTGCATCTGGAGCCGAGAGGGCGAACATTTTTGTATAGAGGAAGAATAATCTGAAGGTGACTTGAGCCCTAAAGATTATCTGTAACGGGGGTCCTTTCTAAGAGAAATAGATTTGTATAGAATAGAGACGGCCGTGCAAGATAGACAATCAGGTTGCAGATTATTCAAAGATACTATCGCTAGAACTCAATAATCTTTAAGGGCTCTGCTACCGATAAGAACTTGTTTTTTCTGATGAAGACTCGAGAGAACAGGACTGAAGGGCGAGAATGAACCTGAGTACTTATACTCCGAAGGCCTCTATTCTCTGCTCCTAACTCCTTTTCTAAGTTCCGGTGGGCCTTCCCTCAGTACCGGAAACAATACCACCGCTACCCCGCTTTTCTCTAAGCGTCAGCAGGTGTTTCCGATACCCAAGGCAACCACCCTTAGTCAAAGCCTTTGTAACACCTGCAGCCTTGGTTGCCACACAACCGAGGACCTGCATGAATGAGCTGCTGCTCAGGTGTAAGCTTAATCATTGCTGTAGAGCTCTCGCTTATTGTAGACTTCCCTAGCATAGTCCCTGCCCTTCGGCGGACTTACAATGCTCAGAGGATATAGAGGATCACCGGGCAATCAGAGCTTCACTCTGGCCGATCTTCTAGACACTGGCGAGACATAGACTCGTCAGTCATTGCTCCCATGAATAGATCCCCTTCCTAGCGCCCGGAATGTAGTTACTCTAACAGCTGGTAGCTAACCACACTGCCGGTACTTGCATATCACCGTGCAACTGGCTTCTAACAATAACTCTCAGCATGTAACCGGGCCCTGTGTGTACTCATACACCAGACAGTTGAAATGGCTCCGTTACAGAGGTCATGGTATCTCAATGGGAATCTATCTGGCAGGCTATGAATGCCAGCTTGGGTAAAGCTAGATTAAGGATGGCCCGGTGGTATGATGCTCATGCCCTGGCACCGCCTGAAATCAAGCCCGGAGATGAAGTTATGTTGGACCGGCGCAATGTGCAAACAAAGCGGCCTTTGGGAAAACTGGATCAGAAGAAGATGGGACCCTTTAAGGTCTTAGAAGCTATTGGTACCCATGCCTACAAGCTCTCTCTTCCCCCCCAAATGGGAATCCACCCGGTCTTTCATGTCTCTCTTCTGGAACCTTACCGAGCACCGGTAGATCCTGAGAGAAGAGTTCCTGTACCGGAGCCGGAAGAGAGTGAAGGAGAACAGAACTGGGTTGTCCGAGAGGTATCTGATAGCCGGATCAATAAGAAAAGGAGACGAGTGGAATACCTAGTGCTGTGGGAAGCTTATGAAAACGAGGATGCTACATGGGAACCTTGGGAGCATCTCAAGAAGAGTGCTGAAGAAGCCCTTCGGGATTTTCATATGAGGTATCCTAAGAAACCCAAAGACAAGCGGATTGTTGGGGTGTAGATTATTTCCTTTTGGGTTTTCATTTCCTTGCATATCACGGAGTTTCTTGTCATATAGAATGAATGGTAATAGAATGGTTATAGATCTCGGAGACCAAGATCCTGGAAGAGGGGAGTGGTGTAACGGAGCCATTTCAACTGTCTGGTGTATGAGTACACACAGGGCCCGGTTACATGCTGAGAGTTATTGTTAGAAGCCAGTTGCACGGTGATATGCAAGTACCGGCAGTGTGGTTAGCTACCAGCTGTTAGAGTAACTACATTCCGGGTGCTAGGAAGAGGATCTATTCATGGGAGCAATGACTGATGAGTCTATGCCTCGCCAGTGACTAGAAGACCGGCCAGAGAGAAGCTCTGATTGCCCGGTGATCCTCTGTATCCTCGGAGCATTGTTTGTCCGCTGAAGCGGCAGGGACTATGCTAGGGAAGTCTACAATAAGCGAAAGCTCTACAGCAATCATTAAGCTTACACCTGAGCAGCAGCTCATTCATGCAGGTCCTCGGTTGTGTGGCAACCAAGGCTGCAGGTGTTACAAAGGCTTTGACTAAGGGTGGTTGCCTTGGGTATCGGAAACACCTGCTGACGCTTAGAGAAAAGCGGGGTAGCGGTGGTATTGTTTCCGGTACTGAGGGAAGGCCCACCGGAACTTAGTAAGGAGTAAGGAGCAGAGAATAGAGGCCTTCGGAGTATAAGTACTCAGGTTCATTCTCGCCCTTCAGTCCTATTCTCTCGAGTCTTCATCAAAAAGAAAAACCAAGTGATTATCGGTAGCAGAGCCCTTAAAGATTATTGAGTTCTAGCGATAGTATCTTTGAATAATCTGCAACCTGATTGTCTATCTTGCATGGCCGTCTCTATTCTATACAAATCTATTTCTCTTAGAAAGGACCCCTGTTACACCTCGTCCATTTCTATTTGTGGTTCCTTGTCAGTGAAGCATCGACTCTTGCAGTTCCTGCCATCGTAGGAAACTTCCCCATTTGCCCCTATAACCGGCTTATGTTCTTTCAACCACCAGTTTGGTAATATTGCATCGATGCCAGACAGAAGAGGGGCGATCTCGAATGATAGTTGCGTTTGATGCCCCTTTGACATTATAATTAATGGTTGTATAAAGGCGTGTCCCGTGCCCTTCATAACCTCTCCCGTAAATCCAAATACCCGGGCCGGGACGTCTCGTTTCACCTTCGGGACCTCAAAACTATCAACAAAAACAGCAGACAAAACAGGACCAGTTGGACCAGTATCCAACAACACCTTACAAGGTAAACATTTCTCCGCAAAACAAAGGAACTGATTAACGATAGGTCGAGGACCTGAATTGGTTCATCCAAAATTTTCTGTTTTTTCTCCGGTTGGGACGCTCTCCCTTCCTGCCTTTTTCTTTTCATATTTTTTTTGTTGTTTTCTGTCAGTGATAACATAGCAATCTGGGGATACTCCTGACCTGACTCATCAGAGTCCCCTTTTAAAAATCCTCGTCGAAATCCATCTCAGATTCCGATCCGCGTTCTCGCACAAACGCTTGCCCACTGGTGTACTCCGCAGCAGCCGTCGCAGCCGGCTTCCTAGCACGGTGCCTCATTCGCTTTCTCTGAGGTTGGGGTTCCGGTGGTTCCATATCGTGGTCGCCATCGTCGTCGCGGGTACGCTTTCGGGAGAAAGAGGAGATAGATGCACTGCTGTTAGCATCTGACCGACACCATTTCCAAAGATGACCCTTTCGGCCACATCGCACACAGACACCATCGGTCTTTCGCTGGTCTCGGACCGGGGGTGGAACTCCTTTGGTGGCTTCATGGTAGTCGTGGTATATTGGCTTATTCCCCGACTTATTCTTGCTGGTGCTCTTCTTATCTTGCCCCTTTTCTTTCTCCTCAGTCTGAGCCCTCCCCTTGATCTTAAACCCCTTTTCCTTCTGCCGCGAGTTCCCACCATGGTTCGACTCCTTTCCTCTCGACTCTGCTTTCCCCAACATTTTCATCTGCTCCTGATAAGCCTCGTGAGCCTTGCCGGCTCGTTCCAACTGTTGGATGTACTCGGAGTCGTCCTCGGTTGGATCGAAGCGTGAGTGGTGCTCCCGGATTTCATTTGGTAGCCCTTGGAGCAAGGCGGCGCGATAGGATGCTCCTTTCATCTGAGCATGCTGTTTCATGATCTCCATCCTCGTCAGATAGTCCCCGATGTTAGCAGAGTACTTGAACTGCTGCATCTTCATCGCGTTCTGCATAGCTTCCTGAGTGCTTAGGAAACGTTTTCTGATCTCCTGACGGAACCGAGTCCAAGTAGCGTAGTCTGCGGCTGCCGGACCTAGCATCTTGGTCTCGATATACTCCATAAACCATTCCTTTGCCAACCCACACGTATACGTTCCAGCGAACAGTACTCTGTTTTTGTCCGTTCGGAACTTCTTCGGTTTCTGCTCGAAGTAGATTTCGCACTCCATGAGCCAATGCCGCAGGTTATGCTTTCTGGCATTATCGAACTCAAAGGGTATTTTGGCGAGCGAATCTACCATATCTTCATCCTCAGGCGGCGCCGAATTCCGGTTCCCGCCTCGGTTCATTCTCCAATTCTTCCGACCATGCGACCATTCACTGTTATCGTCGTCATCGTCGTCGGAAGGCTCTGGATCTCCCCCAACATTTCCTCTTGGTGGGTTTCGGGGAGGTTGATTACCACCATTCCCTCCTACCGGAGCAGCTCCTACCGGTCGCCTGCCACTGTTTCCCTGCACTGGGCCGGCGTCCTCCGGTTGTTTGCCTCCATTTCCACCAACTGGGCCAGCTTCTTCTGGTTGCTTGCCATTCCCTGATGTTTGAGGGCCAGCATTTTGGGGGTTCTTGCCATTGCCAACAGGAACCGTTCGGGGTGCATTAGTGTAACGGGGGTCTCTTCTAAGAGAAATAAAATAAGATAGAATAGAGACGGCCGTGCAAGATAGACAATCAGGTTGCAGATTATTCAAAGATACTATCGCTAGAACTCAATAATCTTTAAGGGCTCTGCTACCGATAAGAACTTGGTTTTCTTTCTGATGAAGACTTGAGAGAACCGGACTCAAAGGCGAGAATGAACCTGAGTACTTATACTCCGAAGGCCTCTATTCTCTGCTCCTAACTCCTTTACTAAGTTCCGGTGGGCCTTCCCTCAGTACCGGAAACAATACCACCGCTACCCCGCTTTTCTCTAAGCGTCAGCAGGTGCTTCCGATACCCAAGGCAACCACCCTTAGTCAAAGCCTTTGTAACACCTGCAGCCTTGGTTGCCACACAACCGAGGACCTGCATGAATGAGCTGCCGCTCAGGTGTAAGCTTAATCATTGCTGTAGAGCTTTCTCTTATTGTAGACTTCCCTAGCATAGTCCCTGCCCTTCGGCGGACTTACAATGCTCAGAGGATATAGTGGATCACCGGACAATCAGAGCTTCACTCTGGCCGGTCTTCTAGACACTGGCGAGGCATAGACTCGTCAGTCATTGCTCCCATGAATAGATCCCCTTCCTAGCGCCCGGAATGTAGTTACTCTAACAGCTGGTAGCTAACCACACTGCCGGTACTTGCATATCACCGTGCAACTGGCTTCTAACAATAACTCTCAGCATGTAACCGGGCCCTGTGTGTACTCATACACCAGACAGTTGAAATGGCTCCGTTACAATTAGGATCTAAGGGAGCACTAGCCACGGAAGGTGCTACTGACAGATATTGCCGCAGTAGTTCCTCCATCTCGGCTATCCGTTGGTTTCTTATCTCATCGGACTGCTTGAATTGCGCAAACATAGCCCGTTGTTCCCCTTTCTCCTGCTCCCGCTCTTCTCGTGCCATCCTCAGTTGTCGCTCCGCCTCCAACAGTTGGTTCTGGGTAATCCGATGATTGCGATCCAGAACCTCGTGGTCGGCGGCTCCTGCGGCTTCATGCATTTGTTGGACATTGGTGACGAGCTCAAAGAGCGATTCGAGATGTTGTTTTTGGGCAATGGCTTCTTGCCGTACCTTCTTATCCAGGATTTGTCCACTCCCTTGGACTTGTTCCTGGAGGTTTTGTAGCTGCTGCCAAACGGCCTGTCCAGCTGAGCCAAGATACCTCATTTGCGCCTCATGGGTATCCAAAAACTCCTGCATGTTCCTATCACGGGGACTATAGGCGATAGACTGTGGTGCCAAGGAATACAACCTAGGTAGTAACGTAGACGTGGACGTAGACGTAAAGATATACTTTGACTATGGACTATGGGTGGCTCTACCTGGTATGATAAACCGGTTGAAGCCCTATGATGTAGTGCGAACAAAGAATAATATTCGTGGAATAAAATACAGAGGTTACATAAGGAAGAAAGAGAAGAAGGAAAACAGACAAAAGCACGAGACAACACCCCCTTATATATCCATCCATAATCCAACGATGACTAATACCTTCGCGTAACAGAAACCCAAAGAACATAACAGAAATCCCCATTACAAATCCTAATTCCACTGCACGATACCTCCTTCCCTCATCCCAGTTCATCACCTAGCCAAAATACGTAGCTGCCGTTACAGTTCCTCACGAACTGATCTTGAGCAGAGCGTTTTTTCGATTGCCTAGTTTGTGTGGAGGGTCCGCCCGTAAGTAGGGGGTTGTAAGGAACCATGGGCGAGGTATAAGCTGAGGGGTCGAGGGACATGGTTAGGTTCCCCGAGGGAAGGGACAGGCCTCGCGCAAGGGCGAGGGACGACGCAGTGGTGTACCCGAAGGCAGGGACAGAGGTCGGTACGCGGACAGAGGAGAGGACAGCGACGAAGGTCTGTACGAGGACAGAGGTAAGGGTCCGTACGAGGACGGAGATAACGGCGGTCGGCATGTTAACCGACCAGAACGAGGCGAGGAATAGAGAGGCGGCGAAGATCATAACAGCGAGCACGCCGGGCATAAGGGACAGCAGACGTAACGAGGACTGAGAGTAAAAGTAATGTATTGAAGCGAGGAGAATCCCCAAAGTAATAACCCACAGTAGAATACAAGATGTTGCGTAAGGAAAGAGAAGAAAACACAACAGAAGACCCGAGCAACTCTATATAGTAAAAAGATAACAACCGATTACTAATCCCATGGAACCTTCCAGAATTCCTAATAACTCCTACACTTGATATAGCCATATAGTTCGTAACAGGGGTCTGGGCTAGCAGCCCTTGTGTTACGGGCATGCCAAGTATTTACGGGAGTGAGAGAAAGGCTAGTAGATACCCCAATACCCTCTGTACGCTAATATCAACTCTTGACCACACTCGCGGAGTGTGGTGCGACCAAATTACGACCAAATACCCAGAGTCATAAAAAACACGTTTTCGACCCCAATAATAACCCCCGGAGCGTCAAACCGCCGGAGAGGAGTGTTTTGGTACCGGTGGATATATGAGGGACAGCTGGAATCAATCGGATCGAAGATCGGACCGCTCGGAGCGAATCGGCGCAAGCTGCCAGCCGACCAAGTACCTGTCGGCGGTACCTGTGGGCATGAGAGGACTCTGCTATGTGGGAAAGCGATGTGGGAAGAGGCCTGAGTAGGTAGCCTTGCCGTCCGAGACCTCCGAATAGCCGACGCTGACGATTATCCACCAGACGGCCGATGGGGAAGAAACATCGACAGGGAAACGTGCATCAGAGTGGATAAAAAGGTTGAGGGGTTTTAGCGGCTTTAGGAGTTTGGGTTACGGACTTAGGAGTTAAATGTTCTTGGTTGTTTTTCAGGGTCTCGGGCAGGACCCGAGTGTATGCTGTATTATTAGAAGACTGGGTCCTCGAGACATAAGCGAGGGATATAAATACTGTGTCATTCACTGACTAGCCAAACCATCATCGGCGAAATCAGAGTCTTAACAATATAAATCGTTGATACGCGAGTTACAACTTTATTTGACTATACTTTGGAATTACTTTACTCTATCGTGACTTCGAACTCTACCTGAACTATTACGTCGAAGACGGTCGAACATCAAACGCTAACTCTAGTGAATCTTTGTTGATAACGTAGCTCGCGGGGCCCGTATCGGATCGAGGAGAATCATACTCGACGTTGACTGAAGAGACCTTGGAGACTTCTACCTTTGTAGCTGTTAGCCGAACTCTGAGCTCTGCGTAGTGTACTCTTGTGGTCTGGTACGCATCCCTCACAGTATATTGTTACTCACAAGTTCACTTGGAGTAACGAAGTCACCTCAAAAAGGAAGAACTATCATCATTATCCCTTACCACAATGGCTGGCCGAAGGGATTATTTCGTAGACACCTCGGCCGTAACAGACGAGGCCGCAGAGGATGCTATGGTACTATCTGGGGCTGTTAGCCCCGACCCCCTACTCCAGGGAGGACCCTCTACACAAACTAGGTCAACGAGTAAACGCTCTGCTCAAGCCCAGTTTACGAGGTCCATGCAGGAGTTTTTGGATACCCATGAGGCACAAATGAGGTATCTTGGTACAGCTGGACAGGCCGTTTGGCAGCAGCTACAAAACCTCCAGGAACAAGTCCAAGGAAGTGGGCAAATTCTGGACAAGAAAGTACGACTAGAAGCCATCGCCCAGAAGCAACATCTCGAATCGCTCTTTGAGCTCGTCGCAAATGTTCGACAAGAATAGGAAGTCGCACGAGTCGCTGACCACGAGGTTCTGGACCGCAACTATCGAGTTACCCAGAACCAACTGCTGGAGGCGGAACGACAGCTGAGAATCGCAAGGGAGGAGCGAGAGCAGGAGAAAAGGGAACAGCGGGAACTGTTGGCACAATTCAAGCAGTCCGACGACGTAAGAAACCAACGAATAGCCGAGATGGAGGAACGTCTACGACAACATTTGTCGGTAGCACCCTCCATGGTGAGTATTCCCTTGGACCCTATTGCACCCCAAACGGTTCCTGTTGGCAATGGCAAGAACCCCGAAAACGCTGGCCCAGCAGGGGGAAACGCTGGTCCCGTAGGAGGAAATGGAGGCAGGCGACCGGAGGATGCCGGCCCAGTGCAGGGAAATAGTGGCAGGAAACCGGTGAGAGCTGCCCCCGTTGGCGGGAATGGTGGAAATCAACCTCCCCAGAACCCACCAAGAGGAAATGTTGGGGGAGACCCGGAACCTTCCGACGACGATGACGACGACAACAGTGAATGGTCACACGGTCGAAAGAACTGGAGAACGAACCGAGGCGGGAACCGGAATTCGGCGCCGCCTGAAGACGAGGATATGGTAGATTCGCTCGCCAAAATACCCTTTGAGTTCGATAATGCCAGGAAGCATAACCTGCGGCATTGGCTCATGGAGTGCGAGATCTACTTCGAGCAGAAGCCCAAGAAGTTCCGAACGGATAGGAACAAGGTACTGTTCGCTGGGACGTATACGTGTGGGTTGGCAAAGGAATGGTTTATGGAATATATCGAGACCAAGATGCTAGGACCGGCAGCCGCGGACTACGCTACTTGGACCCGTTTCCGTCAGGAGATCAGAAAACGCTTCTTAAGTACTCAGGAGGCTATGGAAAATGCGATGAAGATGCAGCAGTTTAAGTACTCTGCGAACATCGGAGACTACCTGACGAGGATGGAGATCATGAACCAGCATGCTCAGATGAAAGGAGCATCCTACCGTGCCGCCCTGCTCCAAGGGCTACCAAATGAAATCCGAGAACGCCACTCACGCTTCGATCCAACCGATTACGACTCCGAGTACATCCAACAGTTGGAACGAGCCGGCAAGGCTCACGAGGCTTATCAAGAGCAGATGAAAATGTTGGGGAAAGCGGAGTCGAGAGGAAGGGAGACGAATAATGGTGGGAACTCGCGGCAAAAGGAGAAGGGGTTTAAAATCAAGGGGAGGGCTCAGACTGAGGAGAAAGAAAAAGGGCAAGATAAGAAGAGCACCAGCAAGCACAAGTCGGGGAATAAGCCAATATACCACGACTACGACGAAGCCACCAAAGGAGTTCCACAGCCGGTCCGAGAGCAGCGAAAGACCGATGGAGCCTGTGTACGATGTGGCCGAAAGGGTCATCTTTGGAAATGGTGTCGTTCAGATGCTAACAGCAGTGCATCTATCTCCTCTTTCTCCCGAAAGCGTACCCGCGATGACGATGGCGACCACGATATGGAACCACCGGAACCCCAACCTCAGAGAAAGCGTATGAGGCACCGCGCTAGAAAGCCGGCTGCTACGGCTGCTGCTGAGTACACCAGTGGGCAAGCGTTTGTGCAAGAACGCGGATCGGAATCTGAGATGGATTTCGACGAGGATTTTTAAAAGGGGACTCGGATGAGTCAGGTCAGGAGTACCCCCAGATTGCTATGTTATCACTGACGGAAAACAACAAAAAAAATATGAAAAGAAAAAGGCAGGAAGGGAGAGCGTCCCGACCGGAGAAAAAACAGAAAGGTTTGGAGGAACCTATTCACGGTCCTCGACCTATCGTTAATCAGTTCCTTTGTTTTGCGAAAAAATGTTTACCTTGTAAGGTGTTGTTGGATACTGGTGCAACTGGTCCTGTTTTGTCTGCTGTTTTTGTTGATAGTTTTGAGGTCCCGAAGGTGAAACGAGACGTCCCGGCCCGGGTATTTGGATTTACGGGACAAGTTATGAAGGGCACGGGACACGCCTTTACACAACCATTAATTATAATGTCAAGGGGGCATCAAACACAGTTGTCATTCGAGATCGCCCCACTCCCACTTGGCATCGACGCGATACTACCGAACTGGTGGTTGAAAGAACACAAACCGGTTATAGAGGCAAATGGGGAAGTTTCCTACGATGGCGAGAACTGTAAGAGTCGATGCTTCACTGACAAGGAACCTCAAATAGAAATGGACGAGGGAGTACTAGACGATCCGGAGGCCCAATTCATCGGTAGTATTTGTCTTTTGGAAGATGAATCGGTTAACCTCCGCGAAACTCTTCCCTCTTGGCTCCATGGGTTCCTTAAAGTCTTCCTACCATCGGAAGCAGATAAATTACCACCGCATCGATCTTACGACCACGCGATAGATCTTGAACCGGGGAAGCAGCCACCATGGGGACCCGTTTACTCCCTATCCGAAGTCGAACTGAAGGTGCTTAGGGAGTACCTGGATAAAATGCTGCGATTGGGAAAGATTCAGCCGAGCAAATCCCCAGCAGGAGCCCCAATCCTATTTGTGAAGAAGAAGGACGGTAGTCTGCGACTTTGCGTTGACTACCGTGGACTTAACCGTGTGTCCATTAAGAACAGGTATCCGTTACCGCTTATGGACGAACTGCGAGATCGAGTGGCAGGCGCGGTTATCTTCTCGAAGATTGACCTGAAGGAAGGTTACAACCTCATCAGGATCAAAGACGGCGACGAGTGGAAGACAGCCTTCCGTACGCGGTATGGACATTTTGAGTACCTCGTCATGCCTTTTGGGCTGGCAAATGCGCCGGCGACCTTCCAGAACATGATGAATGATGCGCTGAGGGAATTCTTGGATCAAGGTGTAGTAGTATATCTTGATGATATCCTAATATATAGCAAGTCTCGAGAGGAGCACAGAGAGTTGGTCGGCAAAGTCCTTAGTAGGCTACAAGAATACAATCTGGTCGCCAAGCCGAAGAAATCGTTCTTCGAGCTCACCGAAATCGAGTTCCTCGGATACATCCTTGCCCCAGCAGGCGTCACCATGGCACTGGATAAGGTTATGTCTGTTACGAATTGGCAAGCCCCGCGCAGCGTTAAGGAAGTACAGATCTTCATGGGCTTTGCAAACTTCTACAGAAGGTTTATCCACAATTTCTCCGGGGTCTGTAAACCCATTACCGATTGTCTCAGGGGTGATGCTAAGAACTTTGTCTGGTCTATGATGGCCCAAGCAGCCTTCGAAAAACTCAAAACCCTGTTTACGTCTGCGCCGATCTTGGTACACTTCTCTCCAGATCGCCAGACTATCGTGGAAACGGACGCAAGTGATTTTGCTATCGCCGCAATTCTATCCCAGGTTATCGACGGAAAGACTCACCCCGTTGCCTTCTATTCTCGAAAGCTTAACCCAGCGGAACTCAACTACGATGTCTGGGATAAGGAGATGCTAGGAATCGTCTCAGCTTTTAAACAATGGCGTCACTACCTCGAAGGACCTAGCCGAACGGTCCTCGTCTACACGGATCACAAGAACTTGGAATATTTCTCAACGACCAAGGTTCTTAACCGACGACAGGCAAGGTGGGCTGAGTCTTTGGCAGAGTTTGACTTTAAAATTATTTACCGCCCGGGAATCAAAAATGGGAAGGCAGATGCACTATCGCGACGGCCGGAGTACCGTCCTGAAGGGGGAGGCACGCTTGGGAAACAGCCGATAGACAGGTTCTTTAAGCCCGGACAGTTGGCGGAGGAAGAGTTTGTGGTATCAGCGGTGTCGCTTGCCTCCAAGGGGGTGATTGACTGGTCTAAGAATTTTCTGGATCATGTCAGGCAGGCGGCATCGGGAGACCCGATATGGGTAGGATTGAAAGAGAGAGTTGAGCAAGGGGAGAAGCTGGGGGAATTGAAGGATATCACTGAGAAAGACGGACTACTCTTCTATAAGAACCGACTCTACATTCCGGCAGACGATCGTATCAAGATCCGAATTGCACAGTCAGAACACGATTCGAAGGTGGCAGGACACTTTGGACAAGATAAAACTTTGGAACTCATCACGCGCAACTTCTATTGGCCAAAAATGAACGAGTGGATTGACGATTACGTTCGGTCATGTGACGAGTGCCAGCGTAACAAACCCAGCCGCCATAAGAAATACGGTGCGCTTCTACCACTGTCCACGCCACATTCTGTCTGGCAATCGATATCATGGACTTCGTCGTGCAGTTACCGGAATCAAAGGGATATAACCAAATCTGGGTAGTAGTCGATAGGTTCTCGAAGATGTCGCACTTCATCCCCCTAGTAGCAGAAACGACCGCGCAGGATTTAGCGAAGATATTCCTTGGTCAAATCTGGCGACTCCATGGACTGCCTCTTGATATAGTTTGCGATAGGGACGCCAAATTTACTTCAAGCTTTTGGGCATCCCTTATGGAATTATTGGACGTGAGGATAAGAATGAGTACGGCTTTCCACCCTCAGACCGATGGGCAAACAGAACGGGTCAACCAAACCCTCGAGCACTACCTACGAGCGTTCTGCAATTACGAACAAGATGATTGGGCAGAGCTACTCCCGTTGGCGGAGTATGCTTACAACAACTCGGTTACCACCGCCACGGGCCAATCTCCGTTCTATACCAATTATGGTTACAACCCAAGAACCAACTGGCCGACGGAAGCTGAAGTGGTCAACCCAACCAGTGACCTGTATGCTCACTTCATCCGAGGAGTTCACGATTCTGCTCTCGCTCGCCTAACAGACACTAGGGAGAAGATGGGGAAATACTATGATCGGAAAAGGGACGAACCGCCTAACTTCAAGGTGGGAGATATGGTTATGCTCAATGCGACCAACATTAAGACTCGTCGCTCTACCAAGAAACTCGATCATAAGAAACTCGGCCCGTTCAAAATTGTCCGACTAGCCGGTAAACGAGCGTGCGAACTGGAACTGCCACCGCAAGTCAAAATCCATAACGTGTTCCATATCGAACTCTTGGAACGGTATCGACAGAGCAGTATCCCAGGCCGAGAACAACGTCCCCCAACTCCCGAAGAGGTCGATAAGGAAGGAGAGGTGCTGTACGAAGTGGAAACTATCGTGGGGAGTCGGAAAAGCAGAAGAGGATTAGTGGAATACCTGGTGAAATGGCGGGGCTATTCGATGAGTGACTGTACGTATCAAGTCATGAACGCTATGGATGAGGAAGTACTTGACCTTGTCCGCGAGTTCCATCGAAGGAACCCCAAGGCCGTGAAGGACCAACGCCTGATACTATAGAGGTATCCTACGGGGCTAAGTCCTTCCCCTCCACAGACACCGCGGGTGATATGTGGAGCAGGTTTACTGGAACCATAGTCGGTCAGAAGATGTCCCGAGACGTGACACCCTGGAAGGGGGGTGAGCTGTTACGGGCATGCCAAGTATTTACGGGAGTGAGAGAAAGGCTAGTAGATACCCCAATACCCTCTGTACGCTAATATCAACTCTTGACCACACTCGCGGAGTGTGGTGCGACCAAATTACGACCAAATACCCAGAGTCATAAAAAACACGTTTTCGACCCCAATAATAACCCCCGGAGCGTCAAACCGCCGGAGAGGAGTGTTTTGGTACCGGTGGATATATGAGGGACAGCTGGAATCAATCGGATCGAAGATCGGACCGCTCGGAGCGAATCGGCGCAAGCTGCCAGCCGACCAAGTACCTGTCGGCGGTACCTGTGGGCATGAGAGGACTCTGCTATGTGGGAAAGCGATGTGGGAAGAGGCCTGAGTAGGTAGCCTTGCCGTCCGAGACCTCCGAATAGCCGACGCTGACGATTATCCACCAGACGGCCGATGGGGAAGAAACATCGACAGGGAAACGTGCATCAGAGTGGATAAAAAGGTTGAGGGGTTTTAGCGGCTTTAGGAGTTTGGGTTACGGACTTAGGAGTTAAATGTTCTTGGTTGTTTTTCAGGGTCTCGGGCAGGCCCCGAGTGTATGCTGTATTATTAGAAGACTGGGTCCTCGAGACATAAGCGAGGGATATAAATACTGTGTCATTCACTGACTAGCCAAACCATCATCGGCGAAATCAGAGTCTTAACAATATAAATCGTTGATACGCGAGTTACAACTTTATTTGACTATACTTTGGAATTACTTTACTCTATCGTGACTTCGAACTCTACCTGAACTATTACGTCGAAGATGGTCGAACATCAAACGCTAACTCTAGTGAATCTTTGTTGATAACGTAGCTCGCGGGGCCCGTATCGGATCGAGGAGAATCATACTCGACGTTGACTGAAGAGACCTTGGAGACTTCTACCTTTGTAGCTGTTAGCCGAACTCTGAGCTCTGCGTAGTGTACTCTTGTGGTCTGGTACGCATCCCTCACACCTTGATATTACCATAGAGTCTTCCCCTCCGGCCTCCTCAGTTACGGCCGAGGTATCTATGAAATAATTATCCCTTCGGGTAGTCATTGTGATAGGGGATAATGACGATAGTTCTTTTCTTTGAGGTGACTTCGTTACTCCAAGTGAACTTGTGAGTAACAATATACTGTGAGGGATGCGTACCAGACCACAAGAGTACACTACGCAGAGCTCAGAGTTCGGCTAACAGCTACAAAGGTAGAAGTCTCCAAGGTCTCCTCAGTCAACGTCGAGTATAAATCTCCTTGATCCGATACGGGCCCCGCGAGCTAGGTTATCAACAAAGATTCACTAGAGTTAGCGTATAGAATTCGACCGTCTTCGACGTAATAGTTCAGGTAGAGTTCGAAGTCACAATAGAGTAAAGTAATTCCAAAAGTATAGTCAATAAAGTTGTAACTCGCGTATCAAGGATTTGTATTGTTAAGACTCTGATTTCGCCGATGATGGTTTTTGTAACGGGGACTATGGGCGTAGGAACTATGAAGCCAAGGAATACAACCGAGGCGAAGACGTGGACGTAGGAGGTTCGTGGGCTATGGACTATGGGGCCGAAGGGTACACCTAAGGCAAGAACGGGGACTGTGGACTATGGACTATGGATGGTTGTACCTGGTCTAGTATACCGGGTAAACCCTATGACGTAGCGCAAACCAAATAGTATTCGTTACTGTAAAGTACAGAAGAAGAAGAAGAAACTTATATTGCTTTGAAGTACAAGACTTATCGCACGCCGACCCAATCCGCCTAAAACACAAACCGAACCGAACAAAAGAAAGAAAGAAAGAAAAGAAAACAACAAACGCAAACGCAAACGAACAAGAACAAGAACAAAACAAGCACAAGCGAGCACGAACAGTAACGAGGAAATTCCAGAACAATACTCGACCAGAAAACCCAACGACAAGGAGAAATAACATGTCTCAGCGGAATCGAGCGCTGGACCCATCAAAACAGAACATAAAAACAAATTTAAAGAGTAAAAGGAAACTGCCCTTCCTAATCCCGTCCCTAATCATTTTCTTCCATCCCCTCTTCTAGGTCCGCCTCCGCCTCCGCCGACTCGTACCATTTCGAGAGTTGAGATTGTTTTGCAAATTGTAGGATGAGGTCCGTTCTCAGGTTTGTAAACATCCAGTTTTCCCAGGTCATCGCTCCGGGGATCTTCTCTATCAGGGGGGTGCGGATTCGAGCCCACGCCGGGCATTCCATGAGTATGTGTTTCGCTGAGTTTTCCATACCACACTGGCATGGTTCGGGGTCTGTATATACTGCGTGTTTGTCGATTCGGGTGGTTTGGCACCGGATTCGAAATACTTTTTTTGCTTCCGTAAGTGTGAGTTTCGCTATCTTGGGAGGGGGGCGGAATTCCCCCCGGTGGTGGTAGTTCAGTATTGATTGTTTGTTCCATTCTTCCAACAGGTGGTCGCGTAGTAGTTTATTCTGGTTCCACTTATCTCTTGCATTTCCGGGGGTCTGGTATGGGAGTAGTAGGGAAGCGATTCGGTGTAGGCCTGTTCCTTTGATATTTGCTTCTTTGTAAGGGAGGAGCTCGATCAGGGATTCATTGTTGGGGTGGGTTGCCTCGGAGCAGAGTATTCTGGTTCCGTACTTTCTTGAGCGATATGTCAGGAGGTGTTCTAAGGGGGGTAGGCCTGCTTCTCGAAGGAGTTTAGCTCTTTTGGTCCATCGTGGTAGGCCGGTGATGATCCGGGCCGCTTCATTATATAGTGGTTCGAG
Source organism: Morchella sextelata (assembly GCF_020137385.1). Classification (NCBI taxonomy): domain Eukaryota; kingdom Fungi; phylum Ascomycota; class Pezizomycetes; order Pezizales; family Morchellaceae; genus Morchella; species Morchella sextelata. Next base: position 138,146 of record NW_025408641.1, read on the forward strand.
GGATCTTATAATGTGGTCTGCGCCAGTCCACCAAGCCTCGGATCCGTAGAGTAGGCTTGGGAGGAAGCCTTGTGTTATGATATGATGGATTGTTTTGACCGTTATGCCTGGCAAGCGGGCTGTGTATCGAATCTGGTGGAGGGCTTTAAGGCCTTTTGCGATCGCTGCTTCGATGTGGGGCCGGAAGGAGAGGGTCGGATCTATCCAGACTCCTACATATTTCAGTCTTTCCTTGGGGTGTATATTGATATTGTTAACTTTGACCGGAAGTCGTGGTTGTTGTGTGGATGATGAGGTGGGCCGGAAGAAGATCAGGTCGGATTTATCCGGGTCGTATTTAATTTGGAGTGGCTCAGCTTTTATTAGTCTCTCTCTCATTCGTTCCTCCATTCTCTTGATTGTGAAGCCTGGTGTTTTGGATATTTGTACCAGCGCGTCGTCATCGATGTAAGTAGTGTCCATCTCTTTCGGGCTGCTTGTTGGGTCCAGGATTACTCCAGCATAGATCATAAATAGCACCGGGGACATGGGGCTACCTTGCGGCACTCCAGAATCATAGGGCTGTGGCTCCTCTAGCTCATGGTTGAATTGAAACTGTAGTTTTCTGCCGGTATTGAATTCCTTGCACCATTCTGTTAAGTAGGTAGGGAATTTTTGTTGTTGCATGATTTCCGCGAGGATTAGGTGGTCAACGCAGTTAAATGCTCCTTGGATATCATTGGTTAGGATCGCTGATCTGTCTCGCCGAGCGACTCCGGTACTGTTTTTCAGTAGTAGGTTTTGTTGTATTGGCGTTAAGGTTCTCAGCAGGGCGTCGATTGCCAAGATGGTTGGTCTTCCTCCAAATTGATTCGCTGAGAGTGTGCCTAGAATTTCTCCAGCGGTGCAGAGTCTTTGGGTCACTATCTTCTCCAGGATTTTGCTGAAACATTGTAGAAGGGAAATGGGCCGGTAGGCTTTCGCTTCATGGTAGTTTGCTTTACCGGGTTTCGGGATCGGGATACACTTAGCTATTTTCCATTCCGCTGGGTGTACACCGTGCCGGAGCATGGCGGAGAACATGTCTTGGATTAGAGTTGTATTTGCTCTGACTATTGCTTTAATAAAGGTATAAGGGATGCCATCCGGGCCGGTCGCCGAGTGCACTGGACAGGAGTCGATTGCTTTATTAAGTTCTTCGGGGGTGACTATGTCGAAGGTGTTGCTAAGGTCAAAAGAAGGGGGTCTAATGTTCAAGGGGGGATGGTCGGGGGACGTCCATTTCGAGGGGAAAAGTTGGGCTCTTAGAGCTTGACACTTCTCCGCGAACGTTTCTTCACCTTGTATAGTTGGTATGATTGTGTCTCGTCTCCTTCCCGCGCTTAGGATTCTCCAGACTTCACTACCTTTCGCCTCGTTCATCGTCTTTTCCCGCTGATCCGCTTTTGCTTTCCGGATCATGACTGTCCATTCTCTGCAAGCCTTCCGGTGTTCCCCCACGTGATTGGGTTTCCTTGTGTTCCTCGCCTTCCTTTCTGCTGCATTTACCCTTGCCTTCATTTGTTTCATTTCATCTGACCACCAGGAGTTGGCTCTTACCCCCTCCTTCGAGAGCGGTGTTACTATGCTGACTGTTGACCTGACCAGTTCTAGAAAGAAATCGACAGTCTGTTCCGTAAGTTCCTTGGTTTCCCATGCCTCTGCAGGGATGGAAATGTTTGACATGTGGTTTTCCAATAGCTTCCAGTCTGTTTGTCGCCACATTCGTCTTGGTACAAAAGGTGGTTTCTCCAGGTGTAAGTGAACGGAGGTTCTCCCATGGTCTGAGCCCGCTCCGTAGGGTTCAGTGCTCCATCGTAGGTTGTGATCGAGTATTGGGCCTTTTACAAATGTAAGGTCGATGGTTGTGGGCCTTTTCCCTCTGTCTCTGGGGAAATGCGTAAAGACGCCTGGTTCGTTCAGGAGGGTCAGTTTCTGTCGGGTTATCCATCGTTTTAGCCGTGCACCATTGACGCGGTCTGCTCGAATGTTGTTTCTGTATTCATGTGAATTTACTCCGTACCACATTTGATGGTGGCAGTTGAAGTCTCCCATTACTAGACAATTATCAAGGGTTTGGATTGTACTTGCTATTTGAGCGAAGGGGCCACTTCGGCCTGGGGAGTATATGTTTAGGATTTGGGTTTTCTTGTTCTGGATTTCTACCGTAATTGATACTATGAAATTATCGTGTGTGTAGTGGTGTTTTGGTTTAAGGTTGGCATGTTTGCGGACGTATGTTGCGCATTTTGTATTGGTGTTGCTGGCTGTAAAATTATAAAAGAGATTTGATTCTGGTGGGTATCCCTCTGCTGAGGTCCATGGTTCTTGTAATAATAGGAAATAAATACTAGAGTCCGTTTCCGCTTCTTCTACCGCCGCCCTGGTAATAAGTTCGCTCCGTGCACAATTGAGTTGGTGTGCGAGCGAGGTGGTTCGAGGCCTAAGCATTATTTGTCATGGGTTGGTCGTCTTCGGGAACGGGTGTGGCTCCGACTGGGGCGGTGGCTGGTACTTGAACTATCGGAAGCAACTCTTGGACGGGTGCTGCCGGTGGGTCTTGAGCGGGTGGGGCGTTTTCCTTTCCTTTGTTCAGGAATCGGCGTTTGACTCTTTCGGGGCATGCTGGGTCGGAGGCCTTATGGATTCCTTTACAGTTCAGACATCTGATTGGGGTGTGGGTGCATCTATATCCTCCCTGGCATTGATTGCATGGGTGGAAGCTGGTGAGGTGATCTCCGGCACAGTGACCGCATCTCCCATTGTTTTTGCATTTCTCCTGACGGTGACCGTATTCGAGGCACTTCGCGCACTGGGTGTCTGGGAAGGTCGGGAGGAAGGCCTCGATGTGGCAGCTTCGGTTGAAGAGAGATAGGAATTTAACTCCTAGTGTTTCCATTGTAATTTGTCCTGGGAGCGCGATGACCATTGATGAGTGCGTTTTTTCCATTCGAGTTTCTGCCCTGGAGATCCAGCGGGGAACCTGGGCAAGTTGGAAGTTCTCTCCGTAGTTGCTTCTGATTTCTGATGCTACCAATTGTCCCGCCTCAATGCCCTCCCCGACCGTTGTGGGGATTCCATGGAGGAGAAACTTTGACCATTTTGAGTTTGCGCGGATGACAGCGACCGGTACCTGTAGGGTGAGGAGGGCCTCCTCAATTTCTTTGGCATATTCCATTGCCTTTGTTGCAGGAGTGACGAATTTTGTTTCCAGGATGAAGTTGTCCTTGGGTGTCCTTCTTGCCGAGATGAAATGGCATGACTCGTCCTGGATTCTTGCGTTGACGAGGGTCCTGATCTCGAGGGGTTAACGTCGGATGGGGCAGTAGTTTCAACAATGATCTCCCTGTTGATTTTGGTGTACTCTGGTTTGAAGAGGGGGTCCGCTTTTGGCTTTGCGGACTTCTTTTTCCTCTCGATGACCTGGAAGTTTCCTTGGGCAGGACCGGGTGCCGAGGCCACGGCGGCCCAGGTGCCTGCCTTCCATCTACGAGGTGGGGCTTGTTGGGGGGGTGCGGGTGGGGGGGCCTGAGGAGCTGCCTGTGGCGCTGCTTGGGGAACTGTTTGTGGGACCGCTGGAGGGGGCATTCTCTGTCCTTGCGGTTGTTGTGGTTTTCGCTGTTGTTGCTGTTGTTGCTGTTGCGGTTGCTGCGGTTGCTGCGGTTGTGGTTCTTTGTTGAGGAGCGCGTGGATTGCCGAATGCATATTGGTGATCATGCTTGTCTGCGCCTCGATTTGATGTCTCAGTGTGTCCACTGTTCTCCGGAGTGTAGTCGTTTGCTCTTCGAGGATTTCAATCCTGTCGGAGGGTGGGCAGATCCGGCTGGTGGCATGTCTGATGGCCCAGGTAATGTAGTTCAGGTCCGTCTGGGTGTGAGTGTCTTGGGGGACAATGCTCGGGTAGAGGTAGTCGACTCTCGGTTGGTAGGGGTCGTTGTAGTCGGATTCTGTTGCAAAGGTCGAGGAGAATTCCTGTTCCTGAGCTCCGGATGGGGTTGGGTCGGGAACCTGAGTGTTCCTGATCTGCGAGGGGGCTGTCCCTTGCTGGGAAGACTGGGTGAAAAAGGACTGGAGCGAAGCTTGCTGCGACATAACTGAATGTCCAGTTCTCCTGGCGGCGTAAAGTGAAGTTTCGGATAGGTTTCTTTTCCTTCCCTTTGGGAGGTCAAGGCTGGAGAATTCTTCGCTAGAAGCCAGTTTTCGTAGGTTTCTTTCGCTTGGAACAACAAGACGCGACCGTACGATCGGGGACGAAGTGGCTCAACCTGGTATGGTATACCAGGGTAAACCGAGGGGAGTAAAGTAAAGTGTTTTTGAAGCGAGGTTTGTTATCAGGGAGTTTTTGCGAGCTGGAGGCGAGCAAGTAAATACAGAGGTTGCATAAAGAGAAAAGGAAAGGAAAGAAAACAGAAGAAAGCCGAGACAACGCCCCTTTATATATCCAGACCCCAACCCACAATGACTCATCTTCTCGCGTAACAGAAACAGAAAGAACATAATAGAAACTCGCTTAACAAATCCCACACACAAACTACACAATCCTTCCTTTACATACTCTGACACTTCGCATAACCGAAACATATGGCTGCCTTTACAGACCACTCCCCCCTCTAAGGCCTACCTCCTGGTAGGCTTAGGTTTCCGTGGGTAACGTTCGTGAAATCGTTCAACAATATCGGGCGAATGTTCGACGTCTGACAATGGTTGCCAAGAAGTTTCATTATACCCGACATACTTTACTAGATATTCGAATCTCCCCCGGCGCTTCCTCGAATCCAAAATATCTTCAACCTCCCACTCCTCTTGTCCTTCGATTTCAATTGGGGGTGGAGGTAGTTGTTCCTGACCGGGCAAGGGATCATTGGCTGCGGGCGACAATAACGAAACGTGGAATACCGGATGTATTTTCATCGAACGAGGAAGTTCTAATTCATAGGCATAGGGATTGACAATTCGTTTCACAACATACGGTCCAATACGTTTCCAATCGAATTTTTTCGAGGGTCGTTTCGTCAGGACATGGCGTGTCGACAGGAAGACTTTATCTCCCACACGGTAGTGAGGGGCCGGAATCCGATTCATATTGGCCGACTCTTCTTGAATCCTTTGTGCTCGGAACATCTCATTTCGTAAGAAGTCGATGATACCCTTCATTTCTCGGGCGATGCTATTAGCTTGATCTTCCGCCGTCGTTCTACCATGTTCCAAAGGTCCAAATGTCATCCTGGGATTCCTTCCCAAATTAGCATAAAAGGGGGAAACTTTTGTTGTTTCGGAAACGTGGTTATTGGTTGCAAATTCAGCCATCGGTAACCATCGGACCCAGTCATCTTGTTGATAGGAAATATAGCTTCGAAGGTATTGTTCCATTATAGCATTGATTCTTTCTGTCTGTCCAGCTGTTTGGGGGTGGAACGCAGTAGAGAATTTTGGCGAGATTTCCAATCGATGTAACGGGGGTCCCTTCTAAGAGAAATAGAATAGATAGAATAGAGACGGCCGTGCAAGATATACAATCAGGTTGCAGATTATTCAAAGATACTATCACTAGAACTCAATAATCTTTAAGGGCTCTGCTACCGATAAGAACTTGGTTTTTTCCTTTCTGATGAAGACTGGGGAGAACAGGACTGAAGGGCGAGAATGAACCTGAGTACTTATACTCCCAAGGCCTCTATTCTCTGCTCCTAACTCCTTTACTAAGTTCCGGTGGGCCTTACCTCAGTACCGGAAACAATACCACCGCTACCCCGCTTTTCTCTAAGCGTCAGCAGGTGTTTCCGATACCCAAGGCAACCACCCTTAGTCAAAGCCTTTGTAACACCTGCAGCCTTGGTTGCCACACAACCGAGGACCTGCATGAATGAGCTGCTGCTCAGGTGTAAGCTTAATGATTGCTGTAAAGCTTTCGCTTATTGTAGACTTCCCTAGCATAGTCCCTGCCGCTTCAGCGGACAAACAATGCTTAAAGGATACAGAGGATCACCGGACAATCAGAGCTTCACTCTGGCCGGTCTTCTAGACACTGGCGAGGCATAGACTCGTCAGTCATTGCTCCCATGAATAGATCCCCTTCCTAGCGCCCGGAATGTAGTTACTCTAACAGCTGGTAGCTAACCACACTGCCGGTACTTGCATATCACCGTGCAACTGGCTTCTAACAATAACTCTCAGCATGTAATCGGGCCCTGTGTGTACTCATACACCAGACAGTTGAAATGGCTCCGTTACAATCGATCACAAAGGGACCTCCAGAATTCCGCAACGAACTGTGTTCCTTGATCGGATACCATAGTGTCGGGTAATCCATGTAGCTTCCAGACGTTATCAATATATAGCCTTGCTACTTCCCGTGAATCCGCCTCCTTTGTCGTTGGTATCAGATGCCGCATTTTGGTTAGTCGATCCACTACGACCAATATCGCATTATATCCATCGCTTTCCGGAAGGTCAGTAACGAAATCCATCGAGACATCTGTCCAGGGCCCATCGGGAATTGGCATGGGTCGAAGCACCCCATAAGGTGCATTGCGTGGTGCCTTGCTACGGGCACACACATTGCAATTCCTAACGTACTGGTCGACATATTTTCGCATCTGTGGCCAGTAGTACTCTCGATTCAGGAGTTCCAAAGTCTTCGCTCTGCCTGGATGGCCTGCCGATGGTTTGTCATGATATTCCTTTAGGAGACTTAGCCGAAGATCGTTGTCATCTGGTACATAGAGTGCGCCACGATAAAGTAGCCGACCGTTATTGTCTTCCGTACATTCGGCAAGCGAAATCTTATTCGAGTAATGGACGCCATTCCGAAGCATTGCAAGGACTTTGTTCGGGAAACTGTCAACTTGGTAAGCATTTGAAAACAACTCTTCTACAGTAGACATTCCTTCAGCGGATTCATTTGAAAAAGAACCCGCGAACAAACTTAGCTTTGAATCCAAATTTTTTCGCTTCAAAACCACCTGGCTTTGATGCGTCAACCGTTCATCCCCCTCCTTAGGTAGGTCACCCGACCTCCTAGTCAATGCATCTGGCTTTGCCCCTTGTTTCCCTGGTCTAAATTGAATGACGAAATCGAAACGTGAAAGAAATTCCGACCAACGGGCTTGTCGACGGTTTAATAGCTTTGTTGACATAAAATATTCAAGGTTCCTATGATCGCTGAGAACTTCAATTGGGAATTGTGCCCCTTCCAAATGATGTCGCCATTCCTCAAAACATCGTACAATTGCCAGAAGTTCTTTGTCATAGATCTCATAGTTACATTCCGCAGGGGAATGTTTCTTAGAGAAGAAAGCGACTGGATGTAGAATTCCTTCGTCGTCACGTTGGGACAGGATTGCAGCAGAAACATAGTCGGATGCATCGGTTTCTACTACGATTTTCCGATTCGGATCAAAGTGCGCTAGTATGGGTGCCGTTGTGAACATCTTTTTCAATGTCTGGAATGCTTCCTCCCTTTCGTCCGTCCATTCGAACTTAACATTTTTCTTGGTCAAAGCCGTGAGCGGAGCAACAATTTTTGAATATCCTAAAATAAAACGCCGATAGAAATTCGCAAATCCCAGAAATACTTGAACATCATGGAGATTCCTTGGTGTGGACCATTCCAAAACATCGACAACTTTCTTCGGATCCATCCTAGTCCCATCCGGGGTGAGAATAAGGCCGAGATACTTCGTTTCCTGGACCATAAATTCACATTTCTCAGGCTTAAGGTGAACATGATTCTCATCAAGTACCTTCAAAACCTTTCGAATGTGCTCTTTGTGTTCTGCCAGGGTTTCCGAGTAGATAAGAATGTCATCTAGGTATGCTGTCACAAATTGATCGAGGTATGGTCGTAAAATATCATTGATCCAATGTTGGAACGTGGCAGGGGCATTAGCTAATCCGAACGGCATTACAGTATACTCGAAATGTCCATAACGAGTCCTGAACGCCGTCTTCCATTCGTCTCCCTCGGCGACCCTGATTTGGTTATATCCCCAACGTAGATCCAGCTTGGTATAATATTGCGCTTTTGATAGCTTGGCCAGAGTTTCTTTTAACAATGGTAACGGATACCGATTTTTGATCGTAATTGCATTGAGGCCCCGATAATCTACGCAAAGCCGAAGAGTCCCATCACTTTTCTTTACGAATAGTATGGGTGCTCCCGCTGGTGACTCACTGGCTCGAATGAGTCCCTTAGGTAGATTTTCGTCGAGGTATTCCCGTAGTGCTTTTAATTCAACCTGGGATAATCCATATATTGGTCCGTACGGTGGTCGTTTACCTTCCTTCAATACGATCTCAATATCATGTGACGGCCGATGTGGTGGAAGGACTGAAGCATCATATTCTTGGAACATATGGAGACGATGGTGGAACTCCTTTGGTACTAGTTGCTTGATGTCGACCGTGGATTTTTCAACTGCTGAAACGACAACAGTATGATGTTCCGGTAGAGGGATCGAAATTCCATGGACAGTGACTGTCGTTCCACTGAGTGAACAGTGTTGACAACAGCTTAGAGAGTCAAAAACAAGTAAATTTTCCTTCGGTCGAATCGTAACATCATGATGTCGCATCCAAGGTATTCCCAATACAATCGGATAGTGACTCAACTGGGTAACGAAGAATGGAGCAGTTTCCTGATGACCATGGATATCTAATGAAAGGCGAGCGACGTGGGTAATTTTTCCTGATTCGACTAGCCTACCATCGATTACCTCAAGGAGGCGTGGTGTCTTCAGGGGTTCCGAGGAGAGTCCATATTTTTCCATAAAACCTTGATCAATAAACGCATATCCTGATGCTCCTGTATCGATGAGAGCATAGGTAGGAACGAAGGAGTCGGGATCTTGGGAGACAGAGCAGGTGACAACAAGAGAGTCTTCAGACATCTTATCTTCGGACACAGTAATAGCAGGAAGAACAGAGACAGGTGGCGGGGTTTGCCCCTTTGGTTTGCCATTCTTTACCAAAGGGGCTGACCTTTTAACGCCGGCTTTTGAGACACTTGTTCAATTGGCTTTTCTCGCCAATTGTTGATGGTACGGGGGTCTTGGGAGCGAGGGGTAAGATAACGAGGCTTAACGGAGACATGCCGGGATCGGGGTTTAACTATGGCAGCGGAGATGCGAGAACGAAGATCAGCGATGGTGGCATTGGCTTGGGCCTCCCAGGCCTTTGCAACAGAGGTGATGTGAAGAATCTCATCTTCAGCATCAGCGAGGTTCTCATCAGCGATGGCGAGACTTTCCTGATGTGGTGCCAGGCGATACCGAAGCTCCTCCTCTTCGGCCTTAGACTCCTCAAGCTCGCCCTTGAGAGCAACAATAACTTCATCGCGGCCCCGGATAGTCTCGGTAGACTCTTCCTGTTACAGGCATGCCAAGCATTTACGGGAGTGAGAGAAAGGCTAGTAGATACCCCAATACCCTTTGATACTAATGGCAACACCACTATCAACTCCGGTTCGCACCCACGAGGTGTGGTGCGATCGATATGCGACCAAATGCGGAGTTGCGGTTTTCCTAGTTAAAAAACACGTTTTCGACCCCAATAATAACCCCCGGAGCGTCAAACCACCGAAGGGGTGTGTTTTGGTACCGGTGGATATATGAGAGACAGCTGGAATCAATCAGATCGAAGATCGGACCGCTCGGAGCGAATCGGCGCAAGCTGCCAGCCGACCGAGTACCTATCGACGGTACCTGTGGGCATGAGAGGACTCTGCTATGTGGGAAAGCGATGTGGGAAGAGGCCTGAGTAGGTAGCCTTGCCGTCCGAGACCTCCGAATAGCCGGCGCTGACGATTATCCACCAGACGGCCGATGGAGAAGAAACATCGACAGGGAAACGTGCATTGGAGTAGATAAATAGGTTGAGGGGTTTCAGCGGGTTTAGGAGTTTGGGTTACGGACTTAGGAGTTAAATGTTCTTGGTTGTTTTTCAGGGTCTTGGGCATGCCCCGAGTGTATTCTGTATTATTAGTAGACTGGGTCCTCGAAACATAAGCGAGGGATATAAATACTGTGTCATTCACTGACTAGCCAAACCATTATCGGCGAAATCAGAGTCTTAACAATATAAATCGTTGATACGCGAGTTACAACTTTATTGACTATACTTTTGAAATACTTTATTCTATTGTGACTTCGAACTCTACCTGAACTATTACGTCGAAGACGGTCGAACATCATACGTTAACTCTAGTGAATCTTTGTTGATAACCTAGCTCGCAGGGCCCGTATCGGATCAAGGAGAATCATACTCGACGTTGACTGAAGAGACCTTGGAGACTTCTACCTTTGTAGCTGTTAGCCGAACTCTGAGCTCTGCGTAGTGTACTCTTGTGGTCTGGTACGCATCCCTCACAGTATATTGTTACTCACAAGTTCACTTGGAGTAACGAAGTCACCTCAAAGAAAAGAACTATCGTCATTATCCCCTATCACAATGACTACCCGAAGGGATAATTATTTCATAGATACCTCGGCCGTAACTGAGGAGGCCGGAGGGGAAGACTCTATGGTAATATCAAGGGCTGCTAGCCCAGACCCCCTACTTACGGGCGGACCCTCCACACAAACTAGGCAATCGAAAAAACGCTCTGCTCAAGATCAGTTCGTGAGGAACATGCAGGAGTTTTTGGATACCCATGAGGCGCAAATGAGGTATCTTGGCTCAGCTGGACAGGCCGTTTGGCAGCAGCTACAAAACCTCCAGGAACAAGTCCAAGGGAGTGGACAAATCCTGGATAAGAAGGTACGGCAAGAAGCCATTGCCCAAAAACAACATCTCGAATCGCTCTTTGAGCTCGTCACCAATGTCCAACAAATGCATGAAGCCGCACGAGCCGCCGACCACGAGGTTCTGGATCGCAATCATCGGATTACCCAGAACCAACTGTTGGAGGCGGAGCGACAACTGAGGATGCCACGAGAAGAGCGGGAGCAGGAGAAAGGGGAACAACGGGCTATGTTTGCGCAATTCAAGCAGTCCGATGAGATAAGAAACCAACGGATAGCCGAGATGGAGGAACTACTGCGGCAACATCTGTCAGTAGCACCTTCCGTGGCTAGTGCTCCCTTAGATCCTAATGCACCCCGAACGGTTCCTGTTGGCAATGGCAAGAACCCCCAAAATGCTGGCCCTCAAACATCAGGGAATGGCAAGCAACCAGAAGAAGCTGGCCCAGTTGGTGGAAATGGAGGCAAACAACCGGAGGACGCCGGCCCAGTGCAGGGAAACAGTGGCAGGCGACCGGTAGGAGCTGCTCCGGTAGGAGGGAATGGTGGTAATCAACCTCCCCGAAACCCACCAAGAGGAAATGTTGGGGGAGATCCAGAGCCTTCCGATGACGATGACGACGATAACAGTGAATGGTCGCATGGTCGGAAGAATTGGAGAATGAACCGAGGCGGGAACCGGAATTCGGCGCCGCCTGAGGATGAAGATATGGTAGATTCGCTCGCCAAAATACCCTTTGAGTTCGATAATGCCAGAAAGCATAACCTGCGGCATTGGCTCATGGAGTGCGAAATCTACTTCGAGCAGAAACCGAAGAAGTTCCGAACGGACAGAAACAGAGTACTGTTCGCTGGAACGTATACGTGTGGGTTGGCAAAGGAATGGTTTATGGAGTATATCGAGACCAAGATGCTAGGTCCGGCAGCCGCAGACTACGCTACTTGGACTCGGTTCCGTCAGGAGATCAGAAAACGTTTCCTAAGCACTCAGGAAGCTATGCAGAACGCGATGAAGATGCAGCAGTTCAAGTACTCTGCTAACATCGGGGACTATCTGACGAGGATGGAGATCATGAACCAGCATGCTCAGATGAAAGGAGCATCCTATCGCGCCGCCTTGCTCCAAGGGCTACCAAATGAAATCCGGGAGCGCCACTCACGCTTCGATCCAACCGAGGACGACTCCGAGTACATCCAACAGTTGGAACGAGCCGGCAAGGCTCACGAGGCTTATCAGGAGCAGATGAAAATGTTGGGGAAAGCAGAGTCGAGAGGAAAGGAGTCGAACCATGGTGGGAACTCGCGGCAGAAGGAAAAGGGGTTTAAGATCAAGGGGAGGGCTCAGACTGAGGAGAAAGAAAAGGGGCAAGATAAGAAGAGCACCAGCAAGAATAAGTCGGGGAATAAGCCAATATACCATGACTACGATGAAGCCACCAAAGGAGTTCCACCGCCGGTCCGAGACCAGCGAAAGACCGATGGTGTCTGTGTGCGATGTGGCCGAAAGGGTCATCTTTGGAAATGGTGTCGGTCAGATGCTAACAGCAGTGCATCTATCTCCTCTTTCTCCCGAAAGCGTACCCGCGACGACGATGGCGACCACGATATGGAACCACCGGAACCCCAACCTCAGAGAAAGCGAATGAGGCACCGTGCTAGGAAGCCGGCTGCGACGGCTGCTGCGGAGTACACCAGTGGGCAAGCGTTTGTGCGAGAACGCGGATCGGAATCTGAGATGGATTTCGACGAGGATTTTTAAAAGGGGACTCTGATGAGTCAGGTCAGGAGTATCCCCAGATTGCTATGTTATCACTGACAGAAAACAACAAAAAAAATATGAAAAGAAAAAGGCAGGAAGGGAGAGCGTCCCAACCGGAGAAAAAACAGAAAATTTTGGATGAACCAATTCACGGTCCTCGACCTATCGTTAATCAGTTCCTTTGTTTTGCGGAGAAATGTTTACCTTGTAAGGTGTTGTTGGATACTGGTCCAACTGGTCCTGTTTTGTCTGCTGTTTTTGTTGATAGTTTTGAGGTCCCGAAGGTGAAACGAGACGTCCCGGCCCGGGTATTTGGATTTACGGGAGAGGTTATGAAGGGCACGGGACACGCCTTTATACAACCATTAATTATAATGTCAAAGGGGCATCAAACGCAACTATCATTCGAGATCGCCCCTCTTCTGTCTGGCATCGATGCAATATTACCAAACTGGTGGTTGAAAGAACATAAGCCGGTTATAGGGGCAAATGGGGAAGTTTCCTACGATGGCAGGAACTGCAAGAGTCGATGCTTCACTGACAAGGAACCACAAATAGAAATGGACGAGGGTGTACTGGACGATCCGGAGGCCCAATTCATCGGTAGCATCTGTCTATTGGAAGATGAATCGACCAACCTCCGCGAAACTCTTCCCTCTTGGCTCCATGGGTTCCTTAAAGTCTTCCTACCATCGGAAGCAGACAAATTACCACCGCATCGATCTTACGACCATGCGATAGATCTTGAACCGGGGAAGCAGCCACCATGGGGACCCGTTTACTCCCTATCCGAAGTCGAACTGAAGGTGCTTCGAGAGTACCTAGATAAAATGTTGCGATTGGGAAAGATTAGGCCTAGCAAATCCCCGGCAGGAGCCCCAATCCTATTTGTGAAGAAGAAGGACGGTAGTCTACGACTTTGCGTTGACTACCGTAGACTTAACCGTGTGTCCATCAAGAACAGGTATCCTCTACCGCTTATGGACGAGCTACGAGATCGAGTGGCAGGCGCGGTTATCTTCTCAAAGATTGACCTGAAGGAAGGTTACAACCTCATCAGGATCAAAGACGGCGACGAGTGGAAGACAGCCTTTCGTACGCGGTACGGGCATTTTGAGTACCTCATTATGCCTTTTGGGCTGGCAAATGCGCCGGCAACCTTCCAGAACATGATGAATGATGCGCTGAGGGAATTCCTGGATCAAGGTGTAGTAGTATACCTTGATGATATCCTAATATATAGCAAGTCTCGAGAGGAACACAGGGAGCTGGTCGGTAAAGTCCTTAGTAGGCTACAAGAATATAACCTGGTCGCCAACCCGAAGAAATCGTTCTTCGAGCTCACTGAAATCGAGTTCCTCGGTTACATCCTTGCCCCAGCAGGCGTCACCATGGCACTGGATAAGGTTATGTCTGTTACGAATTGGCAAGCCCCGCGCAGCGTTAAGGAAGTACAGATCTTCATGGGCTTTGCCAACTTCTACAGAAGGTTTATCCACAATTTCTCCGGGGTCTGTAAACCCATTACCGATTGTCTCAGGGGTGATGCTAAGAACTTTGTCTGGTCTATGATGGCCCAAGCAGCCTTCGAAAAACTCAAAACCCTGTTTACGTCTGCGCCGATCTTGGTACACTTCTCTCCAGATCGCCAGACTATCGTGGAAACGGACGCAAGTGATTTTGCTATCGCCGCAATTCTATCCCAGGTTATCGACGGAAAGACTCACCCCGTTGCCTTCTATTCTCGAAAGCTTAACCCAGCGGAACTCAACTACGATGTCTGGGATAAGGAGATGCTAGGAATCGTCTCAGCTTTTAAACAATGGCGTCACTACCTCGAAGGACCTAGCCGAACGGTCCTCGTCTACACGGATCACAAGAACTTGGAATATTTCTCAACGACCAAGGTTCTTAACCGACGACAGGCAAGGTGGGCTGAGTCTTTGGCAGAGTTTGACTTTAAAATTATTTACCGCCCGGGAATCAAAAATGGGAAGGCAGATGCACTATCGCGACGGCCGGAGTACCGTCCTGAAGGGGGAGGCACGCTTGGGAAACAGCCGATAGACAGGTTCTTTAAGCCCGGACAGTTGGCGGAGGAAGAGTTTGTGGTATCAGCGGTGTCGCTTGCCTCCAAGGGGGTGATTGACTGGTCTAAGAATTTTCTGGATCATGTCAGGCAGGCGGCATCGGGAGACCCGATATGGGTAGGATTGAAAGAGAGAGTTGAGCAAGGGGAGAAGCTGGGGGAATTGAAGGATATCACTGAGAAAGACGGACTACTCTTCTATAAGAACCGACTCTACATTCCGGCAGACGATCGTATCAAGATCCGAATTGCACAGTCAGAACACGATTCGAAGGTGGCAGGACACTTTGGACAAGATAAAACTTTGGAACTCATCACGCGCAACTTCTATTGGCCAAAAATGAACGAGTGGATTGACGATTACGTTCGGTCATGTGACGAGTGCCAGCGTAACAAACCCAGCCGCCATAAGAAATACGGTGCGCTTCTACCACTGTCCACGCCACATTCTGTCTGGCAATCGATATCATGGACTTCGTCGTGCAGTTACCGGAATCAAAGGGATATAACCAAATCTGGGTAGTAGTCGATAGGTTCTCGAAGATGTCGCACTTCATCCCCCTAGTAGCAGAAACGACCGCGCAGGATTTAGCGAAGATATTCCTTGGTCAAATCTGGCGACTCCATGGACTGCCTCTTGATATAGTTTGCGATAGGGACGCCAAATTTACTTCAAGCTTTTGGGCATCCCTTATGGAATTATTGGACGTGAGGATAAGAATGAGTACGGCTTTCCACCCTCAGACCGATGGGCAAACAGAACGGGTCAACCAAACCCTCGAGCACTACCTACGAGCGTTCTGCAATTACGAACAAGATGATTGGGCAGAGCTACTCCCGTTGGCGGAGTATGCTTACAACAACTCGGTTACCACCGCCACGGGTCAATCTCCGTTTTATACCAATTACGGTTACAACCCAAGGACCAACTGGCCGACGGAAGCCGAAGTGGTCAACCCAACCAGTGACCTGTACGCTCACTTCATCCGAGGAGTTCACGATTCTGCTCTCGCTCGTTTGACAGACACCAGGGAGAAGATGGGGAAATACTATGATCGGAAAAGGAACGAACCGCCGAACTTTAAGATAGGTGACATGGTCATGCTCAATGCGGCCAATATCAAGACACGTCGTTCCACCAAAAAGCTCGATCATAAGAAACTCGGTCCGTTCAAGATCATCCGACTAGCGGGAAAACGAGCCTGTGAATTGGAACTGCCACCACAAATCAAAATCCATAACGTGTTCCACATCGAACTCTTGGAACGTTACCGACAGAGCAGTATCCCAGGCCGCGAACAACGTCCCCCGACTCCCGAGGAGGTCAATAAGGAAGGAGATGTTCTATATGAAGTGGAAAGTATTGTGGGAAGTCGAAAGAGCAGGAGAGGATTAGTGGAATACCTGGTGAAATGGCGGGGCTATTCGATGAGTGACTGTACGTACCAAGTCATGGACGCTATGGATGAGGAGGTACTTGACCTTGTCCACGACTTCCATCGAAGGAACCCCAAGGCCGTGAAGGACCAACGCCTGAGACTATAAAGGTACCCCACGGGGCTAAGTCCTTCCCCTCCACAGACACCGCGGGTGATATGTGGAGCAGGTTTACTGGAACCATAGTCTGTCAGAAGATGTCCCGAGACGTGACACCCTGGAAGGGGGGTAAGCTGTTACGGGCATGCCAAGTATTTACGGGAGTAAGAGAAAGGCTAGTAGATACCCCAATACCCTTTGATACTAATGGCCACACCACTATCAACTCCGGTTCGCATCCACGAGGTGTGGTGCGATCGATATGCGATCAAATGCGGAGTTGCGGTTTTCCTAGTTAAAAAATACATTTTCGACCCCAATAATAACCCCCGGAGCATCAAACCGCCGGAGGGGAGTGCTTTTGGACCGGTGGATATATGAGGGATAGCTGGAATCAATCGGATCGAAGATCGAATCACCCGGAGCGAATCGGCGTAAGCTACCAGCCGACCGAGTACCTATCGGCGGTACCTGTGGGCATGAGACGACTCTGCTATGTGGGAAAGCGATGTGGGAAGAGGCCTAAGTAGGTAGCCTTGCCGTCCGAGATCTCCGAATAGCCGACGCTGACGATTATCCACCAGAGGGCCGATGGAGAAGAAACATCGACAGGGAAACGTGCATTGGAGTGGATAAATAGGTTGAGGGGTTTCAGCGGGTTTAGGAGTTTGGGTTACGGACTTAGGAGTTAAATGTTCTTGATTGTTTTTCAGGGTCTCGGGTAGGCCCTGAGTGTATTCTGTATTATTAGTAGACTGGGTCCTCGAGACATAAGCGAGGGATATAAACACTGTGTCATTCACTGACTAGCTAAACCATCATCGGCGAAATCAGTGTCTTAACAATATAAATCGTTGATACGCGAGTTACAACTTTATTTTGACTATACTTTTGGAAATACTTTACTCTGTCGTGACTTCGAACTCTACCTGAACTATTACGTCGAAGACGGTCGAATACTATACGCTAACTCTAGTGAATCTTTGTTGATAACGTAGCTCGCGGGGCCCGTATCGGACCAAGGAGATTCATACTCGACGTTGACTGAAGAGACCTTGGAGACTTCTACCTTTGTAGCTGTTAGCCGAACTCTGAGCTCTGCGTAGTGTACTCTTGTGGTCTGGTACGCATCCCTCACACAGAGCCCTTAAAGATTATTGAGTTCTAGCGATAGTATCTTTGAACAATCTGCAACCTGATTGTCTATCTTGTACGGCCGTCTCTATTCTATCCTATTCTATTTCTCTTAGAAGAGACCCCCGTTACACATTGTACAAGCATATCAATTTATCTTTTTAACTAACTCGCAAAATAATTTCAATCAGAGGCTGTAGAATAAAATGTTAATTGGCTACTACACCGCCTCTAGGCTATAACAGTATTGTTTTTTGTGATTTTTGCACTAATACGATTTTGATGGTAGGCAGGTACAAATTGGCAAACTTAAATCCCCTATAAATCATCAAGGAGCACTCGTTTGTTTATCATCCACAGCATTTTACATTTGCCGAGACCAACCCACTATCGCACCCTATCTCACAAGAGTTGATCTAGCTTATGTACGGCACTGTTGTCACTAACAATTCCGAGTTATGTAGCAAGTACTTATATATGCACTCAAGGCAACCTATTCTTGATTCCCATATGATCCGTAAAGAACCCAAATCCGAGATGGGAAATGATTTTTGGTGGAGGAACCACGCTGCAGGCGGCGAGGTGCGACTACTACAATGGCAGTATACCTACAAACAATTGTTTCCCCACGGTATCTATTTATTTATTTTTGTTTTTTATCTTATTTTTACTTCTTTTCGCCGTGAAATCATTTATAGTACATAGGTAGAAGTAATCGTCATGGTCAGTCCTCTCCGGATTTCTTTTTGCTTCCAAGATCAATTTCTGTTAAATTATCTCAAAGCGATATTGGTAGAAGTACCGATTACATTTGAGCTTCTTTTTTCGTTGCAAGGATACAAAGAATAGCCGCGAAGCTTCTACGCGTGTTCCATTGTGTTTCCCCTTTATCTCTCTTCAGCTAGATTTGCCTCTCCATCTATCAGCAGTTTCAATTTCGGTCTCGTTACATGCATCCCATCGCATCGTTCCCTCCATACGTCTACACCATTCACGAATAACGACTGGTGCTGCGCTGAAATATATCTGAGGATAGGAAAGAAGCCCATACCAATACACCCTCGTACTGAAATATATTCCTCCCTCTCGCCACAATCCTATTCCGGTCCCGCTTTGTTCTCAACCGAAGAACCCCTGCTCTAACGTGTAACTATCTCTTGATCGTATCTTTAACTGTCATGAGTTTTTTCGCCAAGTTCAATAAGACCGGAACGACACCAATCACTCCTCAGAAGTTTACGGTGAAGACTATTAAGGTAGCCTCCGAACCGAAGTCTAAACCGACAGACCTTCTACCAAACAGATCTGTTTCTGCAGCGAGGGGGGATGGGGAGTCGAAGCGTGATAGCGGTCGGACTACACCGCTGCACCATCCTAGTTCTAAACGCCTGACATCTTCGTCCCGGAAGCGTAAACATTTTGAGCAGTCTAAAGGCCCTTCTTCATCGACGCCAGATTTACTGAAACCTCCCAGTCCTGAATCGCTAGCATCCTCGAGAAACCGCTACAGACATTCTTCTTCAAGATCGCCATTATCTTTACGCCTCGAGTCAAGTGACGAAAGTTCCAGCGATGGCGACAATACCGACGAACGAGCATCCAAGCGTTACAAGAGCGTATCGCCTGCCGCTCCAACACAATCCCGTAACAGGAATCTAGTGAACCCACTGAGCTTTCGGAGTATCTCAACATCAACGAATTTAGAGAATAGCTCCTTTGTTCATGCGGATCAGATCGCCAGCATTGGCAATAAGACCTGGGGAAAGAATAGTACGCGCGGTATGCTTGATATATCAAACCTCCATTGAGAAGAATGTACGACTAATGGCTCCGAGGATGTAGTCTTCAAGAAATCAGACAATAAGTTGTTAGATATCAAGCTCCAATACCCTGGAATATCGCAATCTGAGAGGTAACAAATATACTCCGAAACTAGTCTGCTAAGAACGGTTTCTAAAAGACATCGCATAGGTATCAGCTTGTGCAGCACACCGATGCAGATGAGTTTAACCCGGTAGCAGACATTCTAACCACCATGGAGCATGTTGCAAACCACCTCCTCACCGACCCACAAGCCGATGAGATATTTTCTGAGACATCCGGTGGCTTAGTGTATTCCCTGCGACGTGCTTTGAAAAATGGTGAATCGGCCAAATTTCACGAAGGCATCGAAAAGTATAATCGCCTTGTGCGAAAATACCGGAAGGATGGAACTTTCAAAACAAGGATCGCGGAGATGGGTGCGCTTCCGTTCTTACTAGTTGAGCATATACTTGCTCAGACGTATGCCCGTACTGTAGCCCCTCAGGTAGATACTCTGAAAGAGTATGTTGCGTTCTCGAGCACAGTTTACGGAGAACTTTTGCCTAAATTTACAACGAAGCTGTTTAAGGATGCCGATTTGACAATGGACAAGGTTTTTGTGGATCTCGGGAGTGGAACGGGAAATGTCGTGCTCCATGCGGCTCTAGAAATAGGATGCGAAAGCTGGGGCTGTGAAATCATGCCGAACGCTATTGCTCTTGCGCAGAAGCAGCAAAAAGAATTTGAGGCCCGCTGTAAGATGTGGGGAGTCAACCCTGGAAAAGTGAGACTCGAAAGAGGCGATTTTCTTGAGAATCGAAGAATTGCTGACATCCTGAAAAGAACCGATGTATTGGTGAGGCTCTTATCATCCCTTATTTTCATAGGCATTAGCAAGGCTTTATTATTATTTTTTGTTCTCCACCTAACAATTCTTCTACATAAAGTTGGTCAACAATTACGTCTTTGACTCGAGTCTGAATCAACGTTTACTCGACATGTTCTTGGACTTGAAAGAAGGGGCAAAAATACTTTCACTAAAACCATTCGTCCCTGCCAATCATGTTATCACCTCGCGCACAGCTGGAAATCCTGTTAGTAGGCTCAGACTGGAGGAAAAGGAATATTTCTCCAATTCGGTTTCGTGGACACATGCTGGTGGGAAGTATTACATCCAAACTGTCGATGAAAGCATGTTGAGAGATTTCTATGAGAAGGAAAAGAGCCAAACAGTCTGAAAACCCTCGATGACTGAAAGTTTATCGACCGCCGCGGTACCGCATTTCAATAGTTAGGTGATTGTTCTTGTCATCCCTTTCGTATCTACATTCTTATCTAAGCTTCGTCTCTTTTGCCCTTACGAGAGTCTCGCAGGTGATCGTTCCTGTGGTCTAAACGCTTGTTTAATGGATACTACATAGCCATGGAGTTCGTGGAATTGGGTCAGGAATTGTAATATACCTCTTCTACTTTTTTACCTGCTGTACAATAGCGATGCGGCGTTCCCAATGCTAAATATTTTCTCGCATGACTTTACTAATTGATAATCCAGGCATGCGCTGGGTTTTTAGAGTATTTCTACTAATAATAATCAACGCATCTTTCCAAGGTTGTGAAGCCCAGTATAATCATAAAATTGATGAAAAATCGGGCCTGGTGTACTTCAGGCGACGAGCATAAGCGGAAGCCATTGAGAAAATGCTGTAATACCAAGCCCTAGTCAACCATATCTTGCCAAGAATCGATGATCTACATGTAATTATTAGAAAAGCAATCTATTCCCAATTGGATTCTCGGTTCATGCTTTCAGCCTTTTTTGCCATCTCAGCCATGTATCGATCGACAAGTTCCTTATTCTCCTTCCGCACGGCCTCTTCTCTCTTAGTCAGCATGTTCAGTTCCATTGTAAGGGTCAAGATTTCATCTTGTAGCTCCTTTTAGGTTCCAAGTTGTAAACGTTATATGGTGATTAGCATCCGAGAATATTAGAACTCAACATGGAAGGGAAGTATAACAGTAGGTGTATTGGGGTGAGGATGGTCTAACCTGGATATGTTTGTTTTTAGCTCGGACTTCCTCCTCTAAGTCTCTAGTTCTTCGATCTAGTCGGTTCCGTTCTAAAATTATGCGGTCTTGCTGCTCAAGCTTTCTCTGAAGCGTGTCTTTCTCTTCACCCACCGCTTTGAGACTCAATTGTAAGTGAGCTTTGGTCTGTTGTGCGGCACTCAAGTCGGCTTTTAGCTGGGTAAGTCCTGCGGCAGCCCCGCCTAGGTCGCCGCCTTCTAGGACTCCTTCCCCGAGTGCATTAGAAGCATCTTTGGATGAAGCGGAAGACTCGTGAATTGAGGTGGTGCGTGACGCTAGACGAGAGTCTAATTTATAACATGTATGTTAGATTATCCACGAATCTTAAGAGTTTTTGGTGGATATTTTCAATGATGAATGAGAAGGGAAGGGGAGAGGACAAGCAGAGATAAAATCATCATGAGACTTCTCTCGTTTATCGCGCTGGGCAAGAGAGCTCAAGAAATCTATTCTCCACGATGAGGACGAAATATGAGAGGAGGATAATGTTGAAGAAACTGTTGTCATAGTGAATCGTTTATTTAATAGGGTAGTATGGTTGTAGGTCTTTGTGGGAACAGATATGTGGTGTAGTTGATTGGGTACCAGTACTATATGTATCCACACGACGTAGGTCTACTTATAAGTACCTACTTTAGAGAGGTACAGTTCCCACCAGGTGACGAATTAGTAAGCGGACCCCACCATCCTCGAAGGGAAAACGCTCAAGATACCATAATATATGTTTCTGATAAGTACATGTACCTACTCTCATTCCCACGAAGAGATTTCATATTTTCCTGAGGTACGAGGCATACACACAGTGTAGGTACATAGCTTCACCATCCATGTTTCCCAGGCTGCAACAGGCAGGTAGCAGGAACTTCTTTCGTGTAACGTAGCAGGGTTAGGGTATGACATGCAAACAAAAACAGACAATTTGAATGCTCTGAGATAAAACCGAGTATTCGCCGAAGACAAAAGTGTTCGGATGGAGTTGAGATATTGTTGGGTAGAGGCATGAAGATACGAGACAACGGGAAATAAATACCTCCAGAGGTATTTGTTAAAACCATGGTATTTTGTGGCGTATTCATGGTATCAAAACCAATAATTTGGGCCATCCGAACACTCAAATACTACACTGACTTACACACCTTCCTACTCGGGGTGAATACCATGGTATTGACGTCCGTCCGAACAGAGCCTAACCTTTTGATGGCGAATTTAAGATACCTAGAGTGCTAAGTAGCGGCTGGCCTAATATTAGTAATCAATCTTCGTTAGATTTGGCTTACCACGTGATTCGCGACGAGGTCCTTAGCAGAGGGCGATGTTCGGCAAGGGGCTCGGCGGATGGCTCAGCAGTAGGCTCTGTCTGGGGAGGAGTATCAAGTTCCGTCACCTCTGTGTTGACTTCAAGGTCCCAATCGGCTAGTTCAGACACCTCAAGTGTGTTATGATTGAATCTGAAGTGATTGAGCTATTATGGTTAAATTACTTTTCAATACCTTTACTTCATAAAGGACCCAAGCATCATACTGGAGCTTTGTGGAGGACAGCGGGGGAGATTCAGGCTCTGGGATGGTTGCTTTTCAGTGAAACGCGTTAGATCTTATCAGATTGTTTGAGCTCAAGTCATTCGACGATGATTCACATGCAACCCGCCTGAAGTACCCAGTACATACTCTACATATACATATACCTACATAATCCATCCTCCATCGATTGACCCCAGCTCCACCCCATACACATTCAGACACCCTGATATTCATACAGTTATGACTAGCAGAGAACCTTCACCACCCAACGAGTCTGACACTCCGTTATTAAATAACGAGATGGCAATAAATATACGCCGCATGAAGCAAGCCCATATCGGTATGTTTATACCTGAATATAAAGTAAAGTAGAATGTGACCAATCCTCGAAACGCTCACTTCAACTTTCTAAGATCGCTCCACCCGGAAAAGACTCGGGATTCTACTGTTATCAGTTGTCATTGTCCTCTGGGTTTCCAGCTCCTTCTTGACCTATGCTATATTCTCTGATGACTCTTATACAAAGCCATATTTTGTGACATACCTCAATACATCGGTGTTCTGCTTCTATTTGATGCCATGGGCATCGAGGAAAGCGCTCGCCCGATGGAGAAACGATGATGCGGAGGGTTGGGTGGAGGGCGCTCTGGGACGTTGTGAATATCGTCCAGTTACGCAAGACTGCGAACAGTCGGAAGATGCGGCGAACGCCCCTGGCAGGGCGGGAAAATTGGGAATTAGGGAGACCATGAGGTTGAGTGCTGAATTTTGTTTGATGTGGTTTATTGTGTGTTTTTGACCTCCGTATTATTGTTTGGAGGGCAAATTTAAGGGTTGCTGACTTGGTGGTATTCACAGGCAAACTATTTTCAAAGCTACTGCTTAAAATGGACGTCAGTAGCTAGTTCGACCATCTTAAGTTGTACCAGCAGTACTTTCCCCACGCTCTCTCAGTTAAATCTTGCCAGATGGAGCTGTGCTAATCCACATTATCGCGATTGGTGAATATTATCAGGCATCTTTACTTTAATCCTTAGTGCCCTTCTCAGGATCGAACGATTCTCTTGGACAAAATTATTTTCAGTGTTTCTCTCGATCGCTGGTATCTCACTCATATCCAGTATCGATTTCGACAGCCACAAGGAATCAGTAGCAGGTAAATATGATAAAACACCAGCGGAAATCATGCTTGGTGATGGCATGGCATTATTTGGAGCTTTTTCATACGGGGTCTACACTACACTGCTCAAGGTACGCGTTGGGCATGAAAGCAGGGTCTCAATGCAAATGTTTTTCGGTTTCGTTGGTCTATTTAATCTCCTTGGTCTATGGCCCGGCCTGTTACTTTTACATGCCATGGGGGTGGAGAAATTCCAGCTGCCGCCAGATAATAGAGTATGGTGGATTGTTGCCGTTAGTTTATTCCCACCCCCTCTTGAACCCCTAGCGTCATCTTTTCCATCTACACTTTAATTGCATAGACTCAACCAACGTTTTATCTAGATCAACGCACTTATAACTCTTGTTTCTGACTATTGTTGGGCATATGCCATGCTCCTTACAACTCCCCTCATCGTCACTGTTGGTCTCAGCTTGACTATCCCCCTCGCGCTGCTGGGACAAATGCTCTTACATCAAAATTCTCCAAAATTTCTTTATTGGGTTGGAGCGGCGCTAGTCCTCGTCGCCTTTCTCTTCATTAATAATGAGAGTGAGACTTTAGACGCGGTAATAGAAAGTGAGGCGACAGGGGAATTCACTGTCGAACATGACAGAATAGATTAGTCCATTCAAGGGCTATTGGTGAGCTATTTCAAATAATAATTTCTGCTAGTTTGACTTGGGACCACAGTTGTTTTTATGTTTTTAAGATTTACCCAAAAGCGTATAGAGTTTATTGCTTTCGAGGGTTTCCAGAAATTAATTCAAAAATTATGAGAACCGACCCCACACCTTACGTGGAGCAGACTTATCTATTTCGTCCCTCGAAGATTTTGTAAGCGTATCTAGGTCTAACTCTAACACCCCTCAGTAACTTCCTACGAAATATCGTTTCTAATAGATTATTTAAGGTAGGGTGCTAGGTGATATATTGTTATTTAACACCCTCTATAAACCCGAGATAGCGAGCATATATACCTAAACTTGTATTTATTTCCAATGTCATTAGATGGTTGACATGGCGCGCGGTCCCAAAATGTCACTCGCAAGTTACTTTGGAAATAGTCCCATCGAGTGATACATTGTGATCCTGTCGCGGAAACCAATTCTTCCTCCCGAAGTTTGGTTCTACCAAACCCGTCGTGCCCTTTCCAGTACGGTAAGTAGAGTCTGAATTGGATAATATATCGTATATACATTATGCATACATATGCCCACTCGGTCCGTGTCGGTCGGCTCTACGATTAACGGTACATGTAGTCACCAAGGATTTACTCTAGAACACTTTATTTTATAGACGAAATTTTAATTGCCCGACATTAGTAGCCCAGAGAGATAAGTTTTGCAATGAATAAATGCACAGCATTGTAGTAACAATTACCAGGGGATCGAGCTAGTATCTTTAATATCTTATCTAGGCATTTATTTATTTACACTAGGTTGGACTCCACAACGATTTATATTCTACTGGAATCTAGCAAAAAGGTCACTCGTGTGGAAGATACTACTCAATATCAATCAGTAAGTAATACGTACTATTTAACCCCCAAACATTGAAAAGGAAAAGGACAGGTGCGACAAAGGAAAATAAAGCAATATAAGGAAATAGAAAATCAGCCAGCGAACTCTTCTTGTTGCAGAGCCTACAAGGCTGGAGAAAAAACTGTATATAAAGGACCCGGAGAAAAAAAATGCAACATGAATCCGATAAGAGAGAAATGGAAATTATAAACTAAACAATGCGCCACAAAGTGATAAACTCTGGAGGCAATAATAAAGAAAGGTTATTAATAGAAGGGCGTAATATTTTTGAGGATTCCCTACCCATTGCTTTCCAGTAAGCCCGACAGAACGCCTCCCTATAGTTCCACAGGTTTTTCTGGTTATGGGCTTACTATTACAAGAAAATAAAAGCCGTTACCACCGAATACCACAAGCAGATCCCCATAACCCAACCTGAGAAACCCCAGCCCTGTTCAATGTAGAGAGGGAACAGGGCAAAAAAAAAATATAGAAAAAGAAAAAGGAGATAACAAAAAAACTAACGAGATAGAAAAGCGTTGAAGTTCAAGAGAGACCCGCTCTCTCTGTGTACCAAACCCGGATCCCACACTCCTCTGATGATCATTCAAAGTTACACGACGAAAACACGAGGGCAGTCATATGAAAAAAAAGAAAAACAAACTGAGATGAGATGAAACCCAATAGCTAAGAAATAGACGAATACTTTGACAGAGGACGATTTGTCTGTACTGCGCGGTACCGTAGCGTGAAAGAATAATCGCATTACATCATATTCCCTTGAGGCGAAACACCTTGGGACATCGGGTAATGCATCATGTGCTGCATGTCTACTTCGTCTGAATCGTCAAGTGCCGATGGAGAGCTGCCTGACATGGTCAATGATTGCTTTGAATATAGTTCGCTTAAACCAACACCATCATCCGAAAGATTTCCGTGGTGATCATATGTCTCTGGAAATAGCTCAGAGCTATCCGCGCGGTGCATGTGTGACAAGGGTGGTGAAGCGCTTGCAATTACAGGATCACCATGACCCATTGAAATTGGAGAGACTGAAGGATTGATGACCCCTGTGGGATCAATCATTGGCGATAAGAATGGCAAACTGTAGGGGGTACCGTAGCCGTTTCCATTCATATCAGGCTGTAAAGAAGAATTGAGCATTGATGGACTAGCATAATCAGAGGGTGAAGTTGTGGTGGCTGCAGAAAGAGGGTAGGCTGAGCCAGGTCTATAATCGAGAAAACCTGATGAGGATGTGTCAATACGTAGAGGATTCGAAAGCCCAGGATTGACCAAAGAGTGAGGATGTTGCGGCGCTGGGGCGTAGAGATGATCCTGTGGGTCCTGGAAAGAGAAGGATGGCATATTGTACTGTGAAAAGTCAATGGCGCTCGGTACGGATCTACTCCTTGTTCGGCGATGCTTTTGGTGGAAGTTGTGACTAAATGTGGGATCCTGGGGGTATACCGATAGTGAATCGACATCGTTTGATGAAGCAGGGCGTATAATTTGTGGAGAGACAGGAGCAGAAACCGATAGGGTGGGGTGCTCGTAAAACGTCATGTGCGCAGGAGGGTGATTGTGTCTGTTGGCAAAAGATTCTGATGTCATCAACTTTGCAAGTTGACCCTGGAGTACTTTAGGGGGCCCCCCAAGTTGGTGGACCAAAACTTGGGAAGCTTGCTGATCTTCTGTAAAATCACGGCATTGGTAAAACCCCCCGGAGCCGGACGAATCCATGAAGAAGTTCGGTGGCTGGGTCAGACTGATAACAAGCTGCCCCTGCTTCTGTGTTCCATTGGCGGCAGATGTGGGTGAGTCCAATCCCTCGAGCTCGATGTTTTTGATAGACGAGAAAGGATATTCAATCTTATAACCAGCGGAGTCATTGTTGATATAGTAAGTAATACACGCCTTTTCAGGTGAGTAGAAGATAACAAGATCCATCGCATTCTGACCGACGCGGCGCCAGGAACCAATGGTCAATGATCGACAGGTAAAATGGTGGATAACTAATCTAGTAAGTTTTCCGCCCAGGTAATAGGTGAATCCTTTCACTTACCAATCTTTCCTTGGGGACTTGGTTCAGGAGTCAACATCATGTTACCGTTGCCGTAGGCTGAAAGACTTCGGGAACGGTCTGCCATCATGTCACGAGGATATCCCTTTCCATTTTCCATTGCTTGCATAGCCAAGTACTGACGCATGCAATCAGGAATCGCGTCACAGTCCTCTCCAGTTTCAATGCTCTTTTTCGCCAAATGCTTGATCTTTGCTCGTCTAGAAAAACCCAACATGTATTAGGATTAGGAAAATGGAAGATGCCTTGGAAAGGAGACAACATACCGATTCTGAAACCAAATTTGAACTGAACGTTCAGTCATGTTGATCTCCTGAGCAATACGTTCACGCACGACGGCTGTTGGCGTAGGGTTCTTATTGAACTCGGCTTCCAGGGTCACGAGTTGCTCCTGCGTCGCTCTCTGACGTTTCTGGTTTTTCTGTTGTTGCGTAAGTGTGCTCTTCCTTGGTGGTCGTCGCGAGCCATTTGTCTGATGTAGCTGCTGATGAGGGGGAGAAGGAGAAGGAGAAGTCAATGAAGACATCCTGTATAGTGTGGTTCTCTACTAGTTTATAGAAAGACGCGACTATTCGCTCGAATCAGTTTCAAAGTTCATGACCAACGTGATACGCGATCAACCTCGGAATGATCCCGGGCGATGTTATCTCCAGGAAGCCAAGATTACCTATAGTATTTGTTTCACTCGAATTGTCTGAAGGTTGGTACGCCGAACTTAGTAGTTGACAAAAGATGGTATATGCTAATCAGACAGTTGACCTGAACTGTACTGAGTCGTTTGTTGCGTTGATCTTCTTTCTTGCTAAATAAGTTGACTGTCACAAGGACGTGTTTGTGATTCTTAGTTTGTTACACTAGTAGTGATCGTGAAGAACTTCGCGCCGGTCGGAGACGTAGAAATCCAAGGATTCTTTTTTGTTTAGTTGTAATTTTCTTTCGAAACAAGAAAAACCCTGGTGGGCAAAAGAAGAGAATGATTTTTAATAATATGAAGGAAAGGGTTAAAGAAAGGCCAAAGAATGTGTAAATACACTCAACAAGTTGAGGATGCTGAGGGTAGTTTTGGAAAGAAGGTGGCGAGTGGAGCGACAAAGTCGTGAATAGTCGGATGATGTCTAGCTGAATAGCCTACAAGGAATGAGACTACTCTACCTTGTTCGAATGAGTGCCAAAAAAGAGCGTCTAGGACAGCCGAAAGAGTGAGGCTGTAACCTGAAAAAGGCGTGCAAAGTTAAAGAGTATAGGATCAAAAAGAAAGGAAGATCACGATGCCTGGAGATCAACTGTCGGTGAGTGAGAGAGAGGGTAAGGAAGGAGAAGAAGAAGGGAAAGAGAAGGGAGGGAAGGGGGTTCGTGCGGTGTGTATGTGTGGGCACTTGTGGGGGTGTGGGTGTGAGGGCAAGCCAGCAGGCAGTTAGACCGATGACAACGTCCCTCCGCGCATACCTACCTGCCCTGACCTGCGTACTTGTGATACATCTGGTTGCTACACACAGTATTGGTTACCAACTTAGCAGCTACACTACATGTAGGTACTCTACTCTACATACTGCATGCACACAGGCTGGCCACTAGCTCAGGCGGGCGGTGGGCTGGTGGGTATGTAGTGCAGACGGCGGAATCGGCATAGTAAGAAGGAGAAAGCGCCTTGGGTGTGGGTAGCTACACCCTACACTACATGGATGAGCACAAGCTGTGTAGGGGGGCGCGGATGGGTGTGGTGGTGCTGAAGCCTGAAGGGAGGGGAGAGGCAGCAGCGGTTGTCCTGCTTTCCTTTGGAGTCTCTCACCGTGCTCCTCGTGCTCCTCTCCAGGCCAGGCTCCAAACAGCCGCAGGGGTCTCCCTTTTTTTCCTCTCTTTTTTTTGCCCGTCCGCTCACAGGTCCCAATTCGAATTAATGGGGGCAGGAAAAAAAATCCCGATATAGATGTATTTACGGAAACAAGACAAGTTAGAAAGCAAAGGAAAGGTAAGGAAAGAAAAAGAAAACATAAAAATGAAGAAAAGGAAACAAAAATGTGGAGGCGTAAACAATCAGCTACTCAGTGGCCATCCAATTGTACCCTGCTTCGTCCTTTTTGACGCCAGGGGTCGGAGACTTCTTTCTCTATGTTCAATCACCACCTGGCACAGGCACAGGCACAGGCACACAGCTCTCGCGAAAGAAGGCGATGCGATGGGTGGGGTTTACGCCTGGAGTAGGTAGAGAGAGTTATGCGCGGAACCAAAATCTTCACTGGGGGAAACCGCTCTATTAAATCTCTCGAATCATTTTTTTATATCTTAAGTTCATCAACAGGGTACATGTAGTTCGAAAGGTTCCATGGCCATATGAATTTATAGAAAAAATACATATGCACTCTAACACATTACTGAATTCCGCGTTTGTGTAGAATCACCTACTCTAGGTAGAGGATTCCCATCTCAGGCACGCACGCAGAAATCATCCGATTGAATGCCGAATCATAATGGCATAGAATAACCTGGCTGGCCGGTGCGCCAACCATCCTATGGTGTCCGGCCAACCGTCTAGCCAGCCAGCATCCCCCGCTGTAGTCTCCATCATCATCATCATCATAACAACCACCTGTACACTGCCTATCAATAGCAGTCCCGACTTAATTATGATTCCATGCACCTCCTCTCTCCCCCTCGGCTGCTTCTGATCGTGGTATTCAATTTGATATCGTTTGGTGGACATCAACTTGAAGAAAACAAAGTGACGGCAGGCGTTCAATAAACGCTGTCTCGGGACCGCTAGCGCATGCATTCAGGAACAGCCCCCAAAGTCTTGCTTGGTCTTAACCCGTCTCAGCTATGTAGGCTGTCGGCTAGCCTGGGTCTAAGTAAGGATGATCGGTGGCGGCCCATCGCTCAAGGCAAGCGGAGCCTCGTCTAGGGCCAGGAACGCTCCGTTGGTACCAAGTTCTGGGCAAAAAGGGGCAAAACTCTTGATCCCTTCATATCCAAAAAAAGGTCCATTGCCGAGACACCGACGGTTATGGGCATTGGGCAAGTGGGGTTTCCCCAAGCGCGTTGTGATACACTGTGATGATGGTCAAACTTGCCCCTCACAGTCAATCAGTCGCAGACTTTATATCACTAGCAAATGCCATGCCAGGAGTGGTCTCTGCTCTATATGCAAGACGAGCTTTTGAATTGGAATCGATAGATCTTGCTCTGACTGGCTAAATGTTTATGTAACGTACATTTCAATCACCTTGTGTGGATATTCAAGGACTTGAATCATTTTAACCCAAGCTTCTACGAATACTGCGGTACTAGAGTAGACGAACATCTTACATAACGATGTTAGGTAGAAGCTAGATTATAGTGTCTATCTCTTATCAATCGATCGATCCAAGTACATTAAGATGAGGTAGCTACATGTACTCTAAGTACATACATACATACTAGGGGTGTGCCAACTCGCGACCGCGAGTTGTACGTTGAATTATGGGTATCAAATAAAATTTAATTCATGAGGGGCCTTCGGTCCCATCCTCCTCCTCTCGTGAGTGCTCAGTACTTTGATGTGTCGTGCTGACTAATTGCACCCCTGCACCCAACAGCCAATCAGACCGTTCCAATAATAGAAAAAATAGAGACAGTACATTATAGACATGTAGGCAAATACACTTACTACGAGTACTGTAGGCAAATACATGTACTTAGAGTAGAGTGCCTACACACCCTGCGATCTGCAATAATAGTAGACGACAGGCGAGCGGGCCGAGCTCAATAATTCTCCGGTTGACATAGGTAGATAAACTACCACGGGATTTCCTACCGACACGACATACAGGTATATTGCACCTGCGGCAAAAGTAACTGTTACAACTACATGTAGCTGTTATTGTGGCGGGTGCTCAATGGGAAACACTGATCAGGAGGCTGGAGACTCGCTCAGTAGAGTCAGTCTCAGCCTTTGACATGGATTTGATATCCACGTTATGAGTAAAGTCAACGGCTGTCGGCTGAGAATACCTGCATGGTATCTGTGCCCATGCCAGTTCTTGGTTTAAAACTACCACCCCGCGTTTTGAGCGTCCATCAACGGGAATGCGCGTTCTGGTTGGTCAAACATGCAGCTCTTAGAGTTACAGACACTCACTGGGTGAAGGCGGATCCTGTCTGATGGCGGTCAGGGATTTGAGGCCAATAACAGAGTTAACTTTGGGACGCCAAGGGGAAATTACTGCAAACACAACCATCAGACAGGATCCGCCGTCACTAGGTGAGCGACTGTAGGCTGAATTGCTCGATGCATTTCTCTCTCTAGCAGTCAAAGCACCGTATGAATCGGGAGGGATGTTTACACGTTCCAGCGCTGATAAGTAGGGTCATCCCAGATCTGACTGAGGCCCATTGATCAAATTCATCTTAAATCCCCTCAAGCAAGTGTTCAAGTCCATATATTATATATTCGTTCCTACTTCCATATACCTGAATGTACATGCCCATACACATTTATACGTCATAAACGCCTATTCTTGGAAAAACAATCCAAACGTCCTGTCACAAGGATCATCTTCTAATAGATCCAAATCTTCTTGCCAGATGCACGTTAATATCATCCTCCGCGTCTCCTCGATCTCCAGAAAACGAGATTCGGTCGACACATGAACTTGTGCTCTTTCTGCCTGGGGTTCTTCCTTCTTCCATCACCCTCGGCCTATCTAAGAATTCTTGCACTTCACCTTCAATTTCAATTTCTGCTTTAGATCTTCCTTGGTTCTGGTTCCAGCTTTGTTGGAGCTCAACACTGGCTGCTTTTTCCATGCGTTGCCGCATTTCCTTTGATTTCTCGATCTCCTGAAAGACATCAACCTAGTGCCATTATAAATCCAATAATTAGCATGAAATTGAGTCATATAGAAGTAATTAAGGATACGTACATCCGTAGGCCAAAATGCAGCACGAATAGAGATCAAGGCCAAGTCAAGGACGAGACAGGCCGAGAGACAAAATATATAGACAAGCCACCAAGTTAAGTCTTTGCCAAAACGTCGCAAAATTCCATCTTTGACATTATAGATGACGTTATTTGAGTATGTTTCGCCCAATATAATGTTCCAAAGGAACCTATAGTTCATTAGATATGAACAAACAGAACGTGACGTGGTAGATTGATTGCTTACCATCCTCCAACGGAAAGAACAAAGGTTGCTGCGACTATGACGGTTTTGTTGTGCGTCTCTATGAGTCTTGTAAAATATGTTATTACCGAGCCCGATCAGAATCCAGACCTGGGATACTCACTGCAACTTTGCTGAAACAAGCGTAACCACAACACTATACGTGATAACGCCCATAGCATATATCCCGTTATCGACCGTAAGACGTGGGGCGTACAACGTGAACATCATGTAATAATTTAGAACTGCCTGTGAAGAGGCAAGGAACATCCAGCCAAGGTAAATTCGAAAGTTAAACCCTTCATTTAGCTGTCCCTTGCGATAGAGTTCTGGTACAGCCAATAGAGTTGCGGGAGAAAGGTCCTTTTCAAAAATTCCCAAGATAATCACCGGAAGCGAGGTGAACAGAGTATTAAACATGCTCAAGCTCCATGACTCATAAAAGCTGGTTCCCGTATAGCCATTCGACCTCTGAAAGAGGGCTTGGGTAAGATAGAATAGCAGCTCCTAAAAAAATGTATCAGTTATCACTTAATCATACTGTATAATACCGATTATTCTCCCAAAGAAATCTACTGATGGTCTATACCTTCCAAAATGTTCCAACTGTATATTTGCATATTCTAACGTAATTCCATCTCCCGTGAACCAGCAAAAATTTCAACAAAAATCTGAATTGCGCCATGGAATAATCCGAGACTCTGGCTGCTTGTAAACCTTCTTTCCCGGTGATTCCAATACCCACATGCGCTTCTTGAATCATTGCTATATCGTTTGCACCATCCCCAATTGCCAAGGTCACAGACTTATTAACCTTGGTCCTAATGGTCTTGACAAGTGATGCTTTCTGGCTAGGGCTTGCGCGGCAGCAAATGACAGAGTCCGTGATAATAGCAATATCAAAGAATAAAGACTTCAGTGTCTCGTCCTCATCAATACTCGTTAAAGTACCACCGTCCACAACTACGACCGAATGAGCAACTTTCCCAGCATTGATCTCTAATATTGCTTCTGCCATTTTTCTTTCGATGTAGCCATCTCTTTTATCAAGAACAATAATATTCGAGTAGTCTTTAATCAATCGGCAAGAGTGGCCGATATTAATCGCGGTTTCTAGAGAATGAAAATTAATATAGTAATCGATCAGTGGCATGGATTTCGTGGCATCTACCTCGCTTATCTCCGGTCAGCATCCATAATTTGATACCTGCTCTCCTGAGCTTGTCAATAGTCTCTGGAACGCCTTTCTGCAGCTTATCCTCGATTGCTGTGGCACCGCTGAGCTCAAAGTCCCTTTCGATCATATCGGCCGCCTTCTCGATAAGGCTCTGTCTATCAACAAGACTCGTTGTTGCTTCTGCATATATCTTCTTCCATCCAGCGTATTCCTGTTCGTCCAAAAAGCGGTGGGCATAAAGTAATGTCCTTAGCCCTTCCGTGGCAAAGTCGTTGATGTGCGCAAAACAGCGCTCAATAACCTTTGCTTCGTCCGCAGCAATATTCTCATCAACCATATCCTCGCTAATTTCTCGTTCTAGTGGTACGTTGATTTCCCCAAAAGCAATTGAGTGACGGCTTGCAAACTGGGCAGATGGCCGAGAATAGATGCTTTCATCGTCAATAGATGACATATCGATCCCCTGCTCTTTATCCCTTAGCCAATCATCGAATTCGTCTTGAATCGGTTTTAGGCGATTCGTAGACATGCTGGGGCGGCCAGGGCCACCGAAACTTGGCCGGCCGCCTATACTAGACCGGCCACCTATACTTGTACGCTGCATACTAGTCCTCCGTATGACTTCCTGCGCCTCAAGACTTTTTCTCTTATTTGCACGTCTTTCAACCTCCAATGCTTTCTGTTTAGCCAGATCCCGAAGCCGAAGAAGCTCAATCATAGTTGTATCCGCCCCTTTGCAAAAAACGCAAAATTTCCCATTTGGCATGCGGATAATTATCGACATTCGCTTTCTTTTACTAGAAAACTCAATAACTTCCAAAATCTCATAATCTTCGATAAGTGGTTCCCCCATAGGCCCACTTGGAAAAGTTTTTATTGAAATCTTATTTATCTGTCGATCAATCGTAATATATCCCAATTCCTGTGCAGCTCTCACCAAGGCCAACTCGTCAGGGGATGCCGCTTGGTAAGTTATATTTCCGTCGCCATCCACTTCGGGGATGCATGTATGACACAAGGCTATAGAAAGCAGGAAAAACCTAGCTTTACGGGCAAAGAAAGTATGTGGATGGTTTTGAAGGTAGTACAGGAGATCCATCGTGGATAATTGTGGTTGAGCTTTTTGGGGAATTGCTGTAGAGCGCCATCGGAGAGAATTTGAAGACGATTTGTTTCGAAGTCGACCATCAAGTGATAATTTAGGTGGGATAGTCTCGACCTGCTGTATATAAGCCATATCGCCGAAGGATTTTCTAGTACGATGTGGTTCAAGATCGGTTCCCTTTGTATTCATATGAACTGATTTTGAACGGCCTATTATCTTCTTGGCTTTGCCCTTTCCTTTTTCTCTTCGCCTTTTATCTAAGCTAGACCGATCAGCAAGTTCGCCTGCTTCCCGCTGAATATCGAGATCATGTAGCCAAGCCTGACCTCCAACGCTTAGTTTCCGAAATAGCATAGCGTTGTCGGTCAAGGTACCAGTTTTATCGGAAAATATGTAACTTTTACTCGTTAATTTTGACACTGCGGGTGGGATTAAAAAACGGACCTTACCTGACTTGGCCACAATCTTCATTAATAGTGGACGTCCTTGCCTCCATTGGTGTGTCGGTTTCTGGATCATACATATCGATATCATTCAGGAGGAACATCTGAGCTAGCTTTATGATCTCCAAACTA
Organism: Morchella sextelata; assembly: GCF_020137385.1. Classification (NCBI taxonomy): domain Eukaryota; kingdom Fungi; phylum Ascomycota; class Pezizomycetes; order Pezizales; family Morchellaceae; genus Morchella; species Morchella sextelata. The sequence goes on from NW_025408641.1 coordinate 173,589, forward strand.
ACATAGAGAGAAAGAGGAATGAGAGTATTGAACCTATGTTTAATTAGCAAATGTTGACATCTTGGGTTAACCACTTTCTATGAATCTGTGGCGCCATACATAATTACGTAGGAAGCGAATATAGGGAAAAAGGCAACGCTGCTATTAGTTAAGTACCAGGAGCGCCTTTCCGTTCGATTTCGCCAAAGACGGTATGCAACGGTGTTAAAAACAGCCAAGGCAATGACAAAAATTACAACGATAATCACAATCTTATTGACGATTGCTTGTAACGATGGTGCCTTAGTTCGTGGGTTTTTGTTTGCACTATGCAATCAAAGTTAGTAACTGATATTAACCCTAACCCACCGTGATTAGACGATTTCAACCCACTTCATCCGAATCTTGCTTTCCTCTCCCGTAAATATAACCAATCCCCACATGTTTGATGTGTTTCGTATCACACTTCCTCTGTAGATCACCTGGTTATTTGTTAAAGGCTTCGTTTCGTCTCCAACCGTAACCTTTCCTTCGAAGTTGTAAAGATCCATGTTAGGATCCTCCACTACGACCTGCGCTTTGAATGCTCCAAGCTTTTCGATAGTATCACATTGCTCTGATATTATCGGCAATGCCTGTTTGCTCTTCAAGTTTGTCTCTCCGTCCAACGCCATGGTTTCCACATATGCTATTCCTCGTGGACCGTCGGAATGGAGTATGATTATATCTGCTGGGACCGAGTCGTCGCGTTCGAGTTTTACTATGTCACCCACGCGAATATTCCTCCACTTTGTTTCCGCCCAAAAACGGGGCGTAGAGGGAAGATCGCGATCATCGCTGGGTTTATAGGTATCAAGTATTTGAGCATAGCGATTATTCTCAACCTTATCTAGCTTATATCGTCGATAATCATCGTAGCCCTCTTTGGTCATGGATAGTGTTATGAAGAATAATAATGGGACAATCGTTGTGTATGCTATCGGAAATTAGCTCGATGAACACGAAATATCACTCGGGAGCTTACTTCCAGTAGTGCTCAGCGCTAATCCTCCAAGTTAGTGTTATACAAATTTATAGGGAGGCGCTCAAAAAGGCGCGGATGATTTAACTCACTGGGTATCATCTGCAAAATTGAAACACAAAGAAAGTAGCTGGGGATTCATTAGCTCAATATCAATGCCTGTTAAGAAACCGTTGCCTACAAGTTCGCCAGTTTCGAAAACTGAGCAAATAACTGCTTTGGAAGGAAGCTCCAAATGGTGTAACGACTACTTCTGATGGTATTTCCGATGTATTCCTTCAATGTCCTCTCATCTATAAGTGGATCCTTCCTTTCAGCGTCAACAGGTATTCTCCTCCCCTCTTTACTTGGTGGAGCCTCGTTGTATCTTAATATCAATTGTTGGATGTTTTTATAGTATGACTGGACCTGGGCTCTAAATGTTTTGGACTGTTTATGAGCCCACAATGAATATTGTGGAAGGCTGCCGGAAATGGGGGGTAGACTCCCTTGTCTTTTGGGATAGACATGATCAGCCTTCTCTTTTTCCTCCTCCTCTGCTCCCTCTCCTGTAGCAGCATCCTGGAATTCTATACGTTGGTTCTTGAATTCATGTGAAGGATGTACGGAATTGAGCTCGATTCCCATATCATTGGCGCTACTGTGGGCAAACCCAGCGTCCTGGTCCATTTGATCGTGTACATTCCTGAAGAATAGTTGTCGTCGCAAACTATACCCTCGGTTGCGTTTCCTTGGGGACGTGGGAGACGTCGGTGAGAGTGTGTGATAAGGTGCGGGGGGTCGAGCATCTGTTACCGAGCTTGATGAGTTTGTATCGCTAGTTTTCCGACCGAACGATCTTATTTCCAAGCTTTCTCTCTGAGCAGTCCTGGGTGAGGTATCAATTGTAAGACCTGCAGTGGCAACAATCTTCCCATCCGTGGGGGAACTGCCCGGTGCTAAAGGCTCGGAACGATCTATGTCCGTGGAAAATCTAATGCGTGGAATGCCACTTCCCGTGGACTGGATGGGAATGTCCGAGTTGGAATCCCGTAGTGTTCCAGATGTTGAAGACGGTTGGTCTTCAGCAGGCTCTTCATCCGATCTCGGAACATTGCTGTTTGGTTCGACCATGGATATCTGTTGGCCTGGAACAAAGTCAGTTTCTATTCTTCAATCTACCTTCTAATCCTTCTAACCTTCCCTTCAGGAGCTTGGTCCAGAGAATATCCTCAAGTAGATCTCGGCCAGCAAAGTACAAGTGACCACCTACTTTAACTAGACGCGCACAGAAGCATAACTTCCTTCAGATATTTGTGGAGAGTCTGCAGGAAACGACACACGTAGGTTCAAGATGGGTATACAGTATGCAGGGCAGACTCCTTGGGACACCTTGCTTCCCCGCAATTTGATATAGTTTTTGACTGTACAGGGTGTAGGAAGGAGAGCAAAGGTCAAGATCGAGGACGATGTGAGAAAGTCTGTAACTGTGAGGCTGGGGGTAACTAGGGTGCAAAAATCATGATATGCATCACAACTTACAGGGTCGGACCCTTTGTCGATCACTTTTACGGTCACGTAGGTACTGGATTTCATGTACTTATACGCATAAAATTCAAGTGCTATGTACCATTCTGTACTCGTACTTTATGTGCTCTTTTATCACTAGAGTTTGATCCGTTTCCATGTATGTACATGTTTTAGGCCGGTAGGTGGTCTTTCCTACAACTTGCATAGCCGCGCGGCTTCGAATCCTGTATGCGCCGGCTTCTTGGCTGTTGACTGCGTTGAAACCTTTGAGGCTCAATGGGACTCTTGCATATGGTATACACATCGAACGTCCTATGTACTCTCTAGGTATCCTACAACACATGATAGAGCACCCCAGGTATCACTGTAGGTACCTACATGTACTTACAAGTACTAATACATAAATGCTGGTACCGTGTATCTAGGTACTATTCTATCCTCATTTTGGTGACGCCATGAACTTCTGTGGGTGGAACCACGCATCACTCAATCCCAGATCTTGCGCTCAGAGCATAGCTAATAATAAGTAGGTGTCGTCATTGTAATTATAAATCTACCTATAAGAAGAGAACTATCAACTAACAATCGCACTCAGATTGCCCAGATATCTTTTCAACGAGATCTGAAACTTGAATACGTCTAACACTCAGTACGTCCATGTTGGTAAGGGGCATGAAAGATCACTTTACCGTATATTTACATGTACATATCTTTGATCGATTCCAGGTCCCCGGGCACCACTACATGTATGTAGGTAGGTGCAACTAGGGCCAAGTACAACAACTCCAATTTATTCTGCAGATCTGTATTGTTGTCTAATACCATGCCCAGTGTTAGAGGTTACCACTTAGCTTAGCTGTCTGCACAATCGATCACTCGATCGACTAAATGCACCCATAGCCATACCGCTACAAACGGAAGAAGACATAATCTAAGTGGCCTTCCTGCAGGGTCTGAAAGGATCAAATCAACGATCTGAAATCTTTTTACTGAAATCGAGAGACAACTACCACCCTTGGGTAGCCAATTTCAACCAAAGTCTATTGTCTAAATACATGTAGGTAGCTACAGTTCCATATATACCTTATTGAACAAACAGGCCTAAGGTCTTTAACAGAGCTGAGCTGCAAATGATAAGTCTGTGGATAAAGCTTAAATCATGAATTGCGCGCCCTTGATTATTTTCAGAGTTACGGAATACTTCTGAAACAGAATAATTATCTAGGTTTACACTATTTAGGTTGATGTGACACAATTGAGTCGGGCTGTTAACAGGATTAAAACTAGATACATGTATACTAATTATCCATCAATTTGAGTACTCCGACCGGGTGAGATAATTACCTGTGGTAGACTTGGGTTCGTCTTCAGAGGCTACATCCTAAATGATGCACAAATGTAGGTACATGTGTGCCATGCGCACTAGACAACTGAGTGAATAGAGATTTTATTCTAGATAAACAGAGGAAATGATCCGACAGGTGCCCTGGAAACCTGTGAAACTTTGTTCTCCACTGAAACATTTGACTCGGGCTCGATAACCGCTTATCATTTAGGTATTTATCTCTCCGGCTCACTATCTCTTCGCCACCTGGTTGTGCATAAAAAACATTTTTTTTTGCTCGGCATACAGCTTTCTCTCGTTGAATGCCAGCAGAAGTCTATCGACATCATGTAGGTATGTACTTATGTCACGTAGGTATGTAGTGGGTTACCTAGTGTTAATTTCATCACCAACCAGGCATGCAGGATTTCAGAAAGGCTTATTTTCTTTGTGGTCACGAGCGCAGTTGGGGATTAACGAATTGACAATAATTGGCGGCTAAGGTCGATTATTTCCTGCATATTCACATCGTGAGGTGAAGCGAGGTTTTATCGAAATTTATCAACAAATTTTGGGGACCGAAGCGCCCCCTCAATTTGTTTGCCACTCAGGTTACTTCACAGCAGGAAACAACGCACACACTTAGGAAATCTTTAAGAATCGCTAACGAAAAAAAAAACGCAAAGAGTTCTTGCGATGTCGTAGTTTCCATTTTAATTTTGTTTTTTATACTGTAGTTTCGTTTTTAGTGAACCTCACCACTCCCACTCCGCCAGCACGTCTCTGTCTGTAGGATACATACAGATGTATCTACCGTACATACGGCTGTAGTGAAACGCTCGATCCTCCTCTGGGTTACTTACTCTGGAGACTGGCGGCACCATGAGTGAAGATGCAGCTTCTTAATCCTTGGCCGTACAATTTCGGCTTCCCTGACATCCCCTCTCTCTCCTTTCGCGCGGGCAAAATCGTAGAGAGTATGTATCCCCTGCTACGGCGCGACACCATGGTCCACTTACCTCTTGACTCTGACCAATCACAGTCCTGACTGCTAATAGACTGTTCTGCACACACCACACAACCCCCAGCGACTCCGACCTCCTCCCTTGCCAGTGCTTACTTCCACGAAGAAGAAAGCCGGCGGCCATTCTCTCCATCCGCATAGTCACAGGCAGGCAGACAAAACAAATAGAGAGAGGGAGAGCTCACTGTCTGTCATTGTTGTTGCTATTGTGCCATCCTGTTTCTCCTCTTCCTAAATACTCCCTCTCTACTTCCATATCCTGTTTCTTTCCCTCTTCTTTTTATCTAGCCGTTGGTAAGTGTATTTGTTTACTGCTGGTACCCGTGGGACTGGATCGGACTGGATCGCCAGTAACTCGCTGTCTGCTGTGTTGTGTTGTCTGTGCTTCCTGTTCCCTCGGGGAGAATTTCTGTGTGTCCTCACTCGTGGTTGGCTGCTTCCGTTTTCATTTCTCCTCTCACCTCCTCCCTGCCTCCGGCCATTTGTAAAGCACAGCCAGCCCAGCCCAGCCAGCAACCATCGCCATCACAACCACCACTCATCACCTGCACTCTTCAACCGCTACTACTAACGAAGACGACAGCCGCCCACCAAACCCCACGGCTCTTGATAAACCTTTCCTTTATAGCTCCCCTCTGAGCCCTCTTGTTTCTTTCCATCCTTTTACCGCTTAGGGACAACTACTTTCGTCTTCTGATAACGACTTGTCCGATCGACTTTCAACACCTTTCGCTCTAGACTTTACCTTCTTCCCTTACCTGGAGAGAACCATTACCGCTATTTGGTTCGATTGCCACCTTTCGGAACTTGCATACAAGGTCTGTCACCACATCGCAATCTCCAGTTAGTTGTGCGATATTACTTCCATATGAAGAAAATCCCGACGTGCTGACATATATCTCCCTCGTAGCTCCTAACCCCTCCCCCCCTCCTCCAACTTCTCCCATCCCAGCCTATAATATCAACAATGCGAGAAGTCAACTTCAGCATTCCTAATCTCAATAAAGCATCCGTTGGTATTACGACCGCTCTTTATGATAGACGAGCGCTGGATTGCACATCAACTCTCCCTCTCATAAATTCTCTGAATCACCTTGCCTATCTTACTACTTCGTCGGCTCGCATCAGGGATATTCTTACCGTCGATGGAGGTATCGAAAGGCTGGTATGCATACTGAAGGATGGGCGGAACAAGGATCTGATGAGCATGTGGAAATGGAATCTAGCATTTCAGTGTGTCGTGAACATAGGTGTGCGGGGTTCAGAAAACGTGCGAACTAGGGTAGTGGAGGCAGATATGGTCCCAGTCATTGCAACAATCTTGGACAATTATGTACAGGTTATCGACAAACTACAGTCAAAGGCAGACGCAGCTAATGCGAAGCGTACTGCTTCTGGTAGCCACTCAGTTCGGTCCCGCGACAACAAACCCCCTAATTCTTTTTATGATCGACATGAGAGGCCCTCAGGAGGAGACCGGGGGTTTAGGAGACAAGCACCGCCTGCGTCTATTGAAATACCTGCCTCACAGGCTTTAGAAAATGTGCACGCCAACTCTCACCAAACACTTACTGTACCAAATCCCGCAGAAAGGATTGCTTATATTAGACAATCTCACCCTAATCGAACTCATGATAGTCGTCACCACTTCCACACATATCATTCAGGAATTCCTGCGCGCGATCAGAGCGGACTACAGCCTTTGGCAGCTGCGCTCCCAGTAATGGATGTTAATGTTGCAGGATTTGGCCTGCGACCCATTCGGGACACTGAAAGGCTACCATCAATGCTACAGGCCGGAAATGTTTCTCAACCCGAATCACCCACCACGCCTAATCCTCCGCCTCCCACATCATCTAGCAGAACAATTCGCCGAAGTAGCCGGCCATCCATTCGCCACCAGCGCTCGATATCGGGGGAATCCGATGATCCGAATGCAGACGAGATTCCCAATCCGTCAGGTGAAGTGGAGAATGCAAACGAACCGATTGTAGATATTCAGACGGGAGAGGACATAGAAGGCATAGATGACCGCCAAACAATCCTTGGTTCAGTGGATGCTCCAATGGGATTGGCTGGCCCCCATGGTACAGACACCCAAGATACTGAAACATTCAATATCACGCATCGGTCGCCGATAGATGGCAGCATCATCAATGCAGCAACCAATACAAACCCCCCAACGGCTAATCCACCTTTGGCCATTCCAACAGCGTTTCATTTTCCATCTCGCTACCTTCAAGATAGCTCATCTTCGGTTGTGTTGCCTTCAATGCCTCGTGAAGAGGATGTTCTAATGTCATTACAACTTCTTGCTTATGTTTCAAAGTATTGCAACCTGCGATCTTACTTCCAAAAATCTCACCTAGTACCAAAACTCTCTATCAGCGGCGAAATTCACCTTCTGGACGAAGAACCAAGTAATTTGGCTAGCCAAGATCAAGAATCCCTCGAAGAGCAAGAAGAGTATCTCCTACCAGATGATTACAATATTTTTCCTCTCGTGGAGAAGTTCACTGTTCGACACCACCCTCCGGATATGCAGTACTGGGCAGGCGTAGTGATGAGAAATCTTTGCCGAAAGGACGACTCCCGAGGCGGAATTCGACAATGCGCATATTACGAATGTGGGAAATGGGAGGAGTACACTCGTCAATTTGCAAAATGCAGACGGTGCAGGCGTACGAAGTACTGTAGCAAGGAATGCCAAAAAAGCGCATGGGTTTACCATAGACATTGGTGCGTTCAAGCGCAGCAGTAGTCTTAGGCAGTCCTCATAACGTTGCATGATATCTGAGACCGGTTTTTTCTTTCTTTTTTGTTCGTCCCTTTACTTTTACAGGCGGCTCACTGGAGTTTTATTTTATTTTTACGACTTTTCTATAAATTTGATTCCACTGTTTCCTATCCTCTTGTTCTTGCTAGCGTGTAAATTGCACATATTGCCTTTTTGTTGCATTGGCCTGTGCCTTCTTTATTTTATTTATTTTATTCTGTTTATTCGGACTGATATTCTTTTACACCTTGATTTCTGAAGCTTTGGGAAGGGTCTGCGGGCATGGATTTGGGGGTTATTTTCTCTTCCTACTTACACATTTTGCCTCTTCCTTTCCTACTCTTATCCTCTCTTTATACCCTACTGTTTCTTATATTCGGAATTTTGTTTATCCGGGATGGGCTGCTTTTTCAGGTTTCAGAGCAAAAAAGTTCCACTCGCGAAAATTGCGTGTTTTTTTTTTTATTGTTTGTTAATAATCATGGGAGCTGGGATATAGCAAGTATATCGGCCTACGAAAGAGGCAATGGGGAATCGAAAATATGAGCTCCCCGACTAAATCTGTTCCGGGATCGAATTTTAAAGGAGAACTATTTCCTCGTTATATCTTTCTTTTATTTTGTTGGCCAGGCTTTTCCCATTGTAGGGGTTAACTTGCACTAACATTTTTGTCTGGAAATCTGGGAGAAAGCTGGGTGGGAGCATTTGCATTTCTTTTTTTATTTTCATTATTTTCAGTTTTTTTTTTTATTTCCTTCCTTTCTGTCCTTTCTTTCTTTCCTTCTTTCTTTCTGTATGTAAGAGGCTTTAACGGAGTGGAAATTCATATCTGGGTGGCAAATGGAGAAGAAAGGTGAAAGAAAAGAAAAGGCAACTGTATTTAAAATACCTAGTTTGTGATAGACACGAGAATGGCCAAATTCGGGTCCGATATTACTTTCCATTGAGTGATTTTATGCAATCGTCCTACGATCACCTTATTCATGACGACACATAAAGTATTGCCCTTTGTAGATCTACAAGGTACTGATCATGAGGTAGCTCACTTAGTACCAGAATATTATCCCATCACCAATCATCGCTCACACCGAAAGTCATACAATACGATTCTATAAGTGCTATTGAGGAAATTTGAACGACTCCAGCTCTCATGGAGATGAAATCGGTGCCAGAAACTTTGGATCAAGCCCCAGAGGACAGCTTGTTTATAAAATCGATGCTGGAGCCCGAACACCCACATGAATGAAAACCAGAGTAGTTACTCACGGGCTTGAAATTTCAGCAATTTCATGGGATATCACTCCCCTTGGGTATCCGCAGGCCGGGGAGATATGTACGTGTACCAGGTTCTTTGAGTTGTAGATCAGTCTGCGGGAAAGTTAGGGACGCCGATGCATTATGCAGCATTTGTGATGCCACTTTCTAGTAATAGAATCATGGAAACAGAGGTAATGAAAGCCCCGATATAGTTTTTCAAGTCTTTAGCTTCTCTATTGGAAGCGCAGTGATGAGGCTTCAAGTTCGAATTTGGTTTGAAACAATAATAAAAAGTATGGAGTTATCAGCTTACGGCAGCCTTTCTGGTGTTTTTGTGATGTGCATTTTGTTGTTGGAATTATCATTGATGCTACATAAGTGAATCCTGAGCCATACTAATTACAATCAACAAATATATTAGAACTTTTTTTTTTTTATATATCAAGCAGTTTATTCATTCTAGGTACAAAACTTTGCGTGCAGTCGTAGACTATGGCATAAAATATATTAGAACTACACTATGCTTGTTATACCCTCTGGCACTGGCATGAATCGAGAATAAAATTTATGCTCTCGAAACTGAGCCCTGATCGATCCTTCAACCCATGTAACCCGCAACGCTAATTTCGGTACCATCCACCCCAATTATAAATAGGGACATAATCGAAGTGAGTGCCGAATCGGGAAATAGCAGAACTTTGTTGGGCGCTTATCTCGCATATAGGTTTGTAACCCTTTGAACACTCATCGAAGTCTTATGAAACATTATTATAACCGAGAGGAAAAGGCGCTCTATAAGTCTGCGTTTCTAGTGAAGACTCCATAAGGCTTAGGTAAGATCCATATACATGTAGTTTTACGATTCGACACTAAAGCGTATAAGGATATATGTCATCTAGATCTGATGATCCCTTGTGGTAATCCCATATTACCATTCTCAGGGTTAGGTATCACTAGACGATCGAAGATACTAGAGAATGTGGTTGTTATTAAAGAAGCTCTGTACTTGAGTCGAGGAGAGAGAACTACTCTCCCTCCTCTCTCATTGATGCATCATCAATACAAGTAACTAAGAGCCAACCTCCCGGGTTACTTAATCCCTATATGCAGTTGGTGAACAGAAAACACAAGGACATCCGAAAGAAAGCGAGAAGTTAGAGCTAATGAGGCTTGTAACCTGCCCGGGATTTTAACTACCACAACCGCCCGCAGCATTTATTATAATGTGTCGTACCAGTGAACTGGATTTATAACTATAGCTAAGTATAACTGTATATGAATCCTTTAGGCTGCCTGAAAAATGCTGATCCTTTTAGTAAAGGCCTAACAAATTTCTTGAATTCCTAACCAAGCACTGGCACAGATACTCTATCCCAAAGTAAAAGGGTCATCATTGACGTACATCTTAAGAGATAGCCAGTTTTAAATTTCCTTGGTATTATCATCTTTACTCGTGTAGGCTTAACCCTGGCTGCTAGCGTCCGTCAGAGTTCCTACTTCTGAAGTAGCAAGACTATTTAGTATCGCGCGTCGCGCACCCGGGTCAGTCGCGCATTACAACCAATTCAATTGTTGCAACCAATCAACGTTGGCCAATTTCTATGGTGCGCGACTGTCCCCTCACACGCGGTATTTCTCTTCAAATGTATGATGGCAGTGCCATGATATCTACTGGAGATAGTTATTCTTTAATATGTCTTGAAGTGGATATGATCCTAGGAGCTGAACTACATAGCTTAGATCCTTTACTCTGTTTTACGCTCAAACTTCTATCAGAAACATGTAGAGGTATTTCCGACCTTGGGCTAAACAGCGCTCGCCACAGGCTCTTCACAGTCAAAAGAACTTGGAATGCAGTCTCACAGCGACCCACAACCAGAACCCCCAATGCCATACTGCCTGAAAGCAGGTTGAGCGATCATTTCCCCATAACTACATGTAACCAGTACCACGATGATGACTAAGCACACACTCTACAGGTTTGTCTCTCCTTAGTGCGATGTAAATGCGGCATCGTGTGAGAATACCTAGTTAACTCCACATGCTACCGGAAATACCGTAAAAAAAATAAAGGCGTATCACTACTGCAGTTAAGCATTATGCTGATGTAATTTCACTAATCTTTCTGGCGCCCTATCTACATGTAGGTACATGTAGGTTCATGTGCATGTACGTACATATTTTAGTTGGGCCCAATGTTGGACTGATATTCGATGAATAGCTTTACACTTGCTTACGAGTAAAAGAATTAGAAAAGTCACTCCATATAGATCATTCTTGGTGACTATTTGGCAATTGTCGCTGTCTATAACGATAGAGAAAGCCGTTTGTTAACACTCAAGCCTCTCGTTCAATGATAAAGAGTGATGGTTAAGTACATGTTTTTGGCCTTTCATTCCCCACATTTCTCCGGGCCACCTTACGCTAAAATTTCGTAACATCTTATTTTTCTCACCCTGAGCTCGAGAACAAATCTTTACCCTCCATGTTGGGGAGGTTGCGGAGCGACGGGAGTTCCAGAGTTTCTACCCACATCTTGGTCTACCAGCGTCATCAATGTATAAGTATAATTTAAAATACGTAGGCATGGATGGGGTGATCGTACCAAACCACGCCGCTTCCAATGCATTTCCAGGTTATAACGGCAGCCGAGATGACAGGATAGCTGGTGCTATTCTTCAAATATTAGACCCCCGAGATAAATCCAGTTGAAAAAGAAAACGGTCTTTGCATCGATGGTAAGGATTCTTGTGGAAGTTTAAGAGAGGATTGTATAGGGAACCAGTGTCTTTATAAGGCCTATAAATCTGCCTTAACAGGCCAGAATTTATCATTTAGCGTAGCTGCGTGGGGGGTATTCCAAAGTGCGCTTTGGCGGGAGTACAACAATGAGTGTAACCATTTTAAAATCCGAGATACACGCAGAAGAGTGCAGAGTCTTAATATGGTGAAATCACGTTAAACCACGGTTAGAATGAAAGTACCATATGTAGGAATAAGGCAGGATTTATTTCTTGGGAGCCCATCATGACTACACTGATGATAGCCAGATTTACCCAAATTTCCCTCTTGCTAATGTCGCCTAGAAGACACTGCTGTCTATTTACAAATACAGGATACAAAAGCGTATGACTAAAAGTAACCAAAAGAAAAGTTTAACAAGTAGAAACTCCCAGAAAAACAATACCCTAAAATGAATCTGATTGATGCAGGAGTGGAGTGCGATCGAAGATCAGGGGTGGAAGACCCAAACATCTAAAAAGAAACACGGTGGAACCAGAAAACAACCTTCGAAACCCAAACCCGCAGCCCAATTCAAAAAAAGACCCTACCCAAAACCTCCAAACATTTAAGGAAATGAACCGTTATACAGATATAAAAAACAGTAAGTGAACCTCTAGAAATCTTCATCGAATCGGATGCCGTTGCTCTCATCATCTTCGTCCTCGGACGCAGTATCTTTCTTGGTGGTGGAGGCCATCACACCAGCCTTCTGGTAGTCACCGACACGCTTCTCAAAGAAATTGGTCTTTCCTGCAAGGGAGATAGACTCCATGAAATCGAAAGGGTTGGTGGAGTTGTAGAACTTGTCATTTCCGAGAGATAGAAGAAGTCTATCCGCGACAAACTCGATGTATTGTTTCATAAGCTTAGCGTTCATCCCTAGAAGCCCGCAAGGAAGAGCCTCGGTCAAAAATTCTTGCTCGATCCCAACGGCCTCAGTGATGATGTCCTGAACAGCCTGCTTACTAGGACGGTTGTTCAAATGGTTGAAGAGAAGACAGGCGAAATCGGTATGAAGACCTTCATCACGAGAAATGAGCTCGTTGGAGAATGACAAGCCAGGCATCAAACCACGCTTCTTAAGCCAGAAGATTGAGGCGAAAGAGCCACTGAAGAAGATACCCTCGACAGCAGCAAATGCGACTAGGCGCTGAGCGAAAGTTGAATTCTTGTCCTCGATCCACCTGATGGCCCAGTCGGCCTTCTTCTTGATGCAAGGAATGGTATCAACAGCATCGAACAGGTAGGTCCTCTGCTTCTGGTCCTTGATGTACGTATCAATGAGAAGGGAGTACGTCTCAGAGTGAATGTTCTCCATCATGATCTGAAATCCATAAAAGCAACGGGCCTCGGGGATTTGGACTTCATTACTGAAGCGCTGGACGAGGTTCTCATTGACAATGCCGTCAGAGGCGGCAAAGAAAGCGAGAACATGTGAAATGAAGTAACGCTCATCATCGTTCATGCGGTTGTTCCAATCGTTGAGATCCTTTGAGAGATCAATCTCCTCTGCAACCCAGAAAGAGGCCTCGGCTTTCTTGTACATTTGCCAAATCTGGAATCGGAGAAATATGTTTAGTGGATAGTTACGACGATAGCAGAGGAATTGAAGAAACTCACGTCATTGTACTTGATGGGAAACAAAACAAAGCGTTGCTTATTCTCCCTAAGAAGGGGCTCATCGAGCTCAGGTTCGGAGGTCTCGACGGTCTTCAAGTCTTTCTTGGGACTGTCTGTGCTGACCTTCTGGAAGGATGAGGTCATGTTCTTTGCAGCAGTAATGTCGTCAACTTTAAGATTTGACATGGCGTTGGCAGCCTAGACACGGGTTAGTGTCAAGATTCAGACCCACGGACGCGTTAAGAGTGTTACTATGGGGATACGCACTTTCTTGGAAGGGGTCATCTGTGTAGTAGCCATTTGGGATTGTGAGGAAGGTAGGGAGTTGAGATATTGGTAAGTTTAACAGTGACGAGAAGGTGTAGGTACAAATTTAGAATTGAGTTGATGGTTGATTTATGTATCTATGGCAGGACGAGGAGGAGACACAAAGAGATTTTATACGAGACACTTGTATACCAAGAGATCAATCCAAACATGGTCAAGTTGACCAGCGCGTCTTCGCCAGCAACGGTCCCACCTGAATTCACTCAACGCGTCAATTTTTTTTTTTTTAGTGAATCACGCCTCGTCCTCCTGCAGCTTTTCCCTGGATGGACCAATAAACCAGGAGTACAATTTGGAACTTTCAGCGAATCAACGCCTGTTGAGGTTGCAAGGGGTAACCCAGTGATATTGTAACCCACCCCTTTTCGACCAGCCTGCCAGGATCGGAATTTATCTGATCGAAGGATCCGCTGATAATTATCCTGATCACCCTGACAACCCCGGTACTCTAGAAAAATCAACAAAGCGCGTCACGTCTCCTGGCTTTAGTATGCAGCGGGGTTCTGATAAAACTTCCTCTTCTAGAGTAACTTAATACCGGCACTAGCAGGTGCCGCATCATGCGTGTTAATGATTCATGAGGGGTCATATGTGGATTACTCTGCTAGGTACATACAATGGCATATGTGTCAAGATAAACCGTGTAAACCTCTGAAGAGTTGAGATAGGAAATCGATTCTAGAGTACATAGTGGGGTATAATTTTATCTACAGTACCACATACGATGTATACAGGCAGATCCACAAACGCCCTTATGTACTCTAGAGTACCTACTCTACATGTACTCTAGGTGCATCAGCTAATTGACGCTGAACGGGTTCTTATCGGTATGTAATCCTCTTGGGAAGTCTGAGTGAACCTGACAAACCCATGTTAGCTCCGTCGGCCCGGGGACGTAGTCCCGGCCCGGCAGGAAGCGCTGTATAATTTTTACACGTCCATTTATAATCCTACATCTGTCCACTTTGCAAAAGAACCTTCTCTACATAATTCTTCGGCAGCCTGCAGGGTAGCTCAGTTCGAGTTTCAACGTGCCTTTCACTAGGCCTAGCGAAGAAGACTAGGTATTCTAGAGTTCGACTTGCCAAAAACGTTCTATTAAGTAATTATAAAACGCGGGCTATTCCCATCACTTCCCATTGATTCAGACAGAAGGTGAGCAGAGGGGAATTCTATATCCATTTAGACTCCGCAGAAAACCTCTTACAAAGCCTGAAGGTATTGAAACCGGGCAAAGCCTCAGTCGCGGGCACATACTAACCTAGCCCGTCGGAGAGGTTTTTATGGCGGTTCACATATCTACAGTCGAATCCTGCTATTCCTTCGTCTATAACTGATGCTACCAGGGGAAACACTTTAAATAACTACTGCGGCTATATGTTATGCGTGATGTTGAATTCCCTCCAAGCATTAACTTGCAGCAACAGTTGACATACAGCAGAGGCAAGACTACATGTATTTATATAGAGCACAATTCTCTATATATAAAGTATATACGAGCCTAAATTAAATGAGATTTCAATACAATATCAGACTCTAAATACAGTACTAGATGGATTGCAAAGCTCAGGCAAAACACAACCAATTATAATCTCGTAAGGTTATCCCACAAGCTTACTCATCTACTACACGTTGTGGCGCTTGGCGCATCAATTATTTATCTAAGGACGTTTAGAGGACCAAAAAATCCGGAATATATTATTGCAGTCATGAAAATTGACGCAACCTCTACAGTCGAAAAACTCATTCTGTGATGTCTCGGTATCGGTTCGTGTGGTGAATAAACCGGCATATAAACCGTATAATCTGGTCTCCCAAACAAACCACGAGTAGCTTGTTTATTAAACCCAGTGGAAATCGAAGCGTCCTTAGATGATATAAAATACTTTACTACAAGCCCATAAAGTCATAAAACATTTACCTTAAGTTACTTCTAGAACCCGCCCATACTCAAAGGATAAATCAATATTACAAGTTGCTACAAGCAGTACTACCACGGAGTGATTAGTACTTATTCACACAACGTGCACTAACAATTGAAAGAGACAAGATGAAGTACTACATATGTGTATTAATCCCTACCTAAATAATAATTACATAAGAGACTCGTTGCCGTTTCAGCTACATATACAGAGCAAACCTAGTGGATATAAAGAAACAAAAAAAAGGAAAAATGAATAAAAAAAAAGACATTAAATTATCGTCCATAGCCAGTACTATCCTCCCTCAATCCATCCAGTATTATCACCACCTTCATCACTTCACAAATTAATAGAAGGAAAATTACAAGATTTAGACAACTCTGTTAGCTTGGGTGCTGTTAAACACAGGCAAATGAGTACCGGGCTGCTGGTTCAAGGCGTAACCACCAATCCTCTGGTTCGCATCGTGTTGCTGCTCCGCAGCGTACTTATCCCCAAAGCCCGTGGCCCCATTGCCGTAGCCCACCGATGACCCATTGAGATAGGCATCCACACCACTAGGATGGTACCCACTGTCCCTAGAGGTGCTCAAGCTCGCCGTCTCTCGTTCCCTCAAGCTCCTTCTCTGTCCGTGCGGTGACTTCCTCGTGATTGCCTGCGGCTGTGGGACCCCCGTCGTCGGCGACGCCGAGCCAATGTTGAAGACATCGCTCTGCCACCTGTCACCGCGCTGGGCAAGCTCCTTGTAGTGGGTAGCCCTGGTGCTGATGCCGCCTGGCAGCGAGATGTTCTGGAACATGCTGTCCTGCTTTGTGACGGCCATGTTGACCTTCTTGTCCTCCGTCTTTGCCGCGACCTGTTCCTTGCGCTTGATCATCTCGCGCTGCATGGCCTGGTAGTAGCGGTTGTAGATGTTCTGGGCGTTCTCGGGGTCGGGGTTGTTCTTGAGGTCCGTCTCGATCTTCTTCTGCTCCTGGTGGATGCGGTAGCACAGGGCGTCGAGCTGGCCGAAGGTGTCGCGGATCTGCTTCTCGAGCACCTTGGTGAGGGCCGGCTTCATGACCTTGAGCAGGAGCGGCTTGAAGATGTTGAATATCATCTTGTGGTTGGACTGCTTCAGCTTAATGGTCATGTTGGTGAGGCTGACGTGCACGTTCTCGACCTTGAAGAAGCGGGCGCGGTCGTGCTTTTCGGCGGTCGCTAGCTCGAGCTTGAAGGAGAAGCCTTCGCCGCCGAGGAAGATGTCGGCCACACCGATGTCGGTGACTGAGGGGAAGCCTTGCTTTCTCTTGATGTAGTAGGAAACGTCTGTTCACATGGTATTAGTATCATTGATATCAGGACGAAGTATTGGGGTAAAACTAACCTCTGAGATCGCACTGGATACCGGATGCTGAGACCATGGCACTGTGCCTCTTCTTGCTAGCAACAGACTTGCGCCCAAACCTCATGTAATTGTCATTCCCGATCTCCAAAACATTAGGCATCAAGTTGTCGCTCTCAATGACCAAGTTCTCCACGACCGCGTCCATCATCGGGTCGCTGTACTCAATCCTGGGGATCGGCACATATCTGATATTCTCAAAGACCTCGGGGATGATGACCTGGGTTACATCCTTCACGAGATGCTTCTTGAACACGGGCTTTCCATTCTCATCGTTTCCAAGGTCGTTGAACAACTTCTGCATGGCCTCGCCGAACCTCTTGTTGTCCGGGTCCTCTGCGAACTGCTCCCCGAGGAAGCGGAACTCGTTGACGACGCGGTCGGTGTGGTCGCGGTAGCGGTCGCGCAGCAGGAAGTTGCCCTGGTCGTAGAGGCGGTCGTAGCGGTCGTTGGACTCGTCGCGCATGATGTATCCCTCCTCCTTGAGGCAGGTGCGGATATACGAGTTGACACCGCGGAACCACTCCTTCAGCTCCGGGTCGCGGTCGGCATCACGGTAGACATCGTCAATGGCCTCAAAGAGGTCGTCGGCACTAGTGTTGTTCGCAAAGCGCTCAATGATAGATCTAAAGTACTTCTCAGCGCTGACGAGATGCGAGTCCTGGCGCGCACTCTGGACCGTGCCGGTGCCGTCGCGGGCGAGTGACTTCCCATGACCCGAGTAGTTCTCGGCGAGGCGCAGCAGCGTGTCAATGGCCTGCTGGTAGTCCTGGTGCGACTGGATCTCAACCACCATCTTCTTGAGGCGGAAGATGACCTGCTCGCGGCGCTCCTTGGGCATCTTGTTGCTCATGTACCCCCTCGTGCGGTCCCTGTACTCCCTCACGCGCTGCTTGTGCTCCTCGGGCGTGTTCTCGCTGACACGGTCCCTCAGCTCCGCTGCACCAACCCTCAAACCCGCGGCGGCATCGACGCCGCTCTCCGTGCCGTAGCGCTGGTCGTGCGCAACGCGGTCGGCGGTCTGCTGTGTCTCGCGCGAGTTGAGCGGGTCGGCGGCGGCATTGGCGGTCTTGGCGGTTTCGCGCAGGTCGCTGCGGTCGAGTGGCTTGTTCTTGTTGAACTTGTCGCGGAACTGGCCCTTGATGTTATCCTTTGACATGTTGGGGGCGTCGTGCCATGTGTGGTCGGGGGCTGGCTCGTCGATCTGGCGGAGCTGGTCTTCGCCGGGGCGGACCTTGCCGGCGGCCTTTGTAGCCGAGTCGCCGGCGATGTCGCGCATGAGTACTACGCCGTCATTGAGTAGCTTGCGGAATTGACTATGGAGAGGGGAGTCAGTATGTTTTTTTTTAGGCTGGCATCATGGATTATCACTCGGTGGAGGAACGTACCCGTTGGTGATTACCAGCTCTCCTAGTACTCGCAGTCCGGCCTTTGCCTCCTCTGCGTCCCTAGCGGCGGTGTCTTTTGATACTGGCGCATTCGGTGTGCCGGCGTCGGGACCGCCCTTCTGGCCAAGCTGTGTGGTGGAGTAGATGAACTCCTGGATTGCCTGGTCGTGGTTCTTTGTGAGGAGGAGACGCTTCGCCTCCTCGACGACGGCGCGGAAGTCGTTGAGGATTACCTTGCCCTCGTCGGAGAGTTTAGGGTTGGGGTTGCGTAGTTTGGGGTGGGAGGAGAAGGAGCTGAGTGCGGTGTCGATCTGTGAATTTGAGGGGAGCTTGCCGGATGCGAAGCCTGGGGTTTGTTAGTACTAGTGAGGAGCTGTGATGGATGTTTATGCATACCTTGGAAGATGCCAAACAGCCGGAGCTTGTTCTCAATATCGGCTTCTTTTACTTTTGTGTCGACGGGTCGATTTACGGATTTGCTCTTCATGGTGGGCTATGTGTTGGGGTGTGGCAAATCAGTGGTAGTGGAGTAGTAATTGGATTTTGAGTATTGAGTATTGATTGTTGTTGGGTGAATCGATATTGGTATTGATGATTATTTGATTAATTTGTAATAGCAGTTATCGTAGTAATAGGTTGATGATATGGTATTATTGCGAGATATGCAAAACAAAGCACAATTCTCAAATATCGGGGTAATTTTCGTAGTTGTGTGTAGTGAGGATGGTTGAAAAGAAAACGCATTACTGGAGGCGGCGATTAACACCTTAAGTACAATCTACAACTTGCGTCTTCCGCAGCCTCCATTTCCATCTCTTGCGTGCAAAAAGGCCAAAAACAGGGCATCAACATCGATGTCATGTCGAGTGTTTTTTCCTCTGGTTGGTTGGAATTGCATTTTTTCATGTGGATATGGTGGATATGGTGGAGTCCCCCAAGACAGATATTAAGCAGTGCTGCGCAATCATGACGGCATCGCTGTCTTGTCTGCACTCGCTCGCCTATGCAGGCCCTCTCCAAACGTTGGGCCAGAGGGAAAGCAATCAAGCAATCAAGCAATCAAGCAATCAAGCAATCAAGCAATCAAGCAAGCAAAAACTATTGCTTGGGGAAGTGGGGTGGGAATCATTGGCTTGTCGATCACTTTTTGCGTGTTATGGCTGGCTGTCTTTGTCTTTATCGACTTCCAAGCTTGATTCCGGGTTTTTGTGGTGAGGGTATGTAGGGTTAGGGGGCATTAATTGGAATACTTACTTCGATGATGCGTTGCATGCGTCACGACGAGGCGCGTAGGGTGGAACTTGCCGCTACCTGGCCACTTTATCTTGGAGAGGATCTTGGCTGGTTTGGGGGGGTTGCGTTACTCAGAAGAGCTGGTTGTGGACTTACCCTGCCTGTGCTCTGCTCTGCTGGTTGCGTGCTTGGCAGAGTCACCGGCTGGTTGACAGTTGTTGTGCCTGTTTGTGGACGCTGGTTGGTTGCAGCCCGTATGTTACATGTACATGGATGTAGCTCTGCTCTACCGTCAGCCACTCTAGCCTCTCTGGGGAACGCTGCCAGACGGACAAACGTGATGATCGCGTCTCTCCCACGTTCTGCCTCACGCCCCCACAGAACCGCGACAACGACAACGACTACGACAACGACTACGACAACGACTACGACAACGACGCAAGTGGCGTTTGCTCAACCAGAACAGAACGACTAGCTCCCTTGCCTGTAGATTTGCTTGCAAGTTACATGTAGATATCTCAGATATCTGCGTTCAACCAATTCATCCTGCTGTCCTCACAGAAACAATCATCACACTCCAACACTCATCCCCCCCCACGGCCTGCATCCCACTCCCACTAGCACCGTCCCATTAAACAGGACCATCATCGCCCAAAATGGTGCGCCCCACTAAACGCAAGTTGAAAGCGTACCAATCAGCCCTGAATCTCCCCGCAGGTGCCCCTGGCCCTGGTTCCCGCCCACCACGTGCTCCAGTCCCGGTTCCTGACGATGAAGATGCACCACCTCCTCCCCGCCGCCGTGCCCCACCACCACGACCACCTCCCCCGCCGCCGCCGCCGCCCAGGAGAACCTCGCAGAGGCAGACAAAGCTCAAGCAGGAGCCGCAACCAACACAGCCCGAACCGAAATCCGCTACCAAATCCGCTACAAAAGCCGCTACAAAAGCCGCGCCAATACGGAAAGGAAGAGGGAAAGGCAAGGCAAAGCAAACACAGCTCCAGCCTGGAAATGACGATGAGGATGATGCGCTGGTCTTTCCTAGCGGGAAGAGCTTTGCGGTGGTTATTGATACTGGGCCCGCGAGGCGGAAGGAGCTCAAGAGATACGTGCCTATGGTTATGTCCGAGGACGATGAGGACACACCAAGGCCGAAACGGGCGCGGAGGGAAGACAATGGCAAAGGCAAAGCAAGGGAACCAATTGAGATAGATAGTGACTATGGCGACGATGAAGACGAAGATGAGGCCGTCATTACTTCCGGGCGCAAGAGAAAGGACAAGGGTAAGGAAAGAGCGCTCGTTCTCGAATTGGACGAAGAGGAAGAAGAGGACCTGAAGGAGGATCTGGCCTTCATTGCGCCAAAGCGCCGTAAGCTCCCTGCACACCTTTCCCCCGACCCACTCAACTCCCACGGTATGGCCCATCTGACAAACCTCTAGACGTGCTCTCAACCCGTACCCGCAACGCCGGCTCCGCTCCCAAACTCACTCCATTCCAGAAGAAACTCAAAGAGCTCAAAGCAAAGCGTGCCGGCATCACCATTACCGATAGCGAGTCCTCCGAATCTCCCCGCGCCGCCCTTTACGACACCGACCCCTCCGACGCCTCCGGCGAAGAAATACCCGAAGAAGACGGCGAAGAAGACGAGCCCCATTACCCCCGCGCCGACGATGACCTCGACAACGAATCCTGGATCATCTCCGACGACGAAGATGCCACAGCGCTCGGACATCCTGACAACCAGGTCCCCATCGAGTACACGCACCGCTCTCACCAGCCCCCGCGCGAGAACTTCAAAGTCGTCTGCCTCTGGATGGTGCAGTACCTCCTCAATCCATCCTTCCCTATCGACGACCCCATCTCGCAGTTTGCCATCGCCGCGCTCGACCGGCGCCTCGAGAGCATGGGCGGCAGCGTGCTCCAGTCCGCCGCCTGGCAGCCCGAGTTTATACGCGCGATGCGCGCGCGCCCCGACTTCCACTCCAGGGTCTGCTCGGAGGGCCCGCAGAGGCCCACCTGCGAGGCGTGCCACATCACGAGTCGGCCCGCGGCGTATGTCGTGTATTTCACGGGCGCGCGGTATGACCGCGAGACGTTGGACGACCTGTCGCCTAGCGATGCGGAGAATAGCGAGGATAGCGCAGGGTTCGAGATTCCGGCCGAGACTAGGGACTTTTTTGTGGGCCGCTACTGCCACGAGAGGGCGAAGCTGACGCATATGTTTATGCACTGGAAGAAGTCTCTGAGGGTGGCGATGGAGTTTGCGTTGAAGGGTTTGGGATATTTTGATGAGAAATGGCAGAATAAGGCGGCGAAGATGAGTATTGAGGGTGAGCATATGATTCCGGCTTCTGTTTGTTTTTTTTGTTTTTTTTGGGGGGGGGGGGGTTGGGCGGACAGAGAAGTGGGCTAATGGCGACGGGTGGGTCGTAGAGCGCACGAGATGGGCAAACCAGGTCACGGACGATCTCGAGCCAGAGATTAAGGCTCTCTGGTACGATCTCAAGCGGAGCCTGACGCAAGCGGAGACCAATATGGTGAGTTCGCAACCAGCCGGCAAATCTCTGTTACTAACAAACTCTCAATCATATAGGCGAATCAGGAGAGAGGAGGATTCTGGCTTAAATAAGAAGCAGAAGGAAAAAATATATTGTTACCACTGCCCCCATCCCATATATCCAGAGATGGTGCTCGTAGAGCTAGCAGTAGTCTTCTTTTTTTTGTCGTCTGGTGGTAGGGGTTGTGCTTGTGTTCCGTTGTGGCAGCGATTTATAGTAATATTCGGCTTTCTCTTTGCTATCTTTATTTTTCTTCTTTCTAGCTGGTCTGGCCTGTTTATTATCCTCTTTCTTCTGCTCTCCTGCTGCTCTCTGCTTCCTTCTTCTCTACTTCTGCGTATCTGGCGTTTTATTGCGGCGTTATACATAGCTCTAGTTATTCCTCCCCACTTCTCTGGTATTAATTTATGATAAGAGAGAGGGCATGATGTCTTTTATTACGAGCATAAAAAAGCTTATCTGACATCTATATCATTCATCATTCATCATGTAGCTCTAGCTGTAGTTGGTTGTTAAGAATATGGGATGTTAAGGTCTATATGATTTATGACCAGAGGCCTAATTATTCTGCTGTGGGTTGGGATTTGGGTAGGGTCGAATGTTGTGGCTTTTGCGGTGAGCGGTGGGGTTTGGTGGAGGTTTGGATGATTGGGGGTGTGGTGGAGATGGGGTTGAGGATGAGGATGAAATTTCAATGGATTCTCTAGAGATGAAATTAATGAGGCCAAGATCAGAAATTCTTATCCTTATGATGGATATGTGATATACTCTTATGTTGGGTGTCGTATCTATAACGTACCAAATACAGAAAGAGGATGCTGCTATGAAGTAATTAGCTTACATGTACTCGCATTTTAAATATGTAATATTTGCGCAACCAGCAATACACACAGAATCCCGAGAGCTTTCCCATCTCCCCTGAAATTACGCATCCCTTATCTAGATACCTGAAAGACTCTACAGGCCACTTTTAGGCCATATCCATAAAGAACGAGCCCTGAAGGCGAAGGGTCTTTTTATTGCTTTCCTCTCCACCTTTACCAGTATCTCAATTAGGCCAAGAATTGGAAGCATGAATCTTCCTTATTGAAATTATACTATACTTGGTCGTTGCAGTTTTGGTATAACTATGGGACTCATATGACCATACCAAACACAATTCTAACCACGGGGGATAGGTCCATACACGACGCACGGTGACCGGCAGTACTAACTGGGCCCGGGGCATATCTGGATGTTTAGAACATGATGAACATCGAGTGATGATCTATGATCTAAATCATGTACATAGGCTTATTTATAAAGCTCGAGCCTCAAACTTTGTATACTTAACTCCATAGATCTATATACTAAATAGAAATGAAATGATCGGTAAATAATGCGTATATATAAGTATTTATAATCTGTTACATGTTTGGAAATACCAGTGCATAGGTGCAAGATACTTATTTCCCGGTCACATCACGGTGTCAGATCATCATGGGTAAAGTCACACAGTGATCGCACCATTCCAAGCATATGTGGTTGTAGGCGCTATCAAAGCTAGGGTACATGTAGTACTAAGTACATGTATGTTTTTCTTCTTTTATTCTCGTAATTAGAAGCGCCTAAATATTTTCCACACTGGTTTGAGGAGTGCGGGTGATAATCCATGTCTCGGATTCGAAGGGGATAGGCAGTATGTATATTCTCCTTGTTTTATTTCAGCCCTGAAGATTAATTATTATAAGTAGTGTTTCAAACCGTTAACGTGTCTACGGGTTCTACAAATACTGCCGCACGGGATGGATAAGCCTGGGTGCTAAGCTAACTGATGTAATAACTGCAGAAAGCAGTCGCATCGAGACTGAAACTTATTCAACGCTTTCCCCGTGCGTTGGAAATGATATGAGTGGAGGTAATGAGCGGGTCAGGATATCAAACCTATGCCGTTTTTTTTTTTCCCGGTAATAAAATCACTGCTAGTGATGGGAAATAAAAAACTGCGGGCCAAGGCAAGTCGCGATAGGTACTGCTGGTAGATGAAGCCCGGAACAAGGTACCTACTCGTTACAGTATATCGCTTCGGAGACATTAGACACAAGCTATAAAAACCTAGTTTGTTGTTGACTGGTTGTGGAACGTATAATAAGATAGCCATTAAGCATATTCGCAAATCTTAGCTTTGAGACGTTTCATGATACCAAATGCCAAACTCCCATGCACCCTGAAACCAACCGGCGGGTATGATACACAGGGCATGAAACCAAAAGTTTTATTCCCTGCATAATTTTCCGCATACCCTCAATCTATATCACATGCCCCCAATCATGACTTTCCTCTCTTCTTCTTCTTCTTATTTTTCGACCCCGTGTCTACTGTCAGCGGCGTAGCCTGCCCTGAAATCGGCGTTCCTGTTGCCGATGTGACTGTGGAAACTAGTGTAGCATCTACCGGCGTATCTGTACCCCGTCCAACCCAATTAGCCATCCAGAATAACTCCCTGCCAAATAACGTTGTATTTTATCATTACCGGGCACGATTGGCTCAGGCACATTGGCTTGCTGTCTTCCTAAGCGGTTGAGGCCTGCGATCATCCGTCCTACAACGGCGATCTTGCAGGTTCTAAACTTAATGACTGCGCCTGACACTGGATCATAGGTCTTGATTGTAAGTTTTCCTTTGCCGGATGCGGCTGCATGGTATGTGGTTGTTATAGTCTGCACTGCGGTCAATAATTGCAAGAGCAATGGAAATGTAGAATTGGCATCATACAGCAGATGGACGAGCTGCTAGGAGCCGTAATGACTCGTCTACAAACTCCTGGGGGGTGGTGGTTATCTTCATTTTGAATCCGATGCGGGGGAGAAAGACGGCCCCACGAGTTGTTTGAAGTGGGTTTAACGGTGGATGAGAGCTCTTGCTGACCTGGACAACCGGGTAACGGAATAATGTGGGGATTTGAGCCTCAACTTTCCCCCTGGTGAGCTTCTTAGCTACGGGAAACACCCCCCTTCCCCACTCGACGACTGCAGCGAGTATAGATCCATGCATGGATAGAGAATATATCTCGGGTTTGGTGCATCGTCTCAATGATGTCGAGCTGGCGGTTTTATTATGCTTGGTTGCGGACAAGCATTGCATCCTGAGCACTGAGGGACAATGTTTACACCTGCTACAAAGACAGCTAGAGCTGGTAAGCTGGAGCTCTCCTCAGGTGCTTGCTGCGTTGGTTAACTTAAATATGCATAGGCCGCGATAAGTGTGTTTGGCCTTTCGACAACAGTGGTTCACTGCGCTCCGGAGACCAGCTTGGACGATTTCGCAGAGGCCCTTCTGTTGCCGGATGAGACCAGAGCGCGGTCGACCTCGTTCAGGGCATCGCCAGTTCTATCCCGCGAGGTTATTTACAATAATCTTGCTTCAAACATGCAGTGTTCTAATACTACACCTAGGAATCTTATTATGGATATCGATCGCGCTCAAACACCCTGCGGAGTCAATCACAAGGCACACAGGAAGAGTTTATGAATGGACGAAAGATTGCGAATATAGTTATCGCAAGGGACTTAGATTTAGCAAATCCCCAAGTACAAGCTCAAGCGTTAGAGGTATGCCCTCTCATGAGTCTGAAACCCTAAAACTCAAGCCAACTAACTCCTCACAGCTTATGAGGACAAGGCAATTCTCAACACGTAAAGGCGCTTTTGAAGTCCCGGAGAGATTTTTATTCATCGCTATGCTAGTAAAATCTAGTGAACCTCCAACTTTAACAAATCATTTGGTTTTGCACCCACTCTATGGCTTTATACATGACTGGAACTGATTGTGTACAAGCGTGACCATTTCTTTATCTCGCACTACCACCCTTCGGAAGAAGGATTTCCGGAAGATGTGGAGAGGGAGGTAGCAGAAGCAGAAATGGAAGTGGAAAGATCAGACAGCGACTCCCTGGCTTCAGTTGTTATACGCAAACTCTCTACGACACCGCCGTTACGCCGAGATTCGAGATTTCCCCCATCTGGAAATGGTGTTTTGGTTTCTGCGGCTGTAATGGAGAGCCTCAAAGCAATGGCAGAAGACGTTACTGTTAGTATAGAGATTAAGAGGCATATCATTGATATCGTCGTCTTTATAAGAAATCACAGAGCCGTTGCAGGAGGCGTATCGGCAAGAGCAACCAAGGATTTTGAGTTGCTTGTCAGGTACTATTCTCTGTTCTCTGCTGACAATTACATTGCAAGTTTGAAGATGTATTAACTGCAATGCAATTTAGATGTCTTTCGCCACTGCATGGCTTGGATTTCGCAACGCCGTCGCTGGTTAGTTTAGCCCTCTACAAAGTGTACAACCACCGAATTGAACTTGTGCAGAAGCCAGAGGGCGAGAAAAGCAGTCTCTGGGGCAGTAAAGCAGAGGCGATAGAGGCGTACTTAAAACACATTGACGTGGAAGGTGTTCTGGATGAAGTGGCTACAAGTGTTAGAGTACCAGTATAATTCCAGTATAGAGACTTCCCATTCCGACAATAATACATTCTTCTAGACGTGACCCACTGTGTGACAGACCATCGAATCAATTGATCCTCAGGGGGGGTTGAGTTTGAAATATTGATGTAAATACCAATAAAAACCCAATCGCATTACGACATAGACCACTTGTCAACCTCAAGCAGGGCTCGGGAAGACCGGCGGGGACTTTCCCAGGTTGTCGGTTCTGCAGGGGCTCGCGTGGGAGGGCTGTTTGTGGCAGCGGGACAAGCCGAGCGCCGGACAGCTAGCGACCCTTTTTCGTGGCACTGTTTCGTTTTTCACTTCACCACTTTCTCTTATCGCAGCACCAGCACCCATACCCCCCATACCAATCCTGGGGCTATCTATCGCTGCTGTAAGCAAGTACTATGTAGGTACTTTACTGGGCTCTGGGCTGCTGCCTATATGGCCGCCGTGAACTGTGGATTGGCAGTCAGCCAGCCAGACGGATCAAGGTAGTCGAGACGCGGGAATTTTTAACTCGAACGCGGCTACTCCTGGCCTCCTTCGTGGCTCCTAGTACACTACAGTACTTCTTCTTCTTACCTACAAATAATAATAAAATAACACCCAGACAACAGGTGCATGTTGTAGGTATTTTATCTATTTATTTACCGGCGAGTGCGGGCACTTATCTTGCATTCCGCTGCTGTCCCCTACTGACGGTAACCATTCCGTCGTTGCCAGTACCGTACCATACCATCGTGCGTGCTCTACGTGAAGAATCGCATCAACTTAAACAGCGCTCTTCCCACTCCCCCCTCCAAAATCCTTACCAATCGCCCCCAAGTAATGTCTAGATACAGGCTTCCTGGCGCAGCAACGATCCCAGTTTTACCTACCGACGGTCGAGTAAAAGTCCTTGCCCATCTTTTCGAGCCCTGCGATGCATTGAATACTCTTGCGCTGGAGTACCTGGCCACTGGGCCGTTCGATAACTATGATGAGGTTATCACTTTGATCAAGCAACTACTTATAGACCTCAAAGACACCGATTCGCCGTCGAATACAGCCTGGCTGCTGAAAATTCTTGCAGCACATCCAAGGTTGGGGGAAAAGAGGATCGACAGCGAGCATTCGAGGCTTGAGCAGGCCAGTCTCACAGCGGAGAGTGAGGAGGAGGCGATCAAGCTGAAGGCCCTGAATAAACAGTATGAAGAGACGTTTCCTGGTCAGTTCATAGCTCTTTTTTGTTTTATTTACAGACCCCCACTCCCTATATTGAAATATTTGTATTGGAAGCTGACGAATATTGCTTCTTTTAGGTTTGAGATATGTGTATGTTACCCCTCATCATCTCTCTCTGATGGTTCATCTTGGCTAAACTTCTCTCGACACAAATAACAGCGTTTTCGTCAATGGCCGTAGTAGGGCACTTATTATGGAAGATATGGAGCGAAGAATCGCTCGAGGAGATATTGAAGTCGAGAAAACAGAAGCAATCAACGTGCTCCCCGCCCTTTCCATCTCCCCCTCTTCAACCTCCTCGTTATATTCCTGCCCCACTATGCCCAGCTTCTTCTCCCAAGGTAACCATAAACCTACTAACATACAAATCGAAAAAAATGCAGGCAATGTGCGATATTGCAAGGGACAGAGTCGACAAGCTCCTTCCGTCATAAACCCAGATGCCAAACCAAAGGACAAAAATCCGACCGCCACATACCATGAGAAATGACAGAATTACCAAAATAAAAAAAAATAAAGAAAAGAAGAAAGAGAAAAATATCCCGACAAACCCCCTCCTAAAACCAAAGAGAGAAATATGAAAGTTCATTGTACATTCCCGCAAAATCAATAAGAATCACATACCCATTTCTCCAATACTCCGCTTCTCCAAAATGAAATCATAACCACAAACAAAATCCCACCGAACATGATTATTATTTTTGTTTTTCTAACCGTTAGTTTCTCCGTCACGCATGCACTTCAACTTTTATATACCCAGCCCCATGACACGACGCCGGTATTCCAGCTCGGTTTCGCTTGGTGGTGTTGGAGGACGATGATGCTTTGGTATACCATATGGATCTATGTACTCTGTCAGACTTGAGGCATCTCCACAAGTTTTCTGCATGATTGTACCTTTTGATTTCCGTGGCGTTTTCATTACATGTGACCCTTGGACTATTGGGGAATTGGACTGGGCTACGCGATTTTTTCTTGTGTTCGATTTTGCGTTGGCAGCCAGTTTTTCTCTGGGAAATGACACAAGGGGGAAATGTCAGATTCGCTCATTATCGGCCATAATCAAAGAATATATCAAGTTCATGATGGGTTTTTCAAGCAGGGGGTTTGGAAGAAGTTTTCTATTGTACCTGTACTGTTGTCTGGCGATTTCAACCTGTCGTTCCTGTGCCGCTCTCGCAGCCATCGCATCTCGTTTTATTTTATTCAGAATCGCTGCCTTTCGCAGAACATGCCTTGAAACGGCCCGAGTTTTCGCCCATAATGCTACCCGAGAACAGTTTCCCCGATCGAGAATGTTTGTCGGGGGAATGGCAAATGGCTCGCTCAAACGGGAGGTGATTAATTTTAACCGTAGCCGCCGCTTCTTGTTGTAGTCACGACAGTCTTTGTCGATGCCATCGACATCGGCAAGCGGACGAGCTCGTTTTCGAGGATACGTTGAAGACGGCGTTAAACCTGACCATGAATACGGTGCCCGCGCCGTAATGATTGGAGGAAGTGGGAAGGAGAATGCGACTGGTGGAACGGGCACTGAGGTAAAGGTAATAAAGGGATATGGTGTTTCTGTTTTGGGGATCGTTGATGATAGTGGTGATTCTGTTTTTAGTGATTGTGGATGTGGTGAAGAAGCCTCGCGATCAGTATGGGATGATGATTGCTCCATTACAGTGATGTTGATTGTTGATGATTCTCTTCTCTCTCTCTTTCTCTCTCTGTCTGTCTCTCTGTCTATCTCTCTTTTTCTCTTTATCACATTCAAGTCAGAAAAGATAACCCCAGTCTCCAGTACTGCTGCTCCTTGTCTGTACGAATAGCAGATATAATAAAGCTTGATTGATGATGGTTGATAGCTAGCTGTCCAAGGCGTGTGGGGAAGGTTGCGTGCAGGACAAGAAAAGGCACACAGGTCGCGGCAAGTTCAACCCACGGCAGCCTCACGTACTCTTAGGGTCCTCAAGTGCCCAAAGATCTCCTACACATGTCGAGAGTAGCTTTCAGAACACGGGTAAGAGAAGAGGGGGGTCGTGTGCCCACATTTCCCAGGGTGTCTGTGTCCTCCGAGAATCGCCCCCAAGCCCCTTGGTACCCTGTCCTCGTTGGCCCAAAAAATTTTGGTCGGCATTCGCGCTTATTCACAGCCTGCATAGAAATCTGAGACAACTAGCATCCGTGCTCTGGAGTAGGTGAGTTCTTTTTTTTTTTTTTTTTTTTTACGGTTCGGTATGGATACAGGAAAGAAAAAGGTCCACCAAGTTGTGGGATGTGCATTACGCTCCCAAAAAGGAAAAACATAAGGCTTCTGAGCGACGATTTCTGACCTGGGAATTAAGGACTGCAGAGGATTTGCTTTTTGGGTTCCACCAAGCTCAGAATTGAGGGGCGGAGGAGCACTTGCTTAGAGGGAGAGGGGTTGATTTTCAGGTCTCGAGTCCATCATAGTCGAATGGGTCAAGCAGTAGTTGAGGAGTGGAGTACCTACATAGGTACTCCAGAATACTCTACAAAACCTCCACAACTTTGCATTGCAATGCAACCTAGAAAAATAAAATATATATAACGAGGGTCATTGAATGGCGCGACTCCTGTAACTGCGGTACGTGCATCTCTTGACTGGGGGGACAGCTGTTGGCTACTGTACTCATATATTTGAGTGTGGAGACGCGGCAGGTAGGACAGAGACATCGCAAGGCAATCATAGGTTGGATGCCACGATATTTCGGGTTCTGATCATTAGATTCAGCGTGATCGAGCGGCCGCTCGCTCGCGTGGTAAGGGTGCTGGATTTTCAATATCAGATATGTTCAATTCTGGGGTTCCTGCAGCACTTTCTGTTTTGCCTTCTAAGTAGGTACCTAGGTATGTACATATGTCGACAAAGCGAAACAAATTTTTACCCACATGATGGTACTTATTCGATGGTAGGTACCAGGGCCCAGACCTACAATAACTTTAAACAGATGTCAGGTTGGCTTGTACTTTAGAGTCGATATGCGAAGAGCATCTCGGTTCATCCGAATTCTGGCGCTCAAGATTAGCGGCGGGGCAAGCGAACAAGGTACTCTAACGAACTGCCGAACATGGCAAAGATCGGCTCTAAAAAGTGGTAGTACTATATCTAGAAATATGGAGAACACCTATGACCATGGTTTAGAGTAGGTAGTAGAGTACTCGCGACGGGCATGAAGTACCCGAATATGCAGCTGCAAGTTTTTGGTGTATTTTTGACTTCTACTCCAATGGAAATTGCAGATTAGGACGTGCATTTTCGGGTACTTGTTATCTGCTGCGAGTAGATTACTGTATGCACGAATAGGTACTCTAAGTATTATGATACATTTTGCTTTTTACCCGCAGAGCGAATTCTACCTAGCTGGGTAGGTAGAGTAGGTAGGCAGGCCATAGAGTACGGCGTGAGCTTTGATCAAATGGCCATCCCCGGTGGAAGGGATATCGAATGATACAGTTTACATACTGCAGGGCACGAGCAGGCAATGATGTAGGCCCTACATATGTGCTCGAGGAGGTGTCCAGAAGTAGTAATCTTGTACCGTTTGCTTTATTGAGTTCCACGGTGTCTAATTTGGAATCAACTTGAGACACGCAGGAAAAATAAGAAACTCTTTAATGGAATTACCAATGATGCAAAGGATAATGGTGAACCATCTCCGTGGACATCTAGGGACTCTTGGAAAGCGGAGCAGAATTTGCACCTACATCCTGTCATTGACACTTAATGCTTCAACTCAGCTGCAGTATCATGAATCAAAAAATCATGATGCATCGCTTTATCTGGTCTATGTATCTCTATAGTAGGAATAGGAAGTATCAGGGCTACCAAGATCCAATTTCGGAGTAAATACTCTACTGAAGGAATCCCAACAAATATGAACAAACCACCTCCCACTTCAGGATGTCAAATAGCCTTATGGTTAGAAATTCTAACTCGCTACGAGCTCCACACTGACACCCATACCGACATCAGCCCAAATCGCAACGGTTCATTCTTCAGCAGACAACAAACCCTATGTAGATCTACTGTATCTTAAATGTGGTGTATCCAGTCTAAACTATTTATGACAAGCAACCTTTCCGGGTTTTGGATCCTTGCTGTCGATGATACACATTTGCACTGATGTCCACTTGCCCACTGTTCTCACCGCTGTGCACGGCAAACACAACTAGTGCTGCACATTTTGACGGCTTGATAACATTAAGGCTCGGCAAGCTAATTTTCTATGATCCCCCGTCGCTACTTGAAAACATTGTCGACGTTCACTGGTTAACTTGTGACGGACACTGGATTCTTAGGGATTAAACCAAAAAGAGGAGATACATAGGACGGCTAAGCTCTTTCTCATTGGCACAAACTCCCTGTCCGCTGGCACACCGTGAACGACAGTAGGAGTCTCACGTCTTGTTAGCCAATGTATGCAGCAAGAAGGCTTGGCGAAAGTGTTTATCCGAGTGATATGTGGTGCACGAAACCTTTCTGCTTGTCATGTTTGTCATGTATAGATGAGTTACGGATTGGTCGAGGTCGTATGCCCAAACTTGTTTTTATAGTTGTAGATACTTGAGTGGGGACTTATTTATGATTTCTAAACGCCCTTGACATCGCTAATCATTATTTTATGAAGATGATCGCGAGTGATACCATCAATTCCAGCCCATAACGATACATGTACCTACTCTAGGTATCCAAAAGATACATACCCTACATGTAGGTATTACATGTAGATAGCTTTTTGAGCAGTTCCAAAACAAGTATCAGTCCGAGGATTGTAGTGTATATACATACATACATGTAGCAGGTACTATCAAGTCTTGGCCGATTTACGATGCAAAGCTGCGCGCAAAGCGGTGCGACTGGATCACAACCGAACTATCGAATCCGTTGGACCGTCACTGCCACTAGCACTGCTAGTGGCCTATCACTGGATCATCTGGCTCTGGGCAGACTCAAACTGCATTTGCGGGAGATAGGGTTAGTCTGGGGACTTTTGCCGGATGACGATGAGGTACCGCTGTATTTGAGAATATTCGTTGCGCCTCAGCAGGGGTATAAGCCAACCAGAGGCAGTATTTGGAAGTCAATATGCAAGTTTTTGTAGAGAATACCCCTGCTGACGAATTTTCTCAAATACTGCGGTACTCTACTTGGCAGATTTGTCTAGATAATGCTCTAGTGAGGTGTGACCTTGTGCGACAATGAAGCATCATTTTCAAAAATGCCGCCAGTTGCTCTTATCTTTCCTTCCCTCTTGCAAGATGCAAAATGCTCATTAGAGAGGTTTCGCAAGAAAATATTAAATTCGGCTCGCGACCAGACTCATGATTGGTTGACACGACGGATTCCCAAAGATTTTTCCCCAAAGAAGGACACCTTTGACTCCACAAAGCCGTTAATCGAACTCTCACTTGTCCTTTTTTCTTTCCATAGCTCAAAGCAACGAGCTCTAAGTTTCGATTAACGGGCTTTGGGAGTGTTTTGATCTCAATCAGGAAGATTTCCAGTAACTCTGCCCCACTTAGGCCTTCATTCTCCAATCACATCCCATCCCATATTTAATTCAAAGTCTGGTTGCGAAACGTCTCTACTACTACAAGCTCTTGTGGAAGCAAGTGCCTACATGTAGGTATATACCCTGTCCGGAACCGGAAACGTTGACCGTCCGTGCCCGGCAACCGATGATGTGATGTAACAGTGAACATACCATTAACCGTGTTGAATAGCCACGGTGGCTGCAAGACATGGCATTCAGAGATCTCTCATCGGATGAATCGCTCCCTGCCAGCTAGGTATTATCTGGTCTTCACCGGGTTCCTGCTTTGCGATACCTGCTTGCTTGCTTGCGAAGTACCTTACATCAACGTCATACTTACTATCTAGATATTTGCCTTACGAAGTGAAATTTAAGGGCAGTTTCAGCTGTACTTTAAACTTTTAAGCCACCTTTTGTTTCTCCAGTACCTACTTTTGATCGTCATTATTGCAGCGTGAAACAGATAAGGAACGATTATACAGTGATCTGTGATCTGTGTACGATTCAAGTCTGTGCTGCAACCAACAATTCCACATGCCAAATTAATGACCGCAATGACAACTTCAATTCTACCCTCGATACTTCCTTCGATTAAGATATCAAAATCTGGAGTTCCTGTCTCGCCCTCCCCGAGTGCTCCAAGAACTATCGTGAACGACATTGGTTCTGAGAACGGCCGCCCGACAACATCAGGTAATGATGGTAAGGAATCAAAGGAAGGCTGGGCTAGCTGGGCGCTGGAACGCTGACGGAGTGGGATTGGTTCCTAGTCCCCACGACTGCTGGCGGATCCACGGCATTCTCGAATGGATCACAGTCCAGATTTTCAAATTCAACTTTAGCACTCGACACTGAAAGGCTTCAGTCTCCCACGACCAGTACTGCGAGAAGGAAAGGGGTGCCCATGCGTGAAGGTACAACACTTGCGGACCCATTGACAATGCAGATCCTCCGTCGTACAGGAACCGAGAATACGATTCGACAGAAGGCGCGGAAGGATAGCAATGATGATGCGCAAAATGAGGGTGTGATGGGGGCTATTCCTGAGAGGAATCCTTCGGACACGATTAGGCATATGGATACACAACCCCAGAAGAAGTTCGTATATCTCACCCTCTCCGAGATTTTGTAGGACATGAGGGTCTAAATTGAGTTTGTAGAAAGGGCGTTTCTTTCCTTAGCCGGATAATGGGTGGGAAGAAAAAGGGTGGGGACGCGCCTCAGAATGAAGATGGATTTGAGGTTGACATGAGGACGGAGGGGATGGATGCTCATGTTTTCTCTGAGCCAATTGGCGGACATGGATTTACACCTCAGTTCCCGGCGCCTCCGAAATATATAAGGGTAAGTTATACATTAAATCCGGTGTGAAGGTTCTGGGAGCTAAAATATTTGTTTTTAAGGTTCGTTCACAAAACAAACACAAGCGTGAGTTTGATCAAACATTTCTTGCTCAAGAGCTTTACCGAAAACATGAGGAGCATCCAAAGTCGCCCAATGCTAGTAAGTTCAATTTATCGACGGCGTCACTTAGTAACATCCCAGCACATAAGAGTGGAGCTATATGGGCTATGAAATGGAGCAAAGATGGCCGTTATATAGCAGCGGGCGGGCAGGATAAGATTGTACGGGTATGGCAAGTTATCAGTACCAAAGAGGAGCGGGAAATGCACGAAAAAGAGGAAGAAGCTGGGTCAGGGGGGATCTACTCTGGCGGAAGGGGAGTTCGGTTGAACGCTCCTGTATTTCGCTCGGAGCCTATCCATGAATATACTGGTCATACGGCAGATGTATTGGATCTAAGTTGGAGTAAGGTCGGTGACTTTGAAGCAAAAGTCCCTGGTATCACAGGGTGTACATGCTGTGTTATTTGACTAACATTTTACAGAACAATTTCTTGCTTTCATCTTCAATGGATAAGACTGTACGGCTATGGCACGTCTCTAGAAAGGAATGTCTTTGCTGCTTTCAGCACAGTGATTTTGTCACCGCCATTTGCTTTCATCCTCGAGATGACCGTTTTTTTCTGGCTGGGTCGCTTGATTCTAAGTTGAGACTTTGGAGCATACCTGATAAAAGCGTGGCATTTTGGAACGAGCTTCCCGACTTAATAACTGCAGTAGCATTTACCCCAGATGGGAGAATGGCAATTGCGGGCTGTCTGAGCGGGTTGTGCCTTTTTTATGAAACCGAGGGATTGAGATATCACACTCAAGTTCACGTAAGATCATCTCATGGAAAGAACGCAAAAGGGAGTAAGATTACCGGGATCGAAACCATCACATTCCCGCCAAATGATCCAAATGGCGAAGTTAAAATTTTGATCACCAGCAATGATTCAAGGGTGCGTATGTACAATGCTAGAGACAAAAGCCTTGAAGTGAAATTTAAGGGCAACGAGAATACGTGCAGTCAAATCCACGCCACATTCAGCGATGATGCCCAATACGTCATCAGCGGCAGTGAAGATAGGAGGGTCTACATATGGAACGTTGGGTCAGGGGAGGCAGAGAGAAAGGACAAAAGGCCTGCTGAACATTTTGAGGGTAAAATCTCTTCCATAGCAATAGTCATCATATAGCACTGGCCTAATGTCTCTGCAGCCCATCCTGCAATTGTTACGGTTGCGATCATGGCACCAACAGCGACTCGGCAGCTGCTGGGAGGTTCCGGAGATCCTCTATATGATTTGTGCAATCCACCACCAGTAACTCTTGTTAGTCGAGGTTCTGACTCGATATCGTCGAAAAAGCACCCCGAATCATTGGCGGATCATAAATCAGAAGATAGCTCTGTCCTCAATATTCCCAAGCCTCCTGAGGAGTCTCCGGCGTATTTACAAAGGTCAACACATCCCGATGGGAATATTATAGTCACCGCAGACTACACTGGTCGTATAAAAGTATTTCGACAGGATTGCGCATTTAACAAGCGCAAGAGTGATAGTTTTGATACTGCATCAACCCTTTCGAAAAAGATTGGAGATAGCCTATTTAATGGTCATGGGAGGAGAAATTCATCACATTCTCACCACGGCTCAGATCGAATCCAATCGTGGCGACAAAGCATTGCATCTAACGGTAGTCTCGAAGGCTCAATTCGCGGTCACAGGAACAGCCTTGGTTTGGACGGATCATCAAACAGAAGTGTTTCTCCAAGGAAATCGATGGGGGCAATGTCGATTGGGTCTGGTAGCACCTCAAACCGGTTTATGAGGTCTGGAAGTGTTCGTTCGAGAGCGTCAAGAGCAACCTCGATTGGGGTAGATGGTCCAATACATAATGGCCACAATGCATACACCGTGGCCAGCGGTACAAACCGTGGGCATGGTATTCCTTCAAGTGCAGATGGCAAAGTTTTACCTGATGTGGAACGACCAAGAAGTACTGTGCAGAATCAGACTGGCAATGGATTGAGGGGCCAAGGAGCGAATCAGGACCGAAACTCGGGGATGCCTATGACTAGGGCTTCAGCCGGAAGTAGCAGACATAGATTGAGCGCGGTTGACTCAGATGAATCTGACGAAGAAGTCTTCAGTAGCGATGAAGGTGAAGAGAGTGAAAATGAAACTGTGAGGTGCAAAAGGTATGTTTAATTTTGAAACCCCGAGTTCAATAAACACAAAATTATAGCACTTCTCCAGCCACCGGCAGCGTGTACCGTTCTTTGACTGACTGGCGGAACATAGATGCGGGGGAACCTCATTCAGAGCGAAACAATCGAAGAAGGGGGAACACAAGCTTCTTTGCGTCAAGTGAGTTATTTTCCGGAAACACAATTTCTTTTTTTTTTACTTACCATACCGTTTCTCTCATCTCGCGATCCCTTTCCACCATCTCGCTCCTCCTATATTTATATTTGCCGCTAACCAGGTCACGACGAAACTCACAGATGCAACTCAATGCTGTGAAAAGAAAAACCCAGGCGTTCGACCTACATTGTAAATCATTTCTACTCTGGCCAACCTGTGCCTCTGAGCTATGCCCAACTAATTATGTGCCATATTTCTTTTTCTCTTTGGGCTCCAGGGTTTTCTCTATTTTTCTCTCACGTTGTTGTCACCTGATTCGCTCACGAGTTCCGGAATGAACACTGAGGTTTACTTTTTTGATGTTTTGCTTTTGCGACTTTAATCCTTCCCCACCGGCGGAATGGGGTCCGGGGAAGTGTTGTCGTGCATGACGCGGAAAGACGTGACGAGCCTTTTCCAATAAGCACAGGAGTTGACGCCTGCGATCACGCATCTCTTGAACGTTGCATACCAACTTTGAGGATTTTTTTCCCCAGCCTGTTTGATATTTTTTTTTCGGTGTACATTTTGTTTCTTTTTTTTCCTCATGTAATTTTTTTTTCCATTTAGCGTAGCCACGTTGGTATTGGGTTTCCTTTCGCAATATTTCATTTTCATTTTCAATTTCGGTTGAGTTTTTAGCTGGTCGTAGCAATATCCTGTGGTTGGATACGGCTTTGGCTTTGGACTTTGTGGATGTTCGCAGTGGCTCGAGTTAGATAGGGCTCGACATGGGCCCACCTCTTGGTGTTGATTGACTTGACATTGCATCGGTGCCTGGGTACTTGTCCCGAAAGGTCGGATGCCCAGTAGAGGAAGAAGAAATGTATGTACGAAGTCAGGGTTTGGATTGTTGAATGCAAGCACCTGGTTGGCATGTCTAACTTTCTTTCTTGGTTACCCGCATTAGGGGGTACTCTAGTTGGGTCCTTTGGAGGAGCTCTTGGGGAGAGGTACAGGTAAGTACTCCACATGTATTATACTCTACCTAGGCATACATTTGCCCTACCCTATGGCAGTAGGGAAGTACAGCACGAGTATATTCTGTTTCTTTTATCTCTGAACTTGATAGAATCGCCCTTGATTTGGATGGAGTAAGTAATTGATACTAGACTAGATTTACCATCACATGGCTTAATTCGTAAAGATCGGGGACATCGCGGATGACTTCTTTCAGTTTTCCTCGATTTAATCATCAGTTCGAATCACTTTCCCCCTTTTTTTCTTTCTCAGCACCGCTTTGTCTGGAAAAGTAAGTAATAACCGGATTGCGTGAGCTCTAGTAGAAGAGTCCCAAGCAGTAACGGAAATTAACTCCTCAGGATAAAAGTATTATTACATTAATGAATGGACCCATCATGGAGGAGACGAAAAGGAAAGATAAATAAAACAAAAGCAAACCAAGAAAAGCCCACTTGATTGATATGACGATGAAACATCCCCATCCCCCTATCTTGCTGCCACCGGCGTCTCGGAGGCTGGCGCATCTGGGGCATGCTGTTCCGGGAGCCAGAATGTCTGGATATATGAGGTTAGCAAGTGACCACGGTTAAAGAGGATGATTCTGCCACTACTAGAGAAAGAATAAGGCCCGACTGTTTGATAGACGTATCTTTGTCCAAAAACAAGAAGACTCTAAGTTCTTTCTTTCATAGTATTGCTCCGTGGAGAAGAGTGGGTGGAAGAAAGACAGGTAGGAGTGTAAAGGGTGCCGAGAATCATTGCCAGATCTCGATATATGGTATCAAGATTCCGAGCATCATAATTCCATCTCACTGGCCCTTTCACAGCGAGAGAAGAAAGAATATGGACAGAAAGACTTACCACATCCTTATGCGCCGTTGCAAATAGGTTCATTTTCGGATTGAAAGCAACCACACTTGCCATAACTTTACTATTTTCTGCCAATTCCACAAATGGCTTTAGTGTTTTTTTGTCATCTGGCTGTACCCAAGTATCCCAAACCACGACTCCCTTCTCGCCTTGCCCTCCAACTATGTACCTCGCATCAGGCGTCAAACAGACATCACCCGAAGTCTCAATCTTTTTCGGATTTGTGGGCCCATTTGGCCGTTTAGTCCTATATAGAAACTGCGAGGTATTCTCCGCAAACGAATCAATAACATAGTGGGCATGTCCCCGAGTTCCAACCAACATATGTTTTCCATCATTACTGAACTCGAGCTTCGACCATGCAGGCATACGAGCTGGGTATGAATAGGCATGGAGGAATGTGTCGTCCGTTAGGGTGAAGGTTGTGAAAGGCTGCTTGTCATAGTTGCGCAAATCATACAACAAGATAGAGCTTGATGCGTGAGAAGCAACGGCAAAGATGATACCGGAAGGATCGAATGCAGCAAGTGATGGGGACAAGATATTGAGAAGACCGTTACAGTTGGGGGTCCGAAGATCCCACACTCGGACAGTGTCATCGAGGGAGCAAGATATAAATTGATCGTCTACTGGGGAGACCTCTAGCGATGTCACAAGCCGTTTGTGGCCTTTAAAGTAACGGATGAATGTGTTATCATGAAGGGAGAGGTAGCGAATCGTGTCTGTACCCATGGAGGGCCCGTGATCAGCTCTGTTTTGCAGCTACATACCTTTCAGCGGACATACAGACCAGGAAGGATGGGGAGTTGTACCGTTTTCTTTGGTCGAAGCATAAATTACATTACTCTGCGTGTGTGTGAACCTTGCAAGATGACATCCATACTTTTTGCTGTAGAGCGTTTTGTTGTGTTTCCCAAGTTTACAGTCGTATAGTTGGAGGGTTTCATCATCACCAGCTGCTATGCAGAATTCACCAGTATCATCGAAATCGAGGGATGTTACTTCTGCGCCTTTTGCAAAGTTGGAAAATGCTTTAGAGGGCCGGTAACGGTGAATTGTTTCCTGGAGCTTGACCGTTTCAGGGTGTCTAGTGCCTGGGGTTGCCGTATTGGTGGTCATTTTCTTCCGCTTATA
Organism: Morchella sextelata; assembly: GCF_020137385.1. Lineage (NCBI taxonomy): Eukaryota > Fungi > Ascomycota > Pezizomycetes > Pezizales > Morchellaceae > Morchella > Morchella sextelata. The sequence continues at coordinate 213,700 of NW_025408641.1, forward strand.
CCAATCCTTCTACTCCCCCTTTGGCTGCTTTTCAAGGCTCTTCCTGAGACCGGCGGGGAACTTGGATCTATCGGGATATCTGAATCTATGGTATTGGACTTTCGAATTGTGTTAGATAAAGTACTTATGACTGAACGTTTGGGGGGGGGGGGGGGGGTTGGGGGGTTGTGAATAGCAAGATTTTTAAAAATTATCACTCACCAAAGTTTGGTCAAGAGTGGCAATGGGTATTGTTTGAGCAGATTCGTGATAGTTGAGAGAGGCTCTGCAGTTGACTTTGAGGAAGTCGCGTTACTTCAGCCCTAACCCCTGGCTCAGATAAAGTATCATCTACCGGCCTTGGCAAATACGGAGAAGGGGATACTCTAGACATGTAGCTTACACCGATGCATACGCTTACATACACGTAGGACGCTACATGTAGGTACAGCGAAAGCTTTCTATAACAGTACCTTCTATAAGGGTAATCCCCGGATTTCAGCACAATCACCTCTTATATAAGGGTAATCTCTCTATAACGGTACCAAATCCCGGTCCCGAGCGTACCGTTATAGCAAGCTTTTGCTGTATGTACATGTATTCCCCAAGCAATACAAGTACTCTATCTACATAATATATTGTACTACATGCATCTTGGGCCTTCATGACTAGGTATTCGGTTTAAATTATAATTGATACTGTACGTTAGAGACTCGTTCTGATTTATATGTTGGTCTTGTGGTACGTATGTAGGTACATGTACTTACCTACATGTACTCTACATTACTCTAGTAGCACCATGCAGATATTGTTTCTGGCGTTTGTAATATAGTCACATGTGGCATCACTTAGTAGCACCGGGATGAGTAATGATTTTGTAGCTCTTCACTGAGTTCTTCGGGATTGTCCCTAGCTCTAGCCCCGGGTAAGATTTCTAATGTAAAAGTGTCCTTTAAATTGCTGAGCTGTATAGCTGAATAAGAATGGATGTAAATTCTTCTTCACCTTAGGTATCGTAGATCTTTGGCTGTCGTCGGCCACTCTATTTGTACCAGTCTATTTTTCTCTTCTATGTCCCTGCATGCATGATCTTGATCAGGTCTTGGCTACTTGGTTGCAATTACTAGTCCATCTTTTTTTCTCTCGGAAAATCTAAACAACCTTTCTCTATCGTCGCTCAACCCCAATTGTCATTGCGGGCCTTCACGGTAGTCAATCCACAAGTGTACGAGGGATGTCCACAACTCTCGGCGGGTTTTTGTCTGGCGGAATCGCTGCTTGCGGTGCCGTAACAGTGACACATGGATTTGAAACTGTGAAGACGAGGTAAGTTCTCTTCCGCCTCCTATGGCAAAACTGTTACTGATACAAAAAGTGTAGGCTGCAATTGCAGGGAGAGCTCTCGGCGAAATCCCAGACAAAAAGGGTCTATACCGGTGTTTTCCAAGGAGTTGCTGTTATTTTGCGAAATGAGGGTATCAGGGGCTTAATGGCTGGTTTGGGCGCTGCTGTATGATTTCCTCTACCCCACCCCATTTCCGATACCGTCACAAAAGCATTTGGGCAATCGCAACCAAGTTCCGAATAAGCTACTCTTAGCTAAAGTCTTATAATTGTAATCATATAAGAGAAGGCATTAATGATGTTATCCAGTACTGCTACCAAACTATGCTGAACGGCTGTCGCCTGGGGTTCTACGAACCAATCCGTACAACCCTCACATCCCTTGTGTACGATGATGCTGCAAAGCAATCTTTCGGCATCAATGTCTTTAGCGGAGCATCCTCCGGGATCCTCGGCGCCGCCATCGGTTCTCCCTTCTTCCTTGTCAAGACCCGCTTGCAATCACACTCGCCATTCCTCCCAGTAGGCACTCAACATAAATATAAAGGCGCAATTGATGGATTCCGCCAAATCCATGCAGCAGAGGGAATAAAAGGTCTTTACCGCGGCGTAGGAGCTGCGATGGTACGTACTGGGTTCGGAAGCAGTGTGCAGTTGCCCACATACTTCTTCGCGAAGCGAAGAATTGAGCAGTGGACGGGCGTTAAAGATGGCGTGGGACTACACCTGGCGAGTAGTGCGGTGAGTGGGTTCGTGGTCTGCTGTGTTATGCACCCACCGGGTATGTTACTCTCCATGAAAGTTTAGTGGGACATGGGTGATTCTAACAGCTTTCTTTTTGACAGACACGGTTATGTCCCGCATGTATAACCAAACCGGGAATCTCTACTCTGGCATCTGGGATTGTGTAAAGAAAACCATTAAGACGGAGGGGGTGCTAGCGATTTATAAAGGATATTTTGCACACCTCGCAAGAATATTGCCGCACACCATCCTGACACTTACTCTTGCGGAGCAAACGAATAAATGGATGAGGAGTATTGAGAATAGATGGTTCTTAGATAATGTGGTTGTTGACTAAAGTAAAAGTCCTATAATCAAGGTTGACTATTATTTTGGATATTAGATAGTTGGGGAATAAAAATGGGGTGGGAGTTTCTGAGGGAAAGAAAAAGAAAAAAGGAGTTGCATTATTTTTCTTTTCAAATACGTCTTTTGGGTAGATGGGTATGGGTGGGAATATATACAGGTTGGGGGTCAAACATCTTGGTTGAGGATCTTTGATATGTTTCTTACTGTAGCTAAAGATTTTAGATTTGTATCAACTACACGTACTTAGGTATTTAGATGAATAGAGGGTATTATATCATGGTCTTGTAGTGTAAATAGTATTGAAAAGTTGCTACATACAGACATGTACTTATGTACATACAAGCGTTTTTCAGACCATTGCCTAAGTAGAGAGTTATGTGGCTAGAACAGCTGGGCTTATGTGACTTTACCAACTCAAAGATCACAGTAAACCTGAAAATGCCTTTTGCACCCATCTTCCATGGCATTATTTCTCGACTGACTCAAACTAATAAGCTTGATAAACTTTCTGGGAAGCAAAGGAAAGGTTTATCAAACTCGGTCAATCATAAGCTTTAAAAGACACATTGAATAATTGGTGCGTCTGTGTACATACTTACTTATTAAATGTTCAATGTGTACGTGTAACCATTGAAGCCGTGTTTAGGATGGGAATTCAATGTAAACACTTGAACGTGAAGATACAGAATGTGTAGAGGTCCCCGCAAAATTCGTAGGTCTCAGGATTATAACTTCGATATATACATGTATGCAGGTGCTGTACCAAAAATGCGGGTGGATCCAGTACCTTATCTATCAGAATGCCGCGAGGGTCTGTATTGCAACGGTATAATAGTTAGGAAGTTTTGCACAATTCCGTATTGCTATAGCACCTGTTACATCCCCTTTTTTTGGTACTGTACATATAAGATGTATATATACTTGTAGATACATACCCATCGGTTATTATTTCCACCCATAGGTAGCCTTTAGCCTTCCCCGCAAATGATCATCTGCCGTCAATGTCCTTTCTGTATCATTCGCCCCCCTGTCCCCTCTTCCCTTTACAACCTCACTTGGTATCGGCGTTAATAACGTACTGTTTTCCGGATGACAGAAATACACAATGCTATATCTATCATTTGGGGCCACTCCCGGGGTTTTAGGGAATGTGACTCTATGAATTGTGGATCGTAGTAACCCCGCTGTCCAATACGATAGTAAATCACCGATGTTCACCAATATAGCATCTTTTAATACGGGTACGGGACTCCAGGTTTTGGTGACAGGATGGTGGATTTCAAGTCCAGGCTCACCAGCACGTTGTAATAATAGTGTGACAGAGCCATAGTCGCTGTGTGCACCTGCACGAATATCGAGTGTGGGAGAGTAATCGGAATCAGCCGGGAGAGAAGGGTAATGCAGGAGGCGAAGAATGGAGCCGGATGGACCGTTGTCCGAGTGACGGGATGTGAACCAGTCCTCTCCCCCTTCTGAATGATCGATCTGCGAGTGTTATTAATGACTGAATTATGAACATATATGCAATTGTTTATTCGTTAAACCGTCGGATGCTGTTGCATCATACCCGAGAACTTAACGAACGTGTAGTATCTAAGGGATAATATACCTTTAGAGCAATAGCAAAGAGGCGGAGAAGCTTTAAACAAAGGCTATGACATAGGTCTGCGAATTCGCTGAGTTCGGCTTCGTGCTCACTCAGAGCCGCGGGCATAGGTTGCTGAGCTTTGCCGTCCTTAAACTCACCAAAGTTAAATGCTCTAAACCAGTGTAAGCGCTCTGCTGAACTCTAGAGAGAAATATACTTACTCTTTAAAATCCCCTCTTCGTTGATTCTGAGGATCAAGAGTCTCCGAGTGCATCGATGACCATCCCTTGTTGTCTGCTGATATTCGACATTTCTCTTTCTCTTCTCTAGGAGACGAAAAGAATTTCTTGGACTATAGCTCACTTGAAGCGGATGACAACGAGAAGATTAGCTATGAACCAGGTAAGAACAGCCATAATGCGAGGGTAAGCGCACCAACTGGAACATGCGATCTATCTTTTCTGTGGAGATATTGCTACCCTCGGAAGTGATGTAGACGAAGCCTAATGTCTGGGCAGCTTCTAGGAGATTTGAGGCGCATTCTGAGCTGTCTTGTAGAGAGATAAGAGATACTATTGGCATTGACATCATGAAGGTAGCTGGGATATTAGGGAACAGGCCTAGGTAGAATATGGGTTTCTCTGGGGATGAGGTTGAAATAAGCGATAGCTTGCATGATGCTTGTGTTGATCATGCCACAATTGAATCGCTTGGCATCATTCCATTCTAGCTCTATGAAATACGGTACCCAGTTACATACAAGCGTATAAATACAATACAAAAAAACGGGGTGAAATCAGTACTGTATGACTACGGGATTTACGCATTGCAAAAGGAATACCGTAGTAATGCCGTATGCTTGCTGCATTACTAGCGCATTAATGGGAATAACGTACCATTTTTTGGTACATGTATGCATGATATTTATTACATATATATGATTATTACATGTATTGAACACTGGTATGGCTGTTGACTACCGGAAGCTTTCTGTAAAGGCGTGCAGTCACCTTCCTGGGTCATGTAGATACGTTTAGCGTACATATATTGTACCTACTCGTAACTTCCTGACGTTTTTGAACGCGACTGATATTGCATACCATACAAAAATACGCCAAGATCCTGATTTTGGGTGTATGCAATAGTGGCCCAGTCCAAAAACGCCAGGAGACTACGAGTACAGTACCGTACATGTTGCTGCCAAGTAAGTTTGTTTACTGCCCCGCAAAAAGCCAAGAGCACGATACAAGGATCACGTCCTCTGTCTTGGCCCTCGTGCGTGTGCAACAAACACCACCTTTTACGAATAGAGCAGTTATCTACCACTTCGAAGCCAATTGTTCCCCCATCACTCACAGTCTAGAATAATCCGTTTGTGACATTCCTTTCTCTTCTTACTCTCCTTATATCTTATTCCCTGCAGCCCTCATTTACCCATCCCCATCATCCTTTGCTCCAAATAATCTCCACCAGTCGAATCGCAGCTGCATATCACCACAGCCTGAGATTAATTTCAGAAATGCCCGGTACGCAGACAATGAACCCCTTATTAGTCACATAATCCAGTTACTGACACCGGCAAATCTCAGTCAAAAGCTTCGATGCCTGGATAGTTACTCAGGGTAAATCCGAGACACTTCCCCTCTCAGCATTGAAGGATTCTGTTCTCGGTATCGAGGCCGATCATTATCTCCAAAAGCTTCTTACCACCACACCCTCAAAAGAACCGTTGGTTGTAGCTCTAGGGGGGTTTCCGTTTAATCTGAGAAACACCGTCGAGGCCGACATTGATGATTTGCGCAAGGCAGGCATCAAGCCTATTTTCGTTTTCAAAGGGTTCAAGACTGTACCTATCGAGGCGCCGTTCACTGTGAATGATGAGGGCCTAGCACAAAGGTCTCGAGCATGGGAGCTTTATGACAGGGGGCTGGCAAATGAAGCTGTGGAAGCATTCGGCATAGCAGGTTAGTCCACGCCCGAACCTGGTGATAAAATGGCTGTTGGGATCTGAAGCTAATCTATACCATATTCTCAGGCACCCTAGAACCATGGGAGATATATCGCTATTTCCAGCGAATTTTATTAGAAAACGACGTTGATTTCCAGGTCGCGCCTTATGCTGCCTGGCCTCAGGTATGAAACATAATGCGTGAGCTCAATTGCTAGTCCAGCTCTAAAATCGATCATAGATGCAATATCTCCAAAAACAAGGATTCGTCGACGCTATCTGGGGAAACTCCGAGCTATTTATGTTCGAAGTTGAAAAAGTCATCACCCACATTAATATCACTCCCGGGAGTACATTTACTTGGATCAATAGGCAGAGACTTCTTCAAGATATGTCACTCATGAACGATATGTTTGTAGACGCTTGTTTGCTATCTGGCTCAGACCTATGTCGCCCGTTTCCGGGGGTTGAAGGCCAGGCTGTGGCCCCAGCGCATGCATTTTTGACCTCCATTGACTTAATAAAGAGGTATCGCAATATATCAACCGTATTAAACACCAACGCAGGTGCAGGGACGACGGGTTATATCGACAAGTACAGAAAAGCACGAGCTTCCGTAAGACATCACGTAATATTCACTGAGGATGGAGTTGCCGAGCCTCTTCGTTCAAAAGAAGCTCCGGGTGATGTTCATGAGTTTATTGGACAACGCTTACCAGAAGAGCTATACTTCTATCTTTCTCGTGGCGTTATAGGGCCCCAAGTTGTAGATATGTTGGCCACCGGGGAACTCGTAATAGTTGCGCCATTTGATAATGGTGATGCCGAGGAGTATAGGAAGTTTTTGGACGCTCTCGATCCGTTGCGGTTGCAAACATTGAGTTTGCTTGCCCAGCCATTGCACAGATGGTGGACTAGCAGTGCTGTCTCTGTGCACTGCTGGTTTGATAAGAAAGCAACGAAGAAATTGGTTCCTAAAGATGTCGTTGCCACACCTTACCTTGCAACCAAGAATTGGAATGTTAAGGAGAGTTTTTTGAGACCAGAGCTGGAAAGGGCCAATGTAAGTTGTTTCATTGCCTTGAGGGCTCCTGTCTATTTTGATTATCAAGATCACATGACTAATCTAAATAGAAATCTGTTGGCCTTTCCTTCGCTCTTACTTCTCTTACTGACCCTACATTCGCTGCTAAAACCATTACCAAAAACGTGAAGAAGGATGATGGGAAAAAGAACGATACCAAAAAGGAAGATGTAAGGAAAGATGATATCAAGGTAATGCACAAATGTTCTTTGAGATATTCAAATTTCTAATTATCCTACAGTTCCTGAAAACTCAGGATGAAATCAAGCTGAATACTCTCTGGAGCATGCTCCAGTTGCGAGACTTTATTGATGGCGAAGAGCACAAACTAACCCCCTGGGGCCGTGGTCTCCAGGCCGCCATGGCTGAGCTTGATACTCCTGAATTAGACGAGTCAATCTACATTGGGATGGAATTGCTCCGTTTCAAGGTTCTCAAAGAAGCCAACTTTGCACCTGCCTTGTCCGGAGCGCCGTCTAGAGGTACAGGTAAATTTTTGTTTCCCCCCGATTATTACAGCTACCTGCCCACCTCCTATACTTAGGGCCTGGTACTAATTTCGAAAAGAAGAGGACAAAACACACACGACTCTTATATCACGAGTGGCAAGTATCGTGCCCATCAATCACAAGTCGATCGGTTATACCGGCCCGCTAAGCAGAAACCTCTTGGGCTTCAATTCATTCATCAGGACACTTACGAGGAACCTGAGAAATATGGTCGAAATGGTTTTGGTCAGCCTCTTGATGAATGGTGACGCAGAAAGAGATAGGGGAGATTTGACGGAGCTGGGACTTAGACTTCCATTCATTGATGAAGTCAGCGCGGGATTGGGTATCGCAGTCAAGACCTATTTAGACGAGCTTTCAAATGAGCCCGAACCTACTACAGAAGAAGCGAAGCAGAGACAAAAGGAGAAGCTTCCAAGGATGTTCGCACAGGCTGTGGATATTGTTGCGGATGTTGCGTTGGCCTTCAAAGTTTGGGATGCGGTAAGAAGCCCCTCGACAAAACATTTCAAATCCATGTGGCTGATCAATTTTGGTGCTAGATGGTCGTTGGGGTTAAGGTTCTTCAAAGGGAAGGCGTTCTTGGAGAGGAGGCGAATGCATTTTTGGCAGCTGACAAGTGGCTATCTGGAAGAAGGTAAGGGTAAGGGTATGTGAAGATAATGAGTACATATGGGTGTAGATTTGGGCTTATGGCCTGGAACCATATGAAGCTGCCCGACATCTCGATATTCGAAAGGAATAAATCACAGTTAGGATCAGGCGTTGTAACATCGAAGGCCTACATTTAATTTAATTAAAGTAAAGGACTTCAAAGAAAGAGTTCGGGTACATGTATTTATATTTATCGTCTAGGGTATTCGTTACCGAGTGAGAAGTTGTGAATGAGAATCTTGCCTATGAATAGGTGTTGCAAAACAAACCAAATTATCAGAAAGCGAGTGTATCGAGAGGCGGTCAAGCTTTTGTCATAATTGATATGTTTGTCTAACGAGCCTTCAAGACAAGAACAAGCTATACGTGGCTTGAAGAGCTTGATTGAGGCCACGAGCTACCTTGGCAATGGCCGAGTGACTGTGCCACACATGGCGCCCCTCACCAACCCCACCAGCCACGCCACAAACCATCTGGCTTCTTCACACATCACCCTTTTCAGGTAATCAATCGTATTGGATACCTTGGAACCCTACAGGTGTCCTCTGGAGTTGTTAGTATCATCATTGTAACCCCCCACCTCACGATACTCCTACCTTTCCCTTCATATTTTACCTACCCCGCGCTCCATTTCAATTATTTGTCTCTACGGGTCAAATTAATCGAGTAGATATGGCATCACCTCCCCCGAACCAAGGTCCCAGTGGCCCTTACTACGGAGACCCAAATCAACAATACCAATCTCAAGCACCACCGCCACCTCCTCAACAATACGGCCAGACGCCTGACCCATATGCGCAGCAGCAGCAACAATACGGACAACCCCAGGGATACCAACTCCCCCCAACCGGAGTTCCCACCCCGCCTCAGGGAGGTTCTGTTCCCCCACCACCCTCTGGTACAACAAGTGGCCATGGTGGGCGTGGTAGAAGGCGTGGTTATGCCGAAGAACAGTATGAGTTTGGCGCAGGAGCAAATTCCGCCGGCACTCCCAGCTCCCAGGGCGGAGTCATGGGAGCTGGAGCTGGGATGGGGGGGTATCCAGCGCATGATCAAACACCACAGTTGTTTTCCCCAATGGGAGGTCCCACGCCTTCTATGGGAGCACAGCCAAGTTACGGTATGCCTCAAGGTAATTCTGGAGTTGGCGCAGGAAATATTGCTGCTGGTGGGTATGAGCCACCTGGGGGAGCTCCGGGAATGGGAGGAGTAACACAGCAATTTGGACAGATGGGATTAGGACAAGGTGGTATTCAAAAGCCTGCGGCGCTCAACCATCTTTATACAGTTGACTTGATGCAACAGCCATTTAACGTCGCTGAATTGGAGTTTCCTCCTCCGGAGATCGTTCTACCTCCTAATGTATGGAATAGTTCTTATCCACACTTTCTCCCAGCTAATTATAAAATCTAGGCATCGTTGACACCTTCACCCCATGCCAATTGTCCTCCGCAATATATGCGCTCTACCTTAAACGCCGTCCCCACCACACACGGCTTGCTCAAAAAATCGAAACTCCCCTTTGCACTGATTATCCAGCCCTATACTTCTCTCCACGATGCCGAGGATCCGATCCCGCTGGTGTCTGATACGGTCATTTCTCGTTGTCGTCGCTGCAGATCTTACATCAACCCATATGCAACGTTCTTGGACCATGGGCATCGTTGGCGATGCAATATGTGCAATCTCACCAACGATGTTCCTCAAGCTTTTGATTGGGACCAGGCTGCACAAAAAAATCTGGATCGGTGGCAGCGGCCGGAGCTTAACTACAGTGTTGTAGAATTTATTGCCCCCCAGGAATACATGGTTCGACCACCGCAGCCCTTAGTCTATCTTTTCCTCCTCGATGTTAGCTACGGTGCAGTGCAATGTGGTCTCTTGGCAACTGCTGCTAGAACTATTCTCGAGAGTCTTGATAGGATTCCGAATGCAGATAAACGAACACGTCTAGGTTTCATTGCCGTGGATAGCTCATTGCATTACTTTTCAGTTCCTAGAGACAGTTCGGAGCCCAGCATGCTTGTTGTATCGGATTTGGAAGAACCGTTTTTGCCAATTCCTGGGGATCTGCTTGTGCCCTTGGCGGATTGTAGAGAGGGTATCGAGAGCTTGTTGGGCAAGCTGCAAGATATGTTTGTGAATACCCAGAATGGGACAAGCGCAATGGGAAGCGCGTTACAAGCCGGTCACAAGTTGATTTCAGCCATTGGCGGTAAAATCGTTGTCTTGACAGCATCTCTGCCAAATTTGGGAGCTGGAAAACTTGAGAGCAGAGAGGACAAGAAGCTTCTTGGAACAAGCAAAGAAAGTCAATTACTACAAACAGGCAACAGCTTCTATAAGTCATTTGCCGTGGAGTGCTCGAAGAACCAGGTTTCCGTCGATATGTTCCTCTTTTCAAACAGCTATCAGGATGTTGCTTCCTTGAGCAATCTGCCAAGATACACTGGTGGGCAAACCTGGTTCTACCCAGGATGGAATGCTTCTAGAAGCGAGGATGCCATCAAGTTTGCGAGAGAATTTTCAGATCATTTGTCGGCGGAGATTGCTCTCGAGGCTGTCATGAGAGTCCGGGCGACTACTGGTCTGCGAATGCAGACATTTTATGGAAACTTTTTCAACCGCTCCTCGGATCTTTGTGCATTTCCCGCTTTCCCCCGTGATCAAGGGTATGTAGTTGAGGTTGCTATTGACGAAACTCTTGGCAAGCAGTTTGTCTGCATGCAGACAGCCGTACTTCATACTACCTGCAACGGGGAGCGAAGGATCCGGGTCATGACCTTAGCTCTACCTACTACGCAGAACCTAGCGGATGTCTACGCCTCGGCGGACCAAGTAGCTATAACCACTTATTTCAGCCACAAAGCAGTAGAGAAGGCATTAAGCGGTGGATTGGAGCAAGCGAGAGATGCCCTTCAGGCAAAGTTGACAGAGCTCTTGATTACTTTCAAGAAGGAACTCACTTCTAGCCACGTTGGGGCCGCAACACCATTGTCGTTTCCTGCCAATTTGAGGGGACTCGTAGTCTTATTTCTGGGGTTGATGAAACATGTAGGTATTTTCTTGTATATGGCTCCTTTGAAGTTGGTTATTAATTTTCGATTAGGTCGGGCTTCGAAAATCTGCTCAAATCCCCTCAGACCTCCGTTCAGCCGCTCTTTGTCTCCTTTCAACGTTACCCGCCCCCCTCTTGATGCAGTATATTCACCCCAAATTTTACTCCCTTCATGACATGCCGGATAATTGTGGTCTCCCAGACTCTACGACTGGTGAAATCGTCCTTCCACCAGGGATGAATCTCTCCTCAGAACGTCTGGCTCCGTATGGCTGTTATTTGATTGATGACTCTCAGGTTCAATTCTTGTGGATCGGCCCTCAAGCCGTTCCCCAGCTGATTCAGGACGTGTTTGGCCTCCCCTCTGTCGAACATGTCAAGGTTGGCAAGACCTCTCTTCCCATACTAGAGGGGCCTGGGTCCGAATTCAACGAGCGTGTTAGAAATGTCATTGCAAAGAGCAGGGACCATAGCAAATCGAAGCATGTTGGGTCAATCACTGTTCCACATCTTTACGTCGTTCGTGGAGACGGAGAACCTGCCCTTAGACTGTGGGCTCAGACCATGTTGATTGAGGATAGAGCAGATCAAAGTGTTGGGTTAGGGCAATTCTTGTCACAAATGAGAGAAAAGGTATGGAATCCGCCCATCCGACTTAGTCTTTGATCATCCTATGTTAATTTCTGCTGCTGATGCAATGAGATAGGTCAATAATACGTAGGAATTAGTTGGATAAGTAATATCTTAGGCAGACGACATGAATATAAAGAAATGTCCTATGATTGAGTTCGTATCTTATTGCCGAGTTGTTTACTGGGGACTTGAGGCACACAAACAAAATTGGAGGGGGTATTTGTTTTGGGAGGGGAGGGGGTGGAAACGTTTTCGTGATTTGTGATGCTTTGGGGTGGTGGTCATGATCGTTATTCTGTTTGTTTTGTGTTTTATTTGCTTGGCGAGTATAATATTTGGAATAAAAGCCTATCGATGAAATATGTATCTACGTACATTGTACCGTTCCTGTTTTATGGAGATTGTTTAGTCATGCACCGCCACAGCCCCGCTAAAGCCACACAGCCTGCAGGGCCGCACCCCACCTCGATATTTTTTTGGGTGTCGTTAGTAAGGTAAACGCCAGCCAGCACCGGGAAGCATCAACTCTCTTCGAGCCGCATCCCTCCCCTCCCACTATCTCCCCGCTCTGAATAAAATCCGACGACATCTCATTGAATCTCGTGTACCGGTAAATTACCAGGAACCGATTATTTTGCCAACCTAGCTGCCCCTCACCTTGACATCCTCCTCCGCTCCTTAACATGGCTGGGCAGATGCAACTCGACATGAGCAATGCTCAAATGGTACGGGACGAGAATGGACGACCGTTCATCATTGTTCGAGAGTGAGTGTTGGATAGCTTTCCGTGGGAAAAGAAATGTACGAGGACTGGGAATTTGGGATTAATAAATCTTGTTTGTGATAGCCAGGGGAAGAAGAAACGACAACACGGAACGGAAGCTGTCAAGTCTCATATCTTGGCCGCAAAAACTGTAGCAAACATTGTCAAGTCTTCTTTGGTATGCGTTTAGATGATATTGAGTTAGGGAAGAGTGGTGGCTGATATGATACCTGGATTTAGGGACCAAGAGGACTCGACAAGATTTTAATATCCCCCGATGGCGACATCACTGTCACGAACGACGGTGCGACGATCTTGGGACAGGTATCTATCCCCCTATCATTGTGACTATCTTACACGCGTACTGATACGGAATTATGTTTATAGATGGAAATTGAAAACCACGTAGCCAAGCTTCTTGTTGAGCTGTCAAAATCTCAAGACGACGAGATAGGAGATGGTACAACTGGTGTCGTTGTTCTTGCCGGAGCTCTCTTAGAGGCCGCGAGTGATTTGATCGATAAGGGCATCCATCCCATAAGGATCGCAGACGGTTTTGACCAGGCTTGTGACGTTGCCGTGGCTCACCTTGATAAAATTTCGGACGTGGTAGAGTTCTCAAAGGACAATATGGACAATTTGTTGAGAGCTGCAAAGACATCTCTTGGCTCCAAGATCGTTTCTAAGGCCCATGACAAATTCACTAAGATTGCCGTTGATGCGGTTCTTTCTGTTGCAGACTTGGACCGTAAGGATGTTGATTTTGAGCTAATCAAAGTTGATGGTAAAGTTGGTGGCTCTCTTGAAGACTCGATGCTGGTAAAGGGCGTTATTATCGATAAGGACATGTCACATCCTCAGATGCCTAGGGTCATTCATGACGCAAAACTTGCTATCCTGACTTGCGCGTTTGAGCCCCCAAAGCCTAAGACTAAGCATAAGCTCGATATCACCTCCGTCGATGAGTTCAAGCGTCTTCAGGCCTATGAGAAAAGCAAGTTTGAGGAAATGATCAAGCAGATTAAGGATACCGGCGCGAACCTAGTTATATGTCAGTGGGGATTTGATGATGAGGCCAATCATTTGTTGCTTCAGAATAAGTTACCCGCTGTTCGATGGGTTGGTGGACCAGAGATTGAGCTGATCGCCATTGCAACAAACGCTCGGATTGTTCCACGATTCGAAGATCTGACAGCGGAGAAGCTTGGAAAAGCTGGGTTAGTTAGGGAGTTGTCATTTGGAACTACTAGGGATCGGATGTTGGTCATTGAGGACTGTGCTAATACACGGGCTGTTACCGTCTTTGTCCGAGGAAGTAACAAAATGGTGAGCACAAAAATAAGTTGGTTATTCATTAAGTAGGCACTGATGTATTATCCCCAGATCATCGATGAGGCCAAGCGTGCTCTACACGATGCTCTTTGTGTCGTCCGGAACTTGGTTCGTGATAACCGTGTCGTTTATGGCGGAGGTGCTGCGGAAATCTCTTGTTCGCTGGCGGTCGCTGAAGAGGCCGATAAGGTATACAGGTGTCCTTCTCATTCATATAAATGAAGTGCTAAAATCAACGGTTTTTAGACTCCCGGATTGGAACAGTATGCTATCCGCGCTTTTGCTCAAGCCCTTGATGCCATTCCTATGGCACTCGCCGAGAATTCTGGTTTATCTCCCATTGAAACTTTGGCCTACGTCAAGTCTCGCCAGGCTCGCGAGAACAACTCAAAGTTGGGAGTGGATTGCATGCAGAGTGGAAGTAACGACATGAAGGAACACTTTGTCATCGATCCCTTGATTGGAAAGCGTCAACAGCTTCTGTTAGCCACTCAACTTTGCAGAATGGTCCTAAAGGTGAACAATGTTATCATCTCAGGCAGCGGCGAGGATGAGTTTTAAAGAGGGTTTATATGGATTTGGAAAATAACCGCCCGTGAAGCAAATTTGTGGGACCAAATATCTTTTCATCAGGATAGCTAGATAAAAATGGCTAAAATGAAAATGTTATAGATGGATCCCCAAACAATTTAATTCTCAATACCCCTCATATTAAATTTAGCTACGGTGTATCAGCTTAATTTGCGTCGAATTCTCTGAATAATAAAGTGACATGCATATGTACATACATGATTTGGTTTAATTTTGGTACTAGCATGCGCACCCTGTTCTGCAGCACCCGAATATCATGATATTCAGCCCAATCTTGTAATATTGAGAAAAATATACGATATTGCTTCTAGTTCCAGCTACCACGAAATGCAATATTTTCCAATTTGTTGCTGTATGCCTAATATTGATGTAAAAAAAATATTCGGCTCCAACCTGAATTTTGAACTGACATTTTTATACAGCATTAGAAGTAGCTCAATCTACCACATCCACATCCACATCCACATCCACAAATATACGAGATCGAAAATTCACATATTTGGTTATATTTCAGTTTTGCAGAACGGAGCGTAAGTTATTTTGGAAAGTACGTATTGTTAGTGTCATAGAATCCGTTTTAATCTCATATTACTTAAGTATGTGTATAATATTTAGTGACTTCATGTACATACATGTACTTATTTCTGAGAGGTATATACATGTATATTGCGTTTACATACAATTGAAGTGGGGAGGATTCGATACGTGTACGATCAGTGTGTAAACTTCAAAAGCTGCTCAAGAAATCCGCAAGTGACAGATGCAACTCCTGTTTCATGAACAATATTTAGCACACCGGTTAGAGCCAGTACTTTGTGTGGCTCCGATCTAAAATCTACTCTCGCATATATACATGTATCTAATGACTCTTGCTACGTACTATATCAACAGTGTTAGTGCTATTTTTTGTTTTTGTTGCTTCTTCCAAGTGCAGGTTTTAGCCCCCTCTGCCGGTTTGTTACGCGCGTATATACGCTACAGTACTGTATATTTAAGTTACACGCCAGTTACCACTCGTGTTAATATCATAATATCTAAATATACTTCCGATTTCACCTCCACCTTAAATTTAGAATTATATCTGTACATATACTAGTCAAAATATATAAGTTCAGAGAAATTGTTCGTTTGATGACGCCTAGACTTAAGTGATAGCTAATGATATATCTGAATATTAATATTGAATACCATTATCTAAATTGGTACGACCACAATTATCACCGGCCGCGGGTCTAGGGGTCCTCCGTTAAAATACGGAGACAAAGCGGCATATATATTCTCGTAATCCGTACTGATGCAGTATTAGTTCTACCCCCATTTCTGGTACTGTATACACATATAACTCCAGAAACCGTGGTCTTCCGGCTGGGATGTTGGGGACGTTGGGGACGAGCACGCTCTTGGCACCAGATTCGTCTTTAATGTAGTTAAAGCTAAAAGATATATCCCCCCTATTCCCTACCAGAAGGGCGGCCCGTCACTATATGCACCCTACACCTATGGAAGGGCTAGATCCCTAAGGCTTATTGGGCTATATACTCACGACTAGAATGAAGTCAACTTAGTTTATAGTTTAACTACCAGTATATGG
Organism: Morchella sextelata; assembly: GCF_020137385.1. Classification (NCBI taxonomy): domain Eukaryota; kingdom Fungi; phylum Ascomycota; class Pezizomycetes; order Pezizales; family Morchellaceae; genus Morchella; species Morchella sextelata. Next base: position 229,866 of record NW_025408641.1, read on the forward strand.
ACACTGAAACTAGATATACTCGCCAAAAAATAAAGTCTGTGGATGAATTAAGTACCTGGCCTAATGGTTGCGTTGCAACGGTACTTAGTTCATCCACAGACTTTATTTTTTGGCGAGTAGACCCTCTGGTTCATAGAACCTCACTCGGCCCGATCATCTAGTTGTCACCGGCAGAATCTTCAGCTAGGAACTTTGGTCCCGTATATCATATATGATGCGGCTTCGGGACATACATACATAGGTAATTAGAATGTCGAATATTATATTGATAATGGTCTCCGCAAGAATTATCGAGTGAGTGGCTGTGCGCCAAGCTAGATACTCACCTTGATAGATTATTTTCTAAACAAGAACTGGGTACCAGGTACGAACTTCTCTATGATTGTAAACGAGCCCCTACACGATATACACGCTATCAGTATCATTAAATTAGCAAGAGGTACGAATTCTCCATTATATATAACCCTAACCCTGGCGTGACATACCACATGCGCCATGGAATGTGATGCAACCGTCAACGCGAAACCCCGACCTATCTTTATTCTCAACTCACTCAAATTCGCAACTTTAAACATACGCGTCCCGCCACTCAAAATGGCAGACCAGGCAGAGATAACACGCCATTCTCACCCGCTCAGTAGAATTGTTATATGTTGCACATCGGTTCCTCCGGATGCTCGTGTGAGTACAAATTTCATATCCGAACTCCTGTTTCTTACCCCCGGGGCCAAAGCTGATAGCATGTGTCTATAGCAAATACTAGCCAAGAAAGCGCAGGATATGGGGGCGCGACATGTCCTTGATCTTACTTCGGATGTAACTCATTTGGTGTGCGAGGACATCACCACGCCGAAATACAGATATGTTGCGAAGATGCGGACAGATGTGAAGGTAATGATGGTGGGATGGGTGGACTCCATGTACGATGTTTGGATCGATGGTGAAGACATAAACCCCCGCGGTTTTGAGGAAAAATTCCAGCTTCCTATTCTTTATAAATTATCGATATCTGTCACCGGTATTTTGGATTGTGAGTAATGGACCGCTGGGGACGATGCACCCCGGAGCAGATGCTGATAATTACTCTAGTGGCCGATCGAAAGAAAATTGAAGATCTGGTCAGCGGCCACGGAGCTTCCTACCACCCCGATCTAACGAGGCATGTGACCCACCTTATCGCCGCAGCTCCTACGGGGAAGAAATACGAATTCGCCATGAATAATAATATTAGCGTTGTAACAGTGGAATGGCTTCATGAGAGTTTAGAGAGAGGCATGGCTCTGGAGGAATCATGCTATGATCCACGTTTGCCCAAAGAGAAATTGGGTGCAGGGGCTAAGCCAGCACCCCGGACCACTGTAACTGCAGAGTCACTTCCTGAAGCCAGTAGCAAGCGGAAGATCCGGAAAAGAGCTGGTGACTTGCTAGGGAGTCAGAGTCAGGGAATTTGGGGGGATATCTTGGGACAGGCATCTAATCCGAAGCCAAAAAAAAGAGACGAATGGGAGGAAAATTCGCACGCAGATAGTGCAAAGAAATCGCCCAAAGACATGCCAGAAAGAGTTAAAGACTCCGAAAAACTACCCACTCGTGTGTCCGCTAACGCAGGGCTCATGGCGCAATGTAGTTTCTACATTTATGGGTTTAATAAAAAACGGGTTTGTTGAATTCTACATCCAAGTCCTCCACATCAAAGCTCCCGTACTTATGTTTTACAGGCTGGGATTGTGCATAGTATTCTGCTCTCCTACGATGCGAATATAGTTTCTTCAACTCAAGCACTCAACTGTTTACAGGGTACATCTCGATTATTTGTCGTGGTTCCAGCTACCATGCGCAAACGTGACTGTCCTGATTTCTCTAGCATTGAAAATGTTTTGATTGTCACGGATTGGTGGCTTGAGGCTTGTATGCACAAATCAACACTCCTTGAGCCGTCCGATGGCTTTACATATTCACCATTTGAAGAATTTCCTTTAGAAGGTATACCCGATTAATGGTATTTGCAGATGTGGTCTAACATTGGTAATAGGATTTAAAGGAATGCAAATCTGCTTGACACAATTTACAGGAGTCGAGTTACTACATATGAGAAACCTAATAACTCTACTAGGTTAGCTCGAATCTCAAATCCGGTGCTTTCGGGTTACTCGCTGACTTGGAAAAACTCCACAGGGGCTTCTTTTCATGATATTCTAACAAAGAAAAGAGACCTACTCGTCACAAGTTTACCGGCTAGAGGGGATAAGTTTGACTTCGCAATTCAAAATGATATACCTGTAGTGACGACCGAGTGGTTCCGGCAATGTCTAAAGGAGTGCAAAGAAGTACCATTCACAGATTTTCTCATTTTGGGAAAGAAACGAAAATCAAGAGAACCAGAGGATATAGAAGGCAAAGAAGGGCCAGTGGTAGATGGTCAATTTTCGGGAAATAACAAGAGACCACGGTTTTTGGGAAAGGATTTTCAGGACGGGGGGAAGCTTCTGGGTGAGAACTTGCAGTCTTTCGGAGACAGGCTAAGGGGGAAGAAGCCAGTCGAAACGAATGCAGCTGATTTGGGGGGAAAGACTTCGGACCCATTACCCGGCGATAGCGGTACCATCAACTACATAGAGAATCAACAAATGCCATGTGAAGACAACGGTGTTTTGGACAAATGCTTTATTTATATAAGCAAAAATTTGAAGGTAATCCCCTTCCCTGCAAACCATTCAGGAATAATCGGCTTAAAAGATTAAAAAAAAAAAAACTATAGGCTCGCAGTGTCGAATTGAGTTCAGTTGCGAGATCTCTTGGTGCCGCTATCGTAGATTCCATTCACCCAGATACCTCCATCACACACATGATACATTCGTCGAAGACCCCTCGGGATACAACCAAGGACTTTAAAGTGGCAAACGCAACTCCTGGTTGCCACATTGTCTCACCAGACTGGTTGTATAAATGCCAAAAGTCTGGAAAGAGGGTTGATGAAAAAGCCTATCCTCCCATCATCGCGCCGAGTAAAGGTTTGGAAATGGACTTTTCAAAAGGAAGTTCGAGCAGTTTATCACCGGTGCCCTCGGTGGAAATACATTCACCAATAAAACCAGCCTTCGAGGTAAAGCAAGATGAACCTGTTGTAGATGATACCGAGGATGGACAAGGTTTTCAAGATGACTTCGAAAATCTTAATGAAATTAACCACAACATAGCCAGAGATCCAACACCACCGACGCAACTGTCGACATCCTTCCCAGTGCCACAAATCAGTGCGTTAAACATAGTAACAAAGCCTTCCTCGAGTGACAATCAAGACACACCCGACCCCGCAAGTGGAAAATCCAGCGGCGGTATCAGTGACATCCTAGGGAAACTCGGCAAAGGCGAAATTACAAACGCAATTGAACGCAAACGACCACGCGGAAAACTCCAGGGGAGAGCCACCTCAAACCTATCATTCTATAACAATCCTTCCCGAGCATCTTCAGTCGAAAGTCACGCTGAACCGGTAGTGTCTGAAGCTAAAAATACTCAAGTCAACCTGCACGATCTAAGCAGCACTAGACGCCCCCCAGACCAGACGACCCCGGCGCCCAGTCAGGCTATCAGATATGAAGATCCGGAAGCTGAGAAGGAGAGAAAAAATGTGCGGGCAAAGCTCAGTGGCGATGCGGTTGGACCAGACACACCAAAGAACCAGAGATCGGTAATGAAGAGAGTTAAGACGGCGGTAGATGTAGAGGGTAGCGTACGGAGAGGGAGGAGGGCTAGGTAATTATGGCTACGGATGACATGTATAAGTGTTTTTTTGGCGTTGGTGTGTTTTTTCTCTCATACTATGGAGAGTAGGTTCGTTCCTTTGCTGGACTATTTTATGAGTAAATAATTGTATTGATTAGTTTGGTGGATTTATTGCTATGTACCTTATTAAAGCACATATCATATATACACCGTGTAGCATTTGTACGATAGTATAGTTACATGTATTTTTTTCTGCAAACTGCAATAGTCTCATTTTCAATATTAACTTCACATATGTGTAAAGTAGTTGGGAGCTAAGCCAGTAGAGTGATGCCATCAAGGCAAATATCACCAGTCCCTTCTTTATTTCTTCCGTCACCTTCCCGGCCCTCGGTTTCGGATATCTCTGTCGATATGAGCGCCTGCATATAGATGCGTGATTTTATTCTCCGGAGTTGACATCCCCGGAGCCTCCGGCGCAAACCTAACATCGTTCTGCGCGGATTTAATAAGCCGAGGCAAGTAGGACAGTAATCAAGATGACGAGTGATGGTTTGTGAGTACGGCTTTGCCGATTTCCGTTTTAACCGTTCCCATGACTGAGGTTAACGTTAAATGTTATGTTGATATTTCATGCAGTGTGGGGTGAGCATGTAATGGTGGGGTATCAGCCTGGGCCTCGGCTTTAAAGCTGAGATGAATCGTCTCGCAAAGATTTGTTGCAAGAGATCAGTATGTTATAGCACTAATACATACATAGGCGAATTGGAATTATAGAAAATTACGGCAACGTGGGGTGTTTGTATCTTCTAACAAGTACTTATTTACGTTCATGGATTATCACTCGCTCTGGTCTCTCTGTGCGTTACCCAAAACAAAAGCTCTCGATCTAGGTTTTGAAAATTAGTTAAGTTTCCTGATCCTGAAGTCTCAAGCATTTATGATAAACGATATTCTGGCCCATTTAGGGAGTCAGCCCAGTTAGGGGGTGTAGTTAATGGCAACTTACCGTATGATTATAGAAAGCCCTGCAGCTAGCGCTCCCATCCTTCCCCATGCAATTTCTGATCGTGTCACGCAATAGGTACTAGCACGGATGGAAGATATTCTGGCCGCTTAACGAATGAACTAAGAAGGCGGCGTCTAGACGGGTTACATTTACGGTCCATTTTTATAAAGCATTCTGACCGGATGAATCAACTAGGCCAAAAAAGTACCAATCATTCAAGTTCTGTAAGGTTTACTCTGTCATAAGATCCTCTTTCGAGTAGCATTGTGAGCTGCACTTTATATATATTTATGAGTTCCTTGGCCAGTTTTCCACGGTTTTTGTAAATATTGTTGACTAAAGGGTTCTGGGTAGATCATATAACACCTAAGTATCTCTCCCCTAAGACTATTGCCTTTCTCTCTTCTCTATACCAATCGTTAGCCTCTGCGTAGAACGTAATTGAGAAATAAACACCGGTATAGAAATTCTGAGAACCAGCGCTCCTTGATGTCTGTATGGCCTAGGCACCTACAGTATATTAGCGCCTACTACCTTCTTTTTTTTCTCGACCCCCCCCCCCCCCCCCCAGATTCACCTTTCGTAGGGCTTTTCTCTTTATCTCCTCACCTTTTGTATTCCCCCATATTTTGGTTTCGCAGCCGGTAACGTGATGTGATGGAATCGATTGATTTCTTTCCTGGTTCCCCTCATTGGGCTCTGCTCCTTTGAATTCTGCTCTTGCCACCATTTCGTCTACTGTCGCACGTTAGTTTTGGCCTTTTAGACCTTTGCTCTAGGATTGAATCAATCCCCTCGTGTCAGCTTTCAGGTGCCCTTCACCAGCAGCAGCGTGGATTTGACTCCGTTTACTGGTATTAAACATGAACCAGATCGCCGTAGAGATTTATCTTCGCCACTGGAGTGTGCTTGAGTAAACTTCACCTTCACGATCAAGGGTTTTCATGTCCTAAACGACAATGTATACCTGCTGGTGATTAACATAACCAACCGATCCGCAGAATGAGGAATGGTTTGACTGATTTTACATGCCATACCCTTGGTTTCTGACATGAAGAGATCGACTTAGGTTAGATCTTCGGTATTATGCAGCTCAAGATACCCCCTTGAGGTTCAATGCGGGAATCCTTGTGATGCAGAAGGACACCAGGGGTTCTAGAAGCTGTTCATAACTTCGAACAGGGTTGATGGGGCGCTTTTGGTTTAGGATTACTGCACCCGAGCGAGGGTTAGCCGTGGTTCGGCTTATGGCAGGGAACTCCTGGATAATCAGCTCTGGATCTGCGTGCTCGGTCGAGGAGGGCTAGATTGGTCATACTACGGGAGATGCGCTGAATAACATCTGGTATCAGCTTTTGCAGGTTCACTAATTTGCAAGGTCTGCAACGAGAACACTCAAGCTGAAAGCAGCAGATTGAGTACTATACGTATATGGTAATTTCTTCTTGTTGTTTTTCTCCTGTATTACAAGGGTATTTCAAGGGTTAGGCGAGTGGGGCCAATATCATAGGAGGAGGCTTACGGTTCCTGGTCGCCATGTTAAATGATAGTGGTACCGATGGGAACATTGGGGATTGTTGCTACGATTCATATGGCTTCCTGAGCTTCAAACCCGCCCTAGGTGTACCAAAAATCATACTCTAGGCTTCTTATCCCAAGAATTATATATCCGCCCATGGTCACTACTCCAGTACGTACGGGGCCTTGAAACACCATCCACCGCGGTGAAAGTTTCAAAACCAGACTACTTTCCGAGTGACAAAATATGACCCAACTGCCCTCCCACAAGGATTTTCCACGCCAACCCGAACTCCGTCAATCTCCCTCCAAAGCCTGCTATTTGTTATCTCCCCGGCCATCCTACATGTATTTAGGGCACAGGCTGCCCAGGATAGCCTGACAAACCGCACACGGACCTTTCCTGATCCGCATTTCATCCCATACCATCTCAGGATTTGTGTTTTGTTCGTTTGTACTTTACGCGCGGAATAAAAGCCTAGACCACAAGACGGACCAAGCTTTCTGTATCCTGGTAGCCCTGAGGGATGATGTCAAGACTACTCTAAACGGACAGGTTATACCCTCAATTCGGCCATGATGCGCTGTTCTATTTCCGACGTCTTGCACACTGCGGACGTAGGTACGTACTAGTATCTTCCTGACGTTTTTGAACTGGGCCATTATTGCATACACCCAAAATCATGAGCTTGGCGTATTTTTGTATGGCATGCAATATCAGTCGCGTCCACAAACGTCAGGAAAATACGAGTACATAGAAGATCTGAGGCCCCGACATACATACCGCCGAGATACTTTACCAATGGATACTCACGATCGCCGTAGCCAAAGATTCAGTGTGAGGATCCGAGATTCCGAATGACACCGTTATCTTTGGCTTTAGTTAATCCTCTACTGGCTTCCACACGGGTGCCATTGGTAGCTCTTCTTTGAGGTGATGTAAGGGACTATTTTGCATGTCTTATGCCGTGTAGTACATTCATTCGACGACAATAAACACAACACGAGTTGCGGTCTTGGGATTTGATTCTATCTCGTATTTTGAAAGGGCTGTGCAGTGCAGCAAACAATACCTACCTCTATACCCTCACATTATGTGTTATTATCATTGTTATTATTGTTCGTATTCGATATCACCTAACCCCTTCCTTTGAATTACATAGCATGCCACAGGCGCTGCATTCCCATTACGAGTCAGGCTTTGAGAAGGTTTGATCGTAGAAACATCACCTCCTCCAATAAACTCTATTACAACCCATATTTCCCAATGCAAGGCTCGTCGTAACCGAGGCTGCCCCCCACCGCCGCGCCTCAATCGATTGACCTACCAGAACACTAACCTCCCACAAACTCGGCTTCGGATACCCTGGCGGACGCCATGATCGGGGTCGGGGTACGTACAGGTCTACAGCCGCGAGCGCGGGGGAACATCCGCGAGCTTTTGTGTCAGCGAAGATGAGTGCATATATTAAAATATGGTTGTATCTACACAGCATGTATGTAAGCTGGTAGAGTGATCATACTCTTACAGATATACTCTACCTAGAGTATATGCTGTGCGCCTTGTAGAGTAAGTGGAAGAGGAAACTGGCTTGGGTTACGCGCGTTTATTGTTTCTTGGGTCAACTTGGATAAAGTTACCACCACTGCCACACTTCTCCGCATTATTGTATTGTCTACGACTTGCATAAAGGGAAGGTAGATAAGTACCCACATACGTTGTAGTGGTGCATACATATATTGATTGTCCCAAGCGCTGGTGGAATGTTTATCCAACATCTCACTCAGTCCCTAGATATCGATAGGTACTTTACTTTAGGGCAAGTACAAAGATATGAAACTTTAGCGAGTGATCTTTTAGGCTTTTGGGGGGGGCACGGGAGTACCTAAAAAAAGAAGCAACCGAGTGCTAGAGTAGCAGTTAAGCCACACGGGTGTGTGGTAGGTAGACTGGTAGTGATGATGGTGTGTGGGGCTTCCGTCGGTAAGGGCGAGGGCTTTCACTTGGCAGGGTTGTCCTTAACCAATACGGAATGGGGCGTGTGTGGAACCAGAGATCCACAAAGATTTGTGGGTTTGACAAGCCCAGGGGTGCCGGGGTCCATTCACAGGGTCTGTCTTGTCTGTAGTTCTGTAACTACTCTATGTGCAGCAGCAGAAACAGAGAAACGGTGTATTACCGATGTTTTTAACTGTATCTTCAAGTTGTGCCTTTTTTTTTCCTCGCGAAGAGAGATGGAAATAGGTCTATGGAGTTTTCTGGAAGTAAATCGCGTCATGAAGCGAAGGCGAAACCTTAACTACCGATAGGGTAGCGAAAAATTTGTCAACGGTCTTGTTTCTTGGCAAAACTTGACTCTCCACAACGCACGTTGTGTCGCCGTTGTCTTGTCATTTCGGTGATAATTTCCTTGTTTACTGAAATTGTTAACCTCCGGACCAGTTGACTCGGTGTCTCTGTCCCGATTAAAGCCCGCTCTACCGATGTTGTGTTGCAGCAAATGAAAAATGAAAAAAAATTCAAGGAACCGCTTGCTCAACAACAAATGGAAGGGACGACCAGCACATCTTGACGGGGAAGTGTCATATCTTGCAGAGTGGATCGAATCGCTTCCTGGCCGGGAATAAAAAAGTGTGCTGGGAGCATCATAACAGGGCACATGAGGATTCGAACCCCAGATGTGGCAGCATTGAATGTGGCTGCGGGTGGTGCAGAACACAAATTCATGCAGCACAAGAACAGATGTTATGGAACGGACTTCCTTATTTTTTTTTTCCTGATGTCATGCGCGCACACGGGGATGCATCCGGGAACCAGGGACAGCCGTGCTCTACTGCTGGAAAGGCCTCCGCCGACCAAAGAGGGTAGGAAGGTAGGATTCCAAATCTGCTGGCGGGTTAATAATGTTTTTTGTCATCTGGATGAGATGATCATGAAAGCGCTCGGCGCGTGGAGTGAGATAAGAAGGCAGTAAGGTTTGAAATGGCACCCGCCCAGCGCCTCCAAATGGAAAAGGAAAGGCATTATAATTTTAAACCCTTTTCTGTTCGTTTGTGGGGGGAGAAAGAAAAAAAAAAAGATGAGTGACAGGATGTGTTGCGGTGGTGGCCGTTGAGTTGAACGTGAAAGTGGGCAGGCCAGAGCATTATTCGAAAGGTTTATGTGCCCAATCCAGCTCTTATCCTCATATATATGCAGGAAGCTGGTGGTTAACGTAACTGCCATGTTCCCTACAATAACATTGCAATGCGTCTCTTCGTCATGGCCTTGCCGTAGATACCGGCTTGATGAATCAACAGTTTGCCAGCATCAAGCCTGATCCCTCATCGCAGGTGTCTAAATAATAATAAAAACCGCAGGCCTATGACAGTCCGGGTTGTGGAGCATAAATACTCTAGATGATGGGTTTCGGAGAGGTTAATGGCTACATGTAGGATGAAGGGACGAGCGAGAAAGACATTCCCGGCCGCCTTGCCTTACCAACCACCATCTAACCCTGTAGGATAGGGCCTGTCAGGGCTCATCATGGCTGGCACACAGGGAATCCTGATTTTTGGCTACTAGTAGGAAAATAAAGACATGGACAAGCAACTACGTTGTCTTGCCTCTCATCCCCAGTACTCGGACTGTTTACTTCCACATAGTTCACGATACGCCCATTCAATTTTCAATCTCTCTCACTCACTCACTTGCTGCATTCACCCGTCTCTGTACCCACTTACCACATACCTTGCCTTACTTAACATCTGCTGCAATTCTAGGCGGACCTTTTTGATATTATATTAAAGAATCCCTCACACTTACTCCCCCACACTTCGCAGGGAAAGACAAAAAAGGCCGAATCGGTTCACATTGAGACACCTCCGGCCAGCATTATTGTCGTGCCTTCTTGTGCCTGTGCCGACGAGGATTATTAAGTGGCAGTAAGCTTGCCCTTTCCGCCGCATTCATAGGACACTGTCACGGTGTTTGCATATATCCATATTCAGATATCCCAATCCTCATAATACATATTACCTCCACCGCCCCCCACCTCCCTCCCCTCATCTCTTCTTAAAATTCGTCCCATTCTCCCGCCGTTGAAGTTGTTCATACCGTTACCTCAATCATCTACAATACCTTCGTTATATTTGTTTCTGTGGACGCTGGCATATTCCACAAAATATCACCCACCCACCCCGATACCTATTTATATACCATACTATACAACTTGATAGACACCATATCATTCCCTATCTGATAGACGATCCGTTTACCGACATGATGACATCTACAGTTATTAACGCTGCCCAGAACCCCCCCGCAGTTACAAATACCGGTTCCACCGCACATCCGGGCCGGCGCAACACCCGAGCTTCTGCCTCTGCCTCAAATACTACCTGCAGTTCCCGTAGAGCTTCCCGACGAAGAAGCCACGCTCAGCTTCCCACAGAAAGCTCATCATCATCGTCGTCGTCCTCACAGCAATTCTACAACTCGGCAGAGTCGATTGCTAGACGGATACAGAGGACGCCCTCGGCCGTCGCAAAGCGACTGTTTGCTCACGCCGTTTCAACCACGTCTTCGTTTTCAAGCCGAAAGTCCCAGGAGCCTTCACAGTCCTCAAATTCCAAAATGCGAGTTTCGAGAGCGATGGGCGGTGGAATGTCTGGCATTCCTGCCCACCGTACAAGTTCACATTCCCGGCATCTCTCGTTGCCGCAGCCACTACGCAGCAGCAACAGCAGCAGCAACTGCAGCACCAGGACGACGGGGCATCTCTCGCCGGCATGGACAAGTAATAGCAATAACTCGCACGACTGCGGGTCGGGGGGAATGCTGACATCAGAAAAGCCGCAGGCTGCGACGAGTGGAGGAGCGGTTACGATGACGATCCAGCTTGCCGAACCGATGTTGTTCTTGCAGGGGTTCGACCAGAGTGATCACTCGAATAGGACGCCGGCGATGCTGCGGGGATGTCTGGTTTTGAGAGTAACGAAGCCGACGAAGATCAAGGTTATCAGTTTAACGTTCCAGGGAAAGGCAACGACCGAGTGGCCAGAAGGTAATTATCACAGAAACCCTAGATTCCGTAATAATGACGGTGGAGAGTTAGCTGACATTCTGGAAAATTCTAGGCATCCCGCCAAAGAAGTCGGAGTATCGGGAAGAGAAGGAAATTATGAAACATACATGGCCGTTCTTCAATGCTCAGTTCGCAACTGCCGAGATCGGACATTGTGCGGATTCTTGCCGTCTCTACAAGAGCTCTAGTGATAGCACTTCGTCTCTTACCTCCGCCATTGGACACTTGGCACGCTCTGCGTCTCCCCTTGGCATTACGCCTGCCATGGCTGGATCTGCATCAGAACGCCGCCTATCACTGCAGCTCTCCCAGTCACGAAGCTTCAGCAAAGGCGAATCACCAAACAGCGTCACGGTGGCGCAACGTGGCTACCGAGTCTTCCAACCGGGCGATTACATTTACAACTTCGAGCTGCCGCTGGAGAGTTGTCTACCGGAAACGATCGATGTGGATATGGGGTCTGTGAAGTATGAGTTGGAGGGGGTTATCGAGCGGCCTGGAGCTTTCCGACCAAACTTGGTGGGAAGGAAGGATGTTACGCTGATTAGATGTCCGGCGGAGTCGAGCTTGGAATGTTCGGAGCCCATTGCAATCAGTCGCACGTGGGAGGACCAGCTTCATTACGACATCGTCATCTCGGGGAAGTCGTTCCCGCTAGGCTCAAAAATCCCCATCGCGTTTAAGTTGACGCCGCTTGCGAAAGTACGGTGCCACCGAATCAAGATATTCATCACTGAGAATATCGAATATTCTTGCAAGAATAAGAAGGTGCATCGACTGGATCCGACGAAGAAGGTCCAGTTGTATGAGAAGAGGGCCGATGGCCCGGCATCATCGGCATTTACAGGATCGTCTGCCAGGGTGATTGCTGGTGGCGGGTTTGACCCAAGCCAAACCGCCGGAGAGGGTCAGAATATCGATTCTGGGAATGGGTCAGACAGCTTGCTTGGTGATTTGAATGGAGAGAATAATATTGGACCCACTGAGATGGAATTTTCAATCCAGCTTCCTGGCTGCAATGCGAAGGAGAAGGACCGGATACATTTTGATACTACGTATCAAAATATCCAGGTCCATCATTGGATCAAGGTAGGATCCTATTTCCCTGTCTTGGTGCCTTGTTTCCCAAACTAACATGGACTGTATAGATCGTGATGCGTCTTAGCAAGACAGATCCCAACGATCCCACGAAGCGCCGCCACTTCGAAATTTCTATCGATTCTCCATTCCATATTCTTTCCTGTCGCGCAGCTGGAGCAAATACCGACCTTCCGGCCTATGACAGCAACAATTCTGGACAGGCTACTGGTGGCACCTGTTCCTGCCCACCCCTTAGCCGTCGCAACTCGCCCCGTGATGCAACCCCTACTGTCTCTTCATCAAGGAGCTCAAGTTCGACATTGGTTGGATCTGTAAACGACAGCCCGCCGGCTTTTGACCCTAACAGCGGCGCATCAAGGCCAATGCATCTCATTAGAGTGCCTTCATATCAACCACCCCCATTCGATCACGATGTTGCTCCGCCACCACTTGTCACACCTCCGCCGCAGTACGATTCTGTGGTTTCGAACGGAGGGCTTGCGGATTACTTCCAAAGACTTGCAGATGAAACGGCTGGCGAGGTTTCGGATGAGGAAGATGAGAGTGGACAGGCTACGCAGAGGAGACTATTGCCCCCTTTGACACCCGGAGGGAGAATTGCGAGGAGTATGGATGAAAGGAGAAGCTGGATGCCGATTGGCCTTCCAGGGCACTAGGGGGTAGTTTTTTCTTCTTTTTTATTTGTTAAAATCTACGGGATTGGATTTTTTGTTTGTTTGTTTGGATAGGAGATGATGATTTTACGAGCTTTTCTTTTGGGTTTTAGGTGTTCTTTTCTGCATTTTCCTTACTATTGCCCAGATGGGTCTGCAGTCCTTACGGACTTTTTCATTTGTCTACTTGTGGTTTATATAAATCGGTTCGGTTTTACGGTACGGTTGGAATGGGCTTAAAAATTGGGTCACTGGCTTGGGGATGAATTTGTTACGTTGGGGTCATGCCAACTTGGCTATGGATTTTTTTACCCTTGGTTGCTGCTTTCTTTTGTTGTTTTATCCGATTATCTGTTCATATATATACCCACTGTTGTATGTGCAGCTTAGGTGGGTTATTGGTTTATCTGGCGGGAGTCTTTTCTTTTACTTACTCTTCAAAAGGTTGTATATACTTTACTTACTTGAAGTATGCATTTGGCATATCTTTGATTTTTTTTACCTCATAACTCCATGTGCAAATCTGGTGATGTCTTTGTTACTCTGCTTGGTACTAGGTCATTCCGAGGGCCGAAACTTCCAAATGTTGATTCCAATTACTCAGACCCAAGTGCCGCTATAACCATGATCTTCTATCATTGTCTCCTGATTATGACCGTCATATTGTACGTAGTTACTAACGAGTACAATATAATAGTTGGGCAGAATAAGATGCACCCACACGAAGGATCCTCAACGCATAAACCGGCTCAGCACAAGCGAGAAGGCACAGCAGGTACATCCGGAAATGATGTGCCCCTCGGAATCGGGCCGGTACGGTATGCTGTGCCAATTGGCCCGCCCATCCGATGTTTTGCTTCTACATACATCACACAAGCACGTCCCCTTACCTCAAACACTTCACCTTCGTACTTGCCTTGCGTTTCCTTCCGAACCGGGGAGTTGGGATTTGTTTTTTTATTATTTTATTTTATTACGGGCAAGCCGATCTTGTGTCTTGCCTTTTTTTATCTTCTGTGCTGCAGGAACGTCGGAATGTGTCATGGCCGCCGGTTGGAATTCTGGCAGAGTCGTCCCTGGGATTTTTTGTTTGTAAGCCCCCCGGCCAGAGTGGAGCGCAGGGACAAAGTTAATCGGAGGTCGAGCTCTATCTGGAACACATGTCTGATGTGCAGGGGCGGTGGATCTAGATCTGAATCGAAGGATCCCCTGCGTCGGTGGTGGTGTTGCTTATTTTAACTTCGCCGCAGCCCTAACCCTGTGCATTGGTGGCACAGGAGGGAGAGGAGGGACGACAGACAAACAGACAGCAGTGGGTCGGAAGCGGAGGAGGTGGTGGAAGCCTTGGGAGGCGTGCATGACGGCGGATATCTCAAAGCTTTGGTTTTTGGGTTTATTGGCGGGCTTATCACTCGACTCATGTGCGGTAGGCGTGAGTTATTTGTTACTTGGGTCTCTAGCTGGCGCCCACGGAGAAAGTCTTAGCTACCGAGATCTAGACTGAATGTAAGCAGTCTGTACATTAGCTAACCCCAACCACTGAAGCTTTCTCCGGATACGTCGATCGATTGGAAGCTTCTGTCATGTGGGTACGTTGTCTTAGGGTGAGGTCGATAAACCCTTCACGCGTACGGCTGAGGGTCTTGCACAACCCCTAAACCACAGAGTTACTAGATATAACTATAACCAAAGAAGCATACATAAATTAGGGCCATCTAAGTTAGCTAACCACAACCACAGGAAAGCCCAAAGCACCACCCACCACAAACCCCGAGCCTTAGATAGCCTTGCAATTTTCTATCAAGCTTCTAGACCTGACGCGGGACAAAGCTCAATTATCAATAAAGCCGAAGTATCTCGAAGTCGCTACCCGGCTTTAGTTAGAGAGGATTCGTGGCCGATGCCAAAATTGTCGATGCACGGTATGTGGACGAGTCGACATTTTGCATCATGGGTAAGTATATTAACACCCGCTTCCTATGTATTCAGCCGAAAACGTAGCCTCTAGGGGGAGAAAACGCAAGACAGCTCCGCAAACATGTCGCATTGGTGAGATTTGGTATGTACATATAGTCTTGAAGTCCGCGGACTAATCACTTAGTGGTTAGTAGGTTAATTCATAAGCCATCACTCGTCTTGGCGGCAGGCGTGGGTGTTGATTTTGGGCTTTCGGGCCTGGGAGTTAAATTTCCGGGTTGGGGTTTTTCTTGGATTTTATGTTCGCCAAGGACAGTTTTCCATGTTTACTTATGAGGGTCTAGAACATGTTCTTGCCACCTATTTTGGGTATATGAAGCCCCATCTTGTAGCAATAATTAAGAAAATAGCGATATTATTAATCTGCACCGAAAAACCACGGCGGGGTCGTTTGCTAGCTTTTGATCTATTTACTATCTAACAGAAACTTTGATCTACTTCCTGTTCTGTAGTCAGAACTCAGAAGGACTTGGGATACTTCAACTTGCACCGGGGAATAGAAGCCGGCCTTCACTCCACTTCTCCTCATCCCTCACAGCCACTAGTAAACGCATCTTCTTCCAAGTACGCCTAGCGAGGATTGGGAACCTTTTCTTTCTTTCTGAAGTTAGTTGTGATGTTTCTTTCTGTAGATAGCTGATACGTTAGGTCTGTAAGGCCTGTTCCACGGCCCTAGCCTGTTGATGTCGACCAAAGGCCTGCGAAAAAGGTTAGCGTTGTTCTGACCAGTTGTGCGGCAGGTGATCATTGACCTAGCGGTATAATCGAGAATAACATTGGCTTGAGATGCTCCATGGGAAGTGCGCTACAGAAACCTGCGTGCGCTGCATTCGTTTTGCATCTAAATTGGAGGGAATGATTCCCCTACCACAGTACTGTTTTGGATGGTTTCCTGCGCATACCCATAAGACACCTACATATATTTCGCTTGTCTACAAGCGGGAAATGTTCAGCACGGCTCAGAGTTAGAGGTCAATCGGGGCCGGAAGTAGTCTCTGGCTCTCATGTCAGTCCTGTACTTCGAATCTAAACTCCACCCCTTTTTCTAAAATCGCGGGTATTATCACCAGCAACAGCAGCTCATTCGTCTGATATCCTCCCAGGATGTTTTGATTCTCCCATTCTGACAACTCTTTCGTTTACCTTCCTTGCCGGTAGGTTTATCGTTCCGCCCAGCCCTGTCCTCTTCCTCTAGCCCTACATCCCTTGACATTAAGCTCTTTACCAGAGTGCTGTATCTTTAGCCTCCTCTATGCTTCTTTTCCGCGAGCTACATGCATGCAATACGTCCCGAAGAGTGTCTCAAAAAGGGCTTGTATTCGCTAGCTAAATTAAAAGGGAAGAAGAGAGTGGCCAACGACAAAAGAAAGTGTGTACCGGATAGTCCCCTTTATATATGAGTACTTCCAGCAACTACATATACGTTCAATAGTCGTTCAATAGCCGTTCAACAGTGCTCTTATCCCATTCTCACCTTCCCTTTCGAGTGAGGAGCTTGATAATTGAGCCCTGAGATTATTTTATGACATTAATGCAGGAGGGCTTGGGGTGGCTATAACAAGGAGGAGGAGGAGGAGAAGGATCCACGAGCGATCTCTACTCCTAACCTTGAGGGCAAATGGCGGCGCCGAAGGTGTATGAATGGGCCGGAGCAGACTGGCTATGACTGATCTCTTAGATACTGACAGAGGTTATTTGCACAAGAAGTGGAATCGTCCTATCCACTCACGTACCATCCACCAGAGAAACCTGATTCCGGGACCCGCGGTGCTGTCAGGTAAAAAAAAGTCGATAAATGGGCTCCGATACCGAGAATTGATGCATGATGGCGGGTATGATTCGCTGCTGATTGTATACTATTCAATGAAGTTGCATGCCTCGAGGCCGCCATCCGTCCCACCTTGAAGTGCCCAATACTGTCTTTTTATGCGTGATATCGAATCTGCTCGTTAACCGGGCGAATATGTATATATATATGTTCAGGGCCGGTGAGGGTGAGTGTTGATAAGTCCGTACTAATGTCGAAATATGGCTTCCGAGCCCAGGGTATAATATAATTCAAAGTATAAGTGCCCTTTCTTGATATGAGAGCCTCGAAATGAGGTTTTATCACCTCCAAGATGTGCCCGGATATATTGGCTAAAAAGGCCAAATATGTTTTCCCGCCCAAGACACATCAGCAGCTTCGGTGGTGGTGTGGTGTAGTAATGACATTGCTTCTTTGTATTAATGCCGCTTCGGCCGCGTTAATCAAGGTATCGGAGGTTAGATTCCTCCGAGGCTTTATTTTGTTTCTTTCTGTTTTTTCGAGAGAAGTTGGAACCTAAAAGGAGTGGCACGCATAGGAGAGAGTGCCTGTCATGTTGGTGGGTACACTTTTGAGGCCAAATTTGTGATGAGGATGAAGGACGACGTCGTTGGAAGGTTTGCGCCCATCGCACCACTCACTCGCGACAGGGCTTAATTGGGTTGGGGGCATCAAGATGCAAGGACCAAGCTGCACTAGTGTCGTGCACTAACGTCGCGCGAGCCATGCACAGGCTTATATAAAGATTCATGCATTTACTACCGTAGACGACGTCGATGAGCTCTTTATATACACACCTAGGAGCCTATACATGACGTCACTATATGTCCTCCTAGGCTCGGAAGCACTTCGTTTCAACGTCCTATCCAAACGCAGCCGTTTTTGGAAAGACGGGATTTCAAAGGGAATGGAACGGAGTTGTGTGGTTGCCATACAGATATGCTTCCTATAACTCCGTTTCAACTCGTAGAAGATGGCCGAGTGATCGCGTATGATGCAGTGGTTCTGCGTTTCTTTTCTTCGCTCGTGCTTAATTAGTAGCTAAATATCACGAATTCGGTATGATATATAGTAGCCGATTACTCTGACTGGTTTTGGAATATTTTGGCTGCTATATATACAGTACATGTAGTTCCTCTATATATATCAAAACTTCGCCAGGTTACACACGGCCGTAAGTGCAAATATATACCCCCAAATTTAAAAGACGCCCCATCTCCTCATAACACCCCTCAAAACACCCCCTCTAACCCCCACCCACCTCGTGCTCCTAAACTTATATACCGGCCCAGTTATCTCCCCGGACGGGAACGACGTAACAATTACCAAACGCACAGCCAGCATGACCAGCAATGACACGGGCCAATATTCCAGTCACACGCGGAAATCGATATAGGGTAGAGACACCCTTATATAAAGTCAACTAATCTCTCTCCCTGGCGATCCATTCTATTCCCGCCACTGCCATGGATTACACTCCTTTTATACATTTCATCAGCGCCACCACCACGCTCCTTTGACACGGTCATTACAGAAATATTTCCTAACTTTTATAATTTAACTATGACTAACAATAATGCTTCACAGGAGCTGCAGCAAGAGCGGCAGCAAGAGCAACGGCCACGGCAACAGCAGCGGTCACAGCAACAGCAACAGCTACGGCGGCGACAGGAGCAGGAGGAGCAGCAGAAAGCGTCAAAGAAAGATGAAAATAAAGATGAAAATAAAGATCAAAAGAAAAATCAAAAGAAAGAACAAAACCAAAAATCAAACTACGAACCAAACGGAGGGCCAAGCAAAGAGCCAAACGAAGAGCAAAAAGTGACGAGAAAGATCAAGAAGAAGCCTAAAAGCATAACCATCGTCGAGTATGAAATAAGCTGCGATGTAAGACATTGCTAGATTGCCTCATAATTACTCAATTACTCCGTAAGAAAGAAATAGATAGTGAGACTAACACCGCCACCGCTATCCAGGAAATGGGAATTATCCTTCCCCCAAAGCCCTACCTTCCCCGGATAACATGTGGAGCCGTCATGGACGTAAGTCTCCAGAATTCTTGATGCATATACAAGTAAATATACAAGATTGACCACCCAGCTCAATAGAGAATGCACATGTACCCCAACTACATCGACCAACAACACCTCGTCAGCAACTGCGACCCCGAGCCCTGGGATCTTGTCCAGCAGCTCTCACTTATGGTGTCTTTCCCTCACTCATCCATCGCCCCCCCTCCCCCCTTGGGCATGGTTGATTAACGATGTGTGGTGACATAGGATCTTAGCATGAACTGCATCCGCGAACTGAGCCAGGCCGCGGCGAGGCTCCGGCGCACGGGAGAGGAGGACGGCATCTATGTGGAGATTGACCCGGACGAGTGGGTCGAGCTCGACACCGACGGGAACGATGTGGAGCGGGAAGGCGAGGTCGATCCGGATGAGGAGGAGTACGTCCTCTTGTAGGGAGAGAGTGTGCTCTCGCAGTACTAGGTAAAGAGGGAGGATTTACTCCCATTAACGCGGGAGGAGGAAGACGTGGATACACCCCGATTATCCTATTCGATCGAGGTAATGGCTACCACCCGCCCGACAACCGGTTCAAGGTTTCTACTGACGCTGGGCTGGAGCCTTGGAAGTGGAAGCCGCAAACCGGAAGGATGAGAGGACGGATATTGGGCACCATAAGGAAAGGGACCGGGAGCGCCATAAGGCGGCCTAAATAAATGGTCGGTGGGGCGGCAGGGGCTGGTTAGAGCTTAAGAGGAGTCGAGAAAGAGGGCAGCGGATGATTTACGGTTCTTTATGTTTGGGATGTGGATACATGTCATATTTTCGCTTATACCTCTTGCATAGCTCATGGCGCACGGCATATTATACAGTGATGCCGGAAGAATAAAAATTGCTTCTAGGTTTCTGTGTCTGCCGAATTAATGAATTAAACCAAAAAAAAAAAAAAGAAATTCTGTCTCTGCCGATAGACCGAGTGATATTTCATGACCGCACTTGATCAATTCTAAACAGCACTTTAATTCAATTCCCCTCCCCGGCCGGGGATGCGGCTTCTAGCGCTTGCTTGGCACACGAGTGATACCCCATGAACACTCGCCAAGCCGCCGCCGCCGCCGCCGCCGCCGCCGCCGCAACCACCTCCGCCCCAACACCACAGACCACAGACCGCAGACCACACACCGCAGACCACACACCGCAGACCACACACCGCAGACCACACACTATCTCGTTATGTACCTTTCCACCTCTCTCTTTCTATCAGTTACAATATAATATTAATTCTACATTTTTTTACTCCACAGGTCATATCCCATCACTCGTTAACCACCCAAAGTCAGTCCCGCACGCACCCAACAACAGCTATTTCTCCGCCGGCGCGCCCTGCCCCTTCGGCATCTTCTTGTTCGTGCCCAGCGTCTCCAGGTCCTTCTTCTTGTGGTAGTGCGGCGCCACCTCGACGAGCCATTCGGGCTGCAGCGGCATCACGTTGCGCATAAACTCCTTGCCTGTCCACGTCCGCTATATTAGCACAACTACTACTACTACTACTACTACTACTACTAGAAGGAAGAAGGAAGAAGAAGAAGAAGAACTCACTCGTCAACACCAGCTCATAATAAATCAGCCACTTCGGGTTGACCTCAAACAAGCAACTACTCGGATGCACATGCACCGTCTGCCCATTCTTCACCGTGCGATACGTATCGCCGCCCCTCTGCAGCCGCGCCGCATTCGGGAAGAACCCCGCCGTAATCGCCTTCTGCACCGGCAACACATTACTCGTGCCGCCGCACGCCACCACCTCCACCTCCACGCGCTCACACAGCCGATGCAGCTGATCGCGCACGTCCCTAGCCCGCCCCAGCGACCGGAACTGCAGAAAGTTCTCGCGCGCCCACACGTACGAGAAGTTGGTGTCGACCCACTGGTTCCAGATGTTGAGCAGCGTGACGTGGTCGCCGCCGTCCTTGCTCGTGAAGCGCGCGCGCGCCTGGTCCGCGTGGAACTTCTTGTCCTTGGGGCGGTAGAAGAGCGACGAGGACTCGCCGAGCATGGCGATGATGGAGAGCACCTCCTCGACGCAGCCGTAGGTGGCGGCCGCGAGGATGGACTTGGCGAGCATGGGGTCTGTCGGGAACTCGGCCATCTGCCGGCCGATCTTGGTCAGCTCGCCCTTGTCGTTGAGTGCGCCGAGGGCGTACAGGTTCTCGAGTGCCCTGATGAGCGTCTCGGCCGGCGGCGGGTCCATGAAGTCGAACTCGATGAGGTCGTTGATGCCCAGTGACTTGAGCAGGAGGACTACGCTGTTGAGGTTCGTGCGCTGGATCTCGGGGGTGGTGTTCTCGTCGAGCTCGTTCTGGTAGGCCCATTTCGTGTAGAGGCGGAAGCACTTGCCCGGGCCGACACGGCCCGCACGCCCCATCCGCTGTTTGGCGGCCGCGCGGGAGCAGGGGGTCACGACGAGGGACTCCATGCCGGTGCGCGGGTTGTAGACGTTCTCCTTGACGAAGCCCGGGTCGATGACGTAGACGATGCCGTCGATGGTGAGGGACGTCTCCGCGATGTTTGTCGCGAGGACGACCTTGCGCGCGCCGGCGGGCGTGGGCTCGAAGATCTTTGCCTGCAGCTCCGAGGGCAGGTTGGCGTAGATGGGGCAGATGATCATCTCGCGGATCTTGTTTCCGAGCTTGCGGCACGTCTCCTGGAGGTTCTGCTCGGCGGCGTCGATCTCGTCCTGGCCCGTGAGGAAGACGAGGATGTCGCCCTGCGGCGGCGTGGTGGTGTGGATCTGGAAGATTGTGGTGATGGCGGCGTTGAGGTAGTTTGCCTCGGGCTGCTGCGTGTAGTGCACGTCGACGGGGTAGCGGCGGCCGGGGATGTTGAAGATGGGCGCGTCGTCAAAGTACCGTGAGAACTTCTGCGCGTCCATGGTGGCCGACGAGATGAGCAGCTTGAGCTCGGGCCGGAAGCGCGCAATGTCCTTGACGAGCCCGAAGAGGATGTCGGTGGAGAGCGTGCGCTCGTGCGCCTCGTCGATCATGAGCGCCGAGTAGCCGCCGAGGTCGGGCTCGGTGAGGAACTCGCGCAGCAGCATGCCGTCGGTCATGTACTTGAGCACCGTCTTGTCGGAGGTCGAGTCCTCGAAGCGGATCGAGTAGCCCACCTCGTTGCCGACCTTGACGCCCATCTCCTCGGCCACGCGCGCGGCCACGGACATGGCGGCGACTCGGCGGGGCTGCGTGCAGCCCACCTTGAGCCCGCCCTGCGTGTACCCGGCCTCGTGCAGGTACTGCGGCAGCTGCGTGGTCTTGCCGGACCCCGTCTCGCCGACGATGATGAGCACCTGGTACTGCTCGACGGCGGCGAGGAAGCGCTGGCGCCACTCGTAGATGGGCAGCGACTTGCGCGTCTCGTCGATGCTCTTCGCCCTGCTCTCGGCCGCCTTGAGCTGCTGCTCCATCTGCTGCTGCTCCTTGCTCGTGAAGACCGAGTTGCTGTCGACGTCCGTGTTCTCCAGCACAAACCTCAGCTGCTGCGAGTCGTCAAACACATACTCGTACTCGCCCTCGTCGACGCGCTCGCTGCGGCGCACCTGCGCGCGCGCCTTCTCGGCCTGGTGCTGCTCCCACTCCTCCTGCTCAGTCACGAAGCGCTCCTGGCCGTCGTCGCCGCGCTCCACGTACCGCTCGTACAGCGCCGCCTCCTTCTTGCGCACGTCGATCTTGCCCTTCTCCGTGATGTAGTCCTCGGGCAGCATGTACCCGTCCAGGTGGTCGTCGACGCGCAGCCGCTCCTCCGCCAGCCGCAGGATCTCCTTGTTCTTTGCAAACTCCTCCTTCTCGCGCCGCGTCAGGTCGGGGTTCGTGCGCAGCTCCTGCTGCTCCTCGGCCACCTCCTTGCGCAGCAGCGCCAGCCGCTCCAGCTCCCGCTTCTTGAGATACTCCTGCCGCGAGCGCTCGCGCAGGTCGGGCAGGGCGGCGCTGCGGGCCGTGGCGTCGTCGGCGAGGGCGCGCCGCTGCGCGAGGAGCTTGCCGTCTTTGGTCGACGACCGGTCCTCGACGAGCTTCTTGGTCTTCTGGTCGTCCTTGTCCTTGAGGCGCTTTGCAAACTCGTCGCGCTCCTTGATGTCGCGGATGCGGTTGAGCTCGGCGAGCTCCTCGTCGTCGAGCGCCTCGGCGTCGTCCTCGTTGTCGACGCGGGCACGCTTGCTGGGGGGCTGGTCGTGGGTCGGGGAGCGGGCGGCGGCATCGTCGTCGGAGGGGGGGTAGTCATGTTCCGAGAGCTCCTCGTCGCCCCAGCGGTCGTCGTCGTCGGCGGTGTCTTTGCGGCGGATGCGCTTTGTGCGGCGGTCCTTGTCTTTGTCCTTGTCCTTGTCGTCCCGGCGGTCCCTGTCCCGCTCCTTATCACGGCCCGACGACTCCCGCTCGCGGCGCTCCTCCTTCCTGCTCTCCCGGCGCTTCTCCTTGCTGCTCTTTTCCCGCGTCGATGTAGATGTTGGCGGCGGCGGCGGCATCATCGCCGCGTCGCCGTCGTCGTCCTCCATGGCCAGCAGCGCATACTTCTTCTTCTTCTCGGGCGGCGGGCGTTTGCCGGTGCTGCTGGAGGTGGAGGAGGTGGAGGGCTTGCGGGCGACGCGCTGGAAGAGGTCTGAGGTGAAGCGGCGGGTGTCGGTGGCGCTGGCGCCGTCGAGGAAGGCCGAGAGCGTGTCGTTGAGCGCTGTGGGCGACTTTGCGGTGGTGGCGGAGGCGATGATGAAGTCGACGATTGTGGGGTCTGCGGCGCCGGAGAACTGGGGGCGGGGGGTGGTGGGTTAGTGGGGTGTTTGCCATTGTGGGGAGGGGGACTGAGAGGGGGGAGGGACTGAGAGGGGGGAGGGACTGAGAGGGGGGGGAGAGGGAGGGAGGGACTGAGAGGGGGGAGAGGGAGGGAGGGACTGAGAGGGGGGGAGAGGGAGGGAGGGACTGAGAGGGGGGGGGAGGGAATGACAGCAGATGAGAGGGAGGGCAGTACTGACCTTGATGATGTTGTCGGATACCCAGTTACGGAGGTCTGACATTGTGGTGTCGCGTTCTTTCCTTTTTCTGTCCTTCTTTTGTATCCTTTTCCGCTTGGTGGGAGGTGTAGAGAGAGCGCAGTGTTGGGTTGTGGGCTGTTGTTCGGTGGTGGTTGACAGTGTTTGTGAGAGCTACATGAGGCTCGAGTGCAAGTGTTGAGACCGGGGAGCAAGAACAGTGACCGGGGAGGGAGCGAGAGAGCGTTGCTTGCTTGCTTTTTCGCGAAGCTTGGCGGGGCGTCTTTGTGCTACGCTGCCGGGTGTGTCTCAGAAAGTAGAAAGTGTGAATACCTGAACACCCGAATACCTGGATTGGATACCTATGGGGCGAGGAGGGTGAGTGTCTACAGGGTGAGGGGCCGTGATGAGAGTGGATAGGATGTATCGGCCCTGGACAGTGTGGGCAATTGCCGTTGCAGACAGACAGACAGACAGACAGACAGACCTATACCCACCGCCCATATACATACCTACATGCCCACTGCCATTCAGTAGGACTTCGACTCCGGACTCTACATGTTGTTTGTCTGTCTGTCTGACCATCAGTCTGTAGCAATTCCGCGGCTGCAATTCGTGATAGTGGATGGATGAGGTGAGCCTGGCAGCCACCCAGCCAGCCGATGGTGGTGGTCTTTTCCCGATTCCCGCTGCTCAATGCTCTATGTAGCTCTCGAGGGGAATACCTACATGTAACTATTATACACGTTTGCAAAACTACACCTCACGCACCCACCCATGGTGTTGAGTCGAGCTCTATCTAGCTCTGGGTTCTCTTGTGTAGGTGGGTGTGTGGAGTGGATGGTGGGGGTGGTGGGTGGTGGTGGTGGGTCTGACCGTATGCAGAGATAACTCCTTGTTAACTCCGCAGGTTGATGTCTACATCATCTGCACGCAGACAGACCGACAGACAGACAGACACACATGCTGCACACAGACACCACACACCGCACTGAGAGACAGGTCCTGGGGCCTTAATAATACCCACACATCCCCTCTCTCTCACTCCCCCTCTCCCCCACCATCACCATCACCATCACCATCACCATCACCATCACCACCACCACTACACACCACCATCATCATCAATTCATCCATCAATTCATCCATTCATCCACACCCACCCACTATCTACATCTACCTGCATCCATAACTACATCTACACCACCTCCACCATCACCCATCACCCATCACCACCTCACCTCCACCTCCACCTCCACCTCCACCTCCGCCAATCCCCCTCGCGGAGCCCGCATGCCCGAAAAGGCACCCACCACCGTCCGTGACGCCGCGCCCCCACCCAGCAAGAAGCGAAAGCAATCGCCGCCCACCACCACAGCCACCACAACCACCACCCCCTTCCCGCAACCCACCATCCCAACACTCTTCAAATCCGACATCCACCCCACGCCCAAACGCCCCCGTTCCAAGACCAGCACCCCCGCCCCTCCCACCACCACCACCCCCACCACCATAGTCACGCAAGCCACAATGCTCAACTTCCCCAGCACCACCACCGCCGCCGCCACCAAGGCCAGCGCCGCACCAACAATCATAGACCTCACGGCCAGCCCGCCGCCCACGCCCACGCCGCGCCCGCCGCCGTTCCAGCCGCACGCCGGCGCGCGCAAGCTGCAGATCAAGAACCTGCGCAAGCCGAACCGCGGCGACCCCGACGCCTACTTCAACACGACGTGGGGGGCACTTGACGCCGCGCTGGGGTCGATCTTTGGCGGCGTGAAGATCGCGGCGAGCCTGGAGGAGCTGTATCGTGGCGTGGAGAACATATGCCGTGCGGAGAGGGGCCAGCAGCTGGCGGAGAGGCTGAGGAGACGCATGGATGGGTATGTGGGTGGGAGGCTGAAGGGGGATGTGGGGGTCGGGGGAGAGGTGGTGAAGGAGGTGGAGAAGGCGTGGAGGAAGTGGAATGAGCAGTTGGTGAGTTTCTGATATTGGGGGGGGTGGGGGATGACGGTGGTTTGGGGGGGGGGGGGCGGGTTTGCTAACGTGATTTGCTTCACAGGGGATGATTCGGTCGATATTCCTGTACCTGGACCGGTCGTATCTGCTCCCCTCGGCCAAGGAGAAGCCCATTGAGGCCATCGGCCTCGACATCTTCCGCAAGCACATCGCCACCGACGCCACCCTCGAGCCGCTCTTCCTCCGCGGCATCTTCGCCCTCATCGACACCGACCGCCGCACCGACGGCGCCGCCCAACCCCACAACACCCCGCTCCTCCTCTCCTGCGTCCGCATGATCTCCAACCTGGGCATGTACAACCACGCCTTCGAGCCGCAATTCATCACCTTCTCGCGCACGTACTTCTCGCAGCTCGCGGCCGCCGAGTCGGCCAGCCAGTCCCTCGGCACCTACCTGCACACCACGTCCGCGCAGCTCGACCGCGAGACCGCCCGCTGCGACCGCTTCGCGCTCGAGCAGTCGACGAAGCGCGACCTCATCGCCGTCATCGAGGACGAGATGGTGCGCAAGCGCCTCGCCATCCTGACCGACAAGAGCGCCGTCGGCGAGCTGCTCACGGCGCGCCAGCAGCACTCCCTGGCCCTCCTGTACACGCTGCTGTCGCGCGTCGGGTCCGCGGGCGACGCGCTGCGCCCCGCGTGGGAGGCGCACATCACCGCCACCGGCACGGCGATCGTGCAGGACGACGAGCGCACGGAGGAGATGGTGCCGCGGCTGCTGCAGTTCAAGCACGCGCTCGACCAGCTGCAGGCGCACAGCTTCCACAAGTGCGAGACGCTCAGCTACGCGCTGCGCGAGTCGTTCGCAAAGTTCATCAACGCGCGGCGGCCCGGCGCCTCCACGGCCGCAAACAGCAAGCCCGCCGAGATGATCGCGAAGTTCGTCGACCTGCTGCTGCGCACGGGGACCAAGGGGCTGCCGGCCACGACGTCGCCGGAGATGTGTGCGCTCGCCGCGCACGCCGGCGACGACGACGCGCAGCTCGCGTTCATGCTCGAGTGGGTGCTGGACCTGTTCCGCTTCATCCAGGGCAAGGACGTGTTCGAGGCCTTCTACAAGAAGGACCTTGCGCGGCGCCTGCTGATGGGCCGCAGCGCCAGCGCCGATGCCGAGCGCATGATGATCACGAAGCTCAAGACCGAGTGCGGCGCGGGCTTCACGCACAACCTCGAGGGCATGTTCAAGGACGTCGACCTCTCGCGCGAGGCCGTCGCCTCGTTCAAGTCCCGCGGCAGCAGCGCGGCGCACGACGTCGACCTCTACGTCAACATCCTCAGCCAGGCGGCCTGGCCATCGTACCCCGAGGTGCCCATCAGCATCCCGAACGACATCGCGGCGTACACCAAGGCCTTCGAGGCCTTCTACGTCAGCAAGCACTCGGGGCGCAAGCTCGTGTGGCGCCACAACCTCTCCCACTGCGTCCTCAAGGCCGCCTTCCCGAAGGGCAACAAGGAGCTCGTGCTCTCGGCCTTCCAGGCCGTCGTGCTCCTGCTGTTCAACGACGTGCCGGCCGGCACGCCGCTGTCGTTCGCGGACCTGCTGGAGGCGACGGGGCTGCCGAGTGACCAGCTGGCGCGCACGCTGCAGTCGCTGGCGTGCGCGAAGCACCGTGTTCTCGCGAAGAGCCCGCGCGGCCGCGATGTCGGGCCGGCGGATCGGTTTGTGGTCAATACGGCGTTCAGTGATGGGAAGTTTCGCGTCAAGATTAACCAGATCCAGCTCAAGGAGACGAAGGAGGAGAACCGCGAGACGCATGAGGGCGTGGCGAGGGATCGGCAGTATGAGACGCAGGCGGCGGTGATACGCATCATGAAGGGGAGGAAGAAGGTGAGGCATTCGGAGCTTGTGGGGATGGTCATTGAGCAGACGAAGAATAGGGGCGTGTTGGAGGTGGCCGATATCAAGCGGAATATTGAGAGGTATGTTTTTTTTGCTTGCTTTCTTTCTGGGAGGGGGAGGGGGGCTAATGGGTGTGCGGCGGTGTAGGTTGATTGATAAAGAGTACATGGAGCGCGTGGAAGATAACGTCTATGTCTACGTCGCATAGCCAGCAGCCTATCTATGGACTTCTTCTTTTCTACTCTTTTTTTTATGGCCTTTTTTATTATTATTATGTCTGGGATGGGGTGGGGGGGCGGCGGCGTACACGTCTTTTTTTTTCTCGCTCTGTTTTTACATTCTTTCTTGGTTTTTTAGTGGTGGTTGCTTCACAGACTGTCACTCGGACAATTGTGGTGGCGGCTAGGTTCTTGTCATGTAGGTTGTGCTGGCGCGGGTTTTTGCCTCGTGAGCTGGTGGGTGCTAAAAGTAGATTTTTAAAGGCAATGGAATATATATATCTACACTGAAGCCTACATACACCCACCTAGCTACATGTAGCGATTCCTACATGGAGTTACCTGCCCTTTACATCCCCGAGAGAATTATGGTTGGTCATAGGACTATCACTCGCTGGCCATAAACCGGCTTCTCTAAAAGGTAGGATTTTCATCAAGTTGACAAGTAGCACGAGAATGTACATAGTTACTTGATTCTTGTCTCGGCAAGGAGTCTAACTACTTCATGTAGCTATACAGTCACGGATTAATCGGACAAGTATCGACATAGCAGTAACAGGTGCTGGCACGACAGCTCGCCTATACGAGCCCAACACCACGTACACCCGAAAACCAGCCACACGCACCCAACACCCAACACCCACACCCCCCCCCCCCCCCATCCCCACTACTAGCAACTGCGGCGTGTAGGCTCCAATGGAGAAATTTGAGGTTTTGAAATTTCATAATTATATCCTTCATTAGTTCCTATCGCCTATCGGTTTAGTAATCGAGTACTGGTACGTACCGTGCCCTTTAATTCCGCCACGCAAATCCATCTTCTCGCCTCCGGCCGGAGACTGCATAGCTCATCTTGCCCTTTCATGTATGTACATGTAGTCGGATTCCCAGGGATCCAACGGCCAAGTGTAGGGTTAGGTTTGGCGAAACATATTCTTACCTGTCTCACCCCCGTTCAAGTATTGCATGGGCCGCTGAACATTATGTGGGCGAGTGTTCGTGGGGGAAACACCGAGTGGGCCGGTTGAGTCTTCCATGATCCCGGGGGAGGGGGGCGGACGGGGGGGGACTAGGTGTGGTGTCGATGATCGAGTGGATCTTAATTCATGGTCAGGGCCCGGATAGAGGGCTAGTGTTTAGTAAAACGTTTTCCAATTTATACATTACCAGTCATCCGGGGATCCAGCTTAAAAAGAAACGAAAGGGTGGCCATGCAGTGGGTCATGATATACGTGGTGATATGTAGATTGTGATTACAGGGTTAGGTGTCGCTTTGCCTTCACTCCCTTAAGTATTACTTCCGGGCCATTGACAATTGTGTGGGCGAGCGTGGTCTATAGTGGTAGACGCCTCGCCTCGTCAACGGAGGACACCGAGCGGGTTGAGTCCCCATGGCCATCAGTAGGTCATGTGTTCAGCTCCGAGGGGTGGGAGTCTATACCGGCGTTATGTGTAATAAATGGCACTCACCACCCTGAAAAGCATACTCTCCGGCAAGACTTTTTGTGTTTATATTTAATGACATTTTTTTTCTTTCTTTCTGGGGCTTGGTGGCACTCGGCCTGGGGGAGGCCTCGTGGGTTAGGTGTGATATCGAGTGGATTGCTGACTGGCCGGCCCTGTGATTGCGGCTTGAACGGTTATCTTGGCTTCTTGCTCATTATTTGGTCTCCCCCCCCTCTCCCCATGATCAGGGTCGGATATAGGGCTAGGGTATAGCAAAACGTTTTCCATTTTGTACAAAAAACAGTAGATTCTTAATCTAATTATCCACGAAAACAACACAGATTCTCGCCGGAAGGTCGAAATCCACTACTCCCACCCCTCCCACCCTGGGATTGAACCTGTACCATAGGAAGACAGACTATCTCGGCGTTCAGTATGTTTCCCGGCTGGAAGTGATATTTAGACGGCAGTGCGCGCGCCAAGGATAATAGGTGGGCTAGTGCCGTTCACCTTATCGCTTTTATTGAAGTTGGAAGCTCCATTCAATGGCTGGCCGGTAGAAGACTACTATAGGGGTCGGGCCTTTTTGATATATAGAATTATTATCCTCGCGAGGGGTGTGTGTATATAGTGAGTGCAGAAGACCAACTTTTTTAGTACTCCGGTGGATTAGGTAGCTTGGATGGATAAATAGGCCTTGAGAAACACCTGCATCACAGCCCATCACTCGGGCTGTAACACAACGGCACAAACAAGCTTCGAGGCCCAGCGCTGGCTAGCTAGCAAACTACAGTGGACAGGTGATAGTGATATATAGTGAGCGCCCCCCTTCCCCCACAAACACGGACAAAGCGTACTCCCCCCCCCTTCCTTTTCTCTACCCCCCTTCCCTAGCTACCCTCTCTACCTCTACCTCTTCTCAATTCTACATACAACTAGTACCACCACCACCACCACCACCACCACCACAATGTCCGGCCGCAACTTCACCCCCCCACCCGGCCGCAAGATAATAACCCCAAAATCCAAAATCAACAACCCAAAAGCGCTCCCAACCCTCACCGGCGCACCGGGCCCAGCCGGATCCACCACGCAGTTTACGTTCAGCAGCCCCGGGTCGAGTCCGCCGGCGGCGGCGCTGAAGGGGTATGGGGAGACGAATGGTAGTTTTTTTTTCTTGTTCATGTGCTGTTGTTGTTGAGGTTGGGGGTGGGGGGTGGGTGGGGTTTCTTTGTTCTAATACTGATTATGGTTATGGTGCATGCAGTGACGGCAACCCCAGCTGTTGGCAGTGGCAGCCTCTTCGGAACGCGAAAGACAAGCGCCGCTACTGCTTCCGGAAGCATGTTTGCGACAGCTTTCGGCGCGGGTAAGAATCCCTCTGTGCGTGCGGGCGCCGGCGGGCGATCTGGAGCAGCCCCGCCGCTGTTTGGCGGGCCTGCGCCGCCGGTATTTGGGGGACCGCCGGCGTCGACGTCGTCGAGTCCATTCAGCTCGCCGTTTTCAGAGGCTCCAAAGACCAACATATTCGGGGGACCTGCGGCGAACCCGTTTAGTGCGCCGAAAGATGCTTCTGGAGCGCCGTTTGTGAACCCGTTTGCGACAGCGTCCGCGCCGCCGCTGCCGGTATATAATCCGTCTTTTTCACCGTCGTATCCTACTGCTGCTCAGGTGCCGCCGGGGCTGGCGGTGGGTCTGTTCGATAAGTCTCCTCCTGTGAATCCGTTTGGACGTACCGGCTTCAGGGGGCGACGAAGGGATATAATCCGTTTGGTGCGCCGCCGGTGTATAACCCGTTCGCCGCAGCTTCTACTACCAACGCCGCGGTGCCAGCGCCTGCTGTGGGGCACTTTAATACGCCGTCGCCTTCTGCTACGTATAATCCGTTTGCTGCACCTAGCATCACCACTACTAATGCTCCTGCTACATACAATCCATTTGTTGCACCTACAATCACCACTGCTACTCCTGCTACTCCTGCGACAGTCCCAGAAACTACAGACATATCTTCACTAATACGACGAATAAAGCAACATATCCCTCCCGCTGGCCAGCCCGCACCTCCCAAAAACCCCTTCAACCCACCGGCCACAAACTCCTTCAACCAACCCACCACAAATCCCTTCAACTCACCCTCCACTCCGCCCCCCCTTCCTACATACAAACCATTCATTGCACCAGTACCACCTAACACTGCCACTACGACTCCCGATATTATAGCCCCGGACTTTGCAAACCTAGCCGCCATCATGCACGAGTTACAACGACCACTCCCGCCCACTCAGCCCGCTCAGTCCGTACCTCCCGCATTCCTGTCACAGACTACAACCACCAATACGACTACACCAGCGGGTCTACCTCAAGGCCACGGGAGCGTCAATGCCGCTGCCACCACTTCTACCACACCCGCGGGGTGGCCGCCGGGCTTCGGGGCCGTTAATGCAGCTTCGACGGGTTCTGGTGGGAGTACGCTTTTTGGGCAGGCGCAGAACGCTGCACCTGCGTCTTCGGCGGGTTCTAGTAGCAGCTCACTTTTTGGGCAGGCTGTTCCTACACCTACACCTGCCGCTCCTGCCCCTGCGGGAGGGGTGTTCTCGAGTGTATTACCTACAGCAGCTGCTGCTACGACGGAGTTTACTTTTGGAAAAGCCCCGGCCCTGCCGCAGGCTGATGTCCTGGTTTCTCCTACTGATACTGGAGCGCCTTCTGACCCTGCAAGCTTGTTTCAGACAGCTGCGACGAAATCAATCCCCGCTCCTACAGCTACCGCAACTCTAGCACCAGCACAAGCACCTCCCCCCACCGCCCTCTTCTCCGCTATCCCCCCCGTCCCCCCATTCCCCCGCACCGCCGCCAACCCACCCACCCCCACCACTTCCACCTTCCCCCCTCTCCCCCCTCTCCCAACGTACCTAACCCCCACCTCCTCCCTCTCAGACGCAACCACAGACTGGACCGCCACCCTCGAAGCCCACAAACAGACATTCACGTCCCACGGCGCCCTTCTCCGGAACTGCGACACCACCCTCCTCACCGCCCGCGACGCCATCAACGACCTCACGCTCGCCACATCCTCCGCCGAGGCGCAGTCCGCCACGCACAATCGCGCGCTCGACCGCCTGGCCGCCGAGCAGGCGCGTATGGAGGAGGTGCTGGACTGGTACGAGGCGTTCATCGGCGCGCAGGAGCGGGCGCCGGCGCCGGTCGATGCGGAGCGGGAGGGGATGCTGGGTGGACTGCTGGGCACCAGCGAGAGGGTAGAGGAGATGGTCAATGGCGCCGAGGAGATGGTGGGCGTGTTGAATGAGGCGGGGGAGAGGATGCGGGGGGTGGGGAATCCGGTGAGATTTTTTTTCTTTCTTTTTTTTTTTTTGCGTTTCCTTTGTGGTTTGGGGGGAGAGTGAAGTGGCTGATGTGGTGTGGGGGGTAGTTGGCGGCGGTTGTGACGATCCTGAACGACCATTGGGCGACGCTGCTGTGGGTGGATGGGCAGACGGCTATGCTTGTGAGTGACTCCGGCTTTCCTATCTATGCCAATGCCCCTCCCCTAACTGACACCCCGCAGAATGAAAAAGTCACAGAAGCAAAAGAGGCCGCCGCCCGTAGCGTGCCCGACGTCGAGGGAGACGTGCAGTTCCGCTCCTCCGCACGGGTACCATGGGCCGAGTGATAGTTCGTGATGATAGGCACCTCCCGGCGGTCATGCATGTGTGGGCGGTTGTTACACTGCAACAGTAGGAGCAGCAGTAGTGCTGGTGGTGACATGAGTATACTCTAGATAGATAGATAGATACGGGTAAATGTCAACTCTTATTTACCAAACTGGGATGTACATACGTACTTGCCCTGTTCTATTATCGGCCCATGGCGGAATGGTCTTGTAGTGAGATATCGAAACTACATACGAATTGAGTTCTGTACTTCCCTAGTCATTCCCGTGGTTAGAGACACAAAAGTTCCCATGCTTTCAGGCTGTTCGGGTTCGTGATCTCGCTATCATATATGGGTTATGCTCTGATGCAAGTATGGAGGAGTGATGATGATTGGATTGCTATGGTGCCGCAGCCTAGTTTTATGCAGTTTGAGAATCCTAACAGATATGCTTGACCTGGTTCAGCCACGTAACCGCTGACCTGTGCGTAATCTGCACCACAACGTCCAAACCATCGGCCTTGGCGTTCCCACCCCCTGTCTAAAGCATCGAGTGACAATCCATGACCCGCCCCAGCTTCCCTGTCCATCTAATATGTACTGTAAAGGCTCCATTTGCGAAACCTTTTGCGCTTACCCGGCGTGCTCTCCCCTACTTACATGGCAACCAGCCCGCCCACCAAAATCTACGGCGCAGTAAAAAGGTCCCATGAATTGAAGAGATGGAGGGGGCCGAAGGCCCCCATTGAAGCCCCCAAAGTTTAGAGGGAGGTGGATGGAGGTGGATGGAGGTGGAAGCTCCCAACGTTAATTACATATTATAATTGATCCCACTCGGTTTGTGCAGGTCTCACTCATCATATTTATTATCTCTTCTTTCATACACTAAAAGAACAAAAAGTACTGCAGATTTCACCGGGCGAAATCTACTACTCCCACCCCTGGATTGAACCGTGGACCTTCTGTAATCGAAGGCCGGGCCTAACCTCGCGGTGTCCGGAAGGCGAGTGATAGCCATTAGACCACTCGCCCATGTGTGTTCTTAGCTAGAAATATTATTTGTGCGCCAAGGATGGTTGGAGGGGGCTAACACTAGTCAGTAGAGTACCGGGTGTTGAGGGTAAGTGATCAGAATCTGATAAGTGAATGTTGCGGTGAATACGTGTATTTGTCTTATCAGATTCTGATAACTTTTCGCTACACCCTAGTACAACGATCGCACCGATGCGTCTGTAACCTGCAATATGCCCAGTTTTACAAAAAGTCTCCTGAGGAACACCTAGCAAATGTACCTATCTCCATACCATGTAATCAACCGGCCCGCCTCCATGCAGTGCAGGGTATGTCACATATTTTTCCCTTTTTCGCCAAATTAAACTAAAGTAGAGTACCAAAGAGACTAAAGGGAACGTAACCAAAATAAACTTCATATTTTTCTAGACATTACTCCCCAACCTAGGTAACCTACCATTTCCATAATTCCCTGCCATATGACATTACCATATAATAACATAACTAGCATACACGTTACTGTAATATTGATATCATACCTGGTTGAAAAAAAAGCAAAAAGATAGAAAGAAAAAAAGGGGGAAACAAACAACAAACCAAGCTTTAGCTCATCAATCAGGAATCTAAGGTAGAGATATATAGAGAAAGAGAAAGAAAAAACTCCCAGACGTAAAATAGAAGGGGAACATGAAGGAATAAGAAGGGTTTAGAGTATATAAAATGCCGCGAATTCCCCAAAGTGTACAAACTCCCAATAAAGCCCCCCCAGCCAGCCAGCGAACCGCCTACCCTTAGGTAATTAATTTTTTTCCCCGAAAACGAACTCCCATGAAGAGAGGAGAAGCCCGAGACAACAGGTGAAATATACATTAATCGGCCTCGCTGAATGCGCAAACAAAAACACAAACATGCGGCTGGAAAATGTACAAAAAAAGAAGAACAAAAAGATAAACACCCACACCTCCCAAACATGCAACAATTAGTCCGAGACGAGCAGTACTCCGAATTCCCCCCCATCGCATGAACCCATTATCTTAACGGAGACTGAACGTCCTTCACACCTCGCTTAAGAACCTCCTCCAGAGGCCATCTGGGTGGTGATACAATTCCCTTTTTCCTCATCTCCTTCTCGTCTTCGCGGGTGACTCCGGGCGGTAGTGGAACAGCACCACCAGCAATGCCACTGGAAAACTTGAGTTGCAAAACATCGCCAATCTCGTCACAAGCAGTCAAAAGCCTATCCAGATCGTCTTTGGTGTGGGCAGCAGAAATGCAGAATCGAGCTCTTGAGCTAACAAGTGGGGTCGCAGGGTATCCAACGACGACGACAGCAATTTTTCGCCGCAACATCTCATGTGAAAAGGCTGGAATCTTTGCAGGGTTATACAGCATGAGAGGAATAATAGGCGAATCGTCTTGGCCGTATACAATGAATCCTAGGCGCTTTAAACCTAGGCGAAGGTATCGAGAGTTGAAGGCCAGACGCTGCAGACGCTCTTCACCTTGACCAGGAACGAGTTCTCCAGCGATAATACGCAAAGATGATGAGATTTGCATCAAGACTGGGGGTGCTGGTGACTCGCCATAAACACTAGCCGCGTGAGAAGTCCGAAACTTATCAATGACGTGCTTATCCGCAGCAATGTATCCACCGTTGGCACCGAAAGACTTAGTCAAAGTTCCCATGAGAATATCAACTTCGGAGGGATCAATGCCAAAGTAATCACAGATACCACGGCCCCTTGGTCCCAATGCACCAATAGAGTGAGCCTCGTCGATGAACAGATTAAACTTATAGATGTGTTTGAGTTCCAACAATCCTGGAAGATTGCACATGGTTCCCTCCATCGAGTAAAGACCTTCCACGACAACAAGAATCTTTTTCCAGGGGCGGTGTGTCCTCGGTTGACCCTGAGAAATTTGTTCCCTCAAAAGACGCTCCAAGTCATTCATATCGTTGTGCTTAAACATTCCAATCACGGCACCGGAACTACGAGCTCCAAAACGAATGGAGGCGTGATTCAACTCATCAGAAATAATCAAGCATCCCTTTCCAACCAAGGCAGAGAAGGCAGCCGAGTTTGTAGCATAACCCATGGAGAAAACGATTGCAGAAGGCTTCCCAACGAAATCGGCAACCAGCTTTTCCACGTCGGTATGGAGGTCCGAGGTACCCGCATCGACACGAGAGCTCGCAGAGGACATTCCATAACGTCTGATGCTATCCTCCACAGCATCTGCACAGGGGCCTACTGATTGGGCAAATCCAAGGTAGTTGTACGAGCTCATATTCAATGCCTCAGTTTGTGTACCGGTAAGTTTGAATGTAAGATTGAAATCATCGGACACGCGGTCCAACAGGGTAATGAAGCGGCCCGGAACACCAGTAATGGGACGGGCGAAGCAATCGCTGATCCGCATCTTCAATCGCCGAACGTAGAAGTTGTCAAAGTCACTGTTCAAAGCTGCATAGCCCTGGTAAAAAGCAAAAGAGTTGCGTCAGCTTCGTAATCAACCGTTGCACTGCCAGCAACCAACCACAACAATGACCACCTACATTTTGAGCCTTCAGATGCTTGTAATTCTGATCCTTGAACCTCTTGCCGAAGAAATCCCGAACGTGTCCGAATACAATCAATACGAGATACGAGATGTACGTCGTAAGCAAAAAGTAATACGGCGGTTCATCCTCAACAGGATCCTCTACCGGTGATCCTTTGGGGTGCTGTGAGATGCACTTATGGCTTGCGTGGCCTAAGGGACCAAACTGTGCATGCTCTCTCGCCAGCTTCCTCGCAGCTTCCGGAGAAGGGGGTGAAAACAGCATCGTAGGGGTATCTGACAATTTATCCGCAGTAGCAGTTGAAAGGGAGATAGTTGGCAAAGACACCGAAGGGGAGAGGCTACGGGCGTTGTTCTGCTCCTGAGCAGCCAGGAGAGAGGCAGAGGCCGAAAGATGGGCCGGAAGGGAGTATGCAGCTTTCGGTGATGAGGAGAAGAACTGGGCCACCTTAGCAGCAGTGTTGCGAGAGGAAGAAGGTGAGCGTTTGCGCGGAGCGTCGATAGGGATAGGAGCCGTCGCGGACGAAGACGAGAACGGATTACGAGGCATCCCGTGTCGAATTGGGTAACTGTCTTAAGAAATTGAGGCTGCAGATGGATGTTATCTTGTAGTACTAGCGTCGATGAAGTTGATTTTTTATTTCAGCCAACACATTAGTGTGGTTGAAAGATTAAAAGGGGTGGTTTTGCGTTGACACAACTCTCTCTTTTCTATCTCTCGGGGGGGAAGGGGGCCTGTTCCTGAAGATCTCTCCCAACAACACACAAGTGCCAACCAACGTGTAGTGGAAACACAGGGAAGCTTGAGCGTGACCAGCGGCAGTAAAGGGTCGAAGGAGGGGCAATAGCAGATGGAACGTGTTGACGGGAGAGCAACAGTGGGATCCAAGATCAGGAACGAGGGGGGGGAGAGAGTAGAAGGAGGTTGGGTTGGGAGGGAGACAAGAAGAAGAGGAAAAGGAAGTAAGCGAAATAAGAACACAAGGCTGGAACAGGAGTTTATTTAGTTAAAGGACGAGTCTCCACCAGAAAAAGGGAGACAAGAAAAAAAAGCCTCGGAACAGAAACAGCCAGACATCCTTTGCCTGCATGCGTCAGTTAACTACATGTACCTAGCAGTCAACAACAACGGCTTCTGTGGTTTCCGAGAAACTGTAACCTACAAACAATTTCTTTAACAGCTTTCCAATTGGCCCCGTTTGGAAATCAGTGTGTAGCGACAATATCCCAAAAGAGCAAAGAAAAAAATATTAAAGACAAGATTAAAGGGTGGACCTGGTGGACCTGGTGGGACAGCTCAACCATTATCCCCTTGCTATTCCCGAATGGTGAGATGAACGAATGAATGGGGCTAACCCACCCGGCCCGGTCTCGGGCCCGGCATATCATGCAATTTCCGAACGTGCTGACCCCGTCCTCTTGAGAATTTTATGCTTCTCCCTAGGGGATGATGAAGAGCGATAAACAGCCCAGAATATAAAGATAAACCACTCGTCATCCCCCCCCCCCCCCACACTGATAACTAATATACAAAGACTTTTTTTTTTTACTTAACCATAGCATGTTCCTTTGCAGCGTTGCTGATTTGAAATCGCTCTATTGTTTACTTACTGACCATTACATACCATTACCTACACGATACTACGCCGCCTATCGCTGAGACTCACTCGCGTGGTGAGATCTGCACTTTATTAAGATTCAAGAAATATCAAGTTCGCTTATGGAACTTCATCGGTTTTTGGCGCCGAATATGGGATGTGAAGCGAAAAGCCTACAACAGAGAGCACGGACGGACACAACCCGAGAGTGGTTAATCCAAACCACAATGTTCATGCGACCCATACATAACACTACCTGAGCAACTTACTTCCTCTTTACAAGTACCTAGGCGTCTATGGATTGTTATATCGTCGAGGAAGGGTCTGCGGAGAGGAACCTCCTTGACCACTAGCGTAAGACCCGAAGGCCTTAACCCTCTGTAGCTATAGGATTCTAGGATGCTTCTTTCCAATATTAGGTTCCGAGGAGCTGATGTCAGCCATCATGGCGTAACCGAGAATGCGTAGTAGATCAATATCCCCAAGTACAAAAACCCATTTCATCACTACTCTACTCTAGAAAGCCATCTGCAAGGTGCATGAAAGAGAGAATGAGGGGTAGATATCGATATTTCCTTTTTATCTTATCGATCAAAGAAATGCGGGACCGGCAATGATAAGAGGAACGTCGAAATCATAAGATCTGTCAGAAGATGACATCATGATATCATGCGCTGTTGAACTTGCCCTGAAATTGTCTCGGTTCGGGGTCGGAGGAAGGGGAACCTTGGATTATTTCCCCAAGCGAGTGATTCTCTGTGATACTGACAAAACACCACCAGAGTGGTAGGGTGGCGCCAGCCAACGCCAATCCTTGCGTGCAACGATCGGGTCTCTCGGGCTGCATGCATGGATGATGGATACCACGGGTTCTCGCGTGGTTGTTTAGCTCTGGTGAAAAAGAATGCATCCTCTTCGAAGGTCTAGAAGAATGTTCTACGAAGGTGGAAGTTTAAGACAACCTGGTACCTAAACACATGAGACACCGCCTGAAGTGAACCTTTCTTCATAACGTCCTGATGGTATAATGTGTAGCTGTAAAATAAAGAGGCGAGTATAGCTGGCTGACTGACTTGAGCTTACTAATTCTTTGCAAAGCTGTAAATCTGTGGCAAAGATCAAAAAAATGTTGACTCAAACACCAAACTCCCGGAACACAAACTATCTTGGTGCACTCATGTTTGCAAAAGCTAAAAGTCTTGGTACTGTGGTACATATTTCACGTATGAAGCAAACAAGAGGCATGTGTTTTGTGCTTGAGGAAGAAAGAGAGCCGGGGAGAAGAGGATGAGGAAAGCGGTGAGAAAGGGGAGTAGGGAAGCTAAATAATGGCATTTCT
The DNA here is from genome assembly GCF_020137385.1 of Morchella sextelata. NCBI lineage: Eukaryota > Fungi > Ascomycota > Pezizomycetes > Pezizales > Morchellaceae > Morchella > Morchella sextelata. The sequence goes on from NW_025408641.1 coordinate 269,430, forward strand.
GACAACTGTATGTAACCCTAAGTCTAGATGTGGATGGGTCGATAAGGGTAGAGATCACACGATCTTTCCACACAGGGTCACCTGGAAATGAAAGAGGAGAAGAAAAAGAGTGGGCGGGAAGGTGGTAGATAGAAGTCTCAAGAGGAGAGAGAAAACGCCAATCTTAACCTGCTTGGTACGTGGCAGCGGTATATGCCTTCGACTTTTTGTTAGCACTGCACTGGTAAATGTGGAGGCTCTCTTTCAGAATAGAAGGGGGAAAAACCAACAGTCAAAGTCAAAGTCGGCGACCGAACTTGATGTTAGGAGGGTATCTAAAGTTCTCTCCCCAGACTCCAGCCCCTTTCTAGCCTTGCGTTCTTTACGCCTCCCAAGACATAAGGCCTGGCCTGTCTCTTGGATAGCGTCTGGTTACGGCAGTGATCTTGATTGGACGATTGTTGCCCCCAAGTACATACCCAGCGTAATACATAATCCCTAGAGTGCACAGATCTGCTGTGGGAAACTCAAACAAAATTCTTTTCTCTGCATCATCACGAAGAACATCGAAACCTCCTCGAGATCCTTTGTTCTCTCCTGTCGCCTTGATCGCCGGATTTATCGGGATATTGCGCATTGTACAAAATACCACAATACAGCATAAGTGCATAGTACTGGCTACGTTCTTGGATGTTCGTCTGATTTCATTTCGGTATATCCAACAGGGACAGAGGAAGGTACACAAATTCTACTTGAAAGCTCGGTCTCTCTATCTTTCGTTCCTCTGATCGCTCATCTCCTGCATTCAGTAACTGCAACAACAACAAAACAGACGTTTCCCTGCAAGTTGAGCAGCAGTAGTAACAACAAGCAACAACTCAACATTAACCCCCCACTACAATACCTCAGCATACCCCTTCCGCAGCTTTACCATTATTCACGGCGCTCGATCAGGTTTACCCTTAGTAGATGCTACCAGCAAACATGTCTACAACAGCATCCTCAACTGTTGTGCCTCCATCTGGCGCTCCCCAGTCCCCAAGAACGGGTCGTCTTCGTGGTCTCTCCTACCTCCGCCACTACGCCCATGGTCATAATCACTCAACGTCGCCCGCTGCTCCCACTGTTACCCCCGCTAATGCTAGCTCAAATTCAACTAGCAACCACAATAATAATACGATGAACAACCATACTCCCACTTCCCCCTCACTTCCCCCATCGCAGCCAATAGCAACGGTTCCACGACAGCGGTCAACCTCGCCTCTCAACAATACAGCTTCAAACGCGTGGCTACCAACTGTGAGCGGTATCAGTGGGCTCTCCCGTGTAGCTTCACAGCCCTCAGCAGAGCTCTCAAACACACCGGGTGTCGTTTCCAACGGCTCCCCTGGTGCCCGTGCCTCAACCGATCCTGAGGCGGTGAGGTCCATCGATGAGACAATCTCTAATCCTCTTGATCCCACACTACCGACTGCTCAAGGGCATCCGAACGCCCCGCTTGTTCGTAGTCCTAGCAATACTGCTCGAGCTAATCAGGTAAACGAACCCGCAGCATCGATCCGTTTTATTCCTCATATCGACAATCGGGCATCCCGTGAATCTCTAATTTTCCCTCCCGTCGAACGCACACTGAGGTTCAAAGATGAACGGATTAGAGTCGGCCGTTATAGTGATAGGGATTCCTCAAATCCATCTGCACCTGTGGGATTTAAGTCAAAGGTCGTTTCTCGGCGACATTGCGAGTTCTGGTGCGATGCGGGTCAGTGGTATGTCAGGGACGTCAAGAGCTCAAGTGGGACGTTCTTAAACCACATCAGACTTTCTGCACCGGGAAATGAAAGTAAAGCTTATCCGCTATATGATGGGGATATTCTACAACTTGGCATCGACTTCAAGGGCGGGGAAGAGCAAATATTTAGATGTGTGAAAATTAGGGTAGAACTGAACAGGGCTTGGCAAAAGTCATTGAATAATTTCAAGTATGAAATCCCTACCCAAGGAAATCGAGAAGGGCATTTTAGCTTACCCGAGACATGATAGTATGTCTGCACATCGACGAATAAGGAACCTTGCAAAAGGCACCTCCGGTGGAGCAGCCAAGGGAAAGGATGGAGATGCAATGTCAACACACACTTCGGAATGCTCCATATGCCTCATGCCTGTGGCTGTAAGTTCCAATTTAATTCTTTTTTTTTTTTGACAATACCTAACCTAGGTTCTGGGCGGAAATGATTTTTACTAATAAAATTGGTTTGTGATAGCCATGTCAATCACTTTTTGTAGCGCCTTGCTCCCATGTCTGGCACTACAAATGTATTCGCCCGCTGGTTGAGAAAGACTACCCCTCATTCTTATGCCCCAACTGCCGGGCAATCGCAGATTTGGATCGTGATATCGAGGAGGACGAACTAGGCGAAGGATGGGAAAATTTCGATGACGTAGACGAAAATGTGATTGAGGAAAGCGGTGCTCCTGTTGCTGCAGAAGAGCAAGCCCTACAGGTATCAGAAGTCGGAAAAGCCCCGGAGCCGGCGCCCGCTCGCGCCCCTACAAACCTAATCATCGAACAATCTCCAGGGGCTATTGTTCCTCCAGAGCCGTTGCAGGCTACAACTTCACCGGTAGAGATTAGGCAGACATCCTCATCCAAGGCGTCGGGATCATGTAGACGACGTAAAGAAAGCGTCCATGATCTAGAAATTCGGCAGCAAAGTGGAATGGTGGGAGATGGAGCGAGCGGAAGTGGAAGTGGAAGTGGAAGTGGAAGCACTAGTAGTATAGAAGGAGGGCACGAAGGACCCATGACACCAATGAACGACGCAGGTCCATTTGTGTTTGACGGAGGGGCATTCGCGAACCTTGCTGAGAGTCCGACCCTAGAGCCCCTAGCAGCAGCGGTAACATTTGTTCCTGAGCAACAACCTAGGCTCAGTGAAGGAGCCGAGAGGTGAGGGTATCGTTTGTTAGTAAAATGCGAATATTTGAGGGGACGACGAGCATCAAGGGACGACGAGCGACAACGATTTGGTTTGGTAACCCATTTCTAGTAAAGTTCTAGTTGAATTTTTTACGCCAAACCTTTACCGCTCGCCATCCCTTCGTGCTTGTCGTCTCCTCAAATACCTCAATAAAAGTTGTCTCTTTGTTTCCGCGGAGGGCTAGTGCGTTTTCTTCTTATTCATACTTTGTTTCTTCCTCTTTTACTCCTTTCTTTGGAATGTTGGTATTTTGTCTTTGGTCTGTAGCATGGCGCAGGAGGGTATTGGTCGTGCAGGGTCAGACTTGCGATGAATTAATGATATATACGGATTATGATGGGTAGTTATCAGTCCTTATGCGTACTCCCGAAGATTTTATCTCTATCGTTTTCTCCTCCTCCTCCTCCTCTTCCTAGCTCCATTGCCATCAATGCATTCCCCTTTCTTTTTTTTCATTCTTCACACGCTTTAAAGCTTTCTCTGTATTAGCTCTGCATTGTATTGCATTTACAGGTGCCATTATTTCCTGCCTTTGTCATTCGGCTTTCAGCGGTCGTTGATCTCTCATTTTTCCTTTCGTTTTCCACGGTGTTTTTCTTCTTTCAATTTTTTTTTCTTTTCATGGAGGATGGAGGCTGGTCGGAGACAATTGATGAGAACTTATATAAGTAGTACATATACTAGATAGATTCACCCGGCCAATATGAGGGATTTGAGGGGATTTGAGGGACCTACTGTAAATTCATAAATCTGAGATTACAGGACGTTGTATGTGTATCTAAGTGTTTATTAATAATATGGTTGAGGAATTCTGCTCTCTTCTTTTTTTGTTTCGATCTGGAGTAGACGTTATTCAGGGCTTCAGATATTTGATAGAGAAGATGAAGATAATATATAGCGAGGCACAGGCATCAAATGTAGAAACCATTTTATGATGTGTATGTTGTTTATAAAGCGGTCCTAGGCAGGCCAGGCCGGGTTTCGGGCTGTAAGCCCTTATCGAGGGAGTCCCTATAATTAGGTTGAATTAGTCTAAGGGCCCGTTTAGCAGTTTAAGGCCTTCTGTGCCGTGTGAGCCGGCCCTGGATGAGGACTTACATGTATTTTGGGCTACCGCTGCTCATCCTGGCGTGATATAGAAGTGCGTTCGATTGATATTCATTTATGCAGAAGCGTATTATAAATATAGCTTGGGTAGTTACATTATAATCAAATATGATAAAATAAGTAGTGATCTATAATTTTAAGGCGGTCGTGGAAAGCTGGACACATGTACATACGACGAGGCAAACAACGAGAATGAGGTTGAGATGCTTAGTGTGAGCATAGGACTGGGATCAGAGTTAACACGATACAATATGCGGTGGATATTGCGATTCTTATCTCCCTTGGAAGGAAAAAAAAAACTCTCCACAACCACAAGCGAGTATCTTATAATATGTTCTGAGACTTGTGTATCCCTTAAGCTGTCGCGAAAATGCAAATTTGGTGTGGCCTTACTAACAGATCTCGTTATCTCTCTTATCAAATAATAGATCTCTCATCCAAATCTAATTCCTCTGTTATAGGGGGGTCAGCATCGACAGCTTAAGGGATACGTGTGTGCCTTAGTATGTACCTACTACTAGCCCAGCGTGAGTGAGAAGCCTTTTCAAAAGAACACGAGGAAGAAAGCTTTATATACGACCAGTATTAATTGGGATCTTCCAATAATACCACAGTTCAGGGACGTACATACTGAGTGAGATCTTATAGGACTGAGGAGTTGATTTCAACTCCGTATATCAAATACCCCTGCTTTAGGTCCGGATCGACGTTTCATATTTGTGCGCACATGTGCGGGTATTTGCCCTCTCCTGCATGATAATTGTTGGCCAAGTGCACTTGTTGACAGCACTGGCTGGTAACGCTACATTCTCTAAAGTGCAAGTGCACCTTTGTGTCACGGGTATGGGTGGCTGCTTGGAAACACAATTCAATTGTGTTTCGGGGTACTCGGCTTTATTGCTGGGGCTTGGGTAAAATTTCTCCATCAGAAAATCTCGCATTTGTATGCGTACAAGGTTTAATTTATGGATCGAGTCACCTCAGTAGCTGCCGAAACAGTAGAGTAAGGAGTATGCATATACCGTTATACTTCCAATGATAATACCGGAGTACTTATGTTACTTGTAGATGTTAAACATGATCGAAGGCATGTCTTATACTTGGGGGGGGGGGGGGGGGGGTAGTTGCATACATGTATGTAGGTATATACATGTACCTACACGTGCCTCCATCAAGATTGACATTATTCTCGCTATGTGCCTTGGCGTAATGGATGTTGATGCGGGGCACATGTTGTATATAATGTTCCTAGGTATTTGAGATGACCGCCATTATTTCGGGATTTAGAAGAGGATTTGTTTCTGATGTTGGATACCTGGAGTATGAGGTTATTGAAATTGGAGTTCGCAGACTGTCCTGGTGATATGTTGGGACAGGGCATATGTACGAGTGGATATTCCGGGTTCTAGTGATGAGGCATCGGTGGTGGATGATGTAATCACAGATGTATGAGATGATTGAGAAGAATTTGGAGAGAGATGGTAGAGCTGGGGAATCAGCGTGGCGGTTTGTGGATTTGTGCGGTTGGACCATGCGAGTGATGAACGATGACCCAACCCAATTTTGGGAATAACCCAGCTTCGCATCTCGTACATCGTGCCATGTGAAATATCACAGCGATAGGCCGGGCAGCTTATGATTGCTCCTTACCTGATACCGCATGTGTAGGGCTGAACGACCGGCTTTACGCACGGAAGTCAAGTTGATCTAGACTTGTAGAAATACCCCAGAGTAGATGCCGGGATTGATGAGTAGGTTTACTTTTGACGGGATATCTGATACGGTAATTTTTTCCAGTAAAGTTCACCGCGCCGGTGGAATAATTTGAGTTTCCTTGCATTCCTGAGCTGCATTCATATCCCGATGTCTCCCGCGCTATGGTCACGAGCTAGTTTTGCGAGATATGTAGTCATTTCTCTTGGGTCCATCTAGCTGGCCGGGGCGTGAAAGGGAAGGGCATCTGATAATTCTCCTGACTTTATCCGTTCCAATGTTATTGAGGAGAGAGTGATTTCATACGAGAGTTTGCGCAGATAAAAGCGGTATCTGGAGTTGATATTTTCGGAAGGGCCGGGAAGAAATATTATTCGAAGCTGGTTAGGCCCAGTATCATTCCTTGGATTAGAACTGGTGAACCATTCGGAGTCTGAGCATCGAAATGTTCGAGATAGTAGGCCTATAGAAATGGATATATATTCGGTAGAAAGAGTTGTTTTTGTGGATGAAATGTTTACCAATAGCTATGGCGATCGATTGTAAATCGATCTATAATGCACACCACTATACGTATAAGTATGGGTAAACTTATCCATACCGTAGTAAAAGTGGAATAAATTAAAACACCCCCCAAAGTTGACCCTTCCCCCAGTGGAAGGCGGCTGGGGCTGTTGCGTTGGCGGTGCGTGCAGCTGTGGTGGCCTTTAAAGCCACTTCGTCACTCCGCAGCGCTGTCGAAGAGCAATTGGGGAGAGGAGGGGGGGGGGGGGGGGGGAATGCTTACTGCCAGTTACTGGAACCTACCGATTGGTAATTGGGAATAATCAGTATCTAGTTATCTGGCTCAGACACTTGCCCCCTACCTCTGGGTACTCTACAGTCCTCTAGAGTACTCTAGGCAGGTACGCTACTCTAAAGTACATGGGCATTTGGTTTTCTGGTCTTGAATTTGCTGGCATGCACCATACGTGTAGGTACATCTGTGTCTCTCTTCCAGAAGTCGTTCGGGGAAGGAAGTGGTTGTGCTTGTGGTTGTGCTTGTGGTGGTGGTACAGGTGGTGTGGAGTGGAGTTCTCTGCGACCAGAGCTAGCTGCACGACATTCGCGCCGATCCCATCCCTGGTCTAGTCCCACACACACACCACTCTGTGTTCCCACCAGCCGATAACAGCGACGTTTATTATTATCACTTGACAGGCTTGGGGTCTCTCTGTATCCAAACATTTGTAGCTTGCCAAATACTTCTTCACCGCGCCCTCTCTTTCACCGAACGAACGAACACGCACTGCAGACAGAAAAAAACGCTGTCCACTAGAAAACGGCCCTTGGAATTGGAGGGTAGAGGAAAGAAAACGAATATGGAAAGATTCGCCGTATTCGTTTTCCTGCTTTTATCTCCATGCCATTACATGTTCTTTGGGCAGCTTTCTTTTTCTGCCGTGGTATCCTGGCTAACGAATGGCTTTCTCAAAAGTGCTGTTTACGCCTTGGTAGGAGATCCCAGAGAAGGAAGTGGAAGGATTGACGGAAGAGGAAGAAGACATGTCAGTTCGGTGACTCCGCCGACTATAGGATCTGAAAGGTTGAAAGAAAAAAAAATGTTAGTTTTCTCGGGAACACTGTGCACGAGAATCGATCGATGAGGGACGCCGGTGTAGGGAGAGAAAAAATAATTAATTCCTAGAGATGTAGTCTTTGTCTAGAGATGAGCGAGCAGAGTCGACTCAACATGCTGCATCAACTCGGACGTTCTGTGTAGGGTGTGTGTGGTGTCGTTCTCCAGTTTACCCTTAGCGACGGAGCGCGTGGTCAGGGCAGTAGACAAATCAGATAGTCGAATATTGATTAATTAGGCAGAGGGTAACCCGTTTTGCGATCTACGGCTCGTTGACGAAAACATGGCCGTGGATCATTGGGTGTATCCTGAAGAAGCCTTCCTATTTGCAACGACTGGCGCTTCAACCCGACTCTGCTTACGGTTGACCGATCCGATCCGAGCTTTCGATTGAGCTTCGGGATTATTGAGCTTTTCCTCAAGGGTATTCCGAGTTCCAAAAGTGAGGACAGACTAGGACCCTTCAAGTGCAACTTATCTTTGGAGTGAGCTCAGGGCGAACTTCGACGTTGTCGTTGTCGTTGTCTTGTCTTGGTACTACTCTTGAAGGCGCCGGTTCGCCTTGCTTGTTCGTAACTGCTACAGCTCTACTTGGGAGGTTGTAGCTGCAATTCCTTTACTTTTTTCTCGATAAGGTGTGGGGATGGTTCCTACAACGGGGAATTAGACGAGACGAACATCCTGGACTATGATTACCCTATATAAGGAGGATTTCCGCCAAAAATCTGGGGGTAGCGGCATGACTGCATGGCCATTGGCTGGGATGCGTGTAGAAGCATATGCAGCCAACCAACAGTTAACTGGATTTCTAGCAAGAGCAAGAATTCTTATGCCGCATTTAAATCAGAATCTTTTTTATGAGCTCGAGCGGAATTCTTGGAAGTGTATTAACTTTTTGGTAGTGTCTAGGATCTGAATTGAGGCAGCAACTATGCCTATCCTGTGGAGAAGTGCTTCGCCCGCCTCATGCCATAGACTTGATGCCCCTCCAGATCATCTGCCTATCACTCAAACTGGCACCAAAAGTGACGAGGCTGAGAAATAATCCGTTCAATGAGTTGCACTTATCAAGTTTTGTGAAACGGTTTTTGGTTGTCTGATCCTATCGGTTTTAGTACCCAGCATGCAGGACCCTATGATAGGTACCAGCGATTTAGTTCTGCAGCTGGGTGGGTGTGATGCAAGACGACAGGATTGTACTTATAAAGATTGTGCTGGCCTCTGTCCGCCCCGTTGCAGTTCGCCTTTCGTTGAATTCCTACAGCCTCACGTTTTTTCGGGGCCGGTGCACGAGAGAGTTTGACAGAGATACCTAGCTGACTTCATCTTGATATCTCTGGGCCTTTACCTGCGACACCCCGCCTACATACATACCTCATCGTCATCTAATCTGCAATCAATCAGACTTGGTTCCTGACTTACAGTGATCGATCTTGTCTTGACTTTTCTCCGGATTTCAAGACCTGTTGATGATCAGACGATCAACCTTTGCCCCTAAAATCCTTCCACTACATCATAAAACTCTTCTACAAGCTTTATAGAGCTGCTATTATTGAACAATGTCTATCCCTCGCCCCCCTACAACTACAGCTCCACTGGGGCGATACTCCACCTCAAGTAACAGGCCCACCTTCGAAGATCTAAATCCCCGCCATTCCTTCCAAGCTACCCCTCCATTTGAGTCTGATATGGACTACCGCCGCTCCAGTTTCGGTTTAGGTTCTCGTCCCCACAGCTACCACCCCCAGATTCACCAAGAGTTCCCACGGCACCCGGTAATTGTCCACGGTGCTCCGCCACCGATCACTCGTTATGTTTGCTTTCAGAAAAGACCCAGTGGTCGCCCGTGGAAAAATGAATGGGAGACTTGCGATCATATAACTATGAGCATTTCCCCAGAAGAAACAGAAAAACAGATCAGGAAGCATGATGAACCCGGGAGGGATATTGGCACTTGTATATCTAAGCTTGGGAAATACCAACTCAGGCATCTGAGAAAACAGGAGGACAAACTGAACAAGAGTGAGAAGGATATTAAGAACTTCAAGTGGGTTGTTTCCGCCGTAGGGAAGGAGAAGAAACAGAGTGGCGGAGCATCACAGACGTTCTGGGCAATATATTCTAGGCAGTCGAGATTCCGTCCTACTACCGCTCCTGCGCCGGGGAGACCCCCATTGCCAGGAAGGTCGCAGACATATACACATCACTCTACCGCTCCTATCCGCCGCGAAGAACAGCCTTATGATGGTCCCATCGTCGTTCAATCTGTTGAGATCCCCGCACCTCCACGTCCAAGTAGCTTTATTGGAGGCCGCCCGGCAAGCTTCTCAGGCGGACGGCCAGCAACATCAGGTGGCTACTATGGGGGCGATTTCATGTCCCCTACCGGCCCTCCGCAAGTACAAGATGTCAACCCGGTCCGCCAAGGGTTTCCAATGTTCTCCACCCCCGGCCCACAGCTACGAGAGGTTGATGGAAGGTCATCATTCACACATGCCCAGTTGCTTAGCCAAGCTGCAGATGCGTTTCCGAGGGCGGCCACGAGGATGCCGTTGGGAGTTGAGGCACAAGGTTTTGGATATCAACAGCCTCATAGTGCGGAGCCGAGGACTTCGATGCCCTCTATCACTAGGACTCAAAGTACGAGAGTTGAGCAGTCCTTCCAGGCCGAACAGCCATCGAAACGCTCACCACGCCACAGTGAAGCTAGACAAAGCCGGCGGACACAGCAGACTCCACCACAGGAACGCCATAGAAGAAGTAGTAGCATGGCAGCGCCCAGGGTCCGCCAGACGGAGAACTATCAGGACCACGCACCGCCGCCCGCAGAAAACCGGAAGAGCATGAACCGTCGATCCACAGCAGTTGAGCTACCGGAGGTTTATCCAGAGGATAAAATGAACCGCACCGACCGTTGGGTTGAGTCTAGTATCAGCGGTAGCAGCGGGCTAGGAACATCGACTGTTGGCAGCGGTGACGGCGGAAGCGTGGTCGGTGACTATGTACTCAACCCTCCGCCAATGGGGAAAAGAAGAAATAGTGTATCTACCTATGCGGGGAAGGACTACTATCAAAACACTAGCGGCAACAGACGGAGCATGGCAGGAGATTATTATGTAGATGCCAAGCCGGCGCTTGAGATGCAGATGCAGTATGAAACCACTCCGCAACACCAAAGGGGAAGGCTAGAACCAAAATATGTGGGGTATCATGGTGTAGGGGCGAAGAGGAGTGCCAGCCGCAGAAGAAGCCGGTATGGGGGCGCAGAAGACGGGGACTATGAGTATGAGAGCGCAGATGAGTCGATGCAGGAACAAATGAGGAATCTGAGAGTGAATAGTAGCACAAGCAGGAGGGGGCCTTCGAGACCACAGTACAGGAGATACAGGGGCTTGGTTGAGTATGGGAGGTAGAGCAGGGATACCTCGATTTGGGGGGGGGGTTGCTCTTTATTTATCGTCTCCTAATAGTCATATCCATATGGGGAGGTTCGTTTTTGATTCCTGTATTTAGTTTTTATTATTATTATCATGTATAGTTAAGTATGGAGACGTAATGCGTATAGCAGTATCATAGGGGGCGATCTTTTTCGTTTGTTTCTGGTATATTGGCCATGGTATAGCCATTTATTTATTTCACTTTATTTCCTTTGTTTATTCTGGGGGTTAATTGTTTCATCTTATGTCCTATTTGCTGGAGCCTTACGCTTTTTTTTTTTTTAGTTTAGTTCTATGAGGGGTTGATTTCTTCAGTAAACAACTTGTAATTATTCGAATCCAGCGCGTTTTGGTTATATGTACTTCTTGCAGACATACCTACATGTAAATCAACCATTTTTCAACCCTTTTTTTCAAAATACCAATTTCCAGGAGATTAACTTAGCGCCTTGTATACATGCAATCCTGAACTTCCTGCCAAGACCTCGAATTCGTCTGCGCTGGCTTGACCAATTTCACAAAACTCGCCCATTTTGACTCCTTCATGGATTTATGCATAGGCATGAGGTTTTGAATTGCAGCTACCCATAATTGAATCGATCTATCACTGCAATATCGATGATTTATGCATGTCACCGCGCTAACTAGACCTCTTTCCCAAACTACATGTACCGGGTGTTGAGGGTAAATACGAAGAATCTGATAAGAGAATCTTGCTGTGAAATAGGTGTCAGATTCTCGGTATTTATGGTTAACCCCCGGTACATGTAGTCTGTTAATGAAAGTGGTACATGTATTTACATGTATCTAGGCGCGAATCAATGAGAGCGCCCAAATCTGCTTACACTGCTCTGTATTAGTAAATTTATTCTGCCTTGATTGGTTGTGGGGTATTACATGCAATTGTAGCATCAGGCTTAAGGAGTTAGTTTGAATTGGGGCTAGCTACAGAAATTCGTTCATACATCCTCATCATTCAACCTGTGCGGTGCGCACATCTATTATTTACTACATGTATTCTTTTGTGAACTCTCTAACGGGTTGTTTCGTCCCACCCACCTCAACAAGTACCGTGAGGCAATCTAGCCACATCAAAGTTCTCTAGACTCGTAATATTTAAGCACAAGTTTAAGTAGGCGAGGCCGCTAGCTACCCTGTAAATTCTAGCCCGAAGGATGCAAGCTGCCGCCCTCTAGTGCTATGATCCTCGTTCTTATCGATAGAGAGAGTAAACACACAAGTTGAAGGCTTTCCCGTGAATGAATGACAACCAGCTACACGGCAAACTATTCGTACATCACCTCTGTTCTTCCCCCATCACAGCTGCTCGTTCGTTCTTCATCGTTGTTTCATTTCCCACTGCGGTTTGGAACTCTAAAGAAGCGTACCTTGGTGTTTAAAGACCAATAGCTAAAGTCACGTGCTCTCAATTCCTAGTACCCCGGAATTCCTCCTCCATCTCCCCACCTCTCTCCCCTCCTCTCCCTCCTCCTCTCTCTCCTAATCTTTCTCCTCGCAGTCTCCATTCTCATTTACATAAACACACAAATTTCAGATCTCTCGATAAACACTTTCACAACATTAAACCAAACTACTTTTACATACGCACAAATATCTTTATATAAAATCACCATGCCGGTGAAACGTAAAGCTTCTGCTGCCAGAATTACTCCTGTGGATCCATCAGAAGAATTCTCGACTCCAGTGACAAAACGGCAGCGCACAACTGGGGCCGAGGCGACACGCAGATCCAGAAGATTGAGGGCTCGAATCCTTCCACCGGGTACGAACCTTAATATTAATCTTCTTCCAACGGAGATATTGGTCTGTATATTTAAGGAATATCTCCAAGGGATATCTGACGATTCGAATTCTTCCTTTGGGTCACCACTTGAGTCGGTGTGTGTTCTGGGTCACGTCTGCCAAAAATGGAGGAACGTAATTATTAATTGCCCACCACAAATGGTATTTTAATTTTAGCTTTCCTTCTTCTGTTCTTGTTCATATAAAATTTAGACTAACGCCTGTGGTATAGTTTCTTACTTCAGTCTTTGATGACCGGAGAAGTACAAATGACAACCAGGGTGTTTCGCCCGGACCCCAGACGACGAGTCCAGCAACTGTAGCTAAGATTGCAACTGAGTACAAGATAAAGATGCTGGTTATATCAGTGTTTACCGGAGACTCGAAGGATATATTCAAGCTCGACTCAAAGCTTCGCTCCAAGAATCGCAGGGAGTTGGCGATCCGCAATCTCTGTCTCATGGGTATCAACCATCATTCAGCAGGTAAATAATCTACACAAAATCAATAACGTATAACATATAATAGCAGACCGACTAACATGATTATATATTGGTGCAATTGTAGAATTTATCTTAACAAGTAAATTCAATGGACTACAATCTATCACGATTATGCACACCGAAACCAATCGCATTTGTCAGATTCTGTCAATAATGAAGACGCCCATTATCTGCAAAAAGCTTATAATTCATGGGTCATGTATATCTACATCAGATATGAAGACTATTAGATATAGAATTTATACTCGGGATATCAGCATCAACGCCAAGTCAGCCATGGGAGACCTACCGAGTCGACACAGGATCTCACGTCAAATTTGTTGTCCTGTGAACTTCGAGCACCGCAAATTTAAGTCATTTCCGCCTCCACTCGAGAAGTTAACTGTGTCGGACGCCAGCGCGTTTGCGATCATCGAGCTTGGCCTAGATATTCACGATCTCCGCGAGCTGAGCGTAGGGATAGTAGCATTCAACGGCAACGAGAGGCGCTGGCATGGTACCCAAGAAACGAGGTTTTGGAGTGGCTTGCTCCGAGCGGGGGAGAAACTGGAGAAAATAACTATCAGTGGGTTGACTTGCGTGGAGGATATCACAGATCTTCCTGAAGCGCTGGAAGAGATGAACCCGGAGTGTGAAATCACATTTAGCGGGAGCATTCCAGGCAACGTGATCAGAGAGTTGAAGAAGAAAATTCAGATGATGGAACTCGTAAGGGTGAATTATGGGGAGTAAGTTCCTAAGCCACATTTTTTTGTGCCAAAGCTACAACTCACCTGGTTCTTCTTTCATACTTTTCCTTATCTTACCATTAATTCCTATTTCTTATTTTCTGCCACTTGTTAGAACTTTGTTAGCAATTAGTTCTTTTTTCTTAATATTACCATATCTTTCTTACTTTTTCTTATAACATTATCGGAGGGCTAGGCTGTATTCATATCTGTGGCGGTGGGTTTAAGGTAATTACATGTAATTAACCCTATATATGAAATTTCCCAAATTTTTCGGAGCACTCGGGCAGAGACGGAGCTCGGGGTAGCACGGAAATGGGGCCATGTTAAAAATCTATAAATTAGAGCATTCTTCTCACATTTCTAGCGCATAAATACATATATGTTCTGCTGGTTAGACGTGATTACTCAGGTTACTTTCCTGGCAGGTTACATATCCATATAAATACTAAATGGATTGGCCTATATATTCACGAATTGGCAGTTCGCAACCCTGCTCACCGCGCGCGTCACTCCTACCGGAGGAGGCCGATTTATAAAATCATGTACATTTATATCCTTCCACTCGATCGCTTTTGGGTCAGCTTCCAGCTTCCTTTAATTTTGCATGTCAACCTTGGGATCTACGTGAATAAATAATTCTTGGTCCATCCAACAGGAATTTTACTTGATAGCGATATATATTTTTACCTATGTTTTAAACGGGGTTGGGCAGACGTGGACAGTACAGTCGAGAATTCGTGTATGAACATTGTCTTCGTTGACCCCCACTAACAAAATAACCTGAGCCAAGCCCTAAATTCTTGCCCTAAAAATTCTTTCCAGAACACATATGTCCCAAATGCTTTAAATCACAAAACTGTCTTAATATGCATTACTTAGTGTGGGATTATGTCTACCGATGTGAAATGGCTAATATATATGGTATTTAAAGCCTGCTACATGTACCATACTCACGTGGCGACATAAAAAATCACTCGCGTAAACAATTGGTTACTACAGCAACGCAGCGGTTAGTAATTTAATGATCGAGATTAGATTAGATCTTACTTGCCAAGACATTTGGGGGATACATAATAGCAGCTTTGGAAGTACTGTCTGCAGGCGAGAGAGCGGAGAATTAAGAATTAAGTATTAATTATTATTTCAGTATATGCATATTCCCGTCTCTGTAATACCTACTCGGTCAGGTACTCCGAATATTGGGGCGGGCGTGAAGAAACCACTGCAGGCCTAGCTAATTTAATTAACTTGCTGTAGTTTTTTTCTGTTTATTTGGCCCCTCCCGGATGTTCACCGCCGAATTACTGTGATTGGCATATAGTATGACTGAGTATAAAATTTCTTTGTCAGTGCTCATGGTTCAGAGTAGTACATATAGAGTTCACGAAGTTCATGGTTAAGAACAATTGGTATTTTTTTCGTCTGCGGTGTTTTATTTTTTTAAACATAGAACTATTTTGGAGTGGGTTCTAACTTGGCTATGAATTAATTCCCTAACTGGAATAAGAATATTCCTGTTTTCGTCCATAACTGCTACCTATTATCGTCGTCGACTTTAGTTTGATTTATGTATCATCACCGCGGGCCCTCTCACTCAGAAAACCACTGTACCGGGCGTTGAGGGTAAATACGAAGAATCTGATAACAGAATCTTGCTGTGAAATAGGTGTGTTTATCTTATCAGATTCTCGGTATTTATGGTTAACCCAGTATATACTTGCCTCACGATGACTTATCTTCTGGCCATGTCAGCTTAGGGCAGCAACTGTAAGGATCATAGGTAAATGAGATTTGCACATAATTAACGAGCTAGATGTATATAAGCCCACTCGAGCACCAACCTACCTCTCACTCCCGAGTTCAACATCCACAGATAATAGACTGTGTAACCACCACAGCCAAGACCCTTGATCGACTTGGATCAGAATTAATAGAGCTTCCAAATTTAGGCATGGTATCGATAAGGCTGCATATCAATAGCCTGGTTACCCTACTGTCCGCCCAACTAACCAAATAATTGCAGATCCTTCAACGGCCCCGAAAACTTCACTCGGCGCAAAACACCCCGGTACTGCGACAGACACAAAAATGGGTTCCAGCAACAGGAAAAAGAAGGAGAAGCTCAAGGACTTCCAGAAGCCAAAACTAAAGGTCGGAAAGACAAAGCCCAAGGCCGCAAACTTCACAAACACATCCTTCAAGTCAAAAGGTCAGTCCGCAGTACCTGCTCCTGCTCAGAGGGAAGAAGAAGACTAACAAAAGCGCCGCCGTACAGCAATTGTCGTCGCAACCCAATCGCTCCACACCTCCGCCCCCAGCGTCTCCTACCTCTTCACCCACCACCTCACTCTCCTAAAGCACCACTCTTCCGCCACCCGCCGCGAATCCCTCTCCTACCTCACCACACACCTCCCCAACGCCCTCGCCTACGCCTCCTCTAAAACCTCCACCTCCAGCAATGGCGTGCCGCCCATGTCCGCCATCATCAGCGCCCTCACACCCCTCATGCTCGACACCTCGCAGCTCGTACGGACGCACCTCCTCGCCCTGTTCAAGCTCCTCCCAACGTCCCAGGTCGCAATGTACATCCCCAAGATCCTTCTCTTCGTAAACTCGGCCACAACACACATCACCGAGGAGATTCGAGCGGACTCGACAAAGTTCCTGCAATGGGCCATTGGAGTCGACCCAGAGGGCGCGTTCGGCGGCGGCGGATGGGGCGCGAGCTTGAGGGGTATTGCGGGGTGTCTGGGCTGGAATGGAGCAGGCGTGAAGGCAGTCGTGCCGAAGGGGAAGGAGATGAAGGTGGTGATGGCGCACTTGGAGGTGCTGAAATATGTTTTGGAGAAGGGACTGGGAAGTTTTGATGCGGAGGAGGAGATGGAGGGGGTGAGGGGTATCTGGGGGGACGCTGAGGTGTATCGGCTCCCGGATAGGTCGAATACGTATGCGTATTTGAACCTGTTTGGGGCGCCGCCGGCGAGTAGTGGGGGTGGGGAGTTTGCGACGGGGGAGCCGGAGGATGTGGATGCGAGGAGGAGGTATCTGACGGATGGGCAGGGGAAGAATATTTTGGCGCTCCTGAGTATGGGGTTGGCGAGCTTGAAGAAGGATGGTGGGGAGGTGGGGCGGACGGCGGGTAAGGTGCTGTCGTATCTTTTAGAGATGGTAGAGGATAAAGCTGTGGAATAGAATTAATTAATTTAGATACCTTTTCCTTGGTTCAATGGGTGCAGTTTCTTCTTCTGAATGATTGTATGAGGGGTTTTGAGTAGATTCGCTGGTCTTGGTTGAGTAAAGTCTTGATAATAAGATGTTATAAGTGTCGTTTGGGGTGTATATAAGTTGCGAAGAATCGAAGGATCGATATATCCCCACCTACGCCGTTATATCTTATTCCCTCCTGCGGTCTTTCGGGTCTTGTGATATCTTAGAACGTCTCGGTCTACACATAGTTATATCTATGGGCAGGTATTCCGGGACAGATCCAATAGTACGCAATATAGGCAGTATGTAATGCTGCTAGAAGGATGTTGTGTGTAATATTCTTTTATCTGTTGGTTTAATATAGTTCCAGCTGCCATGGTGTAGTTAGAGCCGAACTCAGTCACGTAGTCATATAAACCAGGCTGTAGATGCATGTAGATATGTAGGAATTGAGTCAAACCATTAACCTGAGATCTTCCAAAATGAGATTGCTAGTCGGTATGCCGAAAGCTTGATGGGCCATACCATATGTATGGCTACACGTATTCATGAATAGTAGCACGCATGGGACATTGAGCTGTGCCAATAGCTCTTTCAGCTTCGAATAGTGATGAGCTGTGCCTATTTGTTGGATTAGATGTGGGTGTGGATGTAGGTGCTGTGCTGGTAGTGGACTGGGTTATGCATTGAGTCTTCTTTGTTCTGAAGAGCTTTCGGGCAGGGCTGGTCTTAAATATGACCAGTGGGTGTGTATGGCGGCGGTGAGTTTGGTTGGGAGTGACGGAAGAGGGGATAGTGGGGAGCAATAGGTGGCTTGGCCATGCTACATGTACGATATATAATGTATCTGGTTTTCGTTTTTTGAGTTAAGGGTGATATGGCCGTCAATGGACCACATGCATTTCACTGGCCATGGTACTTGCATGAGATATCACTCGTTATCCACAGGTTTCAAGTGACACCAGCGCTGGCGAGTAATGACCCAAACCCATCGAACCTCATGGCGCACACCCGGCGCTTTTACTGCCCGGTCATTGACTCTAGATCTCTTGGCGTCCTCGATCATTCACCCCCACAATATGAAAGCATCCAACCCATATATTAGACAGTCACAGTCAGCTCTATTACAGCGGGATTAACGCTATGATATGTTCACAGAATTTCCATATACATCTCCTACCACTAAGTTCTAAACTAAACCACTCTAAACCCTCTACTGCATATAAGTACCCCCTCCCCTTTTTGATATCAACAACTTCCCAACGCAAAGTTGTAAAAAAAAAAAAAAAAAAAGTAAAGACAAAGAAAGAAAATAGAAGTAAAGAAAAAAAGATAGTAAAAAACGAACTACATACAGCCAACTAACTAGTACTATGTACAAAAGACCACCCTCCTAATCCAGATAATCCATCTCCTTGGACCCCGTCCCCAACGGCGTCCCCACCCTCTTCCTCCGGCGAATACTCATCGGCCTCCACGCATACTCCTTGCCCCTCTCCAGCGTGACATACCCCGTGGTCATCACATACGTGACCCGATCGCCCAAGAACCAGCCCAGCTTGCGCACCACATCCGGCACCAGCGTCCTCGCATGCCCGGGCCTCATCCCCTTCCCCAGACACAGCAGCTCCGCCCACCGGCGGATCATACTGCGCTCCCTGAACTCCATCCTCCGCCGCCATGCAATCTCCTTCTCATCGCCGTTCACATGCCCATTGGCCGCGGCATCTGCAGCATATATCTTCAGCGCATCGCCGATGGCCACAATGGCCTTCTCATGCATCTTCCGCGCAATCAGCGAGCGCACGAGATAGTCGTACATCTCGATGGTAGGCCCCACCGAGTACGGCGGCGCCGTCATGATGTCCCACAGATTGACCGGGCTGTACTTGGGCAGATACTTTGCCGGCGGCCTCGTCGCCACATACGTCCAATTAAGCAGCATTGCCCACGTCGCCTTCGAGATCAGCACCTTATACCTCCTCGCCAGATGGTCCACCGTTCTCACCGCGCTCTCCACATCATTATTACTACCAAACGCCGCCGCAACCGCAAGCAACGTATGCTGCGTCGGGCACAGCGGCGAGTCCTTACCCACCGCCGGCGCCGGCGTCTCCTTCCGCGTGGCCAGCGCCCCCACATCCACATCCCACACCTCCTTCAGCGTCCTACACATGCCGCCGATATCGCCCATGCGCGACATGGCCAGCAGCAGCAGATCAAACGTCATACTGTTCGGCACAACCCCGCGGTCAATCATGCTGCGATATATCGTCATGGCCCTCGTCCTCACGTCCTCTGGCGTCGCCGACCGCATTGCCAGCGTCCGCTCTGTGACACGCAGCTCCCGCTCAAACGTCGCCGTCCCGCACAGCGCCGCCATGTACGAGTTATACGCCCACGTGTCCGGGGCGACCCCCGCGGCCGCCATACGGCGCCAGAGCTGCTCGGCGAGGACGCGGTCCTTGCCGGCGCGCGCGCAGTCGAGGAGGTGGGTGTACTCGTGCACGCCCATCTGGTAGCCGTTGGCCTCCATCTGGACGGACACGGCATGGAGTCTCCTGCGGAACTCGTCGTACGAGATGCGCAGCGGGAGCAGGCGGGGGTGGCCGAGGTCGTTGAGGTAGTGCCGTGCCCTGAGCGAGACGTAGCGTGCGGGGCGGAGGGAGAGGAGGATGCTTGAGAAGTCTGCGGCGGTGAGGCGGGGTGTGAGGTCTGCGGCGGCGATGGCGGTGAAGTGGTGCCAGATTGCTGGGTCCCTGCGGGCGGAGATGGCGGCGAGGAGGCGCCGGATAGGGCCCTCACGGTTGGTGAGGGGGATTGGCGTGAGGCCCGTTAGGGCGGGGTCGAGAGCGGGGGTGGGAGCAGGGGGGGGGGTCTGCGGGGTGCGGAGGGGGTGGTGGTTAAGGGGGCCGTCACCGGAGAGCAGGTACCGGCGGGGGAGGCATGATGCTGGGCGCGGAGGCTTCGGCAGGCAGCGGAGTCGGGTGCATGCGCGGATTGAGACGGGCTGTAGTCCATTCATAAGGAGAGGGTCGCCCGCCGCGCAATTGATGCGGGTGACAGTTGGTGAATGAGTGTAGGTGAGGGGGCGAGAGCTCTGCAGTCCCAGGAGAGCTCTTTTGATGTCTCGAGGGGTTGTCGTTGAGGCGGGAACGTTGACCTGGTAATGATCTTTTGCTTGATGTGGGGGCGCGGGCCGAGAAAATTTCAAGAATCTGATAAGCGCAGGGGGGTGAATGATCGAATTGAGTGGAATCGCGACCGAGGATTGAGACTGGAGAAACAGCAGAATTGAAGCTGTATTCGCTGGGAGGTTTCTATGAGGAATATCAATTCTGTTCCCAATTCTCAGTTCCCCACACTTGGGCTTTCCACGGCCCTACGTGCAGTTCACTCTGTCTGCTCTGCACGCCATCTCCTTCCATCCGCCCAGGCCTGGCGGAAATGTTCCTGCACGCTTATCGAAAGGATCTCGCTTGGCATCCACAAGAGCCGCAAAACGCCGATCTTCGACGCGCCAAACCTTCACGTCACCTTCGCTACAGCATCGCTATCTGCACTCAATTACCTCATATCCACACACATATAACTCCGTCTTCACAGGTTTTCTGCTGGCAATGGCTTCTCACGACTCTTACGACTCTTACCGCCCCTCGTCCACCTCCCCGCCCCGTCACTCGCACCACCACAATTCCCACCACTCAAACCACTCGCAACCCCGCCCAGCACCCCCGCCCCCTCTCACCGCGGCCGCAAAGACTACAATCAACAACCTCAAAACGACCTACAAGAAACGCGGCCACTTTGATACCCTCCGGAAGGACATCTACCAGAACTTTGCCGACTCTGTAGGTTTTGCCACGGGAGATACAGCTAAATTAGGAGCTTTCGCTGACAACTCTCCATGTGTGTATAGGAAGCGGGCAAGTCGTTCACCCTAAGGATTGAGCAAACAACAACTACAGAGATTGAGCGCGACCCAACACTGCTTGTGCGCGACAAGAGCTCGGCGGCGGAGCTGCTCGAGGGCTTTATAGGGTTGGCCGAGGCCGAGAGGGAGGTGGAAAGGATGCTGGCGGAGCGGAGGTGCGAGATTGAAGACAAGGTCAGGGGTATCATGAGGGAGAATGGGGTCGAGGAGAAGGAGAAGGAGCAGGAGCAGGAGAAGCCGGTGCCCCCACAGCACGAGAGAGAAAGGGAGACGCAAAGGCAAGACAGGCCTCAGGAGCACCAGGAGAGGGAGCAGGAGATGGCAGAACCCGATCAAACCCATGACCATGCTCATTCGCATGAGCAGGACGAGGATGACATGGAAATGGACCTGGTGGACCTGGTACCCGTGCGTGATGCCACTCCTCCTCCCCCGCCTCCGCCGCCTCCAAAGAGGGAGAGGGTGTCTAGGTTTGATGACCCAATTGGCCTGCATCGCAGGAAGATTATTATTACTGAGAACGGCACGGGGACTGGAACCGTGAGTTAAGTCTGCTGATAGGACCTCTTTTCTTGATTTTCCTTCATTTATTGCGTTCTTCTCTTTTTCTTAGTATATTTTATTGGGATTGGTTTGTTGGGTTTGTTTTATTTGGTTTGTTGAGCTGCGAGTATACAGCTCTGGCTTATAGCTGTGAAGATTGCAGATTTTTTTAACAGATGGGGGGATAAATTTGTAGCTGCATATAGCTGGAGTGCCACATGGGCAAGGCACCACTAGGCACCACTGGGTACTCCATGGCGGTTGGGGGAGCACCACTCGCTCTATTTATTGTTCACTCTGACGAGTGATAGTGTCCAAGTAGTTTAGTTTGCGCTGGCGTCAAGAAAAGGAAAGGAAACGGGATCAGGTATTCCCCTGGCCATGGGCTGGGAAATTCTACACTGGGCTGGCGCCTAGGAACAAATTTGTCGCACAGCTTTTAACTCCCATAGTAGTGTGCTCGGACAATTGATATAGCGACTTGTCCATCACGGCTATGTCTGTCATAGGGGTGAAATCCGGTGTGCGTAAGCCCGACCCACTCTTTAACTTTCGCTGTACTGGTGCTGTGGACACTACTATTGCCGAATAAGTAGATAAACCAGCAATGTCAAGCCGGCACCTCGAAAGCAGCCCCCCATCAGGATCGATGACATTCCTAGCCAAGCAGCAAAGAAGCTCCAATCCCCGGTTCCCGAGTCCATGCTAAGATACGCTTCTCAGGAGTGCTCATTAGCTGGGATATTATAGCTATTAAATCCGGTTATAATTGCTGCCCTTCTCTCCGTCATTGGGTGTGCAATGAAACCCGTCGGAAAGGCCTACTCCTCCCCACCAAACTAGAGGTGTAACTTGGAAATATTAGCCGTCGAGTAATGGGATGCTTGAATTGGAACGGCGTCAAAGGAATGGTGGAGAGTGAACTGCCGCCTCGCGCACACTTGGCGTCGCGGAGTATGCGGGATGGGGTAGAAGTTATTGGGTGTTTCATCGGCTATGACCCATGGTGCTGGAAGCCTGATTGCGACTGTGCTATCGGTCCTGTAAGACTGCAGCTGTCTATTCCGAGTAGCTTTCGGCGGGATTGATTGTTAAAGTGGTCAGCCTTTCTCCTGGATGGGGACGAAGGAAGTGTTTCGGCTGTGATAAAAGACTGCCTTCTAGATGCTTACCGCGTCTGTCTAGAAGTTCGTTCAATAGATACGAGTCAAGGGAAATAGATGTGCATGCATACATGTAGATATCACTGTTGTCATTTGTGGGCCAGCCGTTGCTTGTTGTGAGGTGGTCTGAATACTACTGCGTTCTGGCATTTCCAACTGTTGTGGACAACTACATCATGTATTGTATATGTAGTTTAAACGTGGCTCCAAACAGTCCATATTGAGTTTTCATAGATTTTGTCGCCATCATAGGATCCTAGAAGCCTGTCACCCTCTCTTTCCTCTGCAGTCCGGCAGGTCAAAACAATGCATTTGTAATTGCTCGAGTCTTCGATTACAGGCCACCCAGAATAATGACTACGTAGTCTTCCTGCAGTACTTTACCGGGGAACCGCCGTGGCTGGGCCCTGAAACTGCATGTTTACACGGGTGAAATCCTATACACGTATGTGATGTGCACCACGAGTGATATCTCATGCCGGAAATCACTGCACCAACGTCCGCCGGGAAATCGATATCTTTACGGCGTGTAATTGCCGTTTACTTGGTTTCCAAATAAGAAATACCCTTTACCCGAACTGGGCCGATTGTGCTTCGAGGGAGAGACGTTAGCTATGGTAACGTTGTTAAGTGAAGAGTGAAACAGAGTAAAGAAAAATTCTGTCTCGCATCAATCACGTTTCGACTCTACTATATCTCGAATCTCAATGAGCTGTTCTTGTCCCCACAAACAAATCAGTTCATGTACTTGTATTGAGCAAACGCTATGGTCCCGGCGGTGCACTGGTGGATAGGGCAGGATGTATACATGTAGTTTGGGAGACATGACATGCAGGTCGCTAGTATAGCATGGTAACAACTATATAGGTACGAGGATCCCCCCCAGACCAATCAAGCTGCTTCTTCGTCTCGTCTCCAAGTCGAGCCTCCGGTTATATGCAATCCCTACCGAACAAAACACTCTCTTATTATTTGGCTGCGAATCATATCATATCACCCCACAGAATTATAAGCCTTCCTGCCTATTATTTCCCTCCTTCCCGGACCAAAGAAACATACACACACATACGTACTCTTGTTTGAGGGGGTGTGCGTAACGTATTGCAAGGTACAAATAGCCGTGGGATGTAGGTACATGTACCCACCGTGCACCACCCCTGGTCGTTGAAGAAGCACATGTAGGGCCCGATATCAATTGCGCAGTTCGCGTCGGGCTTGGATATATTATAAGAATAAGAATAAGAATAAGAATAAACATCAATAAACAGAAACAAAGTTTTACCTTTGATTGCTGCAGACTAGGGATTATGCGAGCGGAAGCTCCTTGGCTTGTTTACCAGGTCCTTGTGGTCGGTGCCGGATGGGAAGCTACATCCTCTTCTCTTAGAGCGAGCGAATCGGCCACCTCCCAGGACCGCCGTCGCCGCACCTTTACTTTCTCCCAAACACCGGAAATCCACACACCCACAAGGCATCCTTTCTCCTCTACCTGTTGGTGATCGACATCTCGAAAAGTGCCTTACTTTGTCTTGTCGCGAACAAAAGGGCACATACGTCAACCCTTCGAAACCTTCTACGAGATCGAGGTAACTCAAGCCTTGAAGTGACAATTCCAGATCTTGCCCGTTTCAGGTCACTTATGGAAAGGTAACTCGAGACGTCGGGGTACGTATGCCCGTCGGAGCCTCAAGTAAAATAGGTGGAGGGGTGAATGGGGAAGAGAAGCGGGAAGGTGCGAGTGGCGCTTCGTGAGGTTCTTGGGGTTTATG
Source organism: Morchella sextelata (assembly GCF_020137385.1). Classification (NCBI taxonomy): domain Eukaryota; kingdom Fungi; phylum Ascomycota; class Pezizomycetes; order Pezizales; family Morchellaceae; genus Morchella; species Morchella sextelata. Next base: position 293,915 of record NW_025408641.1, read on the forward strand.
TAGCCGCTGGCTGAGGAATTCACGATTGCTCTATCTCACATGCGCAGCTAACGTACCCCGGAAGAAGAATAAACTCATCGTCAAATAGAAGCAACTAAACTGCAACGTTTCGGATTATCTTTAGTCTTTTGAGAGTAGTTCTTTTCGAGTGCTTAGAAGCACTACTATTAGTACGTTACTGGTTGGCTGGTTGAAGGTACCAGTATGTTTCCTGCCAAGTGGGGTTTGATTGGACGTGAAGTTTTCTCGTGACTAGAGGAGGATGCAAAAGAGCTGAATACATAATTAGGTACACAATGGCTATCTAGGGTAGGCTATAATTGCAAGCTCAACTATGCCTCTTTTTTTTTCGTCTACTATTCGGGGGCGTTCCAATACCCAATTATTCACCACCATTCAGCTCCTTGGCAAAACAACGAGATCAGATCTGCTTAATCCTTGATATGATTAGCTCGGCTCCATCCGAGTTATGGTCATCCTGGCGACAAGGTCCTTTAACGAAATTTAATCCGAGCAATCTATTCGATGTAGCTATCCTCGTCCTTCCTCGTCATGTCCGGGCTCCACTCTACCACTCGTGTAGAAGACCGACGGTGTTTGTGTAATGGAAGTTTTCTCGCTAGAGTTTGTTTGGAGAGGAATCAATTTAAGCCGGGAGCTGGAGGTACCTAATGCTGGTAAAGGGGTTGCCTGTGGGAGGCGGTTTTGTTGTTGTGGGTTAGCAACGGGTACTAACTGGGTACCCCCCTTCAACCTCAGTAAGTCCAGACTACTGCTTTCATAACACTACCGTACTAATATTCCTTTCTTCTAGACAAGAAAGACATAACATCTTGCATAATCCGGGACTCATCCGAGTAAGCCCTCACTTCGCTACAGACATAAGAGGCTTTCCTTTTTACCCCGATTTCCTTTTGTATTGAAAGGTTGATGTGAGACACATATGGTTTCATGCCCGTTTTAGGGGGGGCCGTACCAGCCCCGACTAGTTGAAATGATCGTCTTGCGGGCGGCTTCATGCACAAATCAAAATGTACCTACGTACAGTGGGTTGTGGATAACTAAGTATAGGATGCCCCTGTTTACGCGCTACGGACTAGTTCCAGCTTGTACGGTGCCAAAGGGTTATATACATTGGTGGGCAACATCCGCTTCCTTACGAGTTTTGGACTTGTGACTGAACGGGCTTCATCTTCACTTCATACACTCTTCGAATATTTCGATTCTTTTCATTCCTTCTTCTTCCCTTCTTCCTTTCTTTTCTTACTTTCACCTTACGTTCCTTTGGTGAGCAAACTTTTTTCTCCTTTTTTTTTTCTTTCCTTCTTTCCTCTTCGACAGGCTCGATTCTAGCTCTCTGGGCAGTGCCTTGAATTTGTGGTTCCAGTAAAAATAAATATCTACCACTTTTTATATTTTTCCAGTCTACGTCCGGCACGTACCACATTTTTACAATAACGACCTCTCTCCTGCTCCGAATTGCGACCGCTTCATTGCCTCCTCGCATTCAAAATATTCTACACCTTCAAAAACAATTTACTCTTAAAAATATCATTAGCAAACTATCAAGATGCCAAACAACAACCTCCGCCTTAGATATGCATTGTTTCTCGGCGCTGCTGCGGCAGTCTCCGCAATTCCACTTGACCGCCGGGAGGCAGAGGAGAACTCGGATTCTCTGAATCAGACAATTGAAGATGCGGTGCATCTGGATAAGGATATCAAAGCTGAGAAGGACGAAGTTGATAGCGATGACGATGCTAGTGATGATGAGGATGACGATGATGTATGTGTTATATTATATTTATCCTCAGACATTCATTAGATCTATATATACTAATATCTACTTACCCAGTCCTCACAAAACGACTCCCGAAACCGCCCGCCCATCAGCTCCACCATCTCCGCCTCTCTCCCAACCGCAACCGCAACCGCAACCACCACCGCCTTAGCCGACACTCTCCCATCTACTACAAGTACAGCCACCCCCACCGCCCTCCCCAACATCCTCCCCTCTCCCGCCAACACCCACAACCGCAACGCCGCCATCGCCGGCGGCACCATCGGCGGAATCCTCGTCCTCGCCCTCATCGCCTTCCTCCTCTACCGCGTGCGCAAAGCCCGCCCCGCCCCCGTCACCTACAACGACGAGAAGCACCCCTACCCCTACCCCGCCGCCCCGCCCAGCACCCTCTTCGGCGGCGGCAGCAGCCAACGCACCGGGGCCGCCTCCGTCGCCCCCGGGAATGCCAAAGCCCCCACCACTCGTCTTCATCAACCCGCCCACGCACAACGTCGACCCGGGCACCTTCTACCGCCCCGAAACCGCAAACCCCGCCGAGCCCCTCCCGCCCGTCTACGAGGAGATGCGGTCCCCTGGCATGGAGTCGTCAATTAGCCAGACGGAGCCGTACCCGGAGAAGGCCGCTGCGAGGAAGATGTATGCGTCGTTCGGCCCGCCGCCGGAGCCGCCGGTCCCGCAGGTGTCGAGGTTCTCGTGGACTACGAAGAGGAGCAGCGTCGATAGCGAGGAGCCGAAGTTTAGGACTGTCAACAGCTGGGTCTCGAATCAGGCCAGCAGGGACGGCGTGAAGGAGAAGCTGGCGCAGATGGGGTTGAAGGGCGAGGTGCCGGCTACGCCGGTCGAGTTTAGGTTCCACCCTGGGGCGCCGGTGCAGTTTGGGGTTGGCCATGGCAGGATGGAGAGTGCGGACTTGGATAGGCAGTTGCAGATGAACTTGAGGAGGCAGTCCTAATTGTTGATGATGCTTAGTGTTTAGGTTTATGAGGTGGGATGGGGGGATGGGGGGATGGGGGGCGTACTTGTTTATAGTTTTTTTATTTCCTTTGTCGTTTTGATTGCTTTCTTTTGTTTTGATGTGGGGCTTTTTGTGATTTGGTTTTATTGTTTTAGCTGGTGTATTTTAGCATGGCGGGAGCATGGGGGCGTGAGCGTTGTATATTGGGGGGCTCGTAGATATAAATCTAATAATCAGTACAAATATACTCAAACACATTGGAATCGTTGTTCTCATATCATCACGCTGCAATCACATCTTCAATCAGTTGGGCTTAGAGTCAATGACTGAAATAAGCTTTGCCCTTCCATCTTGGCAGCACTTTTTCGGAGCTAGCATTGCACTTTTTACCAAAAACTCACAAGTCCAAATACGGCCTACACTCTGTGCAAAACACCATTCAAGACATTTACCAAAAAAAAAAAACCCAACTACGCAGCCAACAACATAATGGTATATTACCGCCAAAGCCCATTCTAAAAGCCCCCCACTCCCCCGCCATTACATCTACTAAAACCCATACCCCATCCACCACGTATACCCCGCCACAACCAGCGAACTCAGCACCACGGGCCCCAGCGTCATCTCCACCGCCGCCCAGATCCACAACGTCCCCACCGGCGGCGCCCGCTTCATCACCTTGTAGTAGCCATACTTGTTCACCGCATGGACCACCCAGCAGCCGGCCACCACGCTCACGACGAAGAAGAACAGCTGCACGCTCGCCCAGTGCCGCCGCGGGTGGAACACGTAGAGGAGTATAAATATCGCTGTTCCCCACCCACCACATTAGCCTCTACCCCCCCCTCCCCCCCCCCTTCCTACAAAAACTAGGGGAAAGGAGAAAAATACGAACCAGGCACAGCCTTCACCACCCGCCACAAGATCTCCGCCACGTCAACCTCCTGCACGTACTGCTGGTGCACCAGCACGTCGAACGTGAACAGCAGCATCGCCAGCGGCACCGTCCACGTCACCGCCGTCATGCCCGCGCCGAACAGCACCACGTCGTCGTCGTCGCCGTCGGAGGGCAGGATCGGGGTGCCGTCGGGGTGCCGCGGCCGCTTCTCTTCGATGAGGTCCACGAGCGTTTTGGGGCGTGGGCCGCCGCCGCCATCGGTGGTGCTGGTGCTGGTGCTGGGAGGGGGGCGCGAGAGCGGCATTTCGGCGATTGTGATGGGGTCTTTGGCGGGTTTGGATTTGGGTTTTGCCATTGCTGCGGTGCGGTGCGGTGCGGTGTGTTTTGGGATTGAGGTTTGGGTGTTTGTGAAGTGGTGGATTGCGGAGCGTGAGGCGATTGTGGTGTGAATAGCTGAGTTGTGGAGGAGGATTGGGAGCGGGAGCGGGAGCTGCCGTTCGGCGGGTTTCCCCTGAGCTGGCGCGTGGATTACATAAGACACCAGCCCACTGAGGCTCGCAGCCATCCGAGGCCCGGGAGAGGACCTCTGCACGGCTTCGACAGAGCTGCCGCTGGATAGCAGCAGCCCGCCTTTCCGCCCCTCTCTACGGTCTCGGGTGCCGCTCGGAGCCCGGTGCGGTGTGGTCGCGGGAGAGGGCCGAGTGCTCTGCCATGATCCAGGCCCTGCACTCACCGCCAAGCACCCGCATGTCACATGTGTGTATTCCGCGCGCTGAAACACAGCAATTGCTCCGGTCCGCGGGGCCAGAGAGGATGTATCTATGTAGGTACACACTGCCGAGAGCAAGAGGTAAAGTAAAGAGCATTCTGCCAGAGACAGCGACGAGTGACGTGGTTGTCTAGATTGCGTATATATATTCTGTCGCTGTGGAGCCCCCTGCAGCGCTGAAACCAATATCGACATGTATGTGAAGCATCAAGACCTGCGGGGGCAGAGCAGGCACAGGTAGGTTATCTCGTCACGATCGGTGGGCTCGGATATACCAAGCATTATGTAGAGTGCTCTACCAGCTACTCGGCGTGGAGAGGGTGTTGTCGATTATGCATAGCAGAGCAGGTACTCTACATAGTTGCTCCAGGTATCGGCGGAGGAGGAGGCTACTTACTGAAACCCTCGCACATCCCTACCTCTCTACTCTACTACTATCCTCAACTCTCTCTCTCTCCAGCTCCCACCACCACCCCCCGCCATCCCCACCACGATGAACCTCCTCCACGCGCTCCTCCTCCCGCTCACCCTCGCGCTCACCTGGCTCTACGCGCTCACCACGCGCACCGCGCCCCCGCGCAACAAGCGCATCACCCTTCTCATCGCGCACCCCGACGACGAGGCCATGTTCTTCTCCCCCACGCTGCTGGCCCTCACAAAGCCCCACCTCAACAACACCCTCTCCGTCATCTGCCTCTCCACCGGCAACGCCGACGGCATCGGCCACATCCGCAAACACGAGCTCGTCGACTCGTGCGCGCGCCTCGGCGTCCCGGAGGAGCGTGTGGAGAGCATTGACCATCCGTACCGCCACCCCCCCCCCCCCCCCACCGCGGGTTGTAGGCGAGAGTGGCTAATAGAGCGCGTGAACAGGGAGCTGCAGGACCAGATGCACAGTCCGTGGCCGTCGGCCACCATTGCGCGCGTGCTGCGCGAGCGCCATGAGGTGCTGCCGCATGTGCTGATCACCTTCGATGAGCGCGGGGTGTCCGGGCATCCGAACCACATCTCGTGTCTGCGGGGGGCGCAGGAGTGGGTGTTGGGGCTGTCGGAGACGGCGGGGGTGGAGCTGTGGATGTTGGGGACCGTGGGGATCGTGCGCAAGTACCTGTTTGTGCTGGATGGCGTTGTGCAGGCGGTGTTGGGGGGGAGGGGCGCGGGGGCGGGCTGGTTTGTCAGTTCGGTGGGGGAGGTGAGGGTTGCGAGGGAGGCGATGGTGAGTGCCCATAAGAGCCAGATGAGGTGGTTTAGGTGGGGGTGGATTGGGCTGAGTAGGTATATGGTTGTGAATGGGTTGGAGAGGGGGTAGTGGGGTGGGGTGGGGTGGGGTTGGGTGTGGTTGTAGATAGGTAGATAGGTAGATAGTGGTAATGTAATGTGTAGACGGGCATCGAGTGCCCGGTGTCAGGCTCTCATCTAAGGTAATGGCCCAACTTCTGCTCCGGGGAAAATGTGACCACCTTCTGCGGCCATGACCGTCATCATCCCGCTCCCAACCGGCATAATCTCCATGCACGTCAACTATCCATATTTAAAACTAACCGTTCTTCAAAACAAAGAATACCCAATGCACACCACCAACACAGCATCTATCCACATTCAATCAAGACGCAATACTCAGTGCCAGTAATAAGAGATAAGGAAGGTGCTCAATGCCCGCGGGTATCTGTATCTGGCGACGAGTGATATCTCATGCAAGTACATACCATAGCCTGTGCATGTGGCCCATGGCCTGACGACCATATCACCTTATGCCAAAACACCAGATATTGCTTTATCAAAACACGCATTCCTCACAAAGAAACTCCAGATGATATATAACACGCCCCCCCCCCAGTCTCCTCTTCTCCAACCCTCCATCACTCCCACATTAACTACACACATCAACTCAACATGGGACCCCACGGAATCGTATGCCCCCCCCCCCCTCCCCCCTCCTTATACCCCACAACTGTACCGCCACCACTAACTCAACCTAGGCAGCACTCACGCTCACCACCATCATCAGCATCGGCTTGACCATTGCCATCCTCTGCAACCGTAACCCCCCCCCCCCCCCCTTTCTCTCCGCTGGCGGGTGTATGGCGTACAGTTGGTGCTGATTCGAGTGCGCGGGGCGGGCAGTTGATACATTTGCGCCTGGGTCGCGTCGTGTAGATACAAGTAGTGAAGAGCCGGCGGAGAGCGGAACTTAGATGAATGGTGCAGGGTTGTCATATATGGGTTGGGTTGAGTCGTAGGAGGAGGGGAACGTGCGGTGGTGGTGGTGCGGTGTTTGTTTGCAGGGTTAGGCGGCCGGTGGGGATGGGGTGTTTATGGTGCTGGATGTGGTGGTGGTGGTGGTTTCTAAGGCGCGGTAAACGTAAGGTGGGTAGTTTTGCTACTGGGCGCTGTGCACATGCATATGTACTTGTCGTGATGTCTTTTGCTGTATAAAGGGCACGGAAAGCTAGAGCTAGGGGCATGAGGGCCTTGGAGTATTGCATGTGGGTAGAGGGTATCCTATCACAGCAAGTAATCTACTTTTTCAGAGCAGATGGAGTCTATGCATTACAACGTACAAAAGAGGCAAGAACTCGTTCCTGTCTTCGTTTCGGTTACAAGAGGTTGGCCGGTGGGTCGTGGTGTAGGTTGTGGTAAATTGCCATGGCAGGGTTAGGTTTCCCTAGCACCTCTTACCCATCTCCCTTAAGTATTACTTCCGGCGCACTAAAAGATTGTGTGGGCGAGTGTAGTCTACGGGTAGACAGCTCGTCTTGCACGAACACCGAGTGGGTTGAGTCCCCATGGCCATCAGTAGGCCATGGGTTCAATCCCGGGGGTGGGAGTGTCTGTGGGGTGTATATTATATACCGGGAAACGTAGCCCATTATATTGCAGTACTGTATTGGGTAGGTACCCCCGCGAAGGGTATATGGCCACAGCATCACTTTTTGTAAATTTATTGCCCATTTTGGGGGCTTATTGGGTGGGTGGGCCTGACTGAGGGCCAGTGGGGCATGTGTGGTATCGATTAGAGCTCTGGCCCGTAACGTACTACAGCTCGAACTTCCGTATTATTCCGCTATCTCTTCTGGTGGATACAGATAGAACTATGGCGTGAGCCACTCAAATTAACGCTGGTTTCTGTGGCTTATGCCGTTGGCTTGTCTCCCCCTCTTCCCCTATTACGATGTAGCTGATCATTAGACTCCATTCAATTAATGGCTAGGGCCGGATAGAGGGGGTCCGGGGTTAGAGAAACGTTTCTCATCTATATTCTTTTGTGTTTATATTTCCTACTGGTGGCCAGTCTTGGCCTTATATCGAAAATACATCACAATATATCACTCGATGCGATACTTGGCGCGAATTCTTGAAGCCCACACTCAAAGGACGGGGGGGAACTCAGGTCAACAAAACCACGTTTTACAACCATTGGAAGACAGGCTGGCCGTGTGTGTGCTCGCCTGGACTGGGTCGTTGTACGTGGACGTTCGGGCTCTCTAGCTATCCGGGGGTGACAGAGCTAGATTACACGCTCCGCGGTCGTTTGTCGTAGCGAGAAGCGCTGATCATTTCCAGGATGTTTATGCCTATGGCTCTCATACGGAGAGGGCGCGGGGGGATAAGTCGTTCCCAGGGAGATGCACCTGTCTGCCCGGTCCCCGGTAGCAGCCGCGAGTGGCATTCTGTGCTTGAGACATACATGTATATGGCTCCTCCCCCCAAGACACAATCTCCATCCGTGCTTCAGGATGCAGCCATGGATCAAAATAGCTACATGGATATAGGCCCCTAGGCCCTCGCATCCTCTCTCCCACGGGAACGCAGAGCACCCGCATCACCAGCCATCACCCGTCCCGACCCGACCCTAGCCGAGCATCCCATCCTGGAACCGATCGCTGTCTCGCCAAGACCGCACCTCTCCCGACGCTGCAGATCAGTTATCGCTCAGGTCCCAACCCCCAATAACATCTCAGGCCATATTATATACACACCACGGCTCACCCACGGGTCACGACCGACTGTCAACACCGAGGAGAGGGCTCAATTGCACGCGCAAAAGCAGGTACGCACTTGGCAAACAAGCAGCGTCCCATTCGCAGGTCCACCCGCCAACTCCGAAGACCGAGGCTCAGTTATATAGCTCATATATAACTGCCCAAGCCCCCCCCCCCCCCGTCTCAAAGCTCCCGCGTACCTATCCAACCCCCCCCAAACCTAGAATTCGCCCCCAAAGATGATACCCGACACCGCCCCCGCCCCCGCCGAGGCAATCCCAGGCCGCAAGCTCTGGGAGCACCCCTCTCCCGAGAGCACCCAAATGCACCAGTTCAAAACCCGCATCTCCGCCAAACACAACGTCCAATTCGGGCCCGAGACCGACAAGGACGCCTCCCTGTGGCGGTGGTCCGTCGGCAACCCGTCGCAGTTCTGGGGCGAGGTGTGGGACTACACGGGCATCGTTGCCTCGCGGCGATGGGACACCGTCGTGGACGAGGCCGCGGGCATCTATCCGCGCCCGGCTTGGTTCGCCGGCGCGAAGCTCAATTTTGCGGAGAACTTGCTGTTCCCGAGGGCGGTGGGCAGTGCGGAGAAGGTGGCGGTGGTGGAGGCGACGGAGAGGGAGGAGAGGGTGGTTGTTACGTGGGCGGAGCTGAGGGAGAGGGTGAGGGCGTGTGCGGCGGCGATGAAGGGGCGGGTGAAGGTTGGGGATAGGGTTGCGGGTGAGTTTTGTATTGCTATGGGGAGCTGGAGGGGAGCGAGGGGGGGGTGCCTTTACTGACTGGCGCAAGCTGTGTAGGTTATGTTGCGAACCATGTGGATGCACTCGTGGCAATGCTTGCAGCGACGTCTTTAGGTTGCGTATGGTCTGGAATCAGGTATGTGATATTCACCACACTCTTCAATTTCACTACGACATACTAATACACATCTACAGTCCTGATCACGGTGCTACAGCTGTTCTAGACAGACTCGTACAGCTAGAGCCCACAATCCTCTTTGCCGACAGCGCAGTTCTCTACAATGGCAAAGTGCACGACGTGATGCACAAGCTCAAACTCGTAGTCGCAGCACTACCCACCCTCAAAGCCGTCGTCGTGATCGACAAGTTTTCCCAGTCCCCCGACATCCCCAGCGTAAAGCCCATAAACGGGGACTCCTACGTCTATGCCGACTTTCTCTCCACCGCCGCAGACAAAGCCGCCCCTCTCGAGTTTCTGCAGCTCGACCCCGACCACCCGGTCTACATTCTTTTCTCCTCCGGCACTACCGGGAGTAAGTCACTCCCATATCCCCCCTCCTACAGCACCCAACTAACCCACCTCTAGAACCCAAATGTATCTGCCACGGCGCAATCGGCACCCTCATCCAGCACAAAAAGGAGCACATCCTCCACTGCGACATGACCCCCTCCTCCACCTTCTTCCAGTTCACCACCGTCACCTGGATGATGTGGCACTGGCTCGTCTCGGCGCTCTCCCTCGGCGCCACCATCGTCCTCTACGACGGCTCCCCCTTCCACCCCCAGGGAAACCTCTCCATGCCCTCCCTCCTCCGCGAACTAAACATCACCCACTTCGGCACATCCGCCAAATACCTCTCCCTCCTCGAGCAGCACTCCGTCGTGCCCCCGCCCCTCCCGCACCTCAAGGCTATATACTCCACCGCGGCCGTCCTTGCGCCCTCAACGTTCGAATACGTATACCGCGCCTTCGGCCCCGTAAACCTCGCATCGATCACCGGCGGCACAGACATAATCTCCCTCTTTGGCGCGCCCTCCCCGCTCTCACCCGTCCATTCCGGCGAGATCCAGTGTCTCGGCCTCGGCATGAACGTGCAGTCATGGTCTCCTGCGGGCCAGCAAGCACCAGATGACACCGCCGGCGACCTCGTATGCCTCACGCCATTCCCGTGCATGCCTGTCTCCTTCTGGGGCCCCGGCGGCGAGAACTTGTACAAGAAGAGCTACTTCACGCAGTTCCCGGGTGTCTGGCATCACGGCGATTTCGTAAAGATCGTGGGCGAGACGAGGGGCCTCGTGATGCTGGGACGCAGCGACGGCATCTTGAAGCCTGCGGGCGTGAGGTTTGGGTCTGCTGAGATCGTAAATATCCCCCTCCCCCCCCCCCCCCCCTCTTCTTCCCCGCATCCTCCTCGATAGACAGATAGCTAACACACGGCGCAGTACAACATCCTCCTCGCACACTTCCCCACGCAATTCGACGACGCCCTCTGTATCGGCCGTCGGCGCCCCACGGACACAGACGAGCAGGTCGTACTCTTTGTCAAGCTGTCTGCAGGCCAGGAGCTGACGGCGGAGCTGGTGAAGGAGGTGCGGGACAGGATTCGGCGGGAGCTGAGTGCGCGGCATGTGCCGGCGGTGGTGGAGGCGTGTCCGGAGATACCGGTGACGACGAACGGGAAGAAGGTGGAGGTTGCGGTGAAGCAGATCCTGTGTGGGATGGACGTGGCGGTGTCGGCGAGCGTGGCGAATGCGGGGTGTTTGGCGTGGTTTAGGGAGTGGGCGGGGGTGAGTTAGACTTAGATTTAGATGGGGTTGTAGAGCGGGGGGCCCTGGGGGGGGGGGGGGGGGTGGATGGGCTTGCTTAATTACATGTATGTAGCTAGATATGGCCCGATGAACGTGGTTATGTGTAGATGAGATATGATGTTTCTTGCTTCTAGCTTCTTGATTCTTGCTTCTTACTATAATAGTATTTCAATGGCCGTGGTACTCGTTATTTTTCTTTCCCTACTGGGGTATCTATCTAATACTAATAACTTCTTCTTACATCTTAATAATCATCATCCCATATCCTGTCAATGACACAAAAAACCACAAAAATCATAAATTCAAAAAAAAAAAAAAAGAAGTTAACTACCCATACACCCATTACTCCCGACAAACCAACCACAACCACCACTACTGGTAATACTCATCACTCCCCTTCTTCCACCCCTCCAGCAGGACCAACACCTCCTGCCTGGCATCCTCGATGATGGCATCAATCTTGATGTCGTTCTTGTCGTAGCCGAATGGGTCTTCGAGCTCCTCTCCGATACTAAGTAGTGTCAGTTAGTGTCAGGCAATGATAGAAAGATGGAGAAACTCACCCTTCGATGCCGTAGAGCGTGAAGCAGATCAGGGATAAGACGGGCACAGTCCACCAGCCCATCTCGTCCACCAGACAGAAGGGGAGGATGCAGCAGTATAGCGCCAGCACCTGTTTCTGGTGGATTTGCTGACATACGGGGATTGGTGTCAATCTATCCATTCCCGCCCGTCAGCACCCACCCGCTCTCAAAGTCACAGAGAAGCCGACGAACTCACTTGATAGTCTCCATCTGCCCATACGCATCCATAATGCCATTCAACTGCCCATTCAGCATCGCCGACTGCGGCGCATTAAACGCACCCTTCCTCGCGCCCCTCTTAATATACCTCTCCACCACAAACCCCAACTCCAGCGCCATGCCCACGCCCTCGCCCTCATGCCCGTCCAGCCCCTCCGGCACCAACATGCGATACTCCGGCTGAAACTCCATCGCGCCCCAATTCCCGCGGAGGTGGTTCTTGACGGCATACATGATAGCGACGAGCGTCTTTACGACCTTCTCCGTCTCGGCGCGGTCCTGGTCGTCGTCGAGCGGGCCGCAGACGAGGAAGGAGCGCGTGAGGTTGCGCACGCTGTTGACGATGGACTGCAGGCCCGTGCGGCCGCCCCAGTAGCGGTCGTAGGAGGAGCTGTTGCGGAAGACGAGCATGAGGCCCACGACGATGGAGAGGGAGGGCACGATGGAGGCGGGGATGCCGAGGTTGTAGGCGCTGTGGGCGTCGAGGGAGACGATGAGGAGTGTGAAGAGGGTGTGGATGGACACGGGGATGATGATGGCGTGGTGGATGGCGCCTTTGATGAAGCGGAAGGCGAGCGGCCATCTGTGGTGGTTAGTTTGTGGTTTTTTTTTTGGGGGGGGGGTTTGGGGAGGGGGGCTTTACTTCCGTGGCTTCTGACGGGACGAGTTGCTGAGGGGGAAGGTGTTCCGGCGTTCGGACATGCTGAGTTGGCCGTGGGTGGGGAGTGTAGGGCCCATCGTGAGGTGTGGAGGTATCGTGATGCTCTGTCTGTCTGGTGGTGGAGGAGACTTTGACTTTGTTGAGGATATTAGCGGTGGTGGACGAGGAGCTCGAGATAATGTAAATACCCCACCCAAGCAGAGCAGCTACCCAGATACTCGGAAAGAACGGAGGAGGAGGAAGAGGCGGGGGGGGGGGGGGCGTGGTATATAGCTTCCTATCTCCCACCTCAAACCTCTCTGGCCTCTATCTATCTTAGTGCTCCTCCTCCTCCACTCCTCCACTCATCTGTACTAACTAGATCCCAACAAGAAGCTCACCACGCAAAAAAAAAAAACTGCACCCAAAAAGCAAACAATCCCTGCCCGATGCAAGGGTACGCGCTCGCTTATGCGCCATGATTCGGGCTTTGGGAACTCTCGCGTGACACAGAGATACGTGGTTGGGCTTTCGGCGCGTCATTTCTACACATGTGGAGGGAGATCAAGCGTTATCGTTTCCCGAACGAGGAGAGGGAGTGGGGAGCTATCGAGAGTGGGGGGGATGGGCTCCGATGGAAGGAGAGACAGGATTGTCTGTTTAGTTTACCCCTCAGGATGATCCTCACTCAAGTCATGCTTGGTGTTAGGTAAAATGTGGAGTTCTCAAGTAATGGTGCTAGGCTCTGCATGGGTGCTAGGCCTCGAGCATGAAACGTTGACAAAGACTCATGGATTATCACTCGGACGATTTGGCGGGCGTAGTTGGCTCTAGATAACAGATATGGCCATGATCCGGTTTGATTTGCGTTTTATCCCTTTCCGACACTAACTACCCCGATTCCGTTAGTCGACCCTAATAGCTGTAGTTTATAGTCACAGTTTTGTAGTTCCAGTTTGTGGTTTCAGGCCTCCCACCACTCTAGGATAGTAATCCATACTCGAAAGAAGAAGCTCCCACAGCTACCAATGTCTGAGACATGAACCATTCCTCCACGATGCTCGCTCGCAAGATTATTGGTACTAATTTATTACCCATTAAAGCTACCTTATTGCCGCAAAGGTAGTCACTCCTGTAGTTATCAGTCGGTCATCGCTCTTATATGAGCTCCCTAAGGGCTTATCACCTAAAACCAACTTGCGTAGCACAAACATACACAAATAGAGTGAAGATCCGTACGCACGTTCTTATTTTTCCGAGGTAATAGCACTTGCACTTTTTTTGGTTCCTCTAGTACTCGCTGAGCACCTTTCGGTCAGGACGAGCTGCATATCAATCATCTGTATCGTGGATTGGCACAACCTTAGACCTTAGTTTAAATCTTTCTTGTACTGGAACGCAGTATCTACCACAATATAAAGTGGCAATGCAAGGTTGCTATAAAGCACAACAGGAAGTGCGCCGGACTGCATTTTCTTGTATGTAGTGATTATTCCATGTGCATCACAATATATCACTCGCCGGACATTCCTAGTAGCGCGATCCAAATAGCCGGGCCGTGATCTCTTGGAGGGGAAGACCGATAGTAGTGGTATGTCGGCAGTGATTTTTGAGTGCCTATGCCATATCTAGCTTCACCTCAACCGCTTTCAGACCAGCAGTCGTGTAGTTGGTAGCTACGACTGTTTATAATTAATCTAGGGTGCTTCATCTATTCTTCCGACGCCGTGCTTAACTTTTCTGCGCAGTAACGTACGGGGTTCCAGCCATGATGTAGAGTGCTAAGGCTTTAATCCATCGTTTGAGTTAGTTGCACTCGCGCGGCAACCTCTGCAATGGATTGAGGTTGTGTCGTTAGCATTATCTTCAGATGACCCTAAGTTCTCTGCCCGGTTCTCGCCCCCACAGCATGATTTTTTAGTGTTATCTGTATGTTAGTTCATGGTCTTTGTGCCCTGCCTTTTTATCTTCCTAGAAAGACACCTAGCCAAAGCTGTGCTCTGACATACCACGTGGTATGGGGGTGATGAGTGGACAAAGGGAGGAGCAAAAGAGTAGTAAAGTAGGAGAAGAGGTACTCTCGCGCCGGACTGCAGGGTTTGGGGGTTGGCGGCCCGGGGGTTGAAGCTGAGGGCTCTACCCTAACTGAGAACCTGGGCGGGGGCACTTGAAAAGTTACTGAGACATCTACTGGGCTTAAGAGACTCTCAAGACTAAACCAACTTCCCCCCCACTTTAACACGGCTCTATTAACCCACCTGTTCTGTTAGAACTAGCCAATTATCCCGCCAGGGGTTATTACTTCAGAGCAACTGTGCTTAGCCTCCTTTCGCTTTAGGACCACGAACTCGGAATTCCGAAACACGAAACCTTCTGGGTTCGGTTGAGCACAGCTCCCAGCCCGAGGAATGACGAAGGGGCCACTCCCACAGAAGGCGTCAAACATACAGGTGTTACTGGTAGAGATTTTTAGAGGCGATATGGTGTCAATAGCCTCGCTTTCGAGTCCGGGGTTTGGTTACTATTGAGGCCACTTTGAATTGAGTAGTAATCTGGAAGTTTATCGTTTCCGCTCCCTCATTCTGCTAATTAAGACCTGTCCTTTGTTGCGACCCTCTTTCTCAACATTAGAGTCATAGACCATCACTCGTTACATCAACCACTTGATAAGGATCGAAAAAAATGCACACAAAGGTTCATCCCATTGAAACCATAATACTCCACTCCACTTACACACGCACCAAAAAAAACTATTTTGTAGCACATTACATTTACACGACACTCATCAAAAGATCGAGAGAAAGGAAAGAAAACAGAACAGTAGCGGACTCTACTGGGTTGTCCAAGCATAACAGGTTGGTATCATAAGAACAGACCATCCCATATGATCCCATCCAGAATCAAAAGAAAAAAAAACATAAACCCCAATTGTGCCTTTATATAACGCATAACAGACTGGCATATCGAACCTCACCTTAGACTCACTCTACGCATGTATCGGCAGACTCTCTTCGTACTGTGAATCAATTAGTCACAGTTCTCTCTCATGGGCTGCATGTAGGGTAAACAAACCTCAACGAAATCCGTTAACGCAATCAACAACACAAACATTCCTACCAACTCATTCATGTCTTTGGTATTTTCCATTCGTGGACCTCCAATGTTGGCATGCCTCTTAAACACCGACAGTACGACAGGCCGGTTTTCCATCAAGAATTGTTTTCCTGCGGTTATTGCCTGGCGATTGGCCTGGCCTCTGGAAAGAATACAGGCGACGACAACACGCGTAGCATGTGTAAGAAGCTCATAGTATTTCTCAAGAGCCTTGGGGTCGTTAATTCCGACCCCAAGGTCAGGATCAACAGAGAAGAGCTTGCTCTCGCGAAGGGCTTTGAAGAGACCAGCATTAATGATATGGCCTGCACCGACTCTAGTCTGTGCAATTCGGACGAGGAAGCCAGTGGTTGCCTTGAAAGAACGCATCAAGTAAGGGATGTCTGCTTTCTGTTAGTGATGGCAGAAGGAACATCCAAGGTTAGAAAACCTACCATTAGAGTTGGTGGTCACTAGGTCCGTGCGGATTTGTTTTGTTGAATCCACGAGCACTACCAAGAAATTCTGTCGCATCAAAGCATCAACCACGTAATGCGATGACTCAGCTGCAGCAAGTGCAACAAGTGCCTCCAGAAGTAACAGTGCAACTATCTTGCACTGTCCCTCACCTGAGTAGGCATCGTTGCACAAAACCTCCAACAAGCGGTCACCGGACGCCTTGATCGTTTGGATATTGTGACTGCGGGTAGCGCTTCCTTGCTGTAGAAGGTCCGATGTGCCCTGCAGGGACCGATATGCGATGTTATAAAAGTCTTCGCGTAGCCTTGCTGTCGCCATTGGTGACTGGATGCACCTTAATGAAACTCGGAAAAGGTCGTAAATTCGATCACTTGCCAAGTCGCTTGACCGGCCTTTGCCGAAAGTCTTGATGTCGAACCTGAGATGAGTGATCAGAGAATGTGTCAACGAACTGAGTACATGAGCACTCTCAATATCGCTGCTGCTGTACGACTCGACCTTCGGCATGATAGCCTGCAATGCCTGTAGCAGAAACGAGGTTTTTGCCGCCGGTTCGAATTCACAATCTTCCAACATGACAGCAACTAGCGTTGCCCAAGACTTTAAACACTCAAGTCTTGCGCCTCTGTAGTAACGGAGCTGGTTCTCGGCAAATAGGTAATTTAAAATTTCAGCGAGTTCAGCTTGGACCACATCTTCGTCATGAGGGTGTACAGTCCCTGAGGTCAGTAACTCTTGCTTACGTAGCAGTAGAACTTGTTCAATATTTGGTAGGTGAAACGACGGATTGCCGAATTGGTCATTTAGTTGAAATGTTGCAAGGTTGAGGTCATGGAAATAGGTAATTTTTGGAATTGGTAGGGCTTCAGGCGCTTCTAGTTCCAAGAAGTCGAGAAGGTCAATAATGTGGATATTTTGCATTGGGTCCCCATCGAGATTTGTTACTCCAAGCAGTGTTGAAAGATATTTTGAGACCATTGTTGAGGCCCCTTGAGCGGCCAATTGTCGGATTTCCAGCGCAATATAATTGAATAATGAGGCCCGTCTTCCAATGTAATTGCAAAGCCCTAAAGCCTTACCCTCTTGGAAGAACTCTAGGCAACCAAATTGAACACCATCCCACTTGCTAGTCGTTCTAAGGATCTGCTCCCCCATGAACTGAGAAAACAAGAGTTTGTTAGCTCGAAGAACATAAAGCATTTCACTTGATGTGGAAGACGCTTTCCACAGCCGTTTGAATACAGTGAAACACTCATTCTTCAGCTGGCACAGAGCTCCATCAAAAGCCATGCCTTCATCATCCGATACAGCAACATCATCCACAACCGCCAAAATACTATGAAGAAGAGCAATTCCAGATCCAATGCCTCCATCTTCAACACTAAGACTAATGCCGTCTTGTTCGTCGTATCCGAATCCAAGTAAGAAGTGAGCAAGGGTATACTCATTTGGTTGTTCCGATAAACTGCTATTAAGCAATTTTAATATACCAAATTTAAGTGGGTACCGCATGTCTGGGCTCTCATCATCAACATCCGCATCCCATTGGTGAATAAAATTGAACAAAATCCGACGAGACTCCGGACTTGACTCGATAATCCCTAGGAGACGATTCCTGCCTATTTTCCGCCCAAACGTATGTGATGGCCCTGCCGTTGATACCAATTTTGGCCGTGTGGAAAGCCTTTCAAGGAGGCTCAAAGCAGCCATGGTGATATCCTGGTTGGCACTCCCCACAAACAGTCCTAAAAACACTGCGATATCCAAATGGTGTAGGACCGCTTCTTCAATGGACCCGTATCCGTTAGAAGTTACGTTCACCTTTCGCATGCCGTCGTCACGCTTGACTAAAGGACGAACAAACTCAAAAAATGTTGTCTGCATTTGCAACGCAAGATCCAAAATGTTGATGACTAATTCAACGAGAGGAAATGGTACGTCCGTGGCTTGTAGATCCTCAACGCCGAGCTTCAAGATTTCGTAGAAAACGTTAAAGCACTTCTCAGTAAGGATATGTTCCATGACCCTGGCAAATGGATGCAGCTTTGCATAGGTCTCAAGGGAAGATGATTTCATCGCAGAATCAAGAGAAATGTTGGAGCTCGCGATAATGAGAAGATCTTCGTTAAATGTTGCAAGACAAGTATGAATAAAAGTCAAGCAGCTAGATTGGAGCGCTGGACGAAAACTCCGGTACTGTGAGCGGGTCAACCTTTCGCTTGGGATATCTTGCTTGTCTACCGGAAGTACAAGGTCGGGAGGAAGATTCTGCACCGTGGTACTTGAGAAAATCGTTCCCAAAATAAAATCGACGTATGGGTCGATCCCGGATAACCGATTCATGCTACCAAGGTTTTCGGGAAATGGTAGAGCGTCTTTAAGCTGGTCATGAAATGCCGGCGAAACCAAAGTGGCAAGCAGACGCACAAAGGCCTCCGCAGGATGGACCGAAGTAACTACTGCGTCAAGTTTCTCAGACCCAGCTTGGGCGAAGGCTTTTCCAGGGATGACGCCGAGTTGTAGAGCGGTAGTTGGGGGAGCAGCTCCAAGAGCCCAATCGTCAATTGCTTTCCATATTTCGCCATTAATAACTTCAGTCTTCTCAGTCAAGAAAGCAGTGATGGTTGAAAAAATAGAATCCCACAGTTGGATTGACGCTTGTAACCCGAGAAGCTCAAACAGAGCAGGGACAATTCTGAAGGGGCTCTCATGAAGTAGCCAATTTCTGGCATCCGGACATTCTTGTACAATTTGAGAGATTAGCCGCATGAATCCGTCCAGCATCATACTCAATTCAGGTGCAGGCTCCGTAGTTTCAATTGGCGGCGGGAGGGGAGGCCTGAAGGCATTCGCTGGGACTAACTGCTGTGATCTCTTTTCTAACTGGCCAATATACAGTTGAAATTGTTTGAAGATGTAATCCCACGACAGATAGGTTGTCCTCCTTTTCGTGCTACCGGGGTTGGCCTCGTCAAGAAGAAATCTGTGGGTGTGTTCGGCGGCAACTTTGCCTAACGATAATGAAGCTAGCATAAAGCTGAAGGTAGCCGCCATAAACGGTGTTTGCCTCATCGATGCCCAAGAGATAAACCCGTGCAAATTGCTTTCTGGATCACTCCAAAATACCATTCCGGCGTCTCGTCGCCCCAAATATGCATAATGAATGATAAGGAAAAATCTCTCTAGCTCATACCCCAAAGTCTTCCGCCCTAACAATACGTCCTCTTCCTCCCGCGTCTTGATATCTTTCAATACATCTGCCATGTTTGAGATGAAACTGTCCACAAAAATTTCTATCTGATTGATCATTAATGACCTGAAAGGTACTGATATATGACCACGGTGATCGACTGGCGGTACTCGAGTCTGTAAAAATCGGTGCAAATCCTCTTTTGCTGCGTTGAGGGCCCACCCGGCACTAACGTCCGCGCACACCGCAAGTAAGAATTCAAATGCACCCTGCTCCAACGCCTCTTTTGATGGCTCAAATATATCGGTCATGTAGTCTAGTTTTTGAAGACTTGGCGCATCGATGGTTGGAGGATCATTGCAGAGTCCATTAAATTCGCTTATCCACAATATATTGACGGATGCGTGAATATATTTTAGCGGCCATGGTGATGATTTATAGTTACTCAACATCTCTTTATGAAGTTGGATAGTCTCCTCAAAGCTCAGAGGTGAATCAGTCTCGCAGAGCATAGTGATGAAGGCGTACAATGGAAGCATGTGATGAAGGGTGAATGTGTCATGTTTCTCAAAGGTCTTGACGGTGTTGAGTAGAGCCTTGAAATCTGAGACTGTGGCCCGCTTCAGTTTGACCAAGTAGTAAACACTAGATGCAAGGGCTTCATGCTGATTCATTAGGAACCGGACGTGCATCTCTAACTCCTCTTTATTACTTGGGGTACTCTCTAGCCCAAGCGTATGATCATGTTTCTCCTTCGCCCTCAACTGCTCCACAGATTGCCGCACCGACCCCATCGCTGAAATACACCTCTCGGCAAACGTTTGCCCACAAGTCTTGAGTGGAGATAGCACATCAACCGTGTCCTTGGCCAACTCTCGTAGTTCAGGATCTGTATTATCGTTGAACGCGTAGGAGAGTATTAGTCGTAAGCATTCTAGAAGGTTTTGTCGACGAGTATGGTAGAGAAAGACGGCGCTTTGGAAGGCCGACCGATCTAGCTTTTGCTTCTCCTCAGATCCCCTAAATAACAGCCGTGCTGCCTCTACCTCATCCATGTTGAAGTCATCTGACAGCTGTGTCGCCTCCTGGATAAACTGCTCGTTGATCTTGTATTCTCCTCCATTAATCTCCAGTTTTCCTGCGCAAGGTAAAGTTAGTACGGGCCCGTCCGGGAAACGCGTGGAGGCAGTATGTAGCTTACCGGACTTGATCTTCGTTCGACTGGCATCATTCTTGGGTGGAACCTCGAGCAACTTCTTCAGTTCTGCAGTGCGTGATTCCAGCTCTTCCGCCAGCACCGCTAGATTTGGGCCATGGGGATCTATCAGTGTGTTGTGCAGTTTTTGAAAGTCGTCGAACGAAGATGCTGCTGATTGCGCCATTTCGAAAGACGGCACGTACTTAAGGCAGTAAAAGGCGAGTTTCAGCAAGACCGTCGCGCGCTTTGAGGTCTGGGGGCGTTCTCACGAGAAACTGGAGCCTGGGGATGGCGTTGTTTTCGTGGCTAGTTCGTTGGAGGTTGAAAGAGAGTGTGTGGCTGGAATCTGGAATTATTGACTAGGCGAGGCTCACACGGCTTTCTCCGTCTGCGCCGCATGAAACGAGATGTAAACAAAATCAGTCAACCTCATTACGCTAATATATATATGTACAATGTCTACAAACCTTTGACCGGCTGATACCTTCCACTACGTGCAATTAACCGGAGTAATAGGAACTTTCTTTCGAACAGGTGATTCTTTAATTAGTGGCCATGTCCATGAGCGGAACATCGCCAGCTGCGGAGCTGCTACATGTAGTCAATACGTATTCAGAGCAGCAATGTTCCTAATTGAATCTTTATGACTTATATGCTAGCTAATTAAGTGTATTGGCAATAAGACAATAAGTATCTTTGCACGGCACAACTTCACTAACTATTCTCTGGCCTCAGCTTTCTACTGTTGCAATTGGTACGGTGTACTTTCGAATTTCTAGACCAACTCATCGTGATCAATCTTTAATATATATAAGCTTGGGCTATTATAGCTTGATAGCTCACATGCACACATATCCGTGAGGAAATGCATGTTTATGTCGTGTGTTAATTCCAGGAAGAATCGACAACTTTTCATTAGACCAGCAGAATTCCTCTAGGAATCGCTTGGACTTTGGACTAGAAATTCGAAGTAACGGAAGATATTGCGTGTTAATAAAGGTCGAGACGATCTAAAGGGGAAGCTGGTGAGTCTGAGGCGCGCAAATTGCAAAATTACATGGCTAGTGGATATAAACAAATCTTTTTAATAGTGTGGTCCACGAGGCTGCTCGAGGCGAGCAGTGACAAGTGCTCGAGGTGCCTCTGCCTCGTGTTGTCCATGCCTTTGTTTGCTCGTGAAAAAATGGGGGATGCCTCGAGGTGCTCGAGCTGGCTTGAGGCAGATAATTGCTATATTTAGATCTGTCAAAGTCGTATTTTATTGTAATACTGGAACGCAAATGTAGGAAATTAATGCTTCCAATGTTCCTATCAGAAACATCGACCCTACTGAATATATGCCACTAATACTATGATTACCTAAACCTCGAGCAGCTCGAGGCCGGCGGGCAAGAGGGTTTGCCTCGAGCATGCTCGCCTTGTCGACCCCCATGCCTTGAGCTCCCTCGAGGCAGAGGCCTCGAGGCAAGTCCTCGGGCGTCGATGCCTCGCGCGTGGACCACACTACTTTTTAAAGATAACTCCAACTTTCAAGATCTAGAACAACAACAGCTATATGGTGATGGTTTTGGGTGATATCTTTCCAAGTCCCCAAATGCAACGCGTACACGGCTAGAGTTATAACTTCAATGGAAGGTGATGCGGCTAAACGGGCGGCAAGTAAGTTAACGGGAATTGGTAAAGAAGATGTAGACAGAGTACTTGAACTTCTAAGTCTAAGGCGTTTCTCTAGGATGCATGCAAGCTAGAACGTGAATTTTCCAGCAAAAGAGCTTGAACAATGAAGAAGCTAATCAATTCTGAGGACCTTGAAACATTAACTTTTCTCTGTCCTCTGGCTTCTCTCTTTCTCCTCGGTCTCTGGTCCGGGTGATCGGTAGGAAATTTTGCCCCTTTTCCACAAGCCTGAGCATGCAGCTATATTCTTCTCTTTTAGGAACAGGATATGAATCTCATTTCCGGCCGGCCTGTAGCCTGTTCTTTGCCCCGCGATTTACACTTTCCGCTTGTAAAATATCATAAGAGCCGGCGGGGAGTGCCGCGCTCGGTTTTAAACTACAGAGACAGAACGAATAAAAGGTAAAATATAACGGCGATATATTCTGTTTTCGTGAGATAGGAAACCGGGGGGGGGGGGGGGGTATTGGGGTATTGACCACACCCTTATGCAAGTCCCTTTCCTCAACCCCCCCCCCCTCCCCCAAGAAGGAAAGAAAGAAAAGGTTTCGACTGAGCTAATGATCGGTCATACCTCAAAAAGAACCTCAGTATTTTGGATTCCCCTCGTAAACACTGTATCGTAGGTGATTCGGTTAGTTAGATAGTGAAACTCTACTACGCTTTTGATGCCTCTTTAGAAACCTGGGGGCCCGGGGGAGGTGGGCTTAGATGTACTTAATTGATCGTTCATGATATTAGTATAACCGGCCGAACACCAATATTAGATGTAACATCTATCAAGTCACGGTTCAATTTCTACTGCTAATAATATAATAACTACAGCTACTCTGCAAAAGTGTTCGTGATTACGATTTCGGAGTGAGACATTTCTTCATATGTAACCGTGGCGGGCCATCAAAACCCCAAGAGAAGACTCCCCCAGTGACCAATGGCTCCCGGAATCAATGAAGAGTATTTTAAGGACTTATCTTCTTTTATAAATACTTACGAACTATATTATATATTTTTCGTTGTTTTGAACCTCAACACTAATAACATCAAATTCACGGGTGCGCCACACTGCGCACTGACATTAAAACTGAATCACGAACACTTTAGCAGAGTGGCTGTACATAGAACAGCCCTAAACTTTCATGAGCCAGGGATCGATCAGTTTTGTTGTTTGCTCGATTGCATGTACTTGCAATTTGTTGGGAGCGATGAAAGCTTTTATTGATTTACTCGTGCTTGATACAGAAGTGAGTGAGAAGGAAAGACAGAAGAAAAGGTCGTTGACCACAGCCCTTGCAAGCATCACTCATGCTCACTCGTCATAACCCAGCCTTCCTGCCCTGCTAGTCAACCCGTTCTTCCTCCCCTACTCAACCCGTTCGCACCTGATACTAATAGGGAGCATAGGACGCTCGATTTCAACACAATTGATGATTAGTTATCACCGGTATCTTAAATGACCTATCAACAGATCTACCCCAAGATCTAAATATGACGCGCTGAAAGGAGTTCTCATCACTGTCCCCAAGGCTATTACGAATTCTTACATCTGACACTGTAGTAGAAACCTAAGGTTAATTCGGGTATCAATATCATCTGTGGCCGGTTGCTTAATTACTGTAATTTTATAAAGGGTTAACTTCAAGGGAATTAATATATAGTTATGCTCATCACATCAGGTACTGAGTCAAACATTGATCTCATCCATTTAAACGTTATCAATATGTTATAGCTTGGAGGGAAAAAGCAAGCGTCAAAATTCTGCCACTAGATGGACGTCAATGATTAACTATACATCTTATCCGACGAAGCCTTGGCAGCAACAATCCCTGACATCACGGTGAAAAAAAAATATCCGCCCCTCCACAAACACCCCACCCCCGTAAAGCTTCATACAACACCGCCAATGCGAAATTGCCATTGAGTATCAACTCGCGATGCTGTCGACCTGTTTCCGCACTCGCGGCCGACCACAGCCGCATCTGCATCTACAACTACTCCGCAACCGCTACAAGTCTACAAAGAGTACTTCCAGTAAGTCCATCATATATACCGCCACCCCGGACAGAATTGAAAAACTAACAAACCTGCATATTTAGTACGAACCAACCCCTTAGGAATTCAACTCCTCCCACAAAAAGTCCACAATGCGCTTTTCACCGCTCCTCCTAAAATACCCTCCCCCGATCTTCTAAAACTCTCAAAAGAGCATCTCCAGCGCCATGACCTCCTCTCAAAACCACCGAGCAGATCGAAGCCAGTAGAGCTCCCACTGCCAGCGCTCGCTGGGAATTCCCTCGATGAGCACTTCTACAAACTCGGTATGGAGGCCGCTTTTCCGTATCAGGATCTCGCGCGTGGGTTTGCCGCCGTTGACGTGCCGCCGATACCGAAGAAGTGGGTGCACAAGTCGGGGTGGACCAAGTACTACTCAGACGGGCGAACAGAGGAGGTAGAGTCACCGGATGAGGAGTGTCTAGTATTTGATGTGGAAGTCCTGTACAAAATATCTCCGTTCGCGGTCATGGCGACCGCCGTGAGCCCCCATGCGTGGTATGCATGGCTGTCGCCGTGGGTGCTGGGTGAAACTAAGGACGATCGGCAGTTGATTAGCCTGGGAGATCCAAACAAGGCTAGAATAGTGGCCGGACACAACATTGGTTTCGATAGAGTACGGGTGAAGGAAGAGTACAATGTAGCTGGAACGCAAACAATGTTTCTAGACACGATGAGTTTGCATGTCGCTGCGAATGGAGCCACGTCGAAACAGAAGAAGGGATTGATCAAAAAGAATGCGGAGGGGGGCCAACGTAACGAAGAAGGCTTCGTAGTGAGTGAGAGCTTGGAGGGCGGCGGGCATTGGGCTGGACAGAGCTCTCTAAATAGCCTAAAGGACGTGGCCTTGTTTCACTGTGGGATTGAGATGGACAAGAGTATCAGAGACCAGTTTGGAATCTTGGATCCAGAGGGTGTGAGGGAGCAGCTTGACAATCTATTAACCTACTGCGCCGAGGATGTAGTGGTCACACACAAAGTCTACAAAGAGGTGTTCCCCGCCTTCCTCGAAGTCTGTCCGCATCCCATCTCCTTTGCCGCCCTCCGTCACCTCTCATCCTGCATACTCCCCGTCAATCGCGGCTGGGAATCATATATTACAAACGCTGAAGCAACCTACCACCGCCTCTCCGACGCCGTTCTCCAGCGCCTCGTCGATCTCGCGGAAGAAGCCGTGAAATTGCGCAAATCTCCCGAGATATACAACGCCGATCCATGGCTTCGGCAGCTCGACTGGTCCGGGCAGGAGGTCAAACAACTCAAGACCAAGCTGCCGGATGACCCCCCGCGCGTGATGCCGCGAAAGAAGCCGGGCATGCCTAAATGGTACAGAGACCTATTCTCCACCAGTGATGCCTCAATGTCACTCTCTGTGCGTACTCGCATTTCACCACTACTCCTCAAGATGGCGTGGGATGGACATCCCCTCTTCTGGTCCGACGAACACGGATGGTGCTTCCGTCTTTCTAAGGTTCCCCATAAGGGCCAGAGCAAGCAGGACATTGAGTACGCTATTGAGAGGTATGAAAGGTCGCTCACCAGAGTACAGGTGGCAGGGGACACCGATGGCGCTTATTATAAGCTTCCGCATAAAAGCGGCCAGTCAGTACGGTGCGCCAGTCCGCTGACGAAGAGCTACCAACGATATTTTGACTTGGGGGTGCTGTCATCAGAGTATGCGCTTGGGAAGGAGGCGCTCGATATGAATGCGCAGTGCGCATATTGGATCAATGCCCGTGAACGTATTATGGAGCAGACTGTCGTTTGGCAGAGCAACCCTGGCGTCGATTTCGGTATCCCCACCGCCGAGGGGAGCCAGGAGGTTGGAATTATACTCCCGAAGGTAGTGCCCATGGGAACCGTCACTCGGCGCGCCTCGGAGTCAACATGGCTTACTGCGCCACCTCCAAATCCTCAGCGTGTCGGCAGCGAGATCAAAGCAATGCTCAAACCTCCACCCGGTTATGTATTCGTAGGCGCAGACGTCGATAGCGAGGAGCTGTGGATTGCTTCGCTGGTCGGCGACGCCGTATTTGGCTTTCACGGTGCAAACGCACTCGGCTCCATGGTGCTCGAAGGAAACAAGGCCGACGGCACAGACATGCACTCGCGGACTGCCGATCTTGTTGGCGTCGACAGGAACGGCGCAAAAGTCATCAATTACTCCCGCATCTATGGGGCTGGCTCGTACTTTGCCGCAATGACATTGATGCAACTAAACCCGGCGCTGAGTGAGCAGGATGCAACTGTTCTCGCAGAGGATATGTACAGAAAGACCAAAGGTACCCGCACCCGTAAGTCGTCCGTCCATGAGCGTGGGTTCTGGCATGGAGGCACCGAGAGCTTCGTATTCAATAAACTTGAGACATTTGCGGAGCAAGAGACACCACAGACACCTGTGTTAGGCGCTGGCATTACGCAGGCACTGACGCGGAAGAACCTCTCTTCTCGGGAGTTCATGCCTAGCCGCATCAACTGGGTTATGCAGAGCAGCGGTGTGGACTACCTTCACATGCTCCTCGTGGCGATGGAGTATCTGACCAAGCGTTTCAATATTTCTGCACGCGTTGCACTAACTATCCACGACGAAGTGCGCTATCTCTGCGCAGAGGCCGACAAGTACCGGTGCGCCATGGCGCTCCAGGTGGCCAATCTGTGGACACGCGCGATGTTCAGTGAGCAGATGGGAATCAATGACCTGCCGCAGTCGGTGGCATGGTTCTCAGCGGTCGATATTGATACGGTGATGAGGAAGGATGTTGGCATGGATTGCATCACACCTTCTCACTCGACTCCCATACGGCATGGGGAGTCACTCGACATCATGCAGCTCCTTGGCAAAGGCAATAAGGCGAAGCTAGATCCGTCCGTAGTGCCAAAGATGCAGATTAGTTTGGAGCGATGGAATTATAAGAAGAGGCAGCCGGTCATGGACTTGTACAGGGCCGAGGATACGAGTGTATATCTCAAGGCGCAGATCCTGCGTACCAAGGAGGAGCTGCAGGCAATGTATAAGGCTGAAGATGTGGATTCGAAGAAGGAGGGGAAGAATTCGGAAAAGAAGGGGAAGAAGTCGGAAAAGAAGGGGAAGAAGTCGGAAAAGAAGGGTAATGCGGTGGAGACCCAGAAGCCTTTGGGGACGGTTGAGATGGAGAAGCCTTTGGAGGAGGTGGAGACAACGCTGCCGCCTACCTTGGAGAACTTGATCGAGCAAGAGGTTGTAGAGCCGTCACCTGTCTTGGAGCAATCACCCATCGTGGAGACGCCGCCTGCCGTGGAGAAGAAAAAAATACAAAAGCAGTCATCGGTAGCAAAGAAAGAACAGACGACACCCAACCCAGACGTAACGGTTCCCTTTAAACCAGTAGGCAACGTCAAGAAGGGGAAAAAAGGTAAACTTTCCGAAGAGAAGTTGAATGCGGCTCACGCAGAAAATGTAATGGAGGGAGCACAGAAGCTACTCGAACAGATGCAAAAGAACATTTTCGAAGCATTAAATCCGCCGCCACCACCAGAGCCTTTCATCCCGAAAAAAGTCAGAGGGGGGGACAAGAGAGAACCGGTAGAATTACCGCTTCCGCCTCATCCAAAGCCTCACGAGCTTTTGAAAAGGATGCCTGAACCACTGCTTCCGCCTCATCCAAAGCCTCGAGAGGTTCTGGAAATAATGCCCGAACCGCATCCTTTAAATCATGGCGTACCTTTAAAGTTGACGAAAGCTGAAAGGAAGCAGGCAAAGCGAGAATTAGTTAAACGGGAGCGCTTGGCCAAGAGGAAGAAGAAAGTGGAGCTAGAAAGGGATCGCGACATAATTGCTGCGAGTATGGGCCTACCAACAAAAAGGGAAATGATCCGAATGAAAATAGAGGCCCGGGCAGACAAGAGGCTGAGGCGGGAGCGGCTCGAGAGGGTGGAGCAAACACTTGTAGCGTCAAGGGACCTTCTAAACCTTATAAGTGTCGAGCTTAAAGGGGCTCCAGCGCTGGAGATTCTAGACGAAGCCCTCCCGAACAAGCAGAAGGTCAGGAAGAGGCAAAACAGGATCAGAGAACTACAGTGCAAGGTGAGGAAACGAGGCCCTTTTGGGCTCACGGATGAAGAAGCATGGGAGTTGGGGGAACTCATAGAGCAGGAGGTCCAGACGACCTTGGGGCATTCGAAGAGAAAGGAAATGAGGAAAGCGCAGCTGAAGGAGAGGAGGATTGCGAAGCAGGAAAAGAGGGCGGCGTTGAAGGCCGAGGTTCTTGCGGCAAAACAGTTGAGGAAGGCGAAGAAGAAGGAAGAGAAAATGTTAGCCATAAAAGAGAAAACATTGCAGAGGGGGCCTTCGAAGAATACGTCGAAATATCAAGATAGAAACCGCCCGGTATCGAAGAACTAGAATCCTCTAGATTTAGATTTTGATCTCCCATTTTGTACTATTATTTCTGTATTTTAAGAGGACACTGCTGGTTTTGCTGTGGCAAAAGTACATTGTCTCTGAGTTAAATAAATGTAGCCTATACGGATCCTAACTTTAAAATAAGGTTGGTACAAGCACATGTAGTTTTCAAAATTCTTAGGGCGCATATTTTTTTCCCCGTACAGGTCGATCTTGTTATAACCTTTTAATCTTTAGCAAAGGTACAAGTGCAATTCGTTTCAACTTTCATCTTCCACATCAATTTTAAATCACCGCACAACACTCCCGAGACTTTCTCAACCGATCACGAATCTCTAGAACTACATAGGATTGCAGCTTTTGAAATATGGGTGCCATTGTGAAGGAAAAGTTGTTTATAGACAATCTTCCTGTAATCACAATCTCTCA
The DNA here is from genome assembly GCF_020137385.1 of Morchella sextelata. Classification (NCBI taxonomy): domain Eukaryota; kingdom Fungi; phylum Ascomycota; class Pezizomycetes; order Pezizales; family Morchellaceae; genus Morchella; species Morchella sextelata. The sequence continues at coordinate 322,819 of NW_025408641.1, forward strand.
CTCGATGTTTCTGCCTCTTCGCATTAGCCCAACAAAGGATCGATATACACCACAAAAGCCCACAATAAAGTATGTAGAGTACACATGATTGCCCTAAACCGATTTTAACACTCCCCTACCCGGACGGGACCTATAGATCAATTTGAGATTGGCCTCAATACAAGGCGCGAAAACACCTGCTCTGATGGCCAAGTTGGTAAGGCGCAGCACTAGTAATGCTGAGATCCTCGGTTCAACTCCGAATTTTTTTTTTGTCGAGACTAGATGTAACTAGAGCCACAACCAATCCGGTTAGCGTTGTTTTCCGAAGAGCTTGCATGGGGTGGGGGGAGCGGTGGAGGGGGCTTCTTTAGATTGGTACGTAGATGTAGGTATTTGTAGCGGATAGACTGCGTTGGGTTCTGTGAAGAGTAACTGTGAGTTGTGTCTTTGCGAAATCATACATTATCACTCGCGACTATATTGCAGCCCTAACTACTTAGCGGTGACATTCTCCAAGATGTAAGTACTTATTCGAAAGTCGCGTAGTATGAATGGTTAGAACTAGCCCTATTTTAAGGGGGATTCTCATCAAAACTCTTCGGCCCCATGCAGTATTATGGGGTGGGTGATCTCGTGTCCAGACTTCTCGCTTGAAGTGATAAAATCTGAAGCGGCATGGCAGCCAAGAGGGCTGGTACGGGTACGCTTCAACAGAAAATAAGGTCTAGTGGAAGGATCTTCCAATGCCACGGAACATAAAAATCGCTTTGTCATATGTGGGGAGGTATTGTCTAGGGGAGGGGGTTATCCGGGGGGGAGGCGTGGCGGCTGTGCGGGGGAAGGGCAATGTAAGCTACGCACCTGCACAAATGGAATGCTCTAATCGAATATTGGATACATGTAGTTATAGTCGGAGACTCACTAATCCTGCCGCCCATCGCCCTCGCGATTGTTACTGAATGGAACTCAACAGAGTTGGAGGCTTGGAGTGGTACTTAGGCGCCGGTTTCGAGTAAGCCGATGGTGCTCAAGCTTTCTCAAAATCGGATTCGCATGACCCACAAGGCGGACCAAGACGAGGAGAGGCTAGAGAGTGGCTATTTGCACAGTGAGCAGAGCTGCGGCCTGCCAAACAATCAAAGATGACCCGCAAATACGGGCTACGAGCTTATCGGTACTTCGTTGTGATAGTGCACCTCGAGTTATCCCTCTACATCCCAAAGATTATTGAAGTTCTTTCAGCCGACCCAATTTCGGCTACCTAAAGGTTGCAAGAGATTACCTACTTAGGGGATCCGGAGGTGGGGGTAGATCACAAGCACGACGCAAGGCTGTGGCAGATTGCACTCCTCTTTGGTCAACCAGCATACATATCCAGCCCCCCTCACCCCATCATCTGCCCTTAACTCCTCCTCGCCCCCGGGAAAAATATTGAAAGGTCTAGGAACAAAAGGAGAATCTCATACCTAATTAGGCCAGAACACAAAATCTTTACGTACTTCGTGGTAAGCTCAACCTTATGATCGAACTACTACCTATGTGAGTCAAACAGTTCTACTAGTCCGGGATACTCTAGTTCAACCGAAGTCAAGAACTTTACTTATAATTATATAATATGAATCTGCTTTTAAGCTCGCGTGGGAAGTTCGAACATAGGCTCGTGCATCCTCGAGATATTCTAGCTGGATAGAGCCAGATCGAGGGAAAACTTGCATTTGCCTCAAGCCAGCTCATATTTAGCAAAATGACTTCAAACTGAGACTCTGAAGAGGATGTCTTACGCAAAAAATGTACGTTCAGCATGGCCAAGATATCAGCACGGCCTTTGGATTTGAAAATTTCAAGCTCCAAGTTGCGCAATGAGGCCCGGGCCAGTACTGAAGTCATTTTTTTTTTAGGTCTGAATTCACTTTGAGAGCCTTAGAATATATGTATGTCATGTAGTTGTATGAACTCAGTCTGAAGTTGCCCTTTAGGTGTAAATTTCTGACTGATATGCATATGTTGGGTATTGCGAAAGGAGGTTTATACTGAGTACCTCTTATAATTATGCTAGGAGTATATACTTGTATATATCGTGCTTTCTTCTCTTAAGCCGAGCGAATCCGACTTAAAGCTCGGACCTGTCATAAGCCGAACACCACACTAGCGAGAACTAAGGTTGAATAAGCCCATGTCAACATGTCCTTGGTTTGAGGGACAAAGCTAGCTTATTGAACTTGGATTAAGAGACGAGATCACATAACAGACCAGGCAGGGGTCTTCTGCGCTCTAACTCCGCTGATAGTGGCCGATATTCCAGCTTTAGTTCTATGTATCGTGCGTGACAAGAGCTCGAGAAAAGAATAAACGTCTCTAAAATGATAAGAGCCAAATATGTGTTTTTGGAGTATCAGTACTTTTCCTAGGTAAGGAACAAGTACCTGCGCCTCTCACCGATATTTAAAACCTTATAAGAATTGGGCGAGGATCTGCAGAAGGCAATTTAAATTATGATACTTTCGAGTTCTGGACCCTCCCAAGCTTTATGTAGATTGACGATCTGTGGGCCCGAGCTTTGAGCTCGAGCTCAAGACATGGATCTACAATACATGTATGTATGTACATCTGTAGATCGATGTCGTGTCCTGTGTGCACGAGAGCACTCGACTCATCTGGTCCCATCTAGAGCTGCTGGAACTGTGCCGCAATTTCTGCAAAGTATTTAGTATGTTCGACATATTGTCTGGTCCGAGCTCAGGCTTGAGCTTATTCTTAGGTTTGGGGGTCCAAGTATATTGCTAGGATTATGGGGATCACTATTCAGCATAAACTCTGAAGGTTTAAAACACCAGAATACGTGGTAGAGACAGGACTTCAAAGAAATTTACCTGAGATTTTGTCTTGTGATGCGGTAGTGATAAGGAGACCATGATTCTGATAGGATATCAGTGACATCACCGTGGTCTGGAACTGATATATATGGTTGGCTGACAGGAGTTTGAATATGTGTATGTTTCGTGCGACGTGGACGCTCCTGTCACCTGGTTATTGAGGCACGTTGCTGTTGTGCCTTCTACGGTTACATCAAATAGGGTTACATACATGCACAATCCTCACAGCTTTTCCAGGTATTCAAACGAGCTACAGATGCTCCCCACAGGCTTTAATAGAGTACCTACATATGTAAATACATACCCAGAGAGTGAATAATAATAATAAAGAGGTAGACATCCCTGAAGGTTCCAGACCTCTACAAACCCTCCCACCAATCATGGAATCGCACCCCCAGTTGACAGCTGCGCAAAGTCTTGGCGACCAGGTCAAAACTCAGGAACAACGACCAAGGGGGTCCGGTATCCAGTCTAGGCACCTTACTCTACATAACGCCCTTGTCCTGCCTGCTGCACCTTCAAAAACCTCACCTCACCTCACCACCTCCAACACCTCCCCTCATCCTCACAACTAAACATACAAACACACCCAAACGCCTCCACAATGTCACAACAATACCCGCGCGCTCCCTACCCTCACGCCTCGCCCCGCCCTTCTCCCGCCAACCGCAACCCTAGACGCTGGAACGCCCGCGCCCCAACAATAGACCTCACCGCTTCGCCGCCGAGCCACTCCGACGAGCAGCCAGCCGCGAAGCGCCGGCGTGTCATCGAGAGCGTGGACTTGACAGAGCTGGAGGCGGATGAGGACGTGCTTCGTCGTCAGCAGAGGGAGGACCTGCTGAAGACTCAAGAGGCAGCGAGGGAGAGCGAGAAGAGGAAGGTGGCGGGATTCACGTGTGTCATCTGTATGGAGGACGAGCCCACAGATTTGGCGGTGACGCCTTGTGGTTTGTGACCCTTTCTACCAGCTACTCTATATGCCCTGCTTTTTCTAGATAGCCGGTTTCTATGAAGAGAGTTGTCGAGACAGTTGCTTATGTGTGTGTGGGAACAGGCCATATGTTCTGCCACAAATGCCTCCACGGCGCCATCAAGGCCTCGGCTATGCCGCCGGTTAAGTCAGCTGGGAGGTGCCCAGTATGCAGAGGCAAAGTCAGCCTCAAGGACGTGATACCGATGGAATTCAAGTTTCTGTCGAAAAGAGAAGGAAAGCAAAAAGCTGCTGTATAGGCTTTCTTTTTTTTTATATTACTATTTGTTTAGGTCGGGAAATGCAGGGCAAGGACAGTCGCCATAATAACAGCATCACATCGTTACCATATCACCATAACGCATTCCATCTTTTTTCTTTTTACCCTTTAACTTTCTTTCTTAATCCTGCCTGTTTCTTTTTGTTTTTGTGGATTTTATCATTTCTTTGCTGGCTGGGTATTCAATGGGGATTTTTCCTTTCGTTTTTCCTTATTCATAATATCAGGCACGGACTGGGCAGGACTGGGCAGGGCTGGGCTGGATTGGGGGGAGTTTTTTATTATTGTTTTTTTGTGTTTGTTTGCATTACGCTCCTATTAGCTACATTAACAACCAAAAGAGGGCGGCGGGAGGACACCAGAGGAAATCAAGAGATCACGAATTGTACTTTCATGCGTGTTGTGATGTCGTGTATCTTTGGCCGCATGAAAAGAGCTAGGGGCTAAGGGTGTGGCCTGGAACAATATGTGCTGTTCTCAGTCATGGTCAGCTGACTGGCTGGTCGAGCGAGGAATCATGATGCTGTCTACTCAAGTATAGACATACATGTATGTATCAAAAGAGGGTTACTTTGGGACAAGCAAACCAATTAATCCAATCACTCGATCGGTGTGCTAATAATTAACAGCGAAAGACCATTTACTAATAAGCTCGATTTAGGTAAATCCAACTATTGATATTGCTACTAGCAAAAGGTACTACCACCGGCCATCGCGATAAGTTACTACTAGTGCTGATTATATCACTCCCACTCAAGAAATTCCTAGGAAACAGCAAGTACAAGATAAAATGTTTATTAATGATATTTACAAAAAAAAAAGAAAAAACCTACACCTGGACCTGCCCCGTCGATACCACCATCTGTAGCCTGGTAGACATGTGTTGGGCGTAATGTCGCTTCAGGCTACCGCGTACCTAAATCGAATGGGATACTACTCCCCCTCACAGCCCTTATGGGCCGTTTGATCTATTCCACGAAATAGTCCCTGTGCCAACGCCATTCTCATGCATTGACCTTAGCCCAGCCGGTAGGCGGTCAGTAGCACGCCTCTCCGCTTTTATATGTCCTTAGACATGACGAGCCGGTCAACTATTGTGACCAAACTGGCAGCCATGACAATCCTGGGTGTCTGCCAGGCGGGCGATTGTATTATCTAACATAGGCCTGTTTGAAAGGTAAGTAATTTTAAATTCAGAGAGAAGGGATTGTTTTGGACTTACGATATTGCAAATACTCGTGAGAAAAGTCATTCTCAGTGACACTGGCGCCAACCAGGAGGATAGCTTCTAGAGCTTTCCCCTTCTTCTTTCGTAAGAAAGGCGAGAGCCGCACCAGCTGTGGACAATTGAGAGGCCGCCCAAATGCTGCTGGGTCAATGCTAATTCACCTAGGTGTTAGCTTTTAATTTTCTCTCTCCACATTTTCGTGTATATCTTGCAAAAATAATGATGGATTTTGTAATTTTATGTACAGCCACTCTGCAAAAGTGTTCGTGATTCGCCTGTTCGAGTGAGACATCCAACAGGTTTCAATTGACTAATCACTGTGTACAGGTTCAAGTTGTGAAAATTTGAGGAGCCCACAACGCGTGAAGATTTTGAAGCCGTAACCTGTGAAGCCGCAACCTGTGAAGCCGCAACCTGTGAAGCCGCACTCTGTCAAGCCGCAATCTTTCAAGCCGCAACCTGTGAAGCCGCACTCTGTCAAGCCGCAATCTTTCAAGCCGCAACCTGTGAAGCCGCAATATACCTGTGAAATCTCAACAGATCCGTGACGCTGGAATAAGTCGTGGGGCCGCTGCAACCATGGCACGGCGTCGACATAGCCATGTGCAAGTGGATAAAGCTGTTGAAGTACAGCTTTTGAAAAAGAGTCTAGCTCATTTAAAGTTAGAAAAGGCTCCTAAAGCGAAAACTGCAAGGAGGCAGATGTCGTCAACTGAAAAGGGCATGATTATCGCATTCTTCTTCTGCTTTGGTTGCATACAGACAGTGTCGGCAATCATTGGCAGGTGTGTTCACTATCTGACTGGCTATCCGGACTAGCTACTAATAATAATCTATTAGACCTTGGTCGACAATCAAGAGCTTTATACAGCGTACTGTCTTACGGGACGGAAATGAGGACAACCTTCCCCGCTCTGGTCGACCGCCCTTGCTTAGCCGCCGGCAAAAGAAAGAACTGGTAAAAGCAGCAAAAAATAATCGGAGAATGACAAAGAATGAATTTAGAGACAAATATGCACCTGGGATTTCTCTTGCTACGGTCGATCGAGTCTTACGGCAGGCAAATATTAAGAAATGGCTTGCCAAACACCGTCCACTATTGAAGCCCGAACATGTCAAAAAATGGCTAGATTGGGCAATGCAGCGGAAAGACTGGGGTATTGAGGAGTTTATGAGTGTCATTTGGAGCGATGAGTGTGCGGTTGAGAGATCTAAAGACCCTCGTCAAATTTGGGTATTCAGAGAGCCAGACGAGAAATGGCTTGCCGACTGCATCTATCCAAAGCCAAAAGATAGAGGTATTTCTCTAATGGTTTGGGGTTGTTTTTACGGGGGAATAAAGGCCCTTTGGTTCCAGTACCCGAGAGTATGACTGGCATCCGCTACCTTAGGATCATCAAACGTTATCTCCCATCAGTTCTAAGAAGTGCTTTGATCATCTACCCTTATGTCAGTTTTCAACATGATAATGCACCAGTTCATACAGCCAGAATAATCACAGAATGGTTCGATCATAACAACATTGAGTTGGAAGCCCACCCACCTTACTCTCCAGATCTTAATCCTATCGAGCATGTATGGGTAGAACTCAAGAAGAGGCTTCAACAACAGTACCCTAGAATTGCTGATACCAAAGGGGGACCACCTGCTGTAAAGAGGGAACTGGCTAGAGTTTTGCCTTTAGTTTGGGAAACCATACCCCCGGAGTTCTTTGAAAAACTTGCAGCATCGATGCCCCGAAGGGTGGAGGCCGTCATTCAAGCAAAGGGCTGGTATACGAAGTATTGACGAACAGGCAGTGAACGGGTACTGGACGATTGCGGAAACCTATTTGTATTTTTACTCTATTGCTACTCAGCGGGTACAGTGTTGAAAGAGTCTTCTTATTTAGCGGAAAAACCTATTTGGATTTTATTTTACTATATATCTATCGAACGGCACGGTGTTGAATGGGTCGCAAACCTCTGTATTTTTGATATTTCCTACCCGCAATGTCCATGGACGCCACTTTGTCTCATGTCGATCATGTCTCACTCCAGCGGGCGAATCACGAACACTTTTGCAGGGTGGCTGTACCTTCGAGCGCCCCCGTATCGGATAATGGGCTACCTGGTTGCCACTTTCCTGGGTGTTGACTATTCTAATGATTAGACTTTTCTCTGATCTTATCAATGGGTTTTTTATAATTGCAATTGCGCTTCTCAGAATATATTCAAATAGATAATCACGCCCATACTTCGGGATCAGTGGGAGACTGGCAGAGAGGTGTAAGTCAATACACCCCCACCAGTCCCAGCCACATAAATTGCAAAGAATAAAGATTTTGAAAGATTATAATAGATTTATACGTACGGAGATGGTGGCCGGGCCCTAGGTGACGCAGCCTGGGTAGTAGCGGAGTTTCATCCACTTCTACTCACCCTTGCCCTACTCAATTGATATTAGCTATAATACTTATAACATGGGATTTCGAAACTAATATGGCTGTACCTATAAATCATCTGAGGTATTTGCCGTTTCCTGGGTGTTCTCTATTGGATAATTAGATCTCTGTATGCAAATAGTGGTTTTGAAAAATCAGCACCAGATGATACGTACAGATAACACCGATCACAGGGAGAAGCTCCCGATTCCTCTGGCTCCCCCAACTGTTTACTAATATAATTAGTTATAAGACCGATTGGAAAGAACTAGTACATCAACGAATACCTACCGACACTGACAAAAAAACATAAACAACCTAGCGAACACCCAGAACATCCTACTTTCCGCTGTCTCAAGACTGATTGATAGATGTCCTCCTTTTCTGTATATCCAACTAGAGTAACAATGCCACTCTAGCTATGTGCAGTAAAGGAGGAACGCCCTTAATCGGTCTTGGTACAGCGGGTAGTAAGATATTCTAGGTATTTACCAGTTTGTTTGTGCTCCTCCTCAAAGCCGCAATGTGGTGGTTTTGCTATATATTCCACAAAATATTAGTTGCTGCTCTGAAAACTTAAGTTTATAGCTTAGAATCTCAGAAATGTAGTTAAGACTGGCAAGTTTAAACATACATTTTGCATCGGCAGCAGCCCATGTACCGATGGATCACAGAACTTAACCTGGATGAGGTTAAGTATTACTTCGTAAAGGATGGATATGGGGTCGTTTCTACTAACTGACCTTCGTAGTGATGTTTAAAGTGATAGTAGTAAAGTCTATGGGGTATGAAGAGCCCAAACGACTTCACAAAAGGACGGAGACACGAAATGGCAGTCATAAACCTAATCCCAGTTTGTGGGTCGTGGTTAGTCCTAATAATCGATAAATTTCACGAAATATCGCTTCATAATCGCCGAGACTTACTGGACTGCTGGTGTGGATTTGAAATACATAAAGCTGGGGAATTTGTTTGTTTTGAGACGGTAAATATGTATGGAATATGTGAGAAGAGATCGTATGCATAGAGTTGTAACAAGAGATCCTTGGCGTTGATTCGATCGAGCATTCGATCGCGTAGTGAGGATCATTGGGTTGCTGAGATTGATGGTATAAGATTGAGACGTGGAGATTGGATCATTGACATTGATAAGATGGTTCCGAAATAACGGAAATACGTGGCATTCACTACTAGCCGCCCACAATTCTTTGTTATAACAAGAAACTGTCAAACTCCTTAGATACATACGCGCGACTCATACATACATATCCAGGCAGTTTCTTGTTCTTAGTGATGCCGAGTGATGGGTTGTGACTAGAGCGGAGTTAGAGGATCTACGAGAATCCTGACAGTAAAGTTCTTTGTGAGCTTTAGGTTGTTATTCCTAGATGACTGTATATATACATCACCGGCCTGCGTGATAAAACTGCTTGTATATGTACATATTTATATAATTATAATTATGGCTTTGGATACTATTACATAAACTACATTTAGCCAACCTTCGCTACTAGACTATGCGAAATGTTGCAAAGCCCTAATTAAGTATCGATACATCTAGCCCTTAGCTCTGTAGAGCAATTACACGTAATATCTGGGAAGGGCTAAAGGCTTATTACTCCTGGTTTCTCCACTTTGCATCGGGATCACGCGGCTCGAGGGATAAGAAAGCTGATGTCATCCGGATCCCTTGCAGAAAATCACCGGTAGCGAGATTTTTTCGATTGATTGTTCCGCGAGAGTATGGGGAGGTATCATTGATGATTGAAAAAGATCAAGCGAACACTAATTGAGATAGGCCGGTAGCATCAATTATACGGCTACTAATCCCCCAAGGCGAGTGATCACTCATGATTCTCATTATCACAGACAATCATCTAGATTTCGCGATAAACAAAGCCACCGAAAAAATGCACCTCAATGATTATGAGGCGACACCTAACACTTCAACATGTAGATATAACACTGAGACAATTACACACTCTATTCCCGTACGCATATCTGGCTAGCCGCATTATTTACTTTGTTCAACCAGTTACCATTAAATTAAAGGGCGGGCGAACCTACTACGGCAGAAATATATCTTTGAACCGCGGTATTATTATAAAGTGGCACAATACTTGTATTAGAACGAAGATTCGAGATGGCATTTTATGTTGAGGATACGGATTGCATGCCTCTTTCCGTACCATATATATGTCGTGTCGAGCGTATGTGAGCTACTATAGTATACCGTGAGCAATTTCAAGGACCTCAAACGTATCCATAGTCCTTGTCATCCCGTCCCCATGTAACTCATTTGATATACATTCATCTACGTGTAAGTAGTTACTTAGTAGTTGCACAAGAGCCTATGCCTCAAGAGGGTGCTACATGGACACAGAACAAAAAAAGAAGTCAGAAAAAGTTGACTTTATACCTCCCCTCTTAGAAGATAAGCTCAATACTACACCTGCCGACTGTAATTTTTGTGTTCATGAAGGTTCACCCTCTCATGGCGATGTGTCCATCCCTCGTTGAGAGCAACTCTATTATATATTTGTTATAGATAGGATCGGAACGGTTCCCAATAGAGCAGCCCAATTATAATCGCATAGATCTGGGGTAGGAGTCAATATTCCAGTACCAACAATTAAAATTCCTGAGGTCATGAAGTGTCGAATACACCAGGGTATGTGACCCGAAAATTGTAAGTCGGTAAACGATGTATAGAGTGAAACTGTAAGCCGGCAAGAATAATGTAAAGAAAGTATCCCTAGCTTGTCTTTATCAAGATTCTTTATTCTGATCCATAAGATATCATGACGGTACTCCCGACCCGTGAAGATAGGATTCCTTGTCCATTTGAAAATAAAGTTTTGAGGACTAAGCTATACAGGCGCCTCTCTACATAGTCGCGGTACTATGTTTTCGGCTGAGTTCTTAGTTTTGGTTTCCTATATGTGTATGTACCTACGTAAGTACCTGCTACTTAGTTATAGTTAGTCGTCCCAGCGGGAAACACCCAGGCATACATAGATATTTAGAACAACCCGCAACACCAAGTACATGTAGAAGCGCGGGACTTGAATCATATCATCATTGCGACAAGACAACATGCTCCTCAAAAACGGTCGATTGCAACTAGCCAGCAGAAATAAAAACCACAATTCAAGTCCGTCCCAAAAGTCAATGCATTCCAAACCCCATACCCCAACTCAAACCCACAATAAATAAAAACAAGCGCTCAAGTGGTGTAAGTACTCTGTAACCTCTGCACCAAGTAATCACCGCTCAGGATTCCCGGAAACTTCTTATCCTCTTCACTCTGGTATGTCCCTGGGAGTGCCTCAATGTACTGTTCGAAGTTCGGATTACAGAAATATCTAAATATCTCTTTATCAGCATATCATACAATAATAAGGAGATGAGGTAAGGCCTTACGCGCAAGAGTACCGGGCAGGATACTCATCACGATCTGGCGCAATCGGCGGCTCTACGACTTGATGCTCGGTAGACTTGATCTTACAATTCGACCACCTCGCCAGCAGATCACCAGCGTTAATCACAACTGGCGTACGTTGCACACCATATCAGTACACTTCTCCTCCAAAACTTCATTGCATAGATATGAAATACTCACTAGTGCCCGGGATCGGTGTTGCATTCACAAAAGTCCCCTGCGGACTCTTAACCTGCAAGCCGCCTCTATCATCCTGAAACAGCAGCGTGATACTGCCATAATCCGTATGTTTGCCTGCTCTGACCTGGTCCCTATTCTTGACAAATACATCCTTCTTAACGGCCGGATAATGGAGTAGGCGCAGCGTATTATCACCACCAGAGGTGAACTTGTCGAAGAAGCCCATCTCCAGGCCCATACCTAAGCCTATGGCACGCATAACCTCGATATGTAACCCTTTGCACGTCTCGAAGAAGGTCTTCATCGTCTTAGTAAAGACCTTCCCCTCCTCGTCGAGGTGTTCCGGCCAGTGGTTTGGTAGCCCGGGTACATGGTCACGGCCAATCTCAAAAGACTCTTTGAGATCGGGGTTTGCGTTGCGGAGCGCTTGGATGAGCGTGGGGTCGGCGAGCTGTGTTACTTTCTCACGACCGTGAGAAACATACCCACGGTTTGACTCGGGGGTGGTCCAGGCGAGTGTGTTTTTCTGGTCTTTAGGTCGAGCGAAGAAAAGGGCTGATTCGGCGAAGACACGGTCGATCAAGGGCTGCGGGACGCCGTGGTTCTTGATGTAGCTATGAGGGTCAGTTGGCGAGATAGTATTGGTGAGGTAGGCTTCATAGGGGGGTTACATAAAGCCGGCATTTTTGAAGCCGTCGACCATGCCGTTGGCTGCAGCATTTTTGTCTTCATCTGTGCCATTAAGAAAGAGGGAGAAATCGATCAACTAGGTGCTAGTTCAGTATGTGTGATTTTTGCAGTGGCAGTAAGGAACGGGAGTGGTGGGGTCAGGGGGTTTCCAAGCTGGATTCTTACAGGAATGAACAGCTCATCTTTGGAGACAGCTGTCGTGACGGCCTGAGGAGCGTTGACCATGTTTGACATATACGTCTGGTGATAGTCCGTGCTACTAGTAAAGTAAGGCTCAAGGAGAGCACGCGTTTGTAGGTGCTGTAGCTATAGTTGAATACTTTCGATTACAGCAGGGGGTATGTCGACGAGTGCGAAGCTGTAGTTTTAGACGGATATATAATAGAAACGCCTCGTATTATCAAGTACTCTACACACTCATATCACCGCAAACATCGCTCATATCAGCAGATAGGTACATAGGGTTACCTATCACCAATCTGCAGGACCTGCCGAGCCCTACCCCACATTCCGGCCACTACATATCTTATCCAAAACCATCCTGCCCACCTTCCATAAATGCTCCTTATCGCGATAAACAGATGCCAAGAAGGCCGAAATAGGGCATAGTCGCAGTAATATTTATCCGAAGTGGGAATAATGCCGGACCCGTCCGCTGCTGTCGTCGCGTGCCCCCGACCAATTTGGAGGATTGTATTAATATATCTACATGTATGTAGTGTGCGAATACGTCAGGATGAAGAATACTGTATAATGTTGACGGACAGGGAATTTTAGGCCAATGGAAAAGAGCCTAGATGTTTTATTAAGAGGGCCAGTGAAACCTCGGAACTGCTCTCTGGGGACAGGTACATACATGATAGAGTAGTACAGTACATGTGAGTAGATAATGTAAGTACTACATGTATGTCTTAGTTCTCGCATGTATGTACCCAAGCGTAAGTTGAAGGACAGCTCACAGGCTGAAGCCACGCTAATAGATCTTATATAAAGACAGTAGTTGAGTCCTCATAGTCATATACGTCCACTTATATCTTTACCCATCAATTCAAATATTCCCAATACCGCAGCAATGACGATTGTCGATATCCACACTCATGTATACCCCCCTGCCTATATGAAGCGTAAGATTTTCATTTTCCTACCCCATGGTTCCAAAAACAACTAACACGCCGGCGCCCTCCAGTTCTCCGCTCCCGAACTACAGTCCCCTATGTGCGGACATTCCCCCCCTCTACCGAGGAGCGACTCATAATCCTGCCAGGTGAAAATTCGTCCAATAACTCCACAGCTCGAGGCCGCCCTATCGGTCCTGAGTACTATGATTTTAGTTACAAGATTGCCTTCATGGACCAACACAATATTGACATCTCTGTTGTTTCGCTCGCAAACCCTTGGCTCGACTTCTTGCCCCCATCTGAAGCTGCAGCCACAGCGAAGGACATCAATGATGATATGAACACCACCTGCGGATCATACCCTGGCCGATTATATGCCTTTGGAACGCTTCCATTGAGTGGGAGCGTGGAAGAGATCACAGAAGAGATCAGGAGGCTACAAGGGTTGCCATGGATTAGGGGCGTCGTCATGGGTACTTCGGGGCTAGGTAACGGGCTAGATGACGAGAAGTTGAACCCGGTGTATGAAGCGCTACAGGAGACTTGTCAGACAATGTTTCTACATCCTCATTACGGGTTACCTACCGAGGTGTATGGACCAAGGGCGTCCGAGTATGGACATGTTCTTCCCTTGGCGCTAGGGTATACCTACACCCTCCTTTGTGTCTTTTATATCATAAGTACATGTATTGACACTGCGTAGCTTTCCCCTTGAAACGACAATTGCAGTTGCACGCCTCATCCTCTCTGGTGTCTTTGATAGATACCCAAGCCTCACACTGCTCCTCGCTCACTCTGGCGGTACCCTCCCCTTCCTCGCGGGCCGTCTTGAGTCTGTCATTGCACACGACGCGCATCTCAAGACCACAAACACAGCGCCTAAGCGAAGCATTTGGGATGTACTATCCAAGAATATTCTACTAGATGCAGTTGTGTATTCACCGGTTGGGTTGAAGGCTGCAGTAGACGTGGCTGGTGCTGACAGAGTCTTATTTGGGACTGATCATCCCTTCTTCCCACCCCTAGATGGGGAGGAGGAACAGTGGTTAAGCGTAACGACCAATTACAATGCTATTAAGGACGCATTTGGAGAGGAAGGGGTAGCGGACTGTGTCTTGGGGGACAATGCAATTAGGCTTTTAAATTTGGATGCCAAGGTGTAAATGTTAGCATTTATAGGATCGAAGATGGATGACAAAACGAATATATAAGAGGGCCATGTTTTCTTGCTTCTGAGCCATTACTTTCTTCAGGCGACGAGTGATAGCTAGTACACTAATTAATTATACCCCTGAAAATCGAGGCAAAATATTAACCTTGATGATCAGGAGTGGAACGGATTTTCTAGGTTTCTAAGTCAAAAGCTCTAAGTACATAGCTACGTGAACCTACCTTCTGAGGAGAGTAATGGGGTATCCTATGGGTTTCGTATCTTGTATGTCGCTTTTTGTCTATATTTATTGGGGTTCGTGTGAGGTGGTCGTAGTAGTATTTGTTGAGACCTCATGGATAGAGAAACTCTTTCTCCGCTGCTTTAGATCTCTAGGAATGTAGGCTAACGGTTAATAAACGACATCTTCTGGGGGGTAAACGCTCGGAGGCCTCCACTCCAACTTCGACGGATCTTCAGGATCAGTGAATCTTAACCAGGGAAACCATGAGAGGTAAGAAGACTGGTTGTAGTTGCAAAAAAATATGTTTTCTTTGTAGCCTTAGCTGCATGATGTGTTTCGTGTGCTGAGGACACAATCGAATCAGATCTCGGACCAGAGTAGCTGTATCTTGCCTCCGGCAGAGACTAGCAGTGTCAACAAAAGTTGCCTATAGCTAAGAACATTCGAGTTTGATATCCTCATTAATTATAATACCTTTCGTTTTTTCCCCCCCAACTGTTAGGGTGATCTTGATTTATCGCAAAACGTACAGCCACTCTGCAAAAGTGTTCGTGATTTAGTTTTAATGTCAGTGCGCAGTGTGGCGCATCCGTTATTAATGTTGAGATTCAAAACAACGAAAAATAGATAATATAGTTCGTGACTGTATATAAAAGAAAGTAGGTCATTAATCACCTTCAACATTGATTTCGGGCGCCATTGGTCACTAGGAAAGTCTTCTATTGGGGGTTTTGATGGTCCGCCACGGTTACATATGAAGAAATGTCTCACTCCGAAATCGGAATCACGAACACTTTTGCAGAGTGGCTGTACAAACGCGTATATGTACCTTGATTATTTCACTATAGATACATGTAGATAACCCATTTGTACCATCATTTCCACATGTATATGTATATATTCATCATATCTACGAGCTACTTCTTATACCAAGACCTCGCGACTTACATCCTGTCATCGTGTACGAATCCTAGCCCACCTCTGAGAGTGTCCGTTGCCGTTGGTATTTAGGATAAGATATGAGCTTGTATCCGCCCTCTGATTTTCGGTGCTGCACCGGAGGCAGTAAGCTATGTGTGATATGAGTCAGGAACGGGATAAAATATATTATCTAATAAGTATATAGATATACCGATATGCAATGTGTTATTTAAAGGTTTTGATTGGCCAGGTTTGAGGGGTTTTCTTTTTCTCTATCAAATATGTTTGTCAGTAAGTAGATATTCTATCAAATATGTTTGAGTCAGCCAGTAGATATTGGTTCCAACATACCTTGAGTCAACCAAATAGTATATCAGATATGTGCACAGGGCATCTTGGGGTTTCAGTGATCTTAAGCGTTGGTAAACTGATATTGTTTAAGCCATAACAGTTCCTACTCCGGCCAAAGGCCGGAAAATGCTTGTAGATAATAGCGATACAGTTCAGTATATACAGGCCCCACCAAACCACGCTAGTGGAGAGACTAATGCAAGGTTATCCTGCTCATTCTGTCATTACCTCCTGCTTACTAAGCTAAGGAAGAAGAGGGGTGGATCGAAGGTAGGCTTGGGTTACTCGGCAAGACCACAGCTCTAATATTGATGAAGATTTGTAGCCGCGGGTGGTGTTTTTTCTGTATGTTTTGTTATTCCTGGTGGCGGTTTGTCCTGGGAGAAACGATGCCGATGTCGATACGTTCTCGATGAAGGAGAATCTTTCTCCGGCCGTTGCAGTCACCCAACATGTACATGTATGGTACAGCCTTCAGGCCCAGAGTTGACAATAGCATAGGCCTAAAGATCCATATTTGTATGTATACCAAAAACTGGCTTACTTGGACATCAACAGGATAAGAATATTTGTGAGTGATTAACTAGATATCAAAGTCGAAAGGTGTTCGAAATATATCACGGGCAATTTTACAGAGTGCCTATAAATGGACTCACTCGGAGTCATGATTAGCCGCACTGGGCTTGGCCTATCATTTCAATACCCGAGACTGGCCGGGCGGGATTGAGCTAGTCTCAGGGATATCCCATTAATTACCTGGTATGATATTCGAGTGGCTTCTCGGAAAATAGACCAGCTATTGGTGAAGGATAAATATTTCGTGGCAGCAGTCCCCTGTCCGGTCGGTTGACTCGGCCCCACGATCGCGAGTGATATAACATGACTAACACATCAAAAGGGGATGAGATCGAGGACGGATCATAAGAGAAATAAGATCATAGGATCTCGACACCAGCACACAAAATCGTTCTAGGGCGTGTATTCAGTACTGGTCCACAAGAGATAAGCTAGAGACCGAGTTTATTTCGAGCATGCTTTTCCTCCCGTGGTACCCCATCCTTGATAACTCAAATTCCGTGGCATAATATTTTATGTGTGTGAATCGAATCCTTAATAATAAATTCCGTGTCCCTAGACAAAAGACACACAGGAACCATAGTACCCTAAAGAATAGGTTTGCACATTCGGCCTAGCCCATGATCGATCTTCAACGTTTTCCATGCTGCCAAGGAAACATTCAGGTGCCGGTAATTGGTTCTGTCGTTTTTATCCAACAGCCATGCAGTATGCCAGACACATGTTGCCTGATATAATAGGCAAAATCCACAGATTATTAACGCCAAACACCTGCGTCAAGTCCGTATTTGGATAATCTAACAATATTGGGTCGCATTTCAGTAGACTCGTAGGTACCGCAGAGCAATATTACAGCAGCCGGCCAAATACATATCCCTTCCAAAAAAAAGGAATGAAGCACATATGATATTAATTGAGTGCTTCTACGCCCCGCCCCATTCCAATTTCGGACAGCCACACGGTCAAGTATAGCCAATACAGCCAGCCTTCTGTTTCAGGCGCTGTTGTACCACGTTGGTACCTATTAATATTACCAATCACATGGTGGCTCGCTGGACACACCATCAGCTACCATTACGGCCCCCGCCCTCCTTCTTTTCATAAACCGCACAACTCTGCTCAATGACAGGAAGCAGGCCCGCAACATTAACAGATAAAATCCCAGAGCTCAACCCCTGCACGGTCATGGACGGCGACGAGAAACCCACGAGCTCCCAGCGGCGCGAGCAGGTACTAGGTTAGCACACACACATAAACCCATTCAACCCTGGCCCCTCGTTGATACTAAAGGCCACGGGTACTCAGAGAATTGCAGATGGCTCTTCGGGCAAGAGGTGCAGCTGATAACGTTCTACCACACCTTCAACAATGGCGTCTCGAACGCATGTACAGCGCTGATACTGCCGAAGACGTGTTCGCTGCGCGATTCGCATGCTGATTTCAACTCGAAGATCCTGTGGAAGAGGGAGTGCAAGGCGAAGGGGAAGAAGTGGGTGACGAGGGAGGACGCAATCAACGATTTGCTGTGGGAGGTGGAGAGCAAGATTGGCGAGATATTACAGACAGACCGGAAGGGCGAGTTCCAGGTCAATGAGGGCGCCATTCCGAGTGTCTGTTTCCAAGAAGTGGTAGAGCCAGTAAAGGAAAAGCAGCCCGAGATTGTAGCGGAGCTTCCAAAGACCGTCGAGGCGCCTGAGATGGGGGAGAAGAGAGGAAACGACCTGATGGAGATGTATGAGCTGGATGGAAGAAGTATCCGGGGCGGAAATACGGGGCACAAACCAGCAGGAGCGGGCCAAAAGATCTGGCG
Organism: Morchella sextelata; assembly: GCF_020137385.1. Lineage (NCBI taxonomy): Eukaryota > Fungi > Ascomycota > Pezizomycetes > Pezizales > Morchellaceae > Morchella > Morchella sextelata. Next base: position 341,059 of record NW_025408641.1, read on the forward strand.
AATCGTGGGATACACACCGTCGGGCGAGCCATGCATCGAAGAGCACGAACCAGAGAACGGTGGTCCACCAAATACTATGGTTCTTAACCCCTTCAAGGCCCCACATGAGGCACCTGAATTTAGTAGTGCCCATATTGCCGAGGTGGGCCTTGCCCCCCTCGTGGTTAGCCGCGCAGTGATGAGTGATATCGAAGCGGCGACAGCGTACGATGATCGGTTTGCCATTCCGCTCAATGACCATGACGAGCTGAGAAATTTCGACGAGGACGTCAAACATGTCAACCAATTGATTGCCACCACGGTGCGCGAAACCTATGCCAGGCTGTCTGAGATCCAGCATGGAGGCGTTGGCGGAGGAAGTTCGCGACTCGCTAAGCCCTCTGCGGCCTATCAAAGGACATTCCAAGACCAGGAAATCGCAGTGAAGAATCTGTTATTCAGGATAAACAAAAAGAACCAGCGGCTAGTCGCGCTCGCGGCACTACATAGACAGGCTGAAGAGCTCCATGTCAGGGAGAGAATTCGGGCCACTGAGAGCGAGGCAAGAGAAGTTGAGACCAACATGCTTCTTGAGAGGTTGTTTAAGAATAGAGGTGCTGGGGACGCTCGGTCCGTAAGATCAGGGACGGATGGATGAGTGACGGTTTGGTTGGTGACAATGATTTTATGACGGAGTTTTTTTCTTCTTTTTTTTTTGAGTAAATACGTACTTTGCGGAAAGATTATTTTGAGATTTTATATTGGGACTACCTGGCTTCATAAAATTCGGACGAGTGTCGAGCCTCGAGTGATTTTTTATGACTTGTTATCTCTTTCAACGCGGATCGGAACAGATCAAGATTACAGTCATTTTATCAATAAGTACGTAGACCTTCTCCAATACTTAGGTATAAGAAATCACTGAACAGATTAGAATAGTATACCCTATTTACTCTGGGGAACAATTGTTTCTCTGTTCACTTTCTGAAGGCTACGAAGACCATGTTGTTTAAAGCTTTAGAAGTTGACTTTGATATCTAACTTCTCTAACTATTTGACCTTGTGTACAAAAAAGAAGCACGGACCCCACGACTAGAAACCGCATCTCTAGCGTGCAATTGCGCAAACGTAAGGAAAGAGTTCAAAAAAGCAGAAGAAAGATCTCCAACTCCCTAGCTAATCCTAGATCATCCTCCTCACAATCACGAACCCTCTCTTCCTATCCTCCAGCAACGCCGACCCCGCAGTCAACCCATGAGCGGTGCAGTAGGCATTAACATCCATAACGGCCACCCTGATCTCGTTACAGTTGTACTCTATGCCACGCCTCCAGACATTGCGGTCCTTGAGAGGCGGGGGGCACAGCCTGATGTTGGCCGTGCCGACTTTGGTGACCTGCATGCATTGGGTGGCGTCAGAGGCGAGGAAGGGCTTTTTGATAGCGCCAGTGGTGCAGTCTGACCAGAACTTGGTAAGCGCACGGGAAGCGTCTTGGGCGCTGGGCTCGAAGTTGAACTCGGAGACGGTATCTTTGAGGAGGCAGGTGGTGGTTGCCTGGCTGGCGTGCGCGGGGGCAGGAGCGGTGGTGAGGAGAAGGAGCAGGGTGAGGAGGAGGGTGAAGAGGTATGTTTGTTTGTAGTTGCGCATGGTTATAGATGTGACGGTGAGTTGGAGAAAGATTTTTGGTTTTGGTGGTTGGTGGTTGGTGGTTGATGGTTGGTCGGTTTTGATGGTTGTTTTATCTTGGAGGAAGTATCCATGGTGGGGTAAAGATGTAGATATGTAAAAGCTACCGGAATCTATCTTTCTATAGGAAGCTACCCGAGTCCAATAGGACGAGACGGGCAAGTCTAGAATTTTCGCCGCAGATCCGTGACTTGCATTCAATGGCGGCAAATTTCATACTAGGAATTTTTTTTATGAAACACTTGAGACGAAATGCAGCTTCTATTGTCGGTGACTTTCATTTAACTTGACCGGGAATGAGCATGGTTTCATGTTTAAGGATGAAACGGCTTGGTTATGATCCTTTTAAGCCGTCTTGCAGTAAAAAATATTAACCGTCTTTCATGAGAAATAATGCGGTGGATTTTCTAACCAATTGTTTTCCGTTTTTTTAATCTGGGTCAATGGTCCGCCGATTATATCTGTTGTGGCTTTGGGGCCTCCGTATATAGAAATGGGTCAATGTTCATAGCTCAAGAAATGGTCTGAAATGTCAGTAAAAGAAGTAGACACAGGAAAGAGGACGGTTTACCAGTTGACACAAAAAGAAAGGTATTCGAAGCTAGTGTACGCGGCCATGAAACGTATCCTCAATTCTTATTGACACGTTTCATAGATAGCTAGTTACTACGTGGTCACAATCGTACAAGTACTCCCTCAATATTGGTATACGTACATGTATATGTCGATATCACCTATAACTCCTGCCCGTATGAACTATATATATCCCTCTTTAACCCGATGAAGAAACACCACAAAACTCCACCTTCAACATGCGGGAAAGGGCATCCGACTATGGGATCGTTCAAAGTCCAAGTTTTTGTTTTGATTAGGTGGCCATGGGTCAACAAGAATAGCGAAGGCACCCATCTACTCAAAATTGCTGATGTAATAAAAAGTGCCGCGGATAACCTACGAACTGAGAACGCATGTTATGAATCAATGGAACTACCACGAAGTTACAATCCCCCTGGGTTGAATAAACGAGGCGATAAACCCATGGACGGAGGGTTGAAAAGGGTCTATACCGCAAGCTAGACACCTTACGAGTATTCTTTGAACTACCCCAACCAAATCCCATTGACAAGAAAGGGTACGTCTAATTAAATGATCAGGCAACCGTTGCTAATTCTCTCAGTGCCAGTGGGCAAATGGCCGCTGATCCCCTCCACCATATCCACACTGTTATGTTTATGTTTATTATGTTTAAAGACCTCTCTAGTTCACCAATAGCGACAAGCCATTTACACCAAACCATCCTATCGAGATCCTGGCTATAGCGCCGATGGAGAAATAGGCCGAGTGATAAACCATGATCATCGCGTCATACTCGACAGCCACTCCAACAACCTTGCCGGCAGACAACACAGAAATGTGTACGTACCGGTCCTATCAAACTGAGTTACAGGTATCTCAGCGACCCCCTACCTCAACTAACAAAACGACGAGAATCTTTCCGGGCTTTCCTTACTAGTTACGATGTATCGACCGCTCACGAAATATCACTCGGTCGTCACCTAAGCCAAGCCTTCATATCGCGCCTCTCCCGGTACCGCTAGTCCCGTAGATTGCGTATAGAGGTTTCGATGGCATGGAGGTAGTCCTGTTTCCCGAAAGTGTAGCATCCGAGTAGTGCACAGACAGACAGGCACCTGTGCTGTCAACAGACGAGTCGAGAGCAGCGGATAGATAGTCTGGGAACACACAAGACTCACATCGTCAGCGGAATTAAGTTACGCTCATCCGTATGGGCTTGGCATACCATAAAACTACGACACAACAAACCATGTCACCACCAAATAAGGATATCTTATTCTTCCCATCAACGGCACCCATTCTCTCAGAGCAGAGGCCCGGCGTGGAAGCGAGACGGCCATATAGTAGTTCCACGTTGTTTGTGGTCTCTAGCGGATTCTGTTTAGAGTATGTGTAGCCCATGGCAATTAATTGTGTGCTAGAAATCCTAAATCAGGACAAGTAAGTAATTACCACCCGTCGCCTACGCCATACTACCACCATGCGAGAGAAGGCTATACGTATAAATATTCCCCACTATAAATAATACCCCAAACAAACTCACGCAAACAATCATGTCACGGCGTGACAGAGGCCAGGGCTAGGGCTCAACTAGTTAAGCTAGCTCAAACAAGGATTCCTTCCCTCCTATACTTGGAAACGGCGCGCCGCACAACAACGACGGGTTTGAGATATAGAACAGCCCATTAGAGTTTATCTATATTTGTACTCTATATAACTTAAGCTCTCACACTCACATCATGTACCCATTCTATGTACTCTGAGATGAGATGAGATGATGCACGCACACACACAAAGCTTAAAAACCGGGTTGTGACTTGCCTTTTTGACTACCTATCCTGGATCGATAGGACACCGTTGACATGTCATGATCACCGCCGCCGTCGGGTGTTTCTGGATCAATCATGACGTTCCGATATCCCCCCTATCTCTCCACTTTATTTCCCTCCTTTCAATCCGGCCCCTCCCCGCGAACAACAAATCGATTGCACAAGATCACGATGATAGGAGAAGAATGCACAGTTATCGTCAGATGGGTATAACCACTAAGTCTCCTTCCCTCCTCTATTCATTCATTATTAGGTATATTGTACTCCCGTACCCATATAACATAACCACTCCTGAGTCCACTCCAGTCCTAGCTAGAGAGCCCGCCTCCATAGAGAGAGAAAAGAAAAAGAGGAAAAGGAAATTCGTGCATGCGTGTAGAGCGTAAACAAGGTCCATGTACAATAAATCATGACTCTGTAGTTATACATGATATAGAACAGGATGAGAAGGATGAGTATGGTTAGGGTGCACCCTCCCCTCACTCACCCGGGCTCACCCGGAAAAAGAAAAGATATACTTTTGTACAACGAAAAACACCACCAACGGAAAAAAAGAAGAAAACGAGAAAAAACACCTGGTCTATAGTTGAGAAGAAATTGAGGGCGCCCTTGAATAAAAGTAGAGGAAAGAATAAAAAAATAAAACACCCGCAATAAACGCTTCAAAATAAAAATGGAAAAAAAAAATAGAAAGATAATACCAAATAACCCCTCCTCCCCACCCCAAACAAAGGAAAAACGGATATCGAGAGTCGCAGTAGTAGTAGTGAGTATGTGATGATGTGTAGTAGTAGTGAAGTGAGAAAGGGCTCAGCAGCTATGCGCATAATCCGGTGGTAGGAATTCCGATATATCTCCGCACTGGATGCCGGTGTAATGCGGTGGGGCTTCGGGGACGTTCTCGTACATTGGGGGGGTCTCCTCGTCCCATGAGATACCGAGGCCGCCGCGGTCAGAGACGGCGAGGCGGAACTGCATCCGAAGGACACGCGCTGCGCCGGTGGGTGTTATCAGGCGGGTTTGAGTTGTAGGACACTGAATAGCGGGGGAAGATAGTCAGTAAGAGCTGGTTATTTTTCAAGATAAAGATCAATTGATAGATTGGGAGGGAAAAAAACTTACGTGTTCTTCCGCAACGATAAGCTCAATGATCAGATTGTGCGAAACCACGATCCCACACGGCGAGTCGATATCACACGCCGCCTCCGCATGCGCCGGAATCCCCGCCATAAACTGCATCTCAATCTTCCCCCCGGCCGCCTCAAAGTCCGATTTCCAACCCGACTTGAGCTCGCCCGACCCAATTATCCTCGAGTCGTCGTGCAGCAGGCCCTTGCCGTCGCCGCCGAGCTTGTTGCTGTGGGACTTGCACGCCGGCGACACCACGCGGCAGTTCTCGTCGATGCGCCACGAGATCTTGCGCAGCCGCCAGCGGGTCTGCTTCTTCTTTGGCACGACGCCGTCCAGGCGGATCTCGAGCGGGAAGTCGCCGCCGGGGTGGACGACGGGCGGGAGCTTGACGGAGGCGCAGAGGTTGGTGGGGGGGAAGACGCGGATGGAGTGGCGGTCGAGGCCGGGCAGGATGGCGCGCTGGATGGTGATGGGTTGCTTGAATTTGATCTCGTCGCCCTTGACGCTCATGGCCAGGGCGGAGATGCTGTATGTGATCTTGCTGAGGGTGTTGTTATTTGTTGCGGGCAAGTGGCCGGGGACGAGGTAGCTGAAGGGGTAGGTGTGGATACCCTTCTTGAGGACTACGGGCTCGGCGATGAGCGTCCATTTGTGAAGTTCGCTGATGTTGACGGCGCAATCCCGACAATGCGTGCTCACTGGTCGTCGTGTAAGGACTTCGGCCTTAAAGGACATGGTAAAGCTCTCGAATGTTTGCGTCTCCTTGACGTCCAGGTGGACGAGGCCAGACAAGAGCGCACCGGTCGACTCTTTTGGTGTCCCGTAGCAGACGAGGGGCGGTGACTCAATTGTCATTTTTATCTCTGGACTGACCTCAATACTGGCCTTGAGTGTTGATTTTGATGAGCGGAAGGATTCGAGCATGGGGCGGACTCCTTCCATACTAGAGCGGGATCCAGAGAAGCGTCTCTTGGAGTTCCCTTGCTTTGAGGAAAGCGATTCGATGTTTGGTAGGTATATCATTGAGCTTGCTGGTGATGGATCGTCGGGTGGAGGGTGAAGGAGGAGTCGAGGAAATTTATTCCCTTGCGAGGTTTTGCTGGTGAGGTTTCGATATATGGGCATAAAAATGTCGTAAGAAAAACCTCTTTGGCGCTAGCCGTTCCTCAACAACTGAATTAACAACGTGTGCGGGCTGAGGTGGGGCGGGGTGGGACGGCGGACTGCTCGTGGATCAATTGGGCTAGGTAACTTTAGTTGCAATGGCTGAGGTCTTGATCTGGCACTAGTAGCTGTGTGTGGTAAGGTTTGGGTTGGAGTTGAGTAGCTTCTTCTTTAACTGTGGTTGTGGTTGTGGTTGTGGTTGTGGTTGTCGTTGGAGTTGTAGTTGTAGTAGTAACGTTGTAGCTGTAGTGGGGAAGCTAGGAAATAGTAGCCACTGGCAGGGATTGCAATTATTTGGTTGAAGGTTCTGAATTATTTGAGAGATGGATGTGCGGGAAAGCTAGCTGTTTATGAGATCTTCTGTCGTAGCTCTTTTACTTCCAAATCCATCCTCCTCCGAAAAAAACCTAGCCCCAAAACCCACGGTAACTCACAGCTGAACAGCCCAGAACGTGTTGGGTGCACAGCCGTTTGTTAATGGGATGTTGTGGTTGTTCAGCTTAGCAGCTGTGGTTGTGAGAGCTGCAGTTCTAAGCAATTGATATGATTGATTGAATGAGTTCACACAGCTTATGTAGTAAGGTACTGAGTGAGTGTGTGTGTGTATGGGAATGGATGTATGTAGTGGATAGTATGTAGGTAGGTCACCCCAACTTGTATCGTAAGTGTAAAGAAGCGGATTTGGCAAAGTGAAGTAAAGGCAATCTATTGAAGAGGCAGTAATTCGGCGAGGTTACTGCTGGAGCTATATACTGCTCGATTCCTAACAACCAGCCAGCCGAATTAATGTGAGTTGTGAGTGTGAGTGGAGTGATTGAGTGCAGAGGCCCAAAGAGAGAGGTAGGTAGGTGAGTAAGAAGTATGTAGGTAGGTAGGTAGGTGGTCACGATGCAGTTCAGGCGCTCACATGGTGGGACTGGTTGGGTTTTTGCGGCCATGCCATCCATACCTGCAATACTACCATGCGAAGGCGTTATGTTCTTCTTGTCACCGCTAGCACTACCCCGGGTTTCTCATTACGTATAGAATTGCTCTCCCGCAGCGCTAGTACATTTTCTGGCACATCAGGAAAAAATAAAAGTGCTTGCTGATGTGATGAGTGGTGGGGTCTTGCTTTCGGGTCGTTCCAGACGAAGTAGTTCCTCTTCTGGGATCTTCGTAAACACGATGCTGAAAGGCACCTTTACTTCTTGGTCGTCATTTTAGCTCCCGTGTTTCTGTTCCTCCACTCCACCTCCTCCTCCATGGAGATCCACCTACCTACATCCATCCATCCATACATATGCGTTTAGAGTATGGCCTGCGCATGTGCGTTACGCATTCATCGCGTCTACTTGCAACTACCGCACTCCCATTCCAGGGTTGAACTTCGCATATCCTGCATTCATTTTTCGTTTTTTTTGTTTTTGTTTTACGGAGTGAAAGAGAAAAAATAAAAAAAGGACGACTTGAGATGGATCCCAATGCTAAATCGACGGGTAGACAGGAAAAAAAACCCGTTTCAGGTCGACTAGCATGGATATGATCGAAGGAAGGAAGGAGGGAAGGTGGCGGCGTCGTTGGAAAACGCTTCCTTGCCTCCCTCCTACTGTGCAGCGCATTCTTGTCAAAAATATCCTTTACCGAGTCTACCAAGCAGCCCTATGGTGCATGTTGATGCGATCGCTCGCCGCCGCTGCCTGTTTCAGCAACCACCGAGGTCCGCCTAGTCTTACATCACCTACAAATTTTTATATGTCCAAGGGCCCGCCCGCCGTCTGCTGGCGGCTGAAAAAATTATTGAGCGTGGAAATTTTCCACCCAAGCCTCACCACGATCAGCCCTGGTCCATCATCCGCAGTTAGTGTATGTATCCAAGAAGTGGGGATATTGGACTGCCTACTATTCTACCACTAGATTAAAGAGCACTTCCAGTGACAGCAAGTGAAGGAAGTGAAGGAACCTTTAGGTTTATTGGAACTAAGCTCTCGATGTGAATCACAGCTTCAACATGGTTGGCCAAGCCGGCTCTTGGATCCTTTGAACTCCGGCTATGGTAACTATGGCGCAGCACAAGTATATTTCTCCATAGAGAGCTTTCTCCTCCAACTGAACAGAAACGGACCAGAAACCAATTCTGCGCAGCCCACGTGTTTTTACACTTTCTCCATTGTTCAGTCCCGCAGCGAATTGTCTTTGAGCTCCCCCAAAGATGCTGGTATCTTCCCCTAGTAGATCCACCTCGCCAGATTGACGGGAATATGTAACAGCACATCTACCATGCACCATCTCGCACTCGGCTTAAAGCATCCCTACTCCATGTATGTACGAGCTCCGTCCCGACCTTTTTGCTTAATGGAATAGCTGCTGTCATATATGAGTATGAGCGCTCGTGCAAATTATCATTGATCTATTTTTTGCGCCGCCTCACACTTCACTGATCGTTGCCGACCACCGACGCGACCCTAAGCATCTTGCATGTTCGGCCCCAGCCTAATTGTGGTTCGCGCAAAAATAAAAAAATAAAATAAAAATTGGCGTCCGTTATTTGTTTTGCATGAAACAAGCGACAACAGCAAGCAACCTTAGCTCCCACTATCCAGGGATGAGAAATACCTACTAAACCCACGTCACGCGCCGCTGAAAAGTAGAAAGCCCCGTAACTACTGTAGACATGAGGAGCAAAGAAGAGGGAGCTCAAAGATACCCTGCCCAACCAAGTGCGCCTCAAGCAAAAAAATTTCGTTTTGTGCGGTCACTGAAAAGTGTAAACATCAACACCAAAACTGAATCCGCCTGGACTGACTGTTAAGGGATATATCGATATTGTCATCAGTGACATCATTTCAATCTGGTCGTTCACGATGGATGAAGATGATGGATAAACCGGTACATGATCCCCTTTTTTCTTATTTGTTCCCTGCTTCGATGAGTGAAAGCTTTCACCAGAGCAAGCTATGGTGTGAGAGGGTAAGAAAAAAGTAAAGAAAACAGACGTCTAGATCGACGGAAATCGAGAGGGGAAAATAGAAATGGCATTTCTCGCTCCCTGACGATCAGGGCCCCCTGCACACCGCACCTTCTTTCCCCGCCGCAACAGGCAAATTGCGGGGGAAATTTCGCTTTCGTTCCAAGGCTTTTAAAAGCAGGCGTAACCAAGGTGGGTGTGATGGTGGAAGAAGGAGCAGGGTGATCCCGAGACCAAAAGGGACCGAAGGCGTAAGGCGATCCTTTTCATTCAGGTGTTGACCCTTGGCGTGTCAAGAGTTTATTTATTTTCCTATCGCACATCTCCGCGGACAGCATCTAGCATCTCGGAGAAAGGTCGATGTAGAGCTCTCTCTGACTTGCCCTTTCAACAAGTCCATTTGGGGATAACTACGTATGCGCTCAATAACAGTTGGATGCTTTACGTAATACTACAAACCACCTCAGTCCAGTTTGCAAACTTTCTCTAAGGGACGCCTCGTAAAAACAGTACAACAATTAGCGTGGTAAACTCAACCGAGCAAATTATCTGTTCTCCCTGGGGCACGGTGGGTTCGAGGGAGGGGCTAACTTACCAAACCTCTAACACTCACTGCAGCCGATGGTTCCCCGCAAGTCTTTAATATAGAGTGACCGTCGGTGACATCCAGAGTACCTACGTATACTAGTAGCTGTTGGGGAATGGTACAGGTGACGATGGTATCCATTGACAGACAGATATCACGATACTTTGAGATTCGAATCGCCGTTCCAAAACCGAAGTCTCCTGCCTTGCGTGTGTGGGGAAGGAAGAAAATTTCTCTCTCTTCCTATTATCCGTTAAAGGATGTGGAGGACAGCGCGTAGGTACCAGTCCCTGTACTTTTTGCTACATTACGAGGTACCTTTTGTGGTTTTCATCGAGTAATGGTACCTACAAATAACTGCTTACTACCTGGTATGAGAAAAGTCACCTCACTCCGCATCGGAGGTACTTTAGAGGCAGTTTGACCCATCAAGGTGGTGTTGAGTGAGGCGAATTCGGCTCAAATCAAGCGGGCAACCAGTCGGTACCGGCCGTCAACTCATCCAGGCGCCTGGAACAGTTCAGAGAGAACAAATTTCTTTCCCTTTTTTTCTTTCTTCACGAGGTTGAGCTAGAGAGCGAGTGCCGAGCTGTGCATGAGCCAGCCACTCACACCACCAACATCAACTACAACAGCTGACCGCCGCATTGACCAACTTGGAAACACAAGAGCCTTGAGAGGGCGAATTGTGCGAATTCAGTGAATTAAGTCTGCGGCGTCGGGTTCGTGGTGCTTGGTCAATCAATCGAAACTGCTTTTCTTCGGGTACCACTACCTTAAAACGTTTTTTCTATAAAATCGGGCATCAATTGGTTATAACGAAAAGCTCGTGCTAATGATGGAATTTTAGCTAATCTGCCTCACACTTGTTCAGTCACGCGTATCTAGGCTGCCGAAACAGTGAGATGCTTATCCGAGGAGCGCGTGCTTGGCAAACCATTGAACCTCTTCCCCTTGAGCCTTCCCCCATCGTACAACCAACCCCACAAAGCTTCTATTCACAGGAATATTAGCAATTTGTACAATGTAAATCACAGGATCCGGAAAGGGAACGGCTAGGTTACCCAACATATCGAATTTTATGATCAATTGAGTTCAAAAGGGCGCGCGCAAAGCTACAAGTACAATATCTACAACTGCCGTGAGAAGCTGAGTTACGAATATTAACGGGTAGGTGTATGAGAAAAAGCAATTCCTTCCCGTGGGTGCATAGCATGGTGTGCTATCCTTGATCACTCTACATACAACACCTGGGACAAGGACTTACTGGCTTTCATGAGCTATGCCAAGAATACTGATTTGGCCTTGATGGTAGTCGCCCGGGAGAAATGGTGTCTCTCGGAGAACATTCTAGCTCGTTAGCAATAGTCTTTGTGAATTTCTTTTATTTGGCGCTGTAGAGTAATGGCAACGAGCATGAATCGTCCACGTGGGAGCTTGATCGGCTGTAATTGAGATTAGAACCTGGTCTGCTCTACAGTTCATCTGGATTGAGCGAGATACCTACAACTCAAAGGAGCATAGACTAGCTTTCCTTTTGTCAATTACATATTCCCCCCTTGTTTGGACGATCGCGCCGATAGATTCACAGTTGAATACTTGGAGACACCAGCATGCCCCTGAAGAGGGTATAAAGGATAAAAGTGATACACAGAGCGAGAGGATGAAAGTGGTAGAGTAAGAGGAATATTCTTTGTACCCTCTATAACTACAACGTATGCGTACACTTGTTCCTACTCAGTCACGCTCTTGGCAGTTGTCGAATCACCCTAATGGCAATTCCTGCCACGTTTGTAGCTAGGCAATCGTGTGCAGAGGAGATTTGATGAACGATGAGGTTGGTAGTCCATCTACCATCATTGTTTGTGAATAACTGGTGTTAGGTTTCACTCACACTTGGCACGATTGTGTCCGGCGTTCTGAAAACTCTAATATCAAGACACAAAAACCGGCTACAACAACCGGCTACTTACAACAGCCAGCTACCTACAACAACCACCATCATTCCAAAGTATCAACAGAGTCTCACATCATAATCCGAATATCTCAACTTTCCAAAGCACGATCCACAGTTAATCTGGGCTCAGAACTCCACTCGAACGCCCAGATAGGGCGGTATAAATGTGGATTCAAGGCGAGGCAAGGCAACTTAGTTCCCCGCCGTTCAAGTCCTGAAATCCTGACAGTAAGCAGAATAACTTAGCCAGATGTTTAACTGAAATCAATTGGCACAGACGCTCAATTCGACACACCAATCAATACATTAGCCGCCACATCCCTCATGAAATTGTGCCTGGGATGGGGTTAAAATAGAGTTTATGCAAGCTGTTGAGTAACTCGTTGATCGGAACAAGGGTGTGCTGTCAAAGTAGCATATCTCCGCTTACAACCAATTTACACACCGCACGACCTTATATCGCTACCTTTCTTGAACGCTTACGAGCACACAACAGCGAACAACTTTGAATAGGATCCACAGAGGTGATGGGTGTCGGGCTGTGTCGGGTCGGATCGCTCAGGATGTCATACATATATTATCATCCTTACCGCGCCGCTGGAGAAGTCAGTGTAACCTGAGTACTGGCTACATGGATACAAAGCTCCCAACAGGGTAGATACAGCCAATAATGGCCTATGATAGCTTTGTGTAGTTTCCCGCCTTATACCTCAGGGTTCTACTCAATTGCATACATATATCTGTGCATTCGAGTGGCACGGGCTGTCATGATAGGGCCTGCATAGCGGCGATTTGCGCTTATTTGTTGCAATTACAAGCACAATGCAATAGCCATTACTGTATAAGGACACCCCCGGTGTGACCGTGAGACGACGTGCGTTATTTTCACCGAGATTGATAATTGAATACTAACTTCAGTAATTAGCTTCTGCCATGGCACGTATCGAACTCTCGTCAGATGTTGCATAGAAATAATATTTGTTCCGGGCCGTTTTTATTTGCAGGGGTGGTGTTTGCTGGCCCTAGAGCGTCATCTTCCATATTCGTCCTACTTATCGCATTGGTTTATAGTTTAGGTCTTTCAGGCTAGGGTGTGTTTCAAATCACAATCTTCATTAGGAGGAACGGAATTGTGGAGTAATAATTGTCTTGAAATCTACTAATATTATGATATTGATAGATATATCTGTCACGCCTATATAAAACTCCCACGTGCATCAAAGGTGACCATTTATTCTACCAGCCGATCAGGTCAAATTTGACCGTTTAATCATTTCTCTAACTAAACCCTCAACTGGAGAAGATCTAGAAACCGAGAGCCATTTTTGGTACGACAGGATGGGTCTTGTATCGCATAATTGCTTTCAATAGATCTATAGGCCTACTAGGCTTATCCCATCGATACTTTATATATACCAGCTATGACGTTAACCTTCTGCGCTGGGTAGCCAACTCTCAATAGCGAGGGTCGGAATTTGTATGCGTTATAACAACCGTACACTTTTAATAAACTTCACTCATTCAAAAGACACGGAAGAGTTCTTGGTTAAGGTACATCTTTTTGCTAGTTTAATGTCTATACTGGGGTTGGGCCAAGGCAAACGGTTTTTGTAAAGCAAACTCAAGTGTTTACCGCTTGGCCGTTCAAATTCTGATGTTTTACTGTAGTTTTGGCTAAGGTTCTGTTCGAAGCTAGGTTGATACTAGTTGGGTGTGTATACCTGAACTAGTTTTCAGTAATGGTGGTTAACTGGACGAATTGAAAGACATAGACTAGGTATCAACAGGCTACACTAGCAGTTTTCACCTCACGATTGTGAATTTCTGCCACTCCTAAGGCCTTGTTTAGCATCTCTCTTCACCATACCAACACCCCTGCCCCAAGAGGTCACTAAATAAACTATAATTACTCGTTTAATCTATACAAGATTTAGCTAGAATCTCGTGATCAACACAGATTATTGATAGCAAAGGATTTCTTAAGAACAAACGGGCCCAAGCGAAACATAAAAAAACCTCTTATTCCCAAGCAAGAAGGTTTGAGAAGTAGCACAAACTTTATTCTAAATCGCGATGCAGACTTAAATAAAGTCTTCCGTGCCTACATGTATATAGTTTAGGTTAGTAAACACGTGCCCGCATATTCTATTAGTGTCAATAAAAACACCGCTCAAACATCAAAAAGATTGCATAGATACTATATAATACGGAATTCTCATCGATTTAATTTTTAGGTGCCGAAATATCTTAGAAATTATAATACACCATGTCTAGGACGATAATTGTCATCATAGGTAATCACTCGGAGATAAATTGCATCCAGAAATTTTTTTTTTTTGTTTAATTCATTAATCCAGAATTTGGTCTCATTGATCTTCATTCAAGACTTCAACGGAGGCTAGAAATTACATTTATATTCTTCATAATCCTGGTATTACAAGTATCATTCCTAGGATCCTAGGCCTATGACTCGCCCCGGTCTGGACTTGTGTCAACATCACACATCGGTTTTATATATATATATATATACGTGCATAGCCTCAAGTTTTGTTTGAGTGTTGATGATGCATATCACGAATTTTAGATTGGAGAAGTTGATTCTACGTTTGGTCAGTGAAAAGAAGAGAAATAGAGAGACTGGCGAGAGGGTAGAACCAAATTCTTGCTCTGACGATCATTGATATTGCAGATCTGGAGCTGTCTTGGCAGTCGAGTGATATATTATGATTTCGAATATGTTTACATACTGAAGCTTTTGGTCGTTGAATATGTTAATTATAGGTTTCGGGAAATGTCAAAATAATAGAACCTGTCCAACACAAGCTTCGATAGATTCGTTATTCAAATAGCGGATGAATGATAGCCGTCTTAGTGCTGCCAAGCCCTGCGTCCCCCAACATCTCTAGCGCGCGTTCCTGACTGATATGTACTGCCATAATGGACAAACTCAGAAATACATGTAGCCTAGCGATTATTTTCAAAACTAGGCCGTTAATAATGTCTTCGCACACTATCTTGCACGCCTGTCCGCATTGATAGCCGGTGCACCGGTGCACCGGCCGCGGTGTACCGTTCGGCGTTGGGCCGCCTGACCGTGGCGGTCTCCTGGTTGCACTATTATCGCTGTCTATCAAATTGCAAAGAGCGTCCCGAAGAATTCAAGCGTGATATGATCCTGTAGGCTCAGCAACGAGGAAGCCTTCATACTAGCACCTTATTCTGTGTTCAGTTTGTAATAATTGAATCATTAGTGCGTGTTCATCGCCTGCGCAATGTGATGCGAGAAGGCGTTCATGTCGATAGTTCAGGGAATATAGACGTACCTGGGATATTCATTCATGATTAACAGGCGTCATATACTTTCTAACATTAGTCTATATCGATATACCAAATATTTCCTAGTGCGATATAACCACATCGATCATAGTCCACGTCCTAGAAATACTGATATTGCCTTTTCAGAAAAGTTAGATTGGGATTTTCTACTCAAGTGCTGGACCCGGATATATATGTAATCATATATATATAATCAACAGTAAATACATAGCTCTGAACTCGTATTTGAGAGCCTCCCCGGCGGTCTGACAGATATCTCCGTCGGCTGTGAGGATGGGCAGGTGAAACTTTTGTCTTACAGATAGTGGTCTTACACCTGTGTCTCAACTCGCTTTGGTGGGTGGGTACGTGTGCCAATTTGAGTGGCAATAAGCCCTTGTAGGAAGAGCCTCATGCTCAAGTAACGACCCACAACTATACTTCAAGCTAAAAGTCGATTTTGGCCAATGAGAATTCAAGATACAAGTTGACACACCTACCCACTAAAATGAGTCAATTGAGCCATAACTGGCCCCTAGCTTTCTATTATCCCCTAATTAAACTATCCTTTTTGTGGGCCAAAAGTGTGGATTTGCTATCAAATTTCTTCAATTATTGAATCTGAATTAATATTCTCTATTTTAAATGAAAATAAAATAAAATGAAAATATGAAAGTTATATGATTAGAGATCACAAGTCCTCACACTAAATATATTTTACCCCTTTATATTTGCTTGAAAGAAGCTCAGACAGTCATCATTATATAATAGAACAAGACCCTTGGCCTCCTTGTCCAATTCTTTTGTCTTTTCACGACTTTCGCTCCCATTGCCCTTGGAGCAAAATGTTTTTCTGTGATTGTAGTTGCAGTTTTCTTGCCGCATGAAGTCACCTCGCGTGGTTTTCTTGACCATTGCATAGTTTTTGAAGATCTCTCTTGATTCCATCTGCTGGAACTGTTAGCTCCCGGGATACATGCATGATTCGAGTGTTTGATATCATAACTTACCTGAATGTCATTGGGAATATGTGCGATTGGTAAGGCAATTCGTCCTCTAGATCTTGTGATCCAGAATACAAAGCCTCTGCACACGATCCTAGCCATCGTTCAGCGCTGAAAAAGCCACACGGGGCTATATGTATATTTCCCACATCCGGAGGTCGTCTCGTTGTGTTGAGAACTCCAGTCAGCCAGGCCGTACTCTGGAATCCTTCCTCTTGGGCATTGTATTCGTATGGATATGTAAATTTGTTGGGGTAGCCAGCGCCGGGCTCAGCCGTCCAATTGCCAGAATCTGATGGATGATTCGTTAATCTCTAGGGTTTCTCACACCGGAATAACTATAGGCAGGATTGGATATGTAGACGCGAGACTAACCTTTAAATTTTGGTTTGTTGGCCATAGGCTCGGGAGCGTTTGGTAAGGATCTTTCTGAAAGTGGACTGATCTGGTCAGATTCATCGATATCAATTTTTAGCCATGACGCTTCTAATGCTTGCTTCGCGGTCAATCTTTTCTCCGGGCAAGGGTTCATCAAGCTTTTAATAAAATCTCTTGCAGCCGAGCTCGCGCCCCACTTTTGCAGTTTTTCTGTCGGAAACTGTGCGTTATTCCCCCGAGCGTAATTGATCAGTTTTCGATTGTCTGGAAACGGGACTTCATTCGTAAACATAAAGTGCAGTAAAGACCCAAGTGACCAGATATCTGCAGAGCTTGTGTACCCAGAGGTCTCGGCATCAGAAAAGCCTAGGACCTCAGGGGCCATGTAACCCCATGTTCCCACTACCGTTCGTAGCTGGGTGCTATCCGAGGCTTGCTTCGTAACGCCAAAATCGGCGACTTTTACTTTAATTGGTGATATCGAGGCCACCAAGATATTCTATTCAAATATTAATTACTTCTACATGAGTAGAAAAGTATCCTGCCGAGAGAAATGTGTTACCTGGGGTTTCAAGTCACGATGACAAAAGTTTTTACTGTGCATAATTTTTAAGGCAGTGAGTAGCTGCCTTGTAATCGATTTTATTTCGTTCTCAGAGATGCTGCCTTGACGGTTCTTAACGACGCCCATTAGGTCGCCATGCTCGATGTATTCCATCGCTAAGTAGATGTTATTTTGGTCCTCATAGCATCCGGATTCGAACAGCTCTACAAAGGAGTCGGGGTACTATATGGCGTATGCATTAGCATAAAGTTGTGCATCAGTAGATACAATGTCGAAATCAATGATCCATTACAGCCTTACCCCTTTCAGTTCTGTCAAGGCATGTCGCTCTCGTTGGTTGAGGGTAGTATTTGCTCTGGAAATTTGTTTCACAGCCCGAACCGCCCCTTGCTCTCCCTTCTCCAGCCATACTACTCCATATGAACCTTCGCCGAGGACTTTTACTTTGACCCATTTCTCCATTTTCGAAGTTCTAGGAGTCTCTATAGTAGTTGTGTGTCCGGGGTTATTCCCAGGATCATAATTAGGGCAGGTATTGTAAAGGTTGGCGTTAGGCTTGTGTAGATGGGGATGTCGGTTTAATGGGTCTCGATCTGACATGTGAATTCTACTAGACAACGCTAATGTCAATGGTATGATCGTAAAGGATTTGATTCTTACAATTACATGTAGTGAGATGCTCACTTATATATTGTCAAATTCTTAGAAGAATTTATACTGAGACAGCTCAGTCAGCGTTGCGCGTTGTGGCATGAGGCAGCGCCCTAGCTCGTGCGCAATATATACGAACCCTTGTACATCATATGTATGTGAAATAGTACTGAATCAAACTACATGACTACATGGTATACTTATGTGAGAACAATTTATAATTAATGCCCAACTCGCTGATCGAGAATGAAACTATGGTACCGTTATATACGGCGAACACGTCGTCATAGTTAATTAAAAGGGACTTGTACGTTGTTGTTCTTAATTAACTCACTGATTGCGTTCAGGTTAATTAAAAGACTGCATGCTTGCATGCACTAGGAAACAAGAAGAAAGGGATTGAAATTCGAAAACCGATACCTGACTAATATAGCTACAGAGGGTTATCTTTATGTGGGTCCCAGTATGAAATCATTCACCGTACTATGTACGCATAGAATCCTCATAATTCAGCTTTTTGGACACTTAATTCTGGGTATACAGTAGGGGCCGTTAATTAATAGCACTATAGTGGGAAAGAAATTTGTAGTATCGACAAGATCTTAAGAGATTTCGTGGTTACCAGAGTAAAAAGCACTAGCTCTGCGGCCCGGGATATATATTTTATTTTCTCAACATGCATTGTAAAGAAAAGAATGCGCATGCGCAATATTACATACGTTTAGTTGTGAAAAAAATGGCTGGAGTACGCCGTTTGATGCGGGGGTTTTGGAGGCTTACGCTTTCTACATGCACCCATACACACAGAAGATACATGTTGTGAGTAACAGGGCGATCGCGACGCCCGAATAGCTACTGCGGTATAGGAAATATAGACAATATATACAAAATTTCAACAACAATACAGTGATACTAGAACATCGACAGGCTAACTCTCAAGAATTAATATCTTGAACAGTGATCTGACGGACGTCACTATTCGTTCACGGCAAAGACAATCATAAATTCTGACCCTAAAACGGTGGTTTAGTCATACGTGCGCAAACAACAACGTGCGCATTGTTAGTTGTGCGATTAATTAGACGCTAACTGGGCGACTCGTAATCATGGTTCTAAAACGGAGATAACCCGAGATCTACATATCATTGCACGTGGTATACAGTCCTGAGATGTATGTAAATATCTATATCCATATAAACTAATTCACTCATGCTCAAAATTGGAAGATTAATGTTTCAAGGCCCAGGCACATGCAAGACATATCTAGGTTTCCCGATAATTTCGAGAGTGGGTTCCATTGATTTTGTATTTTAGAAGAGCCAGATGTTGTTTCTTTTTTCGAAGATATACCACAAGGCTAACTCTCATCCACCCCCTCCCCCGCCCAATGGCAGATCTCAAGACAACTAATGAATGAATGTATTTATTTCACATCGGTTTTGCAACTTTTCGTTCTTCTATCGCCCCTGTCGATTGTGAGACCATTTCGTGCCAGCTTAACGGGTTGAGTGGATCGCCAGATTCTAATAAAGTTAGATACGTGGAACAAAAAGGCAGAAAATTAACTCCAATGTTGATGGCATTGGGCTCGAGGGGAATCGAGGCCTAGCTAGGTTTCATACCTGAATGTGCGACGATAACACCAAGATCATTGCTTGCAGTTGAGAGAAAGTATTTTGACTGGTCACCAAGTGATATCTACAGATAAATTAGACGAGTTACTCAGGAAGAATTATATAGGGGACAGGATATCACTCACAATCCGAGCGCGAACAATGTCACCAGGCCTAAAGCTGGAAAGAATCTTGGCTTTATCTTTCAAGTAAGCTCGTACATCTTCCCTTCTGGATTCCCGATTATATTAGCTTTTGATGCTTACCTAGCTCATAGCTTACAGACGTTTGTAACAAACCTGATAATACCTTTAAACTCATCAGTGCAGACTACGTCGCCCACAACAAAAATAGCCAATGTAGCTTCAATGTGGGTTATCCTCGTCACCCTTCCCAAAATTATAGCTCCCAATTGTGGTAGAATCCCGTTTTTATTTGTGGAATCGGTACAAGGGAGAACAGACAAGATTTGTTCACGCCCTGAAGATGAGCTAGGGGATAGCTGCGGGATTCCAACGATAGATGCACATATTTCGCGATCAAAGATGTGCACGCCAGTGCCGGGAACATAACGACTTGATGAGGCCAATGGCTGACCTGGAGTAGCAGTTGGGGGAAGCCCCGAAATTGCCATTTAGAAGTTGCGTTTGATGATGGAGATGATATCGAAGAGAGGGTTCTTTGCACGTGGATTTAAGGTTTGTGCGACTTGGACCCTGAATGGACCCTGAATGGACCCTGAATGGACCCTGAACAGAGGCACATGCATATAGGTTCGGCTGCCAAGCCAAGGCTTATTTACAATGGAACCAGGTTTGGACATGGCTCGAATCACAACGGAAAGCTAGGTCGAACAAAGATTATTTATTCGCTCGAAGACAAAAAAACTTGCGATCATCAAATCGCGCTGCCCCAACTCCTACCCACAAACCATCCGTGACGGTAGAGTGGAGGAAACGGGTGTGGTATCTTCTACCGAAGGGGGATATCAAGCACACAACGGAACTAATAAGCAAAGAAAACAAACAATGCAGTATAGCAAGACATCTCCAGGGAGGGGTGTATGGGGAGGTAATCGGGGGTATTAACATAGTAAACAGGAAGTGAAGACAGAATAAAACACGCTAACTAGTAGGTAGATCTAGAGTTGTAAAAAGAATAATAAAAGAATAAACCCGAATCCACGGCAAAATGAAAAACAGCACCCCTGATATGGGCGCATCGCAGAGTGAATAAAGGAAAGGGGGAGGTAATTGCCCCAACCCTTCTAACCGCGAGCCCAAATGCCCAACGGCTCCTGCCTTATAACGAATCTTTAGATGATAATAAAAAAAGCCGGCACGATGGTGACAATGAGTATAACGAGAAGAACATGGCTGAAAGAGTGATAACGAAAGGGATACTAGATATTTTTTTTAGAAGGGGAAGCATTAAGTATCGTCTATAATATTCAGTTTCTTTTGCAGCCACAAGTATTGGCAATACAAGGTTGAAATTTATCGAGAAAAGACCGCAAAACTAAAACAGTGTATGTAAACGAATAACTTTGGATGCTACTCGGGCGTTCATTAAATGGTCGGATATCGTTGCAACCAAATCCCTACTAAGAATTCCGACCATTTAATAAACGCATGAGTAGAGAATGAGATGAAATGAAGAGTGGGCAAGCCATCTATGCAATGCAACCACGAATCACTCCCAATACTTCTTTCTGCTCATTGGCGTTCTGACAAGCACATTGCAGAGTCCCGCCTTCAAAGAGATGAAGCCTCACACTGTGGGGGAGTTCTTGCTCATCCATATCTGGTAAATCAACCGATCGAACCTCCGTAGATATGTGATATCTTTTAGTTTGTGGCGCATTCTGTTTCATACGTCAGAGGAATCTCAAATTAAAGGGAATAAAAGGAATTATACCTCATCTTCTGATAAAGACAAGAACAGCCAACCACTTGAATCTATCTTCAAACACCGCCGCCTCCATAACATGGTATCCGGAAGTTGAGCATTTATCCAACCAGCCAAGAGGTATGATTTTTTCGCAGGCTCGGCGGGGGCTACAGGAGCGGGGGCTTGCACATCTTCCTTAGATTTCTTGCCTGTTAAAGCCGCACTCATTTTCTGCAAAAATCCAGGACTCTTTGGTGACTTGGGGGTTGTCGGAGATTTCGACTTGGATCTAGATTTTTCCTTAGACGGCCCTGATCCCCCAGAGCTGGAAGAAGATCCACGCCTTTCCTTTTCTTTCTTACTCTTCTTCGAGCTGTTCGTGTATGTTGATGGCGGTCTTGGGGAGGTAGGTGTGGGTTTAGGGCTGGAGCTGGGTGTGGGAATCTTCTCGGGGAGATTTTCTAAGTCTCTTGAACTTGATGATCTAGATAAAATACCCCGACCCCTCTCGATGCTTTGGCCTCTGGAAGATGTTGTTGGAGGGGGCGCTACATCCACACTCCTGCTACGCAGAACTGGATCTTGTGGTGTTATATCCACGCTGGATCTCCGGCTGAAGCTATTGGGGCTTTTTAAGCTTTTAGCTGACTCGGGAGCCGGAATTGGAGCTGGAGGTGATTGGAATGATGGATGAGGAGTTCCTTGCTCGTCTCTGGTGATTTGAGTTGTGACTTGCAATTCGGGCCTGTTATTGCGTTCAATTATTTCCATCCTGGGAGCAGGACTTGATTTTGGCGGGCTTGATTTCGGAAGTGAAGGCGTTGATATAACTGATCGTAACGAGGACGTGAAACTCCCAGAGGAGTTCCCAAGAGTTGAGACAGAAGTGTTGGGAGTGGATGGACGCGATACCGATGATGTTGGCCGCAGAGGAGCAGGGGGATTAGACATCCTACGCAACGCGACTGGGACATGTACACTAGACGGACGGTTCGGGTGATACTGTGGAATCGGCGGTGTCGGGGAGCTGCCTCGGCTCACAGGGGGTGATTTCCCTGCTGCTGCGGCAGCTTTCTGAACTGACAACATCTCGAGCTGTCGAATCCGCTGTGCCACACCCCCACCCCCACCGCCTACAGCTTTTCTTGGTCCAGCTGCGGGAGCTGTCGGTTTCAAGAAAGGTGCAGAAACAGAACGGGCTGCCTCAGGAACAGGGGGCTCGTTTATGGGCTCGCTTTCAATTGGACGATCAGTTCTCTTGAGCACCTTTGGTGCCAAAGGATCTGGTGACGGGGGTTTGGTCGGGTGTGAGCGAGAACTGCTTTTAATCATGCTAGGGATAGGTTGCTGAATAGCTGTCATAGTTACGGGTCTAGAATCCGTCATGATGGAAATTTCGGTGTGATCGGATTCAGTGTCAACATCGGAATCGGGCTCGCCTCGAACCTTTGTACTTTCGGGTGATTGTAGTTCTACTGGTGATTCCGGTAGTTTATCATCCTGCTCCCTCAAGTCCTCTGTTGCATCTCCCGTTTCTGTCTGCTCGTTTACCCTATCCAGTGTTACCCCTTCATTCACCGCGTCTCCACGGGAACTTTCCTCGAGCACATCTACCCCCTCTTGTCCTCCGATAGCTTCGTTTGAATCTGGCTCGACTATCTTCTGGGATACAATCCCACTTTCCCCTTCCTCTCGGTCTTCATCCTCGTCAGTTTCTGCAATGGTGCTAATTTCGTCTGACTCCTTCATACCTTGGATCTCTAGGGCGGCTTCCTCATCCCGTCTCGATTGCTCTTTCAGTTCAGGTTGCATTGTTTTTCTCCTCAGCTGCAAAGCTCTCATCAACCTCTGCTTTTCAGGAGTAAGGGCAGGCTCTTGTGAGGGAACCGGCGAGAGTGATTTTGGTGAAGGAGGTGGTGAGTCCTCAATCTCAATTGAGAGAAATGAGATTGTATCTTGCTCTGATCGTAGAGATTCGTTGGACAAGGACCTATTCCTTGATTCTTTGGATTTTCTTGGAGGAATTTGAACAGATTTAGGAACCGAGACCACGGGTCGAATTTCCTGGTCGGGGCTAGGGAAGGCTTTCGGACGCTCACCAGAGGTATGAGGCCGTTTTACGGGCTCGACGTGGGGACGAGGTCCAAGTCGAACCTTTTCTCTAGGGGTGTATATGTACGGTCCGTATAAATCGGTTGAAGAAGGTCTGGGTGAGGTACCTGTTGACTTTCTTCTGGGTTCAAGTGAGTCTCTCGAAAAGGAGGCGCCTAGGGGGGACCCCAAGAGGTCCCTGTCCCCATCGAGAAAGACGGGTGAGCCAGGTCCGCCATCTGTTATTGACGAATCATGTGCGGTAATCACCACCGCCAAGCCTTGACTAGTCTTCCCTTTTCCATCGATCTCACCGAATGTCACCGGCGAACCAGCGCTCATTACAGCTGTAGGCGGCTCCTCCTCATCTGCAGATTCGGCAATATCCGTTAAACGACGCGCTCGAAGAGAACTATTCGAAGAAGATATCGAAGCAGTTGCAGTATGCGTCGAGCATGCTGACGTCAATGCATTGTCGCGTAGCTCTTTAGGAGTCGATATTGAGAATGTAGTGTCGTTTGGAATGAACCTTTCAGCAACGGATTGAAAATGTACCTGTGATCGAGCTGTGAAGATTAAGGAATGTTATTATTCCGTAAACGGAGAATGAGGTTTTTTTTTTGATTTTTTTTTTTTTTTAATCTTTGTAGCGACTCACCTTTCAAAACCCGCGAAGTTCCCTCCGGGATATACTTGATCAAGATATTTCGTCGCCTGAATCGAATAAATCCATACAGCGGCGAATCATCTGGCTCCTTCTCTGCTGCTTCTCGCATCTCCTCCGCTCCATTGATTCCCTGACACAGAAGCTCAACATCGTCTCGGGAGGTGTATTTAATCCAAAACCTACAAAGTGAGCACAATACCTGTCAGCAAAAGAGCTGTAGACGGGTTCCACCGAAGAGCATTTTCCCCCTCCATAGAGTGATTGACCATTATCAAGCCAGGGTTGAGAAAGGTATATATTGAAGAAGAAAAAACAGTTGACGTACCAGCTTCCAGGCTCTGCGCATGCTTTTGCAAATGCCTCTGTCAATTCAGGCGTATCCAATCCGTTGAGCGACATGATGCCGCTCTCTCTGGTATAGTAAAGCTACTGGATGGGCGATGGAACGAGCGGAATAGATGTATATAACTGTTTCCGTAGGTTGGTCGTAATAAGTCTATGCTTATGCTCCTGTTGCCTGGGATCACCTCAGGGGTAGAATTTGGTTGGTTTTGGCGTGCCCAAGTAGTAGCCACTACAACCACGGGAGGGGGTGGGGATTTCGTTTCGATAATATGTCAACAGGGAAGCCACCGCGGGCACACGATGTCGCGGAGGGGGAAGTGAGTGTATGTAAGAGCGAGCGAAGACAGGTGCCGAAGGAGATCTGACAAGGAGAATTTTCACAACAGTCTCTTCCGCCTAGCTGGCCGACGATGACCCTGTCACTTTTTTTTCCTCTCTCAATTGGCCGGAGAGAAGATTAGCCAGTACCTAAAAGGGGGACTTTCGGTACTGTGCAGAGACACGCGGGAACAGACAAAGCTTTGTGAGAGCTCCAGACTTACTCACAGTGAATTTCGGGGAGTAACAGACAGTCAAAAAGAGGGACAAAAAAGAAAAAAGGGATGAGGGATGATGGACGATGATGCTGATGAACCCCAGCGACACACTATCTACAACATTCAGACTACTGTTTGGATACCTATTCCGAACGGCTGGGAACAGTCAGGGATGCCAAACAGGAACAAAATGCGAAGGAGATGCCTGAACCTGATCGGGTGGGGGGTGGTAGAAGACCTTTTGGCGAGGTGCAGCAGACGCAGGGCGGCAAGCCTGCACCGCACAAAACCCAACCGCTACCTGCAGCACCACCCGAGCAGCGAACTATCTACCGTACCTGACTTGCACTTTGATCATTTGCACCTCTAATATCTGACGACGGCTGTCTAATAAAACATTAGCATTCACGATTTTTAGATCGAAAGTAGCAGATACCATCTTATCAATAGGATTGCCTTTATCATCAGTTAAATTTGGGCCCATCACGGTCCACCAGCTTTGGCGAATCCCACTCAGACGTTCCATTAGCTCTTGAGCCTCTCTGGTTAATAAAATCGCCTCTCGTGGCCCCCCGGTTTCTTGGCAGGTGCCCCTAACTTCTAAGTAAAGCCTCCGGTGCACCACCGCACAGTCCTCGCTTCTCTCGGGGGGTCTTGTGAATTGTTCTAATACCAATAAATCACATTTCTTACAGAGCCATTTTCCACACATCACCATTCACATATCAAACGGTGCTGCAGTCTACATGTGTAGCGCTGTTTCTCCACCACAAAATAAAACAAGACATACATAATAATGTACTGTCACTGCCATCCTATGGTCCATAGTCAGCTTCTAGAAAAAAAAATATTAACGTCTAATCACTGTCTCACAAGCAATTTGAAATCGGGTTGTCGGTGTCGGGGATAGGTTGGAGTGCGTTGACGTGATATTATTACATGGGAATATCAAGCGCACCAACCGGACATCACCCGAGCGTTGTAGCGACCAAACAATGTCAAACATTGTAAATCATTGAAGCTTAAGTGAACAGTTAACAATAGGATAGGAGACGTTCCTGAAGATCGCCATGGGGAATGTCGCTCAAGTGCCGCTTTAAATTTCTTTCTGAAATTTTTTGCATGTCAGGTAAGAGAAATCACGTTTCTTTACTCAACCAAGAATACAATCACCGGACTAATCACTAAGTGAATGCAGTAATTTATCATGAAGATGGCGGAGAACCTACTTATAACCTTCCGTTTTGATATAACGCCCCCGTTGCCTAAGCTATAACTAATGCACGGCGACGATGAATCCCATGAAAAAAGCTATTTTTTTCTCTTCTGCTCTGACCTGTCACAAGAACTCCAAAGATGATGTTAAAGTAGTCTGGAGATGGGCAATCGAATATTCTAGATCTGGGTGTTGCCCGATAACTAGATTCCAAGGAGCTAAAATTGCACCGTAAAAATTTCGGAGATGAAAACTTCAGTAGTTGTACTACATAGCAGTTACTAGAAAATTCAAAACAGTAAGTTTCAGCCGCCGGTGGTAGTCCCATCATAGGACGCGGTTATCGATGACGGGCTGCCGCCGTACGACCGTATCGTGGGAAAAAACAAGTCGACTTCTCTCAATTGCAAATTTTCCTGGACCTGCATATAGTACCTGATATATATTGCATGAAGAGTTTGTTTCTTTTCATTTGCAATACCATGCCTTGCAATAATGCACGTGTTGCCCCCTGCATAGAAGCGCTAAAGTTGAGTAGTATCGATTGATATGGACTTCCGGCTAATAAGCACGTCTTCACTGTACTAGGTATGTATCAATCGAATGAAAGGAAAACGCCTCCTAGAAAAGGCCATGAATACGTGGTACATGTAGTGATGGATTAGAATATATATCGTATGATTTTCTGAGTAGTTCCACAGGGCGTTCTACTACCTAGTACTCGCAGCAGGTAACAAGTACCCGAAAATGCACGTCCTAATCTGCAATTTCCATTGGAGTAGAAGTCAAAAATACACCAAAAACTTGCAGCTGCATATTCGGGTACTTCATGCCTGTCGCGAGTAGGTAGTATTGCAGAGTATGTACCTAGCGTCTAGAGTGTATGGTCTCTGGATTCAGTCATTAATCGAACGAATCGAATAATCACCTCGGCTGCAGTGGGCTGCGACTCCTTCAGACAGGCAGCTCGCTTAACATCAGATAAAGGCGAGGCACAGCCCCCAAGCAGGCAGGCTTCATCCGGTAACTGTTTTCCCCCGAAGTTTTTTTGGTCCGCACGTGGCGAGAACAAAACACATGTATGTAAACCCTGACTGCAGCTGCTGCACTCCGCAATATGTGGGTTCCGACTCGATATGGCTCCGATAGTATATATCCTCAAGATGCAAAAGTTAAAGGGGGGCTTGTTATAAGCATAGTCGGATGTGTGTACCGAGCTAGTCTCGTACCCAGCCCGTTACTTGTGATATAAAAGCCCGAAATGTGATATCGAGGTCAGAATAAACCTTAATTTTGATGTCGGAAGCTAAAAAAAGTTTATTTTTTGTATGTAAATGAGTCCGACAGCCACCTCGACAGCCACCCCGACAGCCGACACTCCATATAAAAAGAACTCACCCAAGTCGGGGAGATATAGCACCAGCCCGTCCTCTGGAAGCATGGAAGTAGAGGGGTTGGGGACGAGCCTAGTACCGAGCCTGTCACTTCAACTACAAGTCACTTACATGTTAGCGTGCACGCGCTACTTGAGGAGCAGACATGTGGAGTTGAGCTACGATACCGGTTGAATTTCCATCTCACGAGTTTCCCACGAGTGAAGGACCTGGGCGCAGCCTTGCCCTCGTGAGTAGTGCGCACCTTCAAGGTAGTTGGTATGGGACATGCCCCAGTATCCCCTAAACCCCAAAAGTTCGACGGATTTGGGTTTTCGCCTTATCATCCGGACGCGGATAGAGAGATGAACAGTTTTTTTTTCTTTTTTTTTTTTTCAGCCTTGCCGTTCACCGCGGCAGAGATTTCTCGATACATAAAGCAAACATCGAATGATGACGAAAGGACGGTTGTAGTTATTACGGTTGACTGCATATCAGTAGGCAGATTCATAGCGGCCGGCAAGGCGGGGGTTACATACATCATAACCTTGACAGAAACGTCTTTAGAATCAAGCTTCTATCGCTTCGCTGATTGAGAGGCACAGATGAAACCAGTTGGACGTTATCGGTTTGACCACTTGCATGGCGGTGCCATGTAGGTGTGTTCCATGCCGTTCTTATCTACATGTACATGTATGTATCTGAAACGTGTATTGCCATGGTCATGGCTCATGATGGGTCACTCGGCTGGGCTCCTTGTCAGTGTGCAGCGCGGGGTGCGGGGTGTAGTCAATCAGGGCTGACGAGACACCGGGGGAGATCCGGGAGATCTGCACTCTCCATTAGATTCGTAAGCTGATATTTGACGGTTTCGGCCTGCGATTGTTGCTATATCGGCATCCTGAGTGAGGACTTGACTTACCTATGTTGTAATTAATTCTCAAAAACAATATGTAAGAAATTGTTGGCAATATAACTCCTCCCGGGGAAATTAAGTTCTTCTTGCGAGTCCAGTCTTAATATATTCCTTGATATTGATATACTGCTATATATTGCTATGTCTTTAAGTGGCATATATCTCCTCAGTAGTATTTTTCCCTCTTTTCCCGGATCAAGACCCCAAGCGCGGACCGCATCGATTTTAATGTTTCGCTTTTGTGTGCACCTTCCCTGCATAATCGGTTGCGTGTCAACATGTCAACTTTTGAGATATCACTTTGCATCCCGATTCCCGACTTGCAATTCCATCCAACAATGTCATCAACAACGCCCCCTACTACCCCTCTTAGCATCTCATCCAAGCCCTCCCGCCTCGATTCCCCTGCCCGAATAGCACTGGCAATCAAACTTCTTCAAAATAAGCCACCATCCCTTTCTATCAGAGAATTCATTGTTCTGCTCCGCTCGCACACTTCCTCGGGAGAACGGGCTCTAAATCCGGCTTCAGAGCAACGGCATATCAAGGCTTGCAAGCTCTGGCGGGAAAGATCCGAGGCGAACGCCGGCAGGATTCATGAGCTGCAAGCGAAGGTCAACGAACTAACAGAGAAGATTGCTGCTTTGTCGAAGGCGAACGAATCTGATTCTCTTAAGGGCTGTAGGCCACCACTTGCGTCACACGACGCAGGCTTGGTAAAGAGAAAGGGAAAGGCGGTAAATAAGAGGAAAAGCGTACCTGCAGGAAATGTTGCGAAACCCGTGGAAAATCAATCTGGGACAAGCAAGATACTGCAAGATCCATCGTGGAATATTCTTCCCGAAGGAGGGGATTTTGTGCGGTTTTCTGGATGTAAGTGTTTGCCCTGTGCATGACCAACTGCATGATATGTTTGTTCCTGCATGCATCATCTAACCCCTATCCTTATGGAAGCGGCAATTTCTAAACTCATATCGTCGCTGTATCTATTGCAATTTGCTAGAGAGCCGCACTTAGTGCCTATATCTATCGAGCAAACATCACAGGCTCTGTATGACGTGGTACAAGATTTCATCGACGGCAAACTTACAAAAGCAATCTCCCCAGCTGCAGCCGAGCTCACATGTGGGACCAAAGAGTCACACGAGATTGAAGATATTTCAAATATTGTCGGAAAGACCTGTGCCAAGGCCATTTCGTCTTTAGGTTATTTAATTGAGGAGGGAGGCAAAGTAATCAAGTCTAGAAACAAAGAGTTTCTAGCCTCTGGGATTGGCAGTGTTATCCAAATGCTCGTCAGAATCCTTTCGCTAATCTATAAGACTACCCGAAGGCTTTTATCTGAGGCATTATACCCAACAGACAAACCGGCGACAAGAGACATCCGTTTAGAACTAACAACTATTCTGGTTCGGCTCCTAAAGACTCTGAGCGCGGGGGAAGCGTATCAGAGAGATATACTAGAAGGATTATTCTATCGTTTCTTAGAAATAATAAATGGTATTTTATCACAATCACATCTGTCCTACTTGGATGAAGACAACGAGGATATGAAGGTCCAGAGGCTTGCAGTAGAGGAGACATCCTGGTATTTCTTGAGAATATTTCAGGCGGCACTAAAGGTTAAAGACCACACCATAGAGCCGGAGGAAAGAAAACTAGAGAGACAGGCGATGGAGAGATTGAAGTTCATCTTGATCGACGGAATCTTTGGCGGAACAAGTAATGTGGTTGCAAGGGAAGATGGGGGAGAAAGAAAAGAGAAGGTGAAACGAAAAAAAGATGACCAAGAAGGGTTTTGGGAGAGTTTAGAAACCAAACAACCCGGTAAGAATATTATGGTAACTGATTCGCCATTTTCGAACGCTTTATGGGAATTGTTGGGGTTTGATATGCTAGCTGAACAAGTGGGATAAGGTGAAAGCACATGGGTGATAGTTATGGTTGGAACTGTTCTGATAAAATCTTTATTGAGAAGATATAGCGCTCTATATCATACTTCATTGTCAAAAGATGATATAATTACACGACTCTATTTCTACAACTGCTTACTGAAATGGCGATTGGGCTAGTGCTTCACCAACCATCACTCGACTTACCGATCATGGATCGAGTGATTCTTCATGAAACAATCCGTATAATAATAATAATCTCTCATACTCGCATGCAACCTTTCAGTTATGGCGACGTTCAAGGGATTACCGCTGTCCTCATTTGAGCAAGTGACTGGGGAAAACTTCCAAAACCCGGCCCGACCGGCAAGATGGGTATACCGGGGGTGGGGGACACGGGATTCGGGAACGAAACAATCCGTAATGATGATGACTGATAATTTATTATTGAAAAAGGTCTAAAATGACACAGTTTTCAATATACGTGCTCTGCACTAACACATGATGTAAAATGACAGGCGAGGAAAAAAAAAAAAAAAAAAGAACAGAACAGAAGGTTCCACAAAAGGTACTGCAGCGACTTATTGATTAGTGTGCGCTACTACCCCCACCCCTGGTTCGAACCCAGGACCTTGTATCCTGGATAAACACTCGGTGTCTAACCCGACGAGCAGTCTAACCACTAGACCACCCGCCCATGGTGGGTGCTGCACTGGAAGTGATACTTGATCTTGGAGGTGTGCCAAGATGAAGTAGAGCCCCTAACCCTTTGATGTCAATGCTCAGCCATGATCCATACAGTATCAGAAATGGGGGTAAAACTGATACCGCATCGGTACGAGTATGAGTGGCCCTCGTGTACTTTCAATTCTATCATCTTTTACGTTTGGTTTATTTTTATTTTTATTTTTATTTTTCTTGAATTTCTTTCTTTCATTTCTTCTCTTCTTTTGCTTTATTCTCTTAATTTGTTCTCAGGTATTCAATTAGTTTCGACTTTTCTCTCATATTTATTTTCTTATACTAGTTTATTATTTCGTCTCATGTCTTTCATCTGTTTCATCTCTTTAATTTTTCTTACTCACTTATTTATACAGAAAACTCTTTTTTCCGCAATATTTTTCAATGAGGTTCCTAGCTCTACTAGTATTTCATATCTATTTGTTTATCTATCTATTCTCTTTTTTCCTTATTAATGCATCACTTTGCACCACATACCCTAGCTGTTGCTAGTATTTCTATCCGGATGCTCTTCACCATATCCTGTTAATTCTGTAGATCACTCATATCATCATGAGGTTCCCAAGATTAGCTAGCACTTGGGTTGCGTTCTAGTATAAGTACTCGTGTTGTATTCTACTGCTTTGTGGTCCCTTCTGTTTCAGCGCTCCGTCTCTCTCTCTGTTACGAGACGCAATCCTATTTCAAGCCAAAATTCCTTCCAAACGCGATGCATGCTTAGATCCCCATGCGCTCTACAACACAGCATCCAGCCACTCGCGCCAAAACACCGCCTCGACCAGAAACCTCGCCCCCGACCGGACCAATCCATTGGTCTCGAAGCACAATGGATTGCGTGAGAACACGGGTTTGCAAAATTACTGCATCGATCGATATGATATGCATGAGGACTATCGAGTCTAAGTTACACATGCACTTTTTTTCAACTCAGGATCAATCGCCAAAACGTGCCATGACCAAAACGGACACAAGTCACTATCGAATCGCCAAGCCTCCCTCAAACCCATATGCATGCCGTATCACAGCCCATCACTCGACCACCCCAATCCCTTAAATTCGGGCTCTGGGGTTATATACCCAAGCGCCTACCTACCAAGCATAAAAAACTTAGGTTAGCACTCCCCATAGCCAGAAGCATACACAAAGCCGAAGGGGGGCGGGCGGGTAGCCAGTCTAGTTTTCCGGTAAATCCGATCATTGGCTCTCTCTCTCCCCTCCCCTGGCCATGCATCTATGTAACCACACGAGGAGAGCCCCAATAAGCTCCAGAAAATGACAAAAAAGTGCTTTCTGGGGATACCTCACCCTGAGCTGTCAATCTACCACGACGTCGTCTTCGAGGCATTGCGAAACAGAAATAAAAGAGAAGAAAGAGGAAAAGGAAAAAGAGGGCTTATAGACTACTTGTAACTACATTTACACCTACATTTAGCTGGCCTAGTCATGTAGACTGTAACTACATTGGTTAAGGTCGGACCGGACCAGTGGATGAGAAGCCATGATCAGCGTCACAACCTATTAATTCTAGCAGTATACATGATGCAGTATCACTACGAGAAGCGAAAAGAGGAGGAAGAAAAAACTACTATTCACCACCACGTTATGCATGGTATCATTACCCACCCCCCTCTAAACTATCCCAAAACAAAAAAACAAAAACACAACAAAAGAAAAAGCGACAAAACCCCCATCTAAACCCTCACCACCTCCACCCTCACCCTCTCAAACACCCTATGCCCCCTCACCTCCCCTCCCTCCCCCTCTCCCCCCGCCCCAGCGCCCACCCACAACCGCACCCAGTTCCCCGCCGCCTTTCTCCTACTCGCCGCCCCAGAATTCAGCACCACCACGCCCCCAACCACTTTCGCCGTCGGCGCCAACACACTCGGCAGCACCAACACATCCGGACGACACGCATTGATAAAGTCCGCCAGCCTGCAATACGGCACATCCATATTCACGCCCTCCGCCGGCGGGAACAGCGGGTAATAGTTACGCTGGGCCATGAGTGACCGCGACAGCCGCGCGATAGGGTGTGGCTCCGACGGGTTGCGCCGGCACTCGGCCGACGACAGGTGCAGGAGGATGTCGGGCGTGGACACGGCGAAGACCACCTCGTTGAGCGAGAAGGTGGCGGGGTTGGGGAGCAGCTTCACGTTCTGTCCATCTGCGTTAGTTTGGTGCGTCACAGGGCATCACTCGAGGGGAAGAGGGGGGAGGGGAGGGCGGCATACAGTGGGCAGCTCGAGAAAGCGCTTCTTGAACTTGTCCTGCGGATACGCGACGTGCGTGCTGATGGCGTCGGTGACGGCCGGCACAAGGATCACCATGCTGTTCTCAATCTTTTGGATCTTTGTACTCACGCGCTCGCGGAAGAGGTCGGCGATTGGCCCACCTCGCTCGCGCTCCACCTCAAAATCGCCGGCCTTGACGAGCGGGTGCTCAGAGTCTATGAACGGGCCTGTGAGGATCACGACGTCGGGGCGCTCGCGCGCCGCTCGCTCGCAGAGCTCGTCGAGGGCTTCGAAGTCCAGATTGTCCTCTGTCGTGTATGGGCCAGACGCCACCACGACGGACAGCGGGGCGCCAGCCAGGCGCGAGGCAGACTCGGCCAGTGTCTCGGCGGTGGACGCGGGGAGCGGCGGCGGCGGGATGTCGAGGATCTCCGTGACGGCAAAGTAGGCGCCGCTGGCATTGACGCCGCGCACGGCCACAATCTGGCCGGGGAAGAAGGAGAAGCTGTTGACGGCGTCGAGCTTCAGCGGGACTCTCGCACCGGCACCCATTCTCCGCGAGGCCTCGAGGAGGACGGACGCGGGGTTGAGTTTGCCGTCGAGGAAGTCCGACACGATGCGGCCGACGGCAACGACCTCCGCCGGCGACGCCGTCGACGGGTTCCCAAACTGCTCGTCGGCGAGCCCGTGGTGCTCCTGCACCACCGTCATCATGTCGTCGATGCGTTCGTCCACCACCTCCGACGCCTCCGTCAGCTTCTGGTGCATTGTGCGGAACCCAAACCGCTTGATATCCATATTCGCCACCAGCCGCACGCGCGCCTCCCACCCGCCCTCCGCCCCCGCCTGCGGCATCGCCGGCTGCGGAAGGTGCTCATTCAGCACCTCCACCACCTCCCCCGCATTCGTCCTCGCCGCAAACACTGACGGCGCCCCCCCCTTCACGGGGGCGCCACTGGGCCCCCGCGACGCCTTCACAGGCGTCCCGTACCCCTTGTCAGACTTGCGCTTGACGCTGGGGGTCAGCCCGTCCATCATCCAGTCTGCACCGCCTGCGGGTGCGGGCTTCCGGCGCGCGGGGGTCTGGTGCTGCTGGGTGCGGCTGCGGGCGCGCACATCCTTCTCGAGCTGTTCGCGCACGTCTTTGCGGAAGGCGGCGACGGTGTCGGGGGTGGGCCGCGTGTCGGGGCCCATCTTCATGCAGTAGGACTCCCACTTGTAGAAGAGCTCCTCGGCGCTGATGTTGTGGAGGCGCAGCATGGAGTGCAGCTCGGGGGCGACGTCGGCAGGGAGGGGGCCGAAGTAGGATGTGAGGTCTTCATCCATTGCTGTAGATATATGGTCTTTGTGGGTTCGTGATATATGTGTAGGTTCTGTATCGTGAGGTATCGTGAGGTATCGTGAGGTTGTGGGCGGAGGTGAGGATTGAGCGATTGCGGGCGTGGAGGTTTGAGTTGGGGGAGACGTGTTCGGGGGTGCCGCAAATTGGTTTCGACGCGCTTGGTGCAACGCGTAAAGCCCTGGGGCAGACGATAACAAACGCAGGTCTGCAAATAGAGAGACACAGCTAGAACTCGCTCAGTTTCAGCAGAATACCACGGAATCGAGGCAAAAGTAGTTTTGGGGTTTCTAGGAAGGACATAATGGCTGCTTCACTGCAAGCGGTGGCTGTTGACAAACCCTAACCCTAGATACACGCGGTATCCGGACATGCATGCAGGAATTATTTCGGATCGAGACGAGATTGCTGAGGAGGCCCCTAATCTGCAATGTAAGAAAAGAGAGTATCAACCATATCTAGTGGGCAGTGGGCTTAGATGTTTGAACTCACAGGATGTTGACGTTTCCAGGCTATTGGTGAAGTATGAACTTCGAGGCCTCTCTCTCTATCGGAAGTCTTGCTCGATGCAGGATGAAGATGATGATGATGATGAGGATGATGACGATGATGATGATGATTCAATCAAGTAGCCGCCACAGCGTAGTTTTATAGGCTCCCTGAAACGACAGAACACATATGCTTGACCGAGTCCAGCCACGTAACCGTCGACTAACCTGCCAGGTCGACATGTATGTAACGTTCCTGGCGTCAACTGACGAGTGACAGCCTGTGATTGAACTGGCATCTACTACATGTATTTTACAAAAGAGTATAGATTGGAAAGGTATGGGGGGGACGGGGGGGAGGGGGGACAGCTACATGCATGTAATGAACGTACGAGAAGCTAAAAAGAACAAAAAGTCTTGCTGAAGAATACGCTGTTCAGGGTGGTGAGTGCCATTTATTGCACGTAACGCCAGTATAGACTCCCACCCCTCGGGGTTGAATCCATGACCTACTGATGGTCATGGGGGCTCAACCCGCTCGGTGTCCTCCGTTGACGAGGCGTCTACCAATAGACAACGCTCACCCGCACAATTGACAGAGGCCGGGAAGTAATACTTAAGGGAGGGCGACAACACCTAACCCTGTAATCACAAGACGTCTTCCTGAGCTCCCCGGGTGATTGGTACTGATACTACAAGTGCCATAGGAAAGGTGGTTTATATGGAGATGCGGTATTCGGTCAACCAGGACACATACCACTGCCAAGCGCATATTGCCTAATATATAGGACGTAACGGAGGTGAACAGTAGGCATTCTCTATTCCAAACACATTTACATAAATAAATAAAACCCAAAACGCCCAATACGCCCCTCCAGAAAAAAGGCTCTCCCACAAAGAACTCCCTCACAAAGAACTCCCCCTTCCCCCCCAGAAAAAAACCACCAGAAAAAGAAAGAAAACCCACCCCCCGCCATCAAGCCCCCCACCTTGCCTCCTCCTCCCACCCCACCACCAGCCACCTTCTCCCCCCCAACCTCCTCACCGCCGTCTCCCCACTCCTCAGCCTCTCCTTCCCGCGCTGCTGCTGCCGCCGCCGCTCCTTGTTATACTGGTGCTCGTAGTACGGCACATGCGCCTTCTCCTCCACCAGCACCCCCTCCTGTAGCTCTAATAACGCACGCGACGATGAAGACGAGGGGGTATGCCGATAGTAGTAATACGGATGCGGCGGCGTCGGCGCGCGCGCAGTGGGGCATTGGAGGATGCGGAAGTACATCTTCTTCTTCGCAGAGTAAAAGCTTGAGTTCTTTCGGAGTATATATAACGCTTGTAGAGAATGGGTGGTCATGGGCCGTATCAAACGGGTAAGCTAGAGATGGGTTGTTATATATACCCTCATGTATAGTACCCCTACTTTAAATAGAAAGCAACCCTCCACGCCAGGAACCATAACCCCAACCCAAAACCCAAGGCATGAGCCCGCCCGCATCGTACCGTACCGTGCGTGCCCCCTCAGCCCCCATGTTCTCGGGGCCGGGGACGAATCGAATCGCTTATCGCTACCGAGTGATCGTCGATGACGCACAATGGCGGCGGGGGTGGGTGAGGGGGGGAGGTATCACTGCATCCGAGGTACCTACATGTACTTGATTGTTTCAACCTAGTGCCTGGCTGCTGCTGTCGTACCTGTGCTCTTGCTGGGCGTATGGGGGGCTGTGGCGCCGGTGGGGTGGGTATGTGGCTGGCTACGCCGCATGCCACGTTATGCGCCGTATGGGATCGGCGCGACGGGCTTGGTGTATCCTTGTAGGTTGCGGCCCGGCTCGGGGGCGCGGGGTGGATGCTACGGGATACTTGTGGTATGTGGCGTGGAGGGTGGAGGGTGGAGGGGTCTACTACATGTGCTTGGGCGGTGGTGTCTGTGTTGTGCCATAGACGCAGGTTTTGAGTTTTTTAAAACTACATGTACATACCAGCTGGTCTCATTTTGCAAATCTATGCCACAGGTAGCGGCACCGACAGTACAGCCAGAACATAGAGTTTAGAGTTTAGAGTTTAGAGTTTAGCATTTATTCGCGCTGATCCAGCTAGCTGCTGCACAAATCCCTGTAACAAATCATTGACACACAGAACGCTAACCACCACTTGCACCATCTCAGCCTAGCTGGCTCGTTAGTTGGGTTTATCCACTACATGTACGTATACTGTGTGACTACACGTACATATAGCTATCACTCCACTACACCTCCACTACGCATCCAGTCCCTCTCCCTTGAGCCCCTACACGGACACCCTCAGCACCACTTTCTTCACCACTTCCCTCTTGACAATCGCCCCCACCTCTCCCCTCTTAGTCTCCTCCTCATCCTCTTTCTGCTCCCCCGCCTCTGCCGGAGTATCCGTTAAACTCTACCGAAAAGCACTCGTTAGCAACAACTCTAACTCGATCCAAACCCAACCCAAGCCCAGCCCAGCCCAGCCCAGCCCAACCCAACCAATCAACCAATCAACCAAAAAGAAAAGGAAAATACGCACCTCCCGCAAACCCTCAAATATCACCACTGTCTCCTTCGTATTTCTCCGCATCCCATTAACCCTAGCCTCCAACTTTTCAATGACCTTAATCGCAGCATTGAGATTTGCGCGCCGTTGCTGTCTGGTGTGACGTAGCGAAGGAGAAGGAGGAGGAGGAGATGGGGGTGAAAAGGGAGGGTCGTATTTAGTTTGGGTGCACATCATGGGCGACATTGTGGTTGACGGTATTGTGTGTAGGTTTATATGGTGTGTGGAATTTGATGTTTGGATTTGGTGTGCACGTGCAGCTGATGTGCGCAGTTTCAACGTACCGAACTGTGCGTAGTAGAGAGATTACTTTCCGAAACCCGACCAAGCGGCACCATAGAATGGGCCGGGCGCCTGTAAATGGCCAAGTCACCACCACCACCACTGGACACTCTATCGCTTCCTCACTCCTTCACCGCCTCCCTCAAAAAACCCGCAAAAGCACCACCGGCATCCACCCATGGCCACATCGTTTAATCTACCTGCGCCCACTCCCCACGACCACCTTGGCCTAGAGCCATAACCATAGACGCACACATCCCAACGGCCCTCAATCGCAAGAGGGAAAAAAAAAAAAAAAAAAAAAAACGGCCACACCTAGGTCTAAGTCTAGGCTGTGCGTTACGCTAGGGAAATTCGGATCATGGGTTATCACTCGATCGATGGTACATCACACACACACACACACACACCCCGCAGTTATGACTGCATGTACCACCAATTGGATCCGGCCGCCCACCACTAAACAAAACCAACCGGCACGTCGTGCGCGCGCCCTGACCAACGTGCGGTATAGTCTCCCAGGCGGAGAGAAAGAGAGAAAGAATGAGTTTGTAGGTTTGCTGTGGTCCGTTCCATATGTATCCGGCGCTGCTGGTTGGTGGGCTGTTTCTGTTTATCGTGTATATATTACTTCCCGCGCGCGTTATATAAGCTGCGGGCTTGGCGTGCGCGTGGACGAGTGATATCTCATGACTCCTCTCTACAATCACAGGTGAGTGTGCGAGGCCTCGACGGTGATGTGCATTATAGCAGCACCCGTGGTTAGGTGTAGGTTAGAGGCTATCGCTTTGTCTGGTCATCGTCCATCCATAGTCGAGCTCTAGGAATCGATTTAGGTGTGAGATCAATGGGTTGATATTCTGCAGGCAAAAGTCACCACCATTTGGTGGACACTAGCGTTTTTCGCCATATTACGAATTAAGGGTATACGTAACGATGCATGGGTTTTGTCTCAGCTGCAAGACTCAACACCACTTTAGATAAGGAAAGATTTGTTGAGACATATTGACAGAATAAGTATATATGGCGCTCAGCCACAATTACAAAAGCGATAAAAATCTAACGATATTAGCTGCTATTACCGTCGCACCTCGCTATGCCGGATGCCAAGAACCAGACAATTTCCATACGGGATAGCAAATCGATTTCGCAGCAAGAGGATTAAAATCCCAGAGGATTTCGTACGGGAGAGCAAGGAATCCGAGATATTGAGATCCGGGATAGTGAGGTGCGACTGTATACCATAGCAGGGTACTCTGCCCTGAGCGGGCCCTTGTTTCTCCCACCAACCCTTGGGGCTCATATCACTTTCTCTTCACAATAATATATGTGGTAAATTTAAACCTTCTTAACAAAAGAAATTACAATTGTACAAGTCCAAAAATAAACCAAAGAAGCCACCCCCCACCCCCGCCTCTAGTTCATCACAAAAAGTCCCAATTGGGCACATCTACCCTCTCCTTCATCATCAAGGTTCCCGCTGTATTCATCATCCTTGCGTCCCCCAACACCATATCCTCTGGCCTACCCTTACCCTCAGGATACTTGAAGTCATACTTCATCAATACCCTGATCAGCAGCAGCTGCATCTTGTTAGCCACAAAGAACCTCCCGGGGCAAGCGTGGGCCCCGTATCCAAAATTGATCTCCGTAGGGGAGGTGGACACGAATAAGTGCTTGTTGACTTCACCCGTCTGCTGTCGCATCTTGTAGAAGCGGAATCCGTCAAACTCCTCCGGGTTCTGATGGTATGTCGAGTCGAAATGGGCAGAAACCGCGGATGTTGCGAGCATGGAGCCTGCGGGGATGTGGGTCCCATCTGAGAGGTCAAAAGACTGCATGGCTTTTCGGGTGAAGGAGGCTTTGCACTAGGTCAGCTACTAATCTACTATAACTACTACACTGAATGGAAAATCAGGAAAAAAAAAAAAAAACTACTCACTCAAAACGGCGTTGAACCGGTGAGATTCCTTCATGAAGCTATCCACCTTCATCATCTTCGCCAGCGTTGATTTCTTCAGCTGCCCGCCATCCTCCGTAACGGCCTGTATAATCTCCTCCCGTAGTGGTTCAATATACTCCGGTCGTGCGGCCAAATCATATATCATGCCAACCAGTGTATTCGTCGGTATGTAGATCACCGACAACTGCAGGGCCAGGTGGAAATCGACCAGATCATCTACGTTCTGCCACTTGGGATCCGCACTGGATATCATCCAATCAAACCCATCCTCAACCTTCGGCTTACCTGCCTCTCTATCTGCTAGTCGCTGCTTGTAAGTTGGGCCCAGAATCTTTCGCGACTCCATTCTTTGGCGGCGGACCCTACGCTGGAATGGTAACAGGTAGGCTGCGAGGGGTCGGATAAAGCTGGGGAAGAGAAACATGGAGAATGCGTTGCTGAAGACGTCTGTCGAAAATCCAATAGAGATGCGGAGCCAGTCCTCGTTGCGGCAGATTTCCTCACCAACGAAAAGGCGAGATGAAATGCGGGCGACAATACGAGTCATAGTCGAATGAAGGGGTACGGCTTTCCATTCTGTTGCAGGTGTCAGCTGGGTCATAAGACCTATTATTACCTACGAGTAATTTACCTTCGGCTGACCCAATCTCAACTTGAAATGCGTATTTGGATTCATCAAGTATTGGGGGAATAAGTTTTGCTGTGGCGCTTTAGAGTTAGCTTCAAGCTCATACACGCTATTGCTACATACCAAAATTAAATCAAAGGGCATACCAAGATTAGATGTAAGGTGTGCTCTAGTCAACATCTGATGAGGAGTATTATCTTCCTCTAGGGAATATAGCCCAACTTTCTTTAGATTCATAACCTGTTAATGATGTTAATATACCATTGCTTACTTTAACCACACAGTCTCAATATAATCTCACATCATAAATAGCAGCATTAAAACTCAGTTTGGAATTTGGATAGTTCCTCAGCTCCTTCACAAACTTTGGCGGAACTATAACCCTAGTTCCTGCGGGGGTCGGTACCTGGAACGGTGTATTTGGGAACTAAGAACCAATCTAGTCAATTATATGTATCCTGGTACATATTTGCATAATTTACCTTGGCATAAAATACTTACTTTGCAGTATCCTTCATCCAACATACTTCTAGCATATTTCACGAACTTCAAACATCCATAACATAGGCTCAAAAAATCCGATGACCAAGTCCCTGCGAATGGAAGCTTTGCCTTGGATCTCGTCGCCTGCTCGACAAAGAAGAAAACAGATAATCCGAGTAAAACCGGGACTGAAATCGGGTACGCCTCGAGGAGTTCAGAAAGTACCCCCATTTTTATGTGTGTAAAGGTGCGGTGGAGTGAGTTGCAGAATAAATCCCTCTCGCGGAGGCAGCTGGACTGATTTATATAATTATACAAACTGTAACCTACATGCAGTGACTTTTATTCTCTTAGGAATAGACGACTTCTCTAGCCACTCGGACTTACAACGTTGATCTTCTCCTCTCTACGTTAACTCTGTCCGAGTGAGGTGGGTGTCCGAATAGCCGCCAGGGAAACCACCTACGTAGACTACACTATTAATTGAGGAATGAGTCTCAAGACTAACGAACCGAACTGGACTGAAAACATTGGGATCCGGGTTAATTGTCAAATGCTCATGAGTTCGCTGCCCACAACTGGAGGAACATCTGGAGCCAATTCCTAAAATGGAAACACCGACTGGAGAGAGGAGACAGCGAGACGCAAAGCGGAGCTGAAAATGGGGTGGGGTAACCTGAGGGAAGAATAGACGACTTCTCATAAGCAATATGGCTGGGGACACCTTGAACCAGAGTGGTTTCGGGAGTCAACTTCAACCGCTAATGAATTTCCCCAACCACACTCTAATTTATTTTTCTCTCTGTTATTCAATCGTTCTTATTCTCCTCTACAATATGACAGAGCTTGATTAATTCTATCTTTCGTTGTGGTGGTGCTATGAATTTTCTAAAAGTTGGACTTTTGGTGGGGGACCCAAGCAATGTCGCACCCATAATTCCCTATTCGGGCCAGATTAATTACCCAGTTAGGAAAGCTATAGTCCAAATTGAGTAGAAGTTCCTCCTCTGAGAGCGCCAAGGGATAATCTTGGCAAATTACTTGTAGTAAAATTATTAAATAATTACCCGATTGGGAAATTGATCGCCAGAAACCAATGTCGCGACACTCCGGTTCAAGGTGTCCCCAGCCATAGAGCGTGTTCTATTGCAATAGCGGGTGGTTCTTAGATAGATCGGGTTCCCATAAGCAAGTGAGATTTTCTTAGTTCCCTGTTCTAGCTGGAGGGGGGAGGTGGGGATGCTCAAAGTTCTATCCAAGCGAATAAGAAATGTTCTATCCCATAGACCCTCTCCTCAAATATGGTGCTCTATCACATCTTTTAGACACTCGGGTTCTATTTGATAGAACGACAAATCAGGTCTATTGGGCGATAGAACGCGCTCTATTGCTCATGGGAAGTCGTCTAATAACACTGGAGATAGAATAAGGAAGAGGATAAATTGTTTACGGAAAGGA
Organism: Morchella sextelata; assembly: GCF_020137385.1. NCBI lineage: Eukaryota > Fungi > Ascomycota > Pezizomycetes > Pezizales > Morchellaceae > Morchella > Morchella sextelata. The sequence continues at coordinate 383,547 of NW_025408641.1, forward strand.
CAGTGACTTTTGAACTGTATTATCAGATTTCTATTTTATTTTCTACTGTTATATCCCCATTTCCATGTCTTGGTATGTCAGATATTGTCATAGCCTCCGGGCTGCACACAATTAATGAATTACTTATCAATCAATCAATCACCCAAAACCGGAGGTTTCCTCCCATTGTAACAGCCCGATGCGCTACTACCACAGCTGAATCGCACTTGTTGAGTCTAGCTCAATCCGACAGACCAAAAGCGTAACTTTTGACCGTCTTGACCAATGGGTAAGTGGTATTCCAACCTAGCTACAGTCCGATTCGTTATTGATCCTGATCATGATCATGAGATTCTGCGATTTTCCACGTATGTACCTGCATTCAAACCATACGTGGTGCCGGTGTGTCATGGTTTATTTGCACCTCATCGGTACCATGCACCGTGGCCGTCTTCTAGACCTCGTCTCGCGTTTGGGGGGTATGCCGAAGATGGAGAATGCCGAATTGTACTAGAACTCAACGTTGCAGTACTAACTACTTGCGTTGCCGGTCAATACATGTAAGTATTATCCCAATTGGTAACCTTTCAGCCCACCAAACTTGAGACCCTATAAAACCACAACCAATAGCTAAAGCCAAGGGTATTAAGGTCATAGTCGTGTTTATGCTCAAAAGTAATTATCTCCTTCTTTAATTATCATGGTTATGGTGGTGGTTGGTGGGCCTAAGAAAATGGTGAGGCTGATTGTTGCTATCGCGAGAGACAAACCACAAGTACCTAGAATACCTGTTTTTCTCACCCAAATAATCCTTGTTCGGCATTCTCCATCTTCGGCATACGTACCCCCAAACGCGAGTCTACTTGGAGCAGTCGACAGAGTAATTGTTGCTGCTCCTGCAGTGGTGCTCGTAACCATATATAGTATTTTCTGGGACAATGGCGAAACTTGTTGAATGGCGAATGGCCAACCATAGTTGATATCCAGCCAGGGCAAATTGCAAAGGGGTCGGTGCACTTTTGTTGACATTTTTTGGTTTTGACTGGTCAATTTGCCCAAAAACAAAAAATCGCTGGGTTGAAAAGCCGGAGTTCTTTTAACAGTACTAGCTGGATGAATCGGCACTAGGTCTGTTGAAATCTCTGAAATTTAAAAAAAAACCACGTCATACCAAATTTTGTTGTTCTGGCTCGATCCCAGCTTTTCAAACGACCTTTCTGCTGGATATTTGGAAAGCCAAGATGGAGTTGGAAATACCTTTTTGTCGGCCAACCAATAAAATCATTTCTAACTCTGGCTCTAGCCCGGGCCGTTTCTGGCTTAGTCTAACTACACCATTAGAGAACAAATCTTCAAATGAGTGTATATAAAGGGGAAAGAATGTCTGTCATCAAGGCTTTTCTGGGTTCTTTACCATATATTTAATTTTCGCTGCCTCACTGCGACTTTTTTATCTTAAAGGTGGATATTTTACTTTCAAACACTGCAGCTGCCCAATGTATTTTCAGGCGTAGCAGAGACGTTCCGTACCTGAATTCTGAATTTAGGGAGTGTGTTGCAATTGTGTTTGATATGTGGGGGTATTTGGGCGTTGTCAGGCAACACTCTCTAACACCAGCCTGGGTACACAGCGCCTAATTATATTACCGCAGTAATTCGTCTCGGCGGACGTCGAAGTTGCCTTTTACAGCGAGTACATAAGAGGGAAGACATATTTTGGCACAACGCATTGGCACGCTTCCTAAATCCAGATTTTGAGCACGGGGGGTGTCTCTGCGCTGCACATTTAAATTAATCTTCCGACACCCTGCATGGATACATCTACGGTACGTATGGACTGACCGCCTCGTGCCCAGGCTTTTATATAGCTTGGCACGAGTTCGTAGTATACCGCGACGTTTCCTCTAGAGTCTACAAGAGGCCCATAAAACGTGAGTATCAAATCCACCAAACATGTTCCGGTCTATATATAGGTTCAAAAAGAAGAAACCTCAGTGATCAAAATGGAAGTCTTAAAACATGTTTTTCGCCCAAGTCTCACCCACGCATTTAGGAAAGCCAGGTTAATAGCCAATCAGAAGAAGGCTGAGTAGGCCGGAGACAGACGGGTGTCTCTTAATGCCTACGAATGTGTTAGCTAAAGTTTAACCTTGTGATCCTTCACGAGGGGTATGGCTTGGCGATACAGAAGTTTAATGTAGATACATGTACTTTATTGTCAGTCAGAAGTAGAAACAGCTTGGACGAGTAATAGGTTACGAACGTCTGAACCACCAGACTCAGACCTTTTTTGGCCATGGCGTCCAGCGATTTTATAAAAACTCTTATATAAACTGCACACATAAACAGGTAACCATCAATCAATCGTTCAATTACTAAATACGCACACCAGCTAAAGTACAAAACAAAGGGATAGCCAACACACGTTGACCTGGATATCACACATTAACAATTAAACGCCATCCCAATTCCGTACAAAAGAGACAACTCCTCACATCCACATAAATCAAATCACTGCATAGATTTTATCCACCCGTCAAGCGCCTCCGGAATACTCTCCAAATCGAGATACCCCCTGTTCACTAACACCATCAACGACACCAGCGCCAGAAGAACTACTCGGACAATCAAGCCGGTTTCTTTCCATATTTCCTGTTCTTTCTTGTTGTGTAGTGTTGAAATTTGCAGTTTATGAGGGATTTCCTTCTTGGCTTTGGGCTGTACTTTTTCTACTGATGGTGGGGTTGCTACTGATTTTGGTGTTGTAGTACCGCTAGTTTTAGGCGTAGGTGCACCGTTTGTAGAAGTTGAGGTAGAGAGAGAGGGGGTAGGGGCGGGGACGGGGACGGAAGTGGGTATGCCCGTGGCGGGAGCTTCAGGGCCCTGTCCGACCATGCCCTTCGACTCAGCGAGTGCTGTCGAGCGCGCAAACGAGGGATTTGACTGGTAATATTGATCTTTATAAATGTCAACAACATTCAACAATCATCAAGAAAAGGCTCTACTTACCAACAATCGGATGAATCAACACAGTCTGCTTGTTGATACTCAGCACACTATTTGTTGGCACAGTAACCCAATCACCACGCTCGAACGTCAATGGCTCACTGGCAACCATAACAAGATCTTGTCCACGATCATGTCGTTCCATCCGATAGAACCCTCCTTCTTTGTACTCGTGAAACCTTGTTCCGGACGAAAAGTATAGACTCGCTGCCTCCTCTGTCTGCGATGTCACGTAGCGTGTGCACACAACACTATGTCCATCTGTCACTGCAAAGTTCAGCAAGCTTGGCTCATCCACGCCAATCTCACTCCAGAACTCATTCAACCTCCGGATTGTCCCCAACATCGCCTGGCGCAGAAGTGTATGTCCGAACCCAGTCGGCATAGGCGGATTCTTTGGGTCTACGCCCAGCGACGCAAGGGTATCAAGGTACAGCGCGAACGCCCACTCGCTGTCTGTTGAGCCCTCAACAATCAAGAAGAACTCGTCCTTTATGCTGCTAACTAGCCTCCTCTTGATTCTGGTAAAGTTTGCCAAGTGACCATTGTGCATAAACATCAGACTACCGTAGGAGAACGGGTGGCAGTTGCTCTCGCTGAGGGCGCCTGTGGTGGTAGCGCGGACATGGGCGAAGACTAGACTTGAGACGGTCTTTTTGGCGATGCGGGCAAGGTTGACGCAATTCCAGGCGGGGGTGGTGGACGTGAAGATGCAGGGCTCGGAGGATAATTCGGGGGTCGTGTAGTAGCCGACGCCGAAGCCATCGCCATTGTGAGGACGGCGGTCCAGGCGGAGACGGCAGTCATAAGATTGGGTGAGGATTGAGTGCGTAGGGTTGAGGATTAGGTCCGAGAGAAGGATTGGGTTGGAACCTTTGTAGACGAGGAAGCGACCTGGGGGGGGGGGGTGTTAGTGAGTCATTCCAACCTAACTTGTCAAGGGGGAGCTTGGGGGAGAGCTTACACATGGTTATGAGCCTTGAGAGAACGTGGAATTGGGATGTCAATAATGAGTGTATTATAGAAGAGAGGAGAGGAAAGAGAGTGAAGGGGCTGAAGAGAAATAGCTAACTAGAGCTTGTTACGTAGCCAGGAGAAGTCCTCTTCTTTATCGGTAGAGTATCATGCAGGAGTTAGCACCACAAGATGGAGCTGAATGTCGCGATTTTCGGGTTTCTTCCGCCACTCACGCGAGCGAATTTTCCTTGGCAACACAACCAAATTCCACCCTATCTGCGGTGTTTTTCTTGCCAGTCCGAATAAAAAGATTCAGCTTCCGGTACTTTACGACGTCACAGATAAATTGTTTTCTTGGTTATCTGTTCTACGATTCCAAGAGAGTCCTCTATATCAGATAGATAGATTATCACTCACTATTCGGATGCGCTAGACAAGATGAACAAGATGGACAGGTTGGATGGACCCTGAGTGAGCCATGAGGTCCCATGACCGGGTTTGGTGTAGTGCGAAAAAGGGTGCCCAGGGATCTGCACTAGGGCCTGAGAGGGTCACGTGCCTGAGAGGATCACGTGCCTGGTCTGATGTCACCAAAAATGGACACGGCTCTGGAGCTCTTCACTTCATTATTCGATGAAGTGTTTACATATCACGATCAATAAAGCACTGCTACTGCTAACATCATAGTGACTGGTAAATGGATCCAATTCCTTAGAAATGCAGATAGAGAGCTCTTACCGGGAAACCTTCAATATTTGCACATCTTCAAGAGAAGTGCATCAACTCGTTACACCGCTTACATTATATAAATACGAGGTCATATTGTGCACTTGAGACTTTGACTTTGGTTCCAATATCCAAGGAACTGTCCTAATTCTAGGTTTTCTGCGCTCTACGCGTGATAATGAACATTTGAGCTATGTCAGTGCTCAGGGTAATAGCAAGAGGGTCATCCCGAGAGACGTTATGAATTCCCATAGACAAGATAAAAAGTGAACTTTCCCACTGGACCGCCATGCTGGGATGTTTTGTGGGACTCGAGACCTTAAAAAGCCATGCGGGAGATTCCATTGCGACATCCATCTGTGTAACTCAACTCACCACCAAACATATTGTATCACTCAAGGCCTCACATCGAGCATCCAAACCACAAGCTTTCCCCCTGCTCACGTCATCCCTCGCATCGGGGCCTCCCTAGAGTAGAACTCGGTACTTTAGATGGGATCGATCTGATGCTCTGGTCTACCTAATCTGCTGGTATCGCACCTTGGATAGATAAACCGGCAAGTGCTTCCGGCGCCTCCAACCTTTCAACTGCGTGGTCAAATTAAAGTTGTCATACGGCACAGCTCTCATTCATTTAGAGTAGAGTGCTCTAGAGTTACATCCTTAGTCAACGCCATTCGGGATGGTGGCCCCAATTCAGATTAGGTACGGGCTGCATGCTACGCCTATCTGATGGTGCAGCGATTGGAGGATGTTCCGGTGCTGAACAGCGGAGATTGCATGAAGCGACAGGGGATATGGATTCATCCCTGTGCCAACAACCCGGCAAGCCAACATCCCGAGAATAGGACGAGAGGCAGAAGGTAAGGGTTGCCGAAGAAAGGACGGTTGTGGTTGTGGTGGCTAGGGCGTGCATCCAGAGTACTTATTATCACTGGGCACCTACTCTACTTCAATTTGCTGCTGTAGATACAACAACACAACCACCGCCACGTCCTTTCTCTTATCCCTTCTCCTCCTTCTCACCTTCTCCTCCACCACCGGTGCTTCAAAACGTCTCGCTGCTGCTTTTATAGAATATATAGCTGTTAATTGCGTATGGATTTCCCATTTTATCACCCACCCCCGAGTCTTCTCTGTTATTGTTGACTCATCTAACATTCACTGAGCTCTGAACAGATTAATCCACTCAATTGAACCCCATACATTCACAAACATGACAGAGGCCACAGCACCAGTTGCCGAGACCCCCGTTGAGACCCCCGTTGAGACCCCTGTGGTCCCCGCAGTCGTTGACGAGAAGGCCCCGGCAACCGAGACGACGACACCGACAGCTGAAACAAAAACAACAACCGAGGCCGCACCCCCAGCCGAGGCCGCACCAGTCTCCGACACCCCTGCAGCTGCTCCTGCCGAGACCCCTGCACCAGTTTCCGCCGCCCCTAAACTCACAATCCATCCAGAGGTCATTCCAAACGCTGAGTTGGCCGCAGAGGAGGCCAAGGACAACAAACGCTACACGCCTTTCATTAACCCCAAGCCCGATTGCAACCCCCCGAAGACCGAGGCTATAACCACCGAACAGGAGACTAAATATGCCGAGCTTCTTGCCTACATCGAAAAGCTCGAGTCCGTCCCCGCCTCCACCGAGAAGGGTGCCGAATCCAAGCCCCTCGACGATGAGGAGAAGATGTGGTTGACGCGGGAATGCCTCCTCCGCTACCTCCGCGCCACAAAGTGGAACGTCGCCAACGCAAAGAAGCGTGTGGAGGGCACGTTGACCTGGCGCCGGGAGTACGGTGTCCGCGAGCACACTGGAGACTATATCTCGCCGGAGCTTGAGACAGGAAAGATGTACACACTGGGTTTCGACAACGACGCGCGGCCGTGTATTTACCTGAACCCCGGGAGACAGAATACCGAGAAGGGCCCGAGACAGGTGCATGCGCTGGTGTACATGCTTGAGAGAGTCATTGATATCATGGGACCGGGACAGGAGACTTTGGCGCTCCTAATCGACTTCAAGAGTGCGACAAGCAGCACGAGTCCTTCGGTTGGGCAGGGAAGAGAGGTGTTGAACATTTTGCAGATGCACTATCCCGAGAGATTGGGGAGGGCGTTGATCATCAACAGTGAGTATCCCTCTACAGGTCATAGAAGCCGAACTATAACTAACACAACTCAGTCCCTTGGTTCGTGTCACTCTTCTTCAAGGCCATCAACCCATTTATTGATCCCTTGGTAAGCCCGCTTTAGACGCCCAACAACCAATTCCCACTAACAATCTCTAGACCCGTGAAAAACTCATTTTCAACGAGGACCTCCGCAAATACGTCCCCGCCGACCAGCTCGACATCAAGTTCGGCGGAGACAGCAACTTTGAGTACCAGAACCCCAAATACTGGCCCGAGATCCTGCGCATCGCTGGCGAGCGCCGCGCTGCATACACAGCACGATGGAAGGAGCTTGGATCCAAGGTCGGCACCAGCGAGGTTGTGCTGAGGGGCGGAAAGAGCAGTGTAGACGAGGTGGCAGAGGAGTTGGCTAAGATGGCTATGGATTAGATCTAGAAGTACATGTTGTAATACCTCTTTTTTTTTTTTTTTGGCGGTACTACTAGATAGATAGACACGTTTTGAGATTTCTTTCTACGAGTACGCATGTTTTAAAATTATGATTTTAGTAACCTAGAGAAAGTTTTGTGGGCATGAGTTGTTGAAATAAAGAAATGAAGTACATACGTACTAGCCAACCATCCTTGGCGCACAAATATCATTTCTAGCCACCAACACACATGGGCGAGTGGTCTAACGGTTAACCCTCGCCAAAGAACACCGCGAGGTTTAGCCCTGCTTTCGATCACAGAAGGCCAGGGTTCGACCCAGGGGTGGGAGTAGTGCCAGTTCGTCCCGGAACCGCACAGTACTTTTTGTTCTTTTTTTGTGTATGAAAGAAGAGATACTATCCTTTGAACCGTCAGGCCGAACTGTAATTAGCGGAACCTAACGCAAAATGGAAATCGTGATATGGTAAACGCAAGATTTATATGTATGTCTGTCTTGCAACGTATAATTCATCACACACGAGCTCTGTGATGGTTTCTGTCATTGCTGCTCCTACAGGCGTGCCTTATATCACGATTTCTACTTTGCGTTAGGTTCCGCTGATTACAATTCGGCCTGACGGTTCAAGGGATAACCACCCAAAACGTACCGCTTGGGGTCTTTTTTTATTTTGGTAATAGTGCGCAATACCCCCCAGTATAAAGCCGCAGTTGAATTTGACATTCCGTGGCATTTGGGGGTGGCATTTTGGGTGAGCCCATTGCCACGCAGAGGTCAGGGTTAGGTTCCGCTCTTGGCCAATCAGAGGGCGAGTAGGTTCGCAGAATTAAGGGTAGTACATATTAGGTTAAGCCGGATTTTTTTGTTTGTGATGTGCGGGGTGAAGAGTTTGTTGGTCGCCCGCTCCAATCATGCGTAACCAAATGGTTCCATTCATCCGCCCAGATCATGGCATATCACTCGACACGCTAATTCGCCAATATCTTGGCACCACAGAAACTAGAATTACTAGCGAATGACTGTGCTTAAGATAATCCCGGACAGGTTCTTTAGGACAAAGAGGGGGTTAGAGCGTTAAGTGAACCGTGCAGACCTTACTACGACTTACCGTAAGCAGTCAACTTGTGCTGGACCCAAATACCATTGATTTAATACCGAGATCCATTCTGCTACAACACCTAGGCCTCTGTTTATCATGAGTGCTATCACTGGTTCTTTGCTTGATTGGCCCTCGCCTCCGTTCATGTGGTCTCTGCCACCGCGGTACATTTTTCTAGGGACCTTGAGTCCCGAAAGACAGCAGGGATGCACGCGGGTGTGAGGAAAGTTTGAGATGTTGATTGAAAGACTGGTATCCAGATTGGTTGGGCAGGTCACAGAGCAAGAGACGACTCGCCAAAAAATTTAAATCTCGTATTCCATGTTATGTATTCTACGTTCCTCATCATATCGTCGTCTCATATCCAGCGCATATCAAACACACAGGGCAGTATCGTATCATAAAGCAATATACATATCAGGCACAGAAAGACTTAAAAAAAACATAAAACAAGAATGATCAAAAGCACATACAAAAACAAAGCCTTATCAAGAAGGAGTTGGGAATTTACGTTATCTGTAAGTAAAGTCAAGTACCGCCCCGCTCGCCTCAAAACACACACCAAGGATGGAAAGGAACTGAGGGAAAAAAAGAAGAAAAAGCCTCACAAAAACGCCGCATCCCTTCATACCCATCTAAAACATACCACCCCACCTGCTACCTCTCACACTTGGACTATGTTCCGCTGCAGCTCCCCCCTGGGCCTGCTTCTTGCTCTTCTCTAGGGCCATGAGGCTCTCCATCTTCTCTAATGCGAGCTCGAGGAGCTCTTTTCGCTTCTGAAGGTCAATGTGTTTTCGGATCTTTGGGTCTTCGCGAGCGAAGGCCTCGACTTGCTGTATTGAGAGGTGGCGACCAAGGCGGTTGTCAAGCTCTCGAGGGAACTGAGGGGTGGGTTAGTTGATGAATGGAAGGATGAGAAAAGGGGAATATACGTTGTAGTAGAATTCTGACAGTAGCTCGACGTTCAGGAAGAGAACGGCCGTGGAGGTCAGTTTCTCGGCGACTACATCCATGAAGATCTCCGGGCAGTGATATTTGTTAACTAGGTTTGCACACTGCTTGCTCTTGAGAGCCATCAGACGCATCTTGATGAGGTCTGCTCTGTCTCTTAGGAAGACACCCTCACGTCCTGTAAGAGATCTTATCAGCACCACTCTAAATGCACCAGTTTGAATATTGAAGCTTACCCTTTTGCAAAAGTGCTTGACTAAAGCCAAAAGCCTCCGTTCCCTCCTTCACATCTGCATGCTCTCCCTGTCTAATTTTATCCACAAAGGTCATGACCTGGCCTAACTTCTTTCCACCAATAGTGGTCTTCATGTTCTTCAAAGCTTCTTCACACGCCTTCAGTTCCTCCTTTAATAACCGCTGGGCATTCTCCCTGCTGTGTGCCCACTCGCGATCATCCACTTCAATTTCAAACTTAAAGGTTTGATACAGTTCTCGACTTGGTCGCTAGTGGAATAGAATCTCTCGTTTAGAATCGCGTTAGTTGCTTCCTGGATAGCCTGCTTTGCAAAGGGATGTTCCTTGAACGTAGACTCAGAGACGAGACGGTCCATGTGCTGAGTGAGGGCGTTGGCGACCACATTGGTAGCCAGACGGCCGACACCGAGCTTTGTGAGAGAAGATGTTGAGGCGTCAAGTCGACGGTGCCAGAAAAGACTTTCCGAGTCAGCGTTTGGAAGCTCAGATAAGGGTCTTTCGTCAAGACGGCTTCGTGATTTGTCTTCTCCAAGAGGCTTGTTCCAGTATCGGGATGCCAGGAGATCAAGGACCTTCTGATCAAGTTCGTGCTTGAGAAGCTGCCTGACCTGTGGCCGGCCAAAGTGTTCAGTAAAATCCTTGAAGGAATGCTTGAATTTGTCGAGTGATTCCGCCAGATAGGTCTCTGCAGTCAATGGTCGGTCATTGTACTGTACTTTGAATTCATAGGTTGCTTCTTCAAGCTCTTGATGAATTGCATTACTTGTGCTTCGTAGACTCAATGCCATAGTCTGCTCTAGAACAGTCATGAGCTTCTTTCTTAAATTTTGAGTTCCGACTGTTAGTTGGCTGTCAGGTGCAGCAAATTCAGGGTGTGCTCCAAAGTAGGCATTTTCGTTTTTGCTAATAGCGTTGGAGATGTTGACGTTTTTGCTGCCTAGGAAGCCTAATTTTGAAGATGGCGTTCTACAGACAACCCCCACATAGCCTAGCCGCAGAGGGTAATTTCTATCCCTCAAAATCGCGCTTCCCCGTTTGGGATCCACCAAATCCATCTTTGTGATAACACCAATAGTCCTTTCACCTCTTGGGTCAACTCTTCTGCTTGCCCTCAAGGCCGTGGAATTCGCCAAGTCGACATCAGCGGCTGAAATTGCAAGAATAACGTTAGGTGCCTGGATGTATTTATCACATAAAGCCGCAATCTTTCCCTTCAATTCTTCGGGCTGATCATGGGCACTAATTTGGATATAACCCGGAAGATCAATAAGCGATAGGTCTGGGACAGTAGGGGAGTAGATATTGAGTTGTATAGGATCATCAGACACACAATCGGCCTCAGGAACAGCAAGATTGAGGTCGGTAAGTGTCCGCTGAATCTGGGTAAAGTCTGAAATGCGTCCAAGTCCAAGAGCTGGAAACTCGCCATATTCGACCGGTGACTCGGGCGTATTGATAAGGGTCAATTCAATCGGCCGGCGGGTAACCATGTTTGAGCCCTTCGGTAAGAATTCGTGACCGACAATTGCCTCCAAAACTGAACTCTTTCCTGAACTCTGCGAGCCAATAACCACGATTGAAGGAAGTTGAAGAACCCCCGTCTGTCCAACCTTCTGCAGAATGCTCCGTATTTCAATCATCTTCCTAGTCAAAACCATCATTTGGTCATCTTTGGCAGCTTGTTGATCGGTCCGCTCGTCATCATCACCAGCGCCGTATAATGCTGCGCCTGCTAGAACCGAAGCCGCAGCTTTTCTAGGGCCTCCTCCCTTTGGGTCCTGACCGCTACCACCGCCCGGATTCTCGGAGCCCTTTCCACCCCCGGAAAACAAGCCTTGCATCCATTCAGGCATCTCGGGAAGCTCAACTGAGCCGATTCCACCGGCTACTCCTCCGTAAATATCATTGACCTTCTGCTTGGCCCCAGAATAAGTCGTTCCTACAATTTCGCCAGCCGAATTGAAGACCCCTATAGCGTAATTGCCCGCCTCTGTTTAACCATAATTAGTAACAGTCCCTTCACGAGTTCGCTAGATGGGCAGCTGGTACTGACGCTGGGCCTGATACTGTACATAAGCCAAACCTGCAATCATAGCGCCACCAAACGCAGCTGGTATCCTAATAAATTTCATCATGAGCTTTGGTATAGCCCGGTGAAAGCTCAAAGCCCTAACTGTCGTAGCCCCGGCACTGTGAGCACGATAGATCTGGTTGGGCCATGTTTGCCGTTGAGACCTCAGTACAGACTCAAGACGTAGAAGGCCGCCGGAGGTAGTACTACTAGATTTTATGGTAGATGTGGATAAAGGTGCAGCCGAAAGAACACGGCGAGTGGCAATTTGAGGCCGGCGTAAAATCGCTGAGGAAACAGCTCTGGATGAGAGGAGACGGGCACTCATTTCAAGCGATGGGCGGAGATGAGCATTAATGACTGGCAAAGGGGATGTGGTCTTGTTAAGCTGGGACTAGAATAGAAACGTTTTTGTTTTTGTTTCCAGAGCTAGAGGGGTTCCTTTGGAGGGGTTCGACCGGGCCAGGATACTCGCTCGGATCAGTTGACGTGGTCGGGATTTTTTTTTTGCCTGTGACGAAACGGCTGAATAGGGCTTAGTGCAGCTTGGCTATTCTTCGGATTATCATTTTTCCATTCCCGTTGTACCTACATTCTGATTACAACACCCCCTCGATCGCCTGTAATACTGAGTTCAAGAACTATGTGCTTAGAGCGGACGATGGTTTACGATTGTTGAGGACGGAATTTATTGCTGACTGTCCTACCTCTACAAATTAAATGTCTGGACGGGCTTGCACACCGTCATTGATATATGGATGGCTTTGACTGTCGAGCCGCAGAACCGCGTAACTATCCAAACCTTCGGGCTGTCAAGTCACTCCTAGCTTCCCATATTAGAAACCTCTGATAAGTTAGATACTCCAAGACCTCGACAAGCTGTAATAAGCCTTTATATTCTTACGAGGTCATTACAAGCAGTGTGGTCCACGAGGGCGAAGCACTTCGTGTCTCACCTCAAAGCAAATGCCTCGAGGTGGCACGAGGTATACTTTTCAACGAGGCTGATGTACTAGGGTGTAGCGAAAAGTGATCAGAATCTGATAAGACAAATAGGCGTATTCACCGCAACATTCACTTATCAGATTCTGATCACTTACCCTCAACACCCGGTGCCTCGATACATGATATATTCCTCGACTCGATTCGACTCGAGTCAACTCAATATATATTCTTCAGGCTGCCAGAAGAGAGATACTCGTGTAAATATACATCCCGGGGGATCGAACCAGACAAGACCTATTGAGAACCCACTGCCAAGACCTGCCTCGAGGAGCATCGATACAGCTCGAGGCATAGGTGTATATGGCTCGAGGCAACCCAAAAATCTTCTCAGAGACAGAGGAAACTCGATACGCCCGATCTTCCTCGCCTCGATGCTCCTCGTGGACCACACTGATTACAAGCTATGGTTTATATGGGGATACATCAGATCTGCCATGTACTGTTTGACGGCAATGTAAGTACTGGAGATTACACCTGGGCTTAGAGTCAGGTGCCGATTCCGTGCTCATGAGGTTCCTGTTTTCAAGTGAACTTGCTGACTTTTCATGGAACCTTTTAGGGAGGAACTTCACAACTCTTCGGGGCTAGAAATCTCTGAATGGGTGGCCGAGTAGGTGGACGTTTAGTTGGAAATCTCTCCTGAGAACCGCATGCACCATCGTAAATTCTAGAAACATCATTGGATTTTTACTCACATATGATTCGTCTCTACTCCTTTGCTCAGTCTTGGATAGCGATTCTGGTTCTTCCAAGAGATTAATATGGAATTTTTGCGCACACAAAAATTAAGCTGGCTTTTATGTGGCGAAGGCCTAATCATAATAAGATTGAATACGTTAATGCGGAGCCGAGACAACTAAAACACTGGGCGAATATTTTTTTAGGATAGCCGCTGCGGCATGATGTTCTGGCCGGGTCGAACCCCAATACTGTACAACCCCCAGGGAATATAGCTGTGAAGGCGTACACTATTTAAGTAGAGTAGCCTCCCGAGTATTATTAATCTATGAGAACAGTGACCTGCCATTATTCTGGCCACGGGTAAACTTACATTCTGCATCCAACCAAAGAACCGAGGCGTGGTCTGGTTAGAAGCATGGGATATCCTTGGGGATTCCGGCTATGATCGGTAAATCTAAATATTTTCTTAGGAAAAGCAAAAAAGAAGAAAGAAAAAGGCAACAATTGGGGACCTGGTGACATAGGTATTAAATTATGCTGCACTTAGGTGTTTCGTTTATGAACCGGATTACAACATAAAGATAAGGACACGGGTTTATGAGGGAAAGTACAAAATGTTAATCGTAAGAAGCGGTATATTCTGGAAATCATTTTTAGGAGCCTTGATGACACTTAAGTTGTACTCTAGGGCTAGACATCTGTTAATACTTTACGAACTCGAGATTAGAATGTCTCCGACAATACTCACGCATAAATTAAGCCCTGAGAATTCTTGGTCGCAATGACCTTACAAAATTTCTTAGGACCTAATTAACGCGCGAGTATCCTATCAATATTTTTATGTGTTCATCGCATTGACAATAACATCAACAAGAGGTAATTCGGGTAATTTAGCGCCTTGTGTGGCGGTACAGTATCAGAAGGCATTGCCAAAGACTGCGGTAGTCATTTTATCCATGTTTCTGTCACTGTATGTAAAGACTCTCACCAGCTAACACGTATGTAGGTATTTACCTACATGTACCTACGGCTCCTTCCCAATCTGTAAAAAACAAGCCCGAGTCCTTCGCAGTGCTTTTAGAAATACTTACACTGAGAGTGTGACATAACACAGTTGTGGTTTGAGGCTACAGTCGCAACTCGATATGCCGGAACTCAATACACCGGATCCCTTGCTGTCCCGTACGAGATCCTCTGAGAATACTATTCTTCCTACTGCAAAATCAATTTGCTATCCCGGATTTTTTGCTATCCCGTACGAAATCCTTAGAATCTTAGCAATCCGGCATATTGAGTTGCGACTGTACTATGAGGTATCTTGACACAGGTATGTACATATAAACTATTTTTTTCTCTCTCTTTCCTTTTTCTGTTTTCAGCTGCTTTTGGATCTACAGCAGTATTTGAAAAAATTCGTTGCGCTGCAGCAGGGGCACTCCCTACCAAAACTTGCACATTGACGTCCAAATACCGCCTCTGGTTGGCTTATACCCCTGCTGAGGCGCAACGAATATATATTCTCAAATCCTACGGTACTTGAAGGGTTATAAAATGACGGAGGGCATGTATAGTTGCATTACCTTTAAAGAAGAGAGAACATCAGAGTGCGGCGCAGTACATAGACAGCTGTACAGTTCAGGCAAGCCACCAAACATCTCGGCCATCATATCCCAATAATTGTATGCAGCCCGGAGGCTATGACAATATCGTATCTCAATATCTTTATATCTACAAAAGTTTATTGGGCGGGTTTCAGCAGCCCAGTGCCACCTTTTGAAAGCCATGTTATTGATTCCTAAATGATTCGACAACTACATTTTTTTTATCTAGGCACACGTCATTAACGCACCCTCAAATCGCAAAAGAACAGCGCAAAGGCGCCACACATGTATGCATGAGAGTGGGCGCTTATCTTATCCCTTATGCTGTTAAAGCTGCCAACTTTGCCAAGTATCATGTCTCAATTCTGTAGCTTTCGTGCGCAGCCAAAAACTTACTACCAGCTCAAAGATCATCCGCCCTGTAAAACATATATTTAATCATTTAAATCCTTTCTACACTTCCAATTCGGATTACATACCAACAATATGAGAACAGAAAGCACTGATCGCACATCTAGGAGTGTTACTATGAGACCTCCTTCTGTTGAAACCGCCGGCTCAAATGTTTCTTCCATTACTAGACATAACCCAGATATATATGAAGGTAATATAGAATCTTTTCAATTGTTGTCTCTGAAACTAAATTATAGCTGTTGAGAAATAGGTACAGATAATCCTACTCCAGAATCACCAAACTACCGTCCTTGGGTTATGAGTACTTGGGCATTGTGTTTCTGGTGCATACTGCCTCTTATATCGATCGGCATGATTGAATATGTTCATCAAACTTCCCTTAGAGACCGCGGGCTATTCAGAAAAGGTCCTCAATACGAGACCCGTGAGCTGGTTTCGTCATTCGTACCTGAGTTTTTATCAAACTTCATACTTATTTTCTCGGGGCTCTTTTTCCTTGAGCTTGACTATGCCGTCAAAAAGATGGAGCCCTTTTACCATATGTCACAGCCGGACGGAGCGACTGGCTCGACAAGTCTTTGTGTCGATTACTTCCGTCCGTCCATCTTTTTCATACCATACATCGCCATAAGAAATCGCCATTGGACAATTCTCTGTACATCTATGGCCCTGATTCTCGATACGATAGTTCTTCTACAGCTGGTTTCCCGGAGTTTTGGGTATGATGATGAGAATAAAATGAGAATGGTTCCAGTCTACAAATACGCTTTACAAGGAGTACTGCTGTTTGCGTCTGTACTTATGGGGATATTGGCCACAATACTTCATAAGAGGAAATCTGGAGTGCTACGAAACCTCAACGACTTCGGTTCTCTCATCAGACTCACCAGAAATTACAGTCCTCAGAACTCAATCTATCATGTATTTGAAGAGCTAGATATAGACGAGGAAATCTGTGAGGAAGAACTCGAAAGGAAACTCGGGCCGCTTCGATTTAAACTCCAAGCACAATACCTGGGAGATGAAGAACCTCAATTTAGTATCGTCCATTTACCTCCTCTCGACAAAGAAGCTAGTACCCAACCAACCATCGCTCCTGAAAAATTCGGGTTTTTTTTGACCTTTT
Organism: Morchella sextelata; assembly: GCF_020137385.1. Taxonomy (NCBI): domain Eukaryota; kingdom Fungi; phylum Ascomycota; class Pezizomycetes; order Pezizales; family Morchellaceae; genus Morchella; species Morchella sextelata. The sequence continues at coordinate 399,985 of NW_025408641.1, forward strand.
CTTGGATAAAAACCCCCCGTTGGGTTTCTAAGGCTACAAGGCTCCGCAGACGTTGGCTTTGGAAAGATAACCACCCATGGCTTTTCCAAAAGATCCCATTGTGTGTGATTTCATTTATTCTTATCGTCTTATTTATTATTCTCACTGGGCAGCCTTTTTGGGCGAGGAACGGAGGTTTCCCTAAAACATTCGGGAACTCGTGGCACAGCGTTTTGAAGTTCATATTTACGGTCTCCACATCATCCTTCTGGGTGCAGATATGGAGATATTCATCCGAGTACGAGTATATCTACCTCATGCGCAGAGAACAAGGCGCACCATATGCATACGGTAATTCTATCGCGTTCATAATGTGGCCTTTTCAGGATTTGTGGCTGGCTGCCAGAGATATCTATCGAAACGGTTACGATGATGCTTCTAGTTACGTCGATCTCAACAGCGGATTAGCCGTTTATGCATCACAAATCTATTTATTTGCCTGGCTAGCTTTACCCGACGAAACATATGATTCTTGGACGACTACAATCGTATGCGTTAGCATCATGATCCCTTGCGAGGTGATCATGATTTCGGAAATACTTCTCCTCCTTTATTGTCGCAGTCGCCCATTTCTCCCTCGACAGCCGATCACATTGGCCTCAAAGTTGTTGATGGTTTATGCAACCGATATTATCAAAGCTGGTTCCAATCCTAATACAACTACAAAGCCCTTAGGCCAACACCAAAAGGCCTCTGACCTCGAAGGAGCAGAAACCCCTCAAGCCTCTAAGGCCGTCAATCAACTCCCGCCATCATTTCAAGGCTCATTAAACCCGAGTGACAATAGTGAGACTACTATTCAAGAAATCAATTCAACGAATATTCCCGCCACGCCCCCCACACCACCACCAAACCCCGCAACGTCTCCGATGACTGCGAACAATTCACCCCAGACATCCCGACGGTGGTGGGACATTCTCAGTCGTAAAGGTAAAAGTAAAGGAAAAAGTAAAAGAAAAAGGAGATTAAGAACATGGTCGGACTTCGTCGAAGATGGGGCGGATCCACGCGATTACGCATGCGCTTTAGGAAAATTTACAGGCCGTGATGGGAAGCCGCATATGGGTATCGGGAAACATAATGGGCCAGATATGACAACATATACGTTGAGTAAAGATCGACAAGACAAGATTGATGAAGGATGTACCTATGAAACGAAACCGACCAGAGGAGCGGAGATGGTGTGAACAGGGTGCAGAAATTCATTAGAATTTAGGCATCTATGGAGGTTTACGTATTGCTTTTTTATTATTTCTCTTCTTTATTTGTTTAGAATACTTCTTTATCTCATAATCTTCAATTAGCTTTGCATCTACTGCGTTATTTTTCTTTTTTCAAAATAATAAAATAGGGTTATCATTACTAGGACCACTCTTCCAAAAAAGAAAAAGTGTGTGACCGAGTACACCTGTGGACTTCCACATGTTTTGGTACTCTCAGCGCGCGCGACTACTACATACTAGATAATGTAATGGTACACGTTGGTGATTGATGTGAACGGAACAAGAACTGTGTAAGTACCCGACCGCAATGGCCTCATTCCTACAGTACGAAAAAAGGGGGTGGGATCACTATCATAGCATTACCGATATAAGTAAATTATAGTAGTGATACAGTAATCGTATCAGTGTAGTATTTTGTATACTATTTAATTTTTCAGAATACGGAAATTGAAGAAATACGGTAAGAATAAGGTAGTAGCCAGAACACGTGTTCCAGATTATACTGGGTTAACTGTAGTACCGAACTTTATTCACTACAGCAGCACTCCAGTAGAACTACGGGATATAGGGATATAGGGATATACTTAAAACTTTCAACACCTAACCCTAATTCCGCATTTCAAGCTTGAAGCATTTCAAATATGAACATCGCCAGATGTTAATTTATCAATAGATCCCTGAAGGTTCATCCTCCAATGATGGGCGTTCCAGAACTGGGATATACTTTTAAAAAATAAATTTTCCTGATCTAGGCGTAACATCTCACGCGAAAGACCTCAGGTAATCCTATCAGCCAATGGTGATAATAATTGCAATTAAACCGGTGCAGACTTGATGATGGCGATGGTGATGTTAGCATACATGTATATACAATACTGGGCTCGATGTATAGACGGGGTACGTACCATCAAGGCAAGACTAATCTCAAAACACGCAGAACTAGTCCTAATCTGCTGTACCGGAAGGCACTAATTGGTATTCTTTGCAATAAATATTTCTCCAAACACCGGCATAAATCGGTATTGGAAAGAATACGGTATAGATAAGAATACCGCACTACTACTATAGTACTACTATAGGGATCCCACCCCCCTTTTTTAGTACTGTAGTTTGGGTGGATGGGCTCATGTACGCCAAATCCGGGCATAAACACCGTAGAGATGGGCCACCTATATATATGTGATCCCTAAACCAGGGGATTCGAATCCGGTGACCAAAGACTCGGGAGGAATAAGTCTACGCTGCCTAAACAAGGTAGATGGCTTGTGGCACCGTCTCGATCATGACCTATCACTCGACTTGATAATCGATCTGGCTCGCGCAAAGGCGGCTTGAAAATAATCAACACAACGCCCGGAATCAATCCTCTGGTCATCTACATGTAGTCAATGTATAAAGTAGGATACCTCCCATATGATGAGTTGTGCTCTTGTCATTTCCTCCATAGTGAATGCCAAAATACAATCATCTCTAGGTATTATGGGAAGCGGGGGCGCGCCGGGGGAGCACCTACCTCGATTTTAGAGCCGCTGATAGGTTGATATTACATAATATCCTCCTTATATTACACGCTATTCTACCTTATGAAAACTAATATTTTACAAGACGCCAATAGGCCTCGGTGTCCATTCCCCATTCCACTTCTTCCATCGCCCAGCCTTGACGGTCTCCACCACCGCCTCCACTTGCATCGCATCACCATCCCTCAGCCTCGCCTCCTGCTCAGCTTTTTGCCGCTTCATGGCCTCAAACCTGGCCTCGAATTCCTTGACCTCGGCTTCCACCTCTTCGAGTTTCCGCTTCCTCGTATCTGTGCCGTCCTCTGCTTTCTTGGCCGGCGGCAGCACAACCTGAGTGGCTGCAATCTCTACAATCCTTGCGTACTTCTCGTTCATGGCCGGGTACTCATTCAGTAAATGGCGGAGGAATTTAAGACCCCTGTATGTAGGAAACCAGTCAGCGAATTCCCCAGAGCAAAGAGGGAGGGAGGGGCAAACCGTTCAGTGGGCCTCACAACGCATTGCTTGATTAGCTCATCATAGTCAATTGGGCTTATGGCCTGGTGGCCGAAGTTTGTTTTAGGCTCTGGGTTGGTGGATGTGAGGTGTTTCAGCCATGCTAGCACTGCTTCCATGAATTCGGGGGGGTGCGTGTCGTCTGGGTTTGTCCCGTCCAGAAGTGTGAAGAGTGGCCGGGTGGTATTAAAAACATCGAGCATCGCGGAGAGGAGCATGTTAGAAAAGCCACTAACGGAGGCGTCAAGGGAGTCTAGGAGTGGAAGCCAGAGGTGGAATGCGCCGTTCATTAGGGGTGCCTTCCTGTGAGTTCTTTTAGCATAAAATAAGAGAAGAGGTGGAAAAGAGACCGCATGACATACTTCTTACCCGCTGGGATTAGTCCCTTCTCTTCCAAGAATGCCTCAATCAGCGCCTCCTTCCCTTCCTCCCCTCGACAGATCGCCGCACACTCCTTGATGATCTTATAGGTCTCCCGGCCCTCGGGAGTCTTATCAAATCGCTTTAATGGCTTCCTAGGATCCTCCCTCCTTAGCTGCCTCCACCGCTTCAGCGCCATCCGCGCCTTCGACTGCAGCACCGCCTCTTCCCCAGAGCCTGTTACCTCTGACGTCCACTTGACGCCCACCGAGACCCAATAATTGTCCCACAGCCATGCCAGAGCCCTCGCCGCGACCGCTCGTAGTACCGGTAGCCCGGGCAGCATGTCATGTGTTGCCGCATGTCGGATCTCGACGAACGACGCTGGGAGGTTGAGATTGCGCGCGAGGATGTGCATAGGCAATGCGAATTGCGCCTGCTGCGCGGGATCTATGAGCCCATTGACGAAGCTGGTATGGGACTTGAATTGTTAGCGGGTCATGGGTGGGTAGGGTGGGGGGGTCGCGGATACGTACCGACAGATCGCGGTTGAGTATGAGAGTCTGGAGTTGAGCGCTGAGTGGCTGGAGGTGTCATGGAGGGTGGCTTCTGTTAGCAGCGCTGTGGCTTCGATTGCGTGTGGGATGCGGGTGCGCGATATCCAGGCACGGACCTGGCGCAATTGGGTGTTAGAGATTCCTGAATAGAGGTTGCTTCTTCCTTTTGCTTTCTTCCATACCTTTGCGAGTGCCATTGGACGGAGGTCTTCGCCATTTGAGACTGGATAGAAGGCGGCCTTAACTTCAAGGAGATCGGCGGGTGTGCGCCAGGCGACTATGCGGCGGTTTCGTGACATTTTAGGTGAGTTTTCTAGGAACATGCAACTATCGTATCTTTGCCCATCGGGGGTGTCACTGAATTGAAGTTTTAGAGACCTAGAAGGGCCGGGTAACTACTTGCAGCCACTAGTGGGTATCTCATATATACACGTGATGTATGTAGTAAATTCAGTAGTACAGACCTATTGGACCGGGATATTCTAGAGTTAAAATACGATGATAAACGAGAATGAACAAAGCCTAACAGTCTTGGCAATTGGAGTTGATCATGAGATATCACTCGTGCAACCTATGTACCCATAAGACGCATGCGCAAGTACATGCGCAGTGCCTGATTACATGTATAATACAATAGAGGGCAGAAACACCACTATACATGCCCATCTCCTGATAGGCCGTGGCTGATAGAAGATCTAGATTGAGTAGTCCTACTAGAAATAAGCTCCCGAGTCTCCTAAAACTATAAGATCAGGAGCCTAAAAAAATTCAATTTTGCGAACCTCGAAGATTCTTGCAAGATGAAGGAGCCTCGACAACCTCATCATCAGAAGATTAAGTCACCCTCAATATTCGAGCTCTCTTCTCCTCATTTAACTTTACAAAAGAGCAAATTATATCATCGCCGGCGTCATTTAATCACGCATATTTGGCCATGGTTTAAGTGCACGTAAGCTTCTCTAAGCTACATCATGCGTGCAGTGCATGCTTACACTATGGCCAAAGCTTAAGGAACGTGTTGTTACAAGAAGTTTTAAACAGACGAATCCTCCAAAAAAGACTTAACAAAATAACTATCCAGGACTACCGTGGGCTTGTTTTTTCAGGACCATATAATTTCCCCTTGGCCCGTGCAAGGATAAAACTCAGACCAGTCCAGTCCAGCAGGCTGAAGCTCTCGTCCGGACCAGTCCACCTAATCTTGGCCCGGACACGTCCATAAAAGCTCTGGCCCATTAAACCCCCGAAGACGCGCTTCGTACCATTCTATCTTATCTCGCGTCCACCCTGCGTGGCTACCTAGCCAGGCCGCTCGGACAATCAGACATTTTATAAGGGCGCTCCGTGTGGTGGCTCTAATTCTAATCAGTGCGGTAGCACCACTTGTCTCCAACCAACGGAGCATATGTGCCGAGTTCACAACTTCTAGCTCTAGAGGCCTCAGAGGTGTCACAGGATGACCTTCTGTTTCCGATGGATATAAAACCGTCAAATCAGTTCTTGCCGAGGCCTCAACGTACGAAATTTTGCCTGCGACACAACCTTCATATTGGATGCCCAACTCTTCAGAGTTTTCAATCTCTGACCAATCTGACTTGAACAACTTGCTAGCTGCCTCGAGGTAGAAATCAAGACATTCCACTATCTTTGTCAAAACTCACGAACTCTTCCATCCCTTTTGAGTTGTAAACTTTGAACTCTTGCCTCAACCTCGGATGATAGGCGTATAGTTTCCACAACTTTACACGCAAAGCCCCCTAGTTCCATCCAGGGATCACGGCCATACAAATGATCGTCAATCTTTTCGTGATTGCGTATCGATTCCTGCAATGCTTCTCCAATCGCAAAAGCCTTATCTTTCTAGTTCTTGGAATCGCTCTCTATCTTACGAACTTTATTGGCAACCAACCCCATCAACTGAACAGCAAAATCACCGTTCTTTCGCATCAAGGATGACATTTCCTTACGAACCATCAGATTTCCGAAATGCGTTACTGCGAAATCCTTGAAAAGAGCTAGTCCCCGCGCCCCTAGTCTAATGCGATAATCACTACATGTAGTCTCGGCCAAATTGAAGGTATAGGCTAACGTCTCGATGAAGTCGATTGCTGGTTTGGAGGCACCCTTCTCTATAAAGCTACCGGCACTACTGAAGCGCAGAATAGAGGCGATCGAATGCCATTCTTTCGAGTTCGTAAGGGCCGACTGAACTATGCGAGTACGTACATGTCCACATATAAAGGTAGTATATTTTCGTGTGTTGCCTCCCGATTCGCCTGACTTTGAACTGTGTCGGGTGTATTTGACCCATCTCTGTCCGTTGGAGCCTGTTCATCCCCCTCTTCCTCTTCATCCTCTTCCTCTTCTTTGTCGTCCTCCTGCCAGGCGGGTTCAGGGATCTGATAGTTCCCAGCATACAGGAACTGGATCCACCGGCTGACTGTGTCATCACTCCAAGCCGAGAGGTCGATATCTCCGGGGCTTTGGCCAACAGTGCATAGGTATAGGTCGCCGATAACACCGCTATGTACAAAGAACCGCTTGCCGGATCGAGACGTTATCACGGAAGGTTCCGAAGAGATGAAGCTGAGGTCACTAGTTGTAGTGAGACTATATCGACTTGTTAGCCAATGTATGACGTCACGCCCAAACCTAGAGTAGGACAAGCAATACCCAGAAAATCTTGGAGGCATGGTCTCTAAAGGTGGGATAATAATGAGATACAGCGAGTATGTCAGTAACAGCAAAATATGGCCGCAAAGATTCCGGTATCTCGTAGAGTGCTTGGGCGTGTGCTGTTCTAGACTATATCGAACTTATGAGAATATATATTCGGTGGGAACAGTATTAACCCTAACCCTTACTATGGTTGCCTGAAAGATTACGTGCATGCAACCTTCCTTTTTTTTTTTGGCGTGCCTGCAGCTGAAGATACATGTATGCACGTATGAGACAAAGTTGGTGGTACAAAAGTACACACCTTCACTTCGAGCAGGCACGGTGAGTCTGGGCGGAATAATGTAGGAATGGGCGCATATATGTAACGAAACCTGACACGTACCTATGTACATATCTGGGTGTTTTACTCTATAGATACATGTATTTATATTTAGGTCTGTGTTTGGGGTCTAGCATTTTGTGTTAGGACTTTAAGAAATCTAGGTGGACGCCTTGGTATTCCAATCATAAGATCTCACTCGCATGTGCAAGACACCCCCGCCTACAAATCAACTCAAAGCGGTCAGGAATTCACCACACAGTTTTCCCTTTTTATTATTTATTTAAATCTCTGTACATAAAAAGAACAAAAACACTGTAACATCACGGGAATCATATTCCTCTCATCCTACATGTTTTGTACTGCTCCCACCCGGCCCTGGATCGAACCCAGACTCTAACCCCCCACTAACAACTGCCTTGCCAAGCCCCGTATCATACATACAGTCGAATCGGCCTATAAAAGTACCTCTTATAAAGTTAATCGCCTTATATTAAAGGGTATGGCTTCCCGGACTACAATAGCCTTCGTAGACACAAAGTATCCCTGTCTATAAGGGTATACGCCCTATAAGGGTATGACTTTGCGCCACTTTTGTACCTTTATAGGGCGATTCGACTGTACTGGTGAACGCTTCCAGCACAATAAAGAATAAGAGCAGGTGCTACATGTAGTCCAGCATACACACCCTGACATCGACGAATTTCGCCACTCTGGTATTCGTCCAAAGAAAGGGATAGCACTTGAATGGAATGTTTTTATCGGCGGATCCAGGTACGCCCCAGCTCCGATATTTAATTTTTCTTCTATGATTACAGCATCCTGGATCAAGACGGCGAGGAAGTGGCGACTGGTTGGACAATGTATATCTCTGGCTATAGGCACGGTGGTGATAATATTGGCTTACCTGCGTAGATAGTAGAGCTTAATCACGCAGTTGGTCTAGCCTGCCTTGCAATTGTTGATATGATGTTCATGCCTGGAGTTTCAATAAAAACGACTCTTACAGTCTGCAGGCCTGAGATTGACGGCAACAATAATGAGTAGCTTAATGTAGAGATTGGTGAAGCCAATATCACACACTCCTGCGAGAAGTCCGGACACCGGGTGGGGCGAGAGGTAAACTAACTACAAGGAAGACTAAATAGGAGAAGAGCTAGAGGTAGAACAAAAGCGTTAGTAATGCGAACTGGCATTATCAATGCGTTCTTTCCAGATGGTCCTACTTACTTTTATGATATATCAGTCATGACATATCACTCGCTGAAGTCACTCCGTCACGTGACCACAGGAGCTGAGACTCCTACTTGCTTTGATCTCCTTCTGCTATAGATGCTCCTTGTTAATGGAAGATGACTAGTGAATATACGCTTGTAGTTACATAAGTACGGTTGGGGCCAAAGGGCGGAGATCGAGAGGCGGACTGGAGCGGTTAATACATGTATATATGAGGTATATCGATGCCAACGGGCGCGCAGAGGGGCGAGGGTTTGTAGCGATGGAGTATGATTCAAAGGGTGAATAGAAGAAGTGGAGCTCGCGCGAGGTCAATATGCAGGAAACACAAGCTCTATAGGGAACACCAAGTAAGGACAGGTGTACTTGTAGTCACGCGTGTATATACGTAGCTAGTACAAGTAGGCAATTAAGCCGGGTATGTAGGCGATAGGGTCAGAGGCAACAGTGCCGTCCGTACACGTGTAGTCTACATGTATGTATGACTCGCCGAGCGGCTTTCCATCTTTGCTTTGGGACATCACCTCGAGACCAGAGAAGCTCGGAAGGCCCACACGGCCCACAAGGCGGGAATACTTTAAAGCAAATACCCCCGTACCTTGGACGTGAAGTTTGCCAAGACCGGGATTAACAAGACAGAGTGAGCTAAATTCAAGACCGCTCTCTGGCGTATTCTCGTCTCCTGTGCCACGTTCACACAGCTAGTCGAAGACACAGAACGATAAGGATAAGGACAAAGCAGTGCGAATTCATCAGTCCCGTTCCAATTCCCGGCCAGCCATCGATTTACAAACCGAATGTTTCACTTCTGAATCATATATGTAATTTTTAAGCTGTGATTGTGATCCAGCAGTCCAAGCTGAGTCTGAGATTTCATACCAGCCGTTGGTGTTGAAATCGAGCTACTGTGATTATCATGAACACATACATGTATGTAAACAGTTCGTGTACTTCCTCATTTTCATCAACAGAACGTTGCAGGATATCATCAAAGAAATCAAACTGACGTCGACAGCTAAAAGTATGAAATAGTCGCGCCTTGTTTGGGCGGAACCTATTTATACATAGCAATATACTTCAACTGAGTCGCCGCTGGCTGCTGGTCTCTTTCAGGCTGTTGAAAAATGAGTGAAAGTCATATTCTTGGTTTAAGCTGGTTACTCATGTACAGATGGGAAAACAGTTGATATATACCACATGTATTCTCGACAGCTTATAGTCCCTCAAAATATCGCAAACCTGCAGTGAGCCTGAGTTAATTACGTACAAGTGTGGGGTTTTTCCTGAGAAACCCCAGATTCCCTCGGTATACATAACACAGGTACTAATTGGGGACGTGCTCGTCAATTATATCTACTCGCCTCATAAATTCTAATACTTAAACCCACAGTAACGGACCAGCTGCGGTGTTGGGTTATCGCTGAAATTTATTATCTGCATAGGTGTGCACATCCGGCGTCAGATTCTCCACCGGTTCAACTTTGCTTCTTTCTCTCTTTCTTCTCAGGATAGCCATCACATGGAAGGGTTTAGAGCGCAGAATACAGGCTATAGCGCTAGCGATTCCATAAACTTTCAAACAGACGCCAAACATGAATACCGAATCATTTATCAAGGATATCTCTAGTGTCATGATTATGTACCATACATGCTAAAAATTGATACATGTTGCTACTGTTCAGGAGGCTGTCAAGAACATCACAGGCCTAGGGATAGCTGTGAAACAATTATATATGAGTCAGAGGATCCTGGGATGGATGATCTTATGGTTCGATCGATCATTCCCAGTTCTCATCACAAACGAGGCTTTCGGACAAGAAGACGTTACACTGTATATGTGGTCCAGTGGGGTACTAGCATGCGCATTTTGCCATGGTATGCCTATCACCACATGTGGCATGGCAGTCCAAGTCACGATAATATTTTATACACACCGGGGCCTAGACTACCAGCTACCAATCAAAACCCACTTTATCTCACCTTTTACCTGAGTTCCAGCCTTCTTATCTCTCAACTCCGAGGACTATAGCCTCTCATACACATGCCTCTGCCCTAGGGTTAGGTGACAAGGCACATTAGGTCATCACATCACATGATACGCAATATTAGATTGGATACCACCGTAACTCTAATAGGACCATTGGTAAAGTTTATATCCCATATAGATTCTGTCTCATTTTTTTTTTTTCCTTTTGCTAGATCTCTCCATTTCCGACATATTCATCTCCCCGCAGGCCCACCTCAGTAAATAGCATGATATTATCCTGGTTCGAGCCTCATCCTGAAACACCTCCGTACAACACCCGCATAAAGGGTTAGGGTTAACTATGCGCTGTCTGTCCTCTCACGATTGGGACGTGGGAAAAAAAAAAACTCCCCATTTCTCCCTCCTGCCCTCCGGATTTTTTGGAATGCTAGGAAGTGACAGACTTCGATACCATAATGCCTATGAATATTTCCAGGTAAGTATCTCCTCAAAACGAAGAATGAACATAACTCCAGCTAACAACCCAGCTACAGCTACCTCTCCTCAAAAACGGTCGAGGTCAAATCCCGTGATATCAGCTTTTTTGTGAACAGCAAGCTGCTCGCGAAATGGCGACTCCTGCCGAGTGCTATCACGGGTGCCGAACTTGAGGAGAAAATCGAACTCTTGGAGTGGGACGGCAATACGGTTGCGAGATTCGTCGATTTTTTGTATAGCGAGACTTATGAGGTTTCTCCCCCGAAAGAGGGAGTAGGAAGAGAAGGAGACCCAGAATGGGGTTTTGCCGTCGGATCCAGAGCAATTGGGGGAAATGTTAAAGGCCCATCTTAAGGTTTATACCCTTGCGCAGCACAAGAGGATAGAGGCACTTCGAGTGATGGCTTTAGAGAGGCTTAAAGAAGTACTAAAAGCCATCGATGGGAGCCTTCTTGATAAGGATCCAAACTTGCTGCGCCATATTATTGAAATGTTGGACTATGTCTACTTTCCAACTTGCCCTTCCACGGATTGTGATGTCGACACTCAAAAACGCTCTAATGATCCGATGCGGGATGTTGTGTCAACATTTGCAGCAGCGCATTTCGAAAAGCTCAAGGGACACGGGGAGATAAGGATATTGATGGGCAAGGGAGGCGATTGTGCTGTCGACTTGATGGAGAAAGTGGCAGCAAGACTCTGCAATGCCGGAGGAGCTCTTGTGGAAGTTAAATCGGAGATGCAGAAGCTCATGAACGAAGTAGAAAGGAAGCTACAAAAGTCAGAGGAAAATAACACGGAAATTACACAAGATCTAAACGCAGCAGAACGCCGATTGGAGGCTGCCAAGAAGAGGGAGGAGAAACTGACGGACAAGGTGCGAGAATCGAACGAGGCATCTTTACGACTGGAAGCCGCCAAGAGATCTGAGGCCCTCAAGCTACGAGAGATATCAAAGTTAAACGACAAGGTTGCGAACATGGAGAGGTTGCTCGAGGAGGAAAGAGCAAAGAAATCCACGATTCTGCCGCCAGTCCGTCATAGTAAGGACGATATCTCGATATCTGGACCGAAGAAACATCCATGGGACAATTTGGATAAGTTGATATTCCTTATTTCCGGCTGGAACCTTTCCTTGCGTACACTTCTTTCTATTGCAACAACAACTTTATTCGTGATCGTTATGATCGTCCTATCTACTCATAAGGCCGCCTACGCCCCATCGGTTCAAACATTCTCGCAATCTCAAAGTCAAACCGTCGACGGGAAGTTTTTCCAAAACCTATGCCAATATTATGGGGCCTATAACTGGGCTGGGAGCGACTTTGTCAGGGTTGAAGGGAAATCTCTAAAGGTCGCATGTAACGAGCACTCGCGTGGTTCTAGAGTCTTACGGCCTGTAATTTCTGCTGGCAGGCGGGGTGATATGTGTAAGTTCTATGAACAACGGCTGTGGGCTGGAAGTTATTACTTGGAGCTTGAAGGGAAATCGCTTGAACTATACTGTCAAGACACTAGCTATACGCCCTCTTGCCCTAGACTTCGTGTTTTTGACAAACTGGAGGGAGCATAAGTTTCATATACGCATGTATGGGACGAATGATGAACTTGCTAATGATTAATGTATACTCATCATATTTCTTTTTTCATTGTCTTCTCTGGAGTTTTCTTTACGGTATTTTAACCGCTTACTTATGGCTCGACATGGCACACGAGAGAGAGCTTTGGTTTTGTTCTTCAGTAAGGATGTGGCTATATATAGACTACCCCTTCGCTTTTGGGCCCCTTCTGTAATCCCCTGGGAGAGATGCGGACCTGGGCGCTCCAAGTTTTTCTTTGGATGTCTGAATTTCTAGCTAGTGATAATGATAGCATTTACGAACCCTTGATCGTGATAATATAGGCCAAGAACAATCATAAACACCAAATTAAAGTGACCAAGAATCATGAAACGATATATAATCGCAAAGGTTGCTAGATACAGAATACTTGCACTCTCATGCGTGAAACTCAGTGGGTGTTTATATATGCCAAGATGAGAATGAAGTTATTGATGGCTGAGTATAAATTTAGTTACTGCGTCAATTCTGCCCCCTCATTTGATATTTCATGTGTCGTATGAATGCTGATAATACTCAGATGTATGTACCTACTTCTGCGTGGCCAAATCAGGGATTGCCTATTAAGCATTTTTCAAAACCGGTTGACCTAAAGTCTCTAGTACCTACCGCGGGTATGTACGGTGGTCTTCTCCGGCCGGGTACAAACCTGGGAAGGACTCGGCAATAACCGTTTTCGTGTAACATCTTGGCGGATCACCTACGTGTACGCCAGGAACCTCAATCCTCCACCCAACGAGATCGAGAACGCGCGTTATGTACCCAGAATGAATCCCACGGCTACCGTCCCGCCCAGTTCTCACCCGAAGTAGAGTAGATAGAGATAGAGTAGCCTGCCCAGGACCTCTCCCTCCAGCTGGCATGTCTCAGCCTTACCCCCCTCTCCTGACACCTCCACATTGCGCCACGCCGCCTCCACTACTATCTTCCAGGTATGTACAATACTGTATTCAGAATTACTCCCCCCCCCCGTCACATTCTCTCAACTTAGATATGTACTAGTGTTCTCATCTTCAATAGGGTCAATGAGAAAAGCGACTTCAATATCTATGACGATATTGAATCAAAACCTCATGTGTGGGAAGAGCCGGTTGTCGAGAAACCCGACTGGGATGGCAATACTATGGGACGATTCCTAGAGTTTCTCCATACTGGGGACTACCGACATCCTGAGCCGAGCTCTGGGCTAGAAACTATTATTCTAGAAAGCGAGGGCGTGCTATTAGTGCACGCAAAACTATACCTACTCGCACGTTATAAGAATCTTGCTGCATTGCAATCTTTAGCAGTGAGCCGGCTAAGAACAGCACTTGGGCTGATTTCTATATCAGAAAGGACAGCCAAAAAAGTTATAGAGCTACTGCAGTACATCTACTCTCGTACAAGTCCCCAGGAGCCCGCGAGGGAGCTTGTGGTGGGATATGTAGCGGGGAACTTCAGAACGCTCAAGGCTGTGAGCGGCCGGGAGATGAAGTTGCTGCTGTGTGGAGGCGGCGATCTAGCGGTTGAGTTAATGCACAAGATGGTTACGAGACAATTTGGGTCTGAAAACGGCTTTGGTGGGAACATGGTTACTATACTTGAGAGGGTTGAGAGGGGGGACAGAAGAAATGAAGGTATTGAAAGCGACTTGGGAGTGCTACATGTTGAGGCAGTGCCGCGGTTGGATGCTCTAAGCACTGAAGCCCTGGTAGTTGTAGTAGACAAGGGCAAAACTAGCGAAGATCTTAAAGATACGATGTGTGAGTTGAAGGCCTGCCACATGGTCAACAAGGAGCAATCGGTCCCACAAAACGAGATAGTGGAGGAGGGCGGTGGTGATATCGAAGATATAAGTGCAGCAGTGCAGGGTAGTTTCGCGGAAAGTTCCTTAGAAGATAAGAAGGAATTTGCTACCGTGACTGAAACGTTTGAGGCGAGTAGTAACGGTGCCAAAAACATGGAGAGTGAGTTGATGGGTGATGATCCAAACATCAACGAATGTTTGGATCCAGTGGCTGTGGCTGATGGGGCGATTGGGGATATTCAAGATGTTGAAGGCAGAGAGGGCGAGGAGGGCGAGGAGGGTGAGGAGGGCGAGGAGGGTGAGGAGGGTGAGGAGGGTGAGGAGGGTGGGGAGGGTGAGGAGGGCGAGGTTATAGCTGGCCTTGAGGTTGGAAAGGAGGACTTGGTAACAGTACCTATTGATAGAGCTGAGGAGCCAAAGAATACTGGAGGGATTAAAGGTTCGGAGGATGAAGTAGACCCCTCCGTCACGAAGACCCCGCAAACAGATATCCCCGGGGCCGTCGATCAATTAAATAGAACTCAGATACCTGTAGAACAAGATGCGGTTAGGGGTGGCCGAGTATTGAGTCGGAGGTTGTACATTTCTTTACAGTCGTGGTTTGGTCTCCGGCCACCCGTGGAAGCATCTTGGAGATTGAGATAGCTTCACTACATACACGTATCTACTTGTATATTTTTGAGTCAATTCAAAGTAAATTAAATTAAACAATCCCCAGAGAGGTGGTACTGTATGTGCCTGCACGCCCTTAAGTTTCAGCCCGATAGCCATGATACTTGCATGGTAGCTACGTTACTGAACACATGTGCCCATGTACCAGTTATAGAGAGCTTTTAACCGCAGCCATGTATACATTACCTACCTTAAAGCTAGAATCGACCATCAGGAAACCGACGAGTGGGCTGTATAAAGCAAACGTATCTGCTAAGCTACATCTACTATACTATAAAAGAATATGATCTGAAAAAGTTTCGCTAATTATAAACCGGCCTAATCCTACATCCGGCCCTGACAATGGGGGAGACCAATTGGCCAAATACTTATGAGCGAGAAGCTAAGATAGTTCAATTTGCGATTGTAGGCCGGCCAGAGAGAGCTCTGATCGATATCACTAGGCCCTCAGGCTACCTAATAAGCTCAAAAAAAGAAAGAAAAATCCCAAAATAGGCAATAAATTTACAAAAAGTGATGCTGTGGCCATATACCCTTCGCGGGGCTACCTACCCAATACAGTACTGCAATATAATGGGCTACGTTTCCCGGTATATAATATACACCCCACAGACACTCCCACCCCCGGGATTGAACCCATGACCTACTGATGGTCATGGGGACTCAACCCACTCGGTGTTCGTGTAAGACGAGCTGTCTACCCCTAGACTACACTCGCCCACACAAATTTTTAGTGCGCCGGAAGTAATATTTAAGGGAGGGAGGGCAAAGTGAGCTAGGGGGACACCTAACCCCGCAATCACAATCCACCACAACGTACATCATGACACTGGCCATGGCCACCCACTTGTGTAAGTATGATACGTGTTATATATGGACACATACTTTAACTCACAGAGTACTACAAGCTGCTCATTACACTACAACAACTAAGGGTCGACGAATATCAAAAACCATGTCTTCAAAAGTATATAGGTATATACCCCTCGAGTATTCTATAATAGTAGATCTAGTCATTACTAACAATTAATAAAAACCAATCGACAACAGCCTCATAACAGATCTCACTCTACTGACTTCTGAGATCATCGAAGTTTCGGCCGAGTCCGGGAACAGGAAATTTTTCGTTCACAAAGACATCCTTACCTCGAAATCAAACCATCTTCGTTCTATAATGAGCAGTGTATGGAAAGAGGTCACCGAGAAGAAGATCGACTTCTCAGATTGGGACGGTGATACAGTTGGCCGGTTCCTGCAATTCATGTATGTGGACGACTATCAGATCCATGAACCAAATCGAGAGGAATTCGAACCAGAATTTGCTCGTGAATATCACCGTGCGTCTGAGCCGTTCGATTGCATATGCAAGGAACTTTTTAGGAGCGAGAACATTAATGTGCTCCTATTGCACACGAAGGTGTACGCGCTTGCGCAGTACAAAGACGTTGAAGTGCTTCAGATGTTAGCATTGAATAGGATTGAAGATATACTTTCTAGAATCCCGCCATGTTTGTCGACGAACACATTAGAAACGGCTCTGACCGAGAAGATTATAAAATACATTCTAGAGGTTTTGAGTTATATCTACGAAAACATATGCACCCGTGAATACTCTGATGAACCAATACGAAGGCTCTTTTTAGACTTTGTAGCAAAAAATATTCGACTCTTAAATCTCAAGGACCGGGAAGATGTATGGACACTTCTGGGTGAGGGAGGTGATTTGACGACTGAGATGCTGAGAACCGTGATAGGGAGACTCGTTGAAGTTGAGTTAAGGCTTGAGGTTCTAGAGCTTGATTCTGCGGACAACTTTGCTCTGTATCATGAAAAGGTTGCTGAGTTCGAAGGAGAGAGCTGGGATCAAGAAGGTGAGTGAGACCTTGTAAGGAAACAGGCTATGAACACAGGTATGTACTAGCTATATAAATTAACTAGTTTCAACTACGTATGAGTAATTGAATTAACCCGGGGTTTAGGTATCGGTACTACTACCCTAAATATAGCCCTGGTAGAATGTTTTATATGTTATTAGACAGATAAATACGTCAAACGGTCCATTGAGATCCCTAGGTTCTTGAGCTCGTTTTAATGGGGATAGCTGGAGCTTTTTAAAGGAGGAAACATCTGAACTCTGTGTGGGCCAAAGATTTTGTTTGGTGCGGTTAGCTGAATTCTGGGGAGGGCTTAGGGTTATAACAATACCTCATAACTCGTAACTAAATGTATAAATAGATAAGATAGCTTATCGGGCCTCAGCTATGGTTGATCATGACATGAATATTATCATCCCTTCTGTCAGTTAAATCCTGCCGCCCCAAGAAAAAGCAAATCTGGTGTGGCTTTACTAACAGATCTCGTTATCTCTCTTATCAAATAACGAATCTCCTATATAAATTTAATTCCTTTATTATAGGGTGGTAGTATTGACAGACGAAGGGATACGTCGTGAAGCGTTAAAACCACACCCTGTATTCACATCCGCAATAGCCCTTAAGTATTTGGAGAAAGCCCGAGGCCATGGTAGATCGCAGGTTGTTTTCTTTGTGGACCTGAGGTATCATGTATGCATTGTTTAGCAGAATAACTCGAGGTATCGCGATCCCCCTAGCCTTGATAGAACAAAGAAAAGAACATGCAGCTCGTCATTGTATGTGCTTCAATCATATTATCAACTATCCGCCAAGCGAGATAGACCTGGGGCGCCGTATATAACTCTTTACTTCTTGAAAATAAAGAATAGACACTCTCATGATCTCTGGTCCTAAATATACTCATCCCTTCAAGAGCCATGGCTATAGGTACTACCAGGTAACCTCTTCCACCTCTATAACTAAGCGAAATATTTACTGACAGTCATCGTCCATAGCTTTACCCAGAATCTCGGGCTCCTCGCCTCAGAAATCATCGAAGTAGTTGCCGAATCCGGGCAGGAACGCTTCCGTGTCCACAGCTCTATATTTGCCGCGAAATCCAGGACTCTTCGTCGCGCCACCAAGGGTGTAAAGCGTCTTGACCTATCAAACTGGGACGGAAACACGGTTGCTCGCTTCCTCCAGTTCCTGTATATAGGGTCCTATCAGGTACCCGAGTCTAGATTGGTAGAAAGAGGCGGGGAAGATGAGAGCGTAGACGGAGGGATGAGCCCGAATACGGCGAAGCGCCAAAAGAACTCTGAGGTTGGGAATGCGTTGAATTTCCTGTTGACCCACGCGAAGATATATACACTTGCAGCGTGCTACGACGTTGAGGAGCTTCGGGTCATATCGTTCAAGAACCTTCAAAGGGCGCTTGGGAGAATCGATGTGGGGGAGCAGACGGCTCGCGTGGTCGAGATGCTGGAGTATATCTATTCCCACACATCCTGCGGAGAACCCATACGGGAACTTGTGTCGAGGTTTTCTGCCGAAAACTTGCAGACTTTGATAGGCCCGATAGACATGCACCTGTTACTGCATGGGGGTGGAGATTTTGCTGTTGAGTTGGTAGAAAATATATCGGAGAGACTTGGCAGTGCTGAGAGAAAGCTACGGGGAGTCGAGAGGACGCTCTCGGCTGTGGTGAAGGAGTTGAAGAACTCGAAACCAGCGCTGAGGCCTAGGCGACGGCACTCCATGTCTGCTGATCAGGGTTTACCGAGCAGCCAGACGCAGGAAACATCGAAGCAAAGCGGGATTAGTTGGTTTAACACGGACTTCTTAGTTTGGGCGTTCTCTCGATTCCCACACAAATGTTTTCGAATCGCCCTAGGCGTCATCATATCGGCCGCCACAATTACCAATGTATTCAACTACCAGTCGGAGACCATAGGCAGTACTACTTTCGAAAATCTTTGCGAATACTACTCCGCACGCTTCTGGGTTGATAGCGACATGTTGGCTGTGGGAAACCAACTACTTAAGGAAGCCTGTCTCGCTCATGTACCTGGTGCACGGGTTCCCAAACCATATATATTAACCTACAACGAAGTTTGGGTTCCCGAGATGTGTGAGATGGCCACATGGTTAACACGCAGGGACTATAATTTAAGTGGTAAGCGGTTTATGGAGTATTGTAGGGAGGTAGACCGGCAAAAGTGGAGAAAAGCACATCTAGCTGCAATTGACGAGGCGGCGGCGGGGGCTGTTGAAACCTCTACCGGATTGGACAATACAGGCATGCCTGCTGCTAAGGGCGTGCATAAAGCTCCTTCTAAAGACGCCGAGCCTAGAGATGTCATTTCTTTTGTTTCTCATCCAGCTTCACTTTTCGTGTTGTTTGTGGCTGGTTATTACAGCTACGTGCATCTCTTCGTTGTACATGTTGCAAGGCCAAGCGGGATGAAATCAATTGCACGTCGACATGGGTTCATATATCCAACTGATAGTAGGGATGCTATCTAGTTATACGTACCTTTATATATATATACACGTATAAGTATTTTTTTTTCCTTCTGAAAAATTTGGACTTGGTCTAACAGTTTTTCGTTCTTCCTGTTTCCCTGACTCACGTGACACGAGTGATATTTCATGAACGCAATACTTACTAGGCATCAAATTAAAGTTGCCCTCGCTCAGGATAAATTTGAGATTTGAAGCTCTCCAAAGATGACTCATGCCCAGTTTGTAACTTCTAGTAGCAGCCTCATAAATATATATGCCCCGTAGTGATGGGCGCGAGACGAGCCGAGACGAGGGTTGGGAAATGTCTCGTCTCGTCCTGTGGGTTTAGGACTGGGAAAAAGCTCTTTATCATATCCCCCAGCACATATTTCTTTCGGGGTTCCGTATCATAGTGGCGTATGTGTTTGTGCATGCCCTCGAAAGGAAACTAGTACGACAGCGAGGCCGGGTTTTGATTCCCGTTACGGAATCCCATTTTTCTTTTTTTTTTTTTTCTTTCTTACCTCCAGTGTTTTTTTTTTACCAGAACCAGCTGACGACTGTTTTGAGTATATTTACTACGTGGGAGAGAAAAGTCAAAGAGGTCGCGAGACTTTTCGTTTAGGACTGGGAAAGCTCTTTAGCATCTCCCTAATACATGTCGCTTTTCCTTCTTCGTCTGACGCCGCCACAACTACGCCCTCTTCCTTTGACACAGCGACCGTGGCCACCACCATTCAAAATCACCGTCCATTACCCTTACTTCTCCCTTTCCCTCCTTTCCTCTGGTCTGCCTTCCTCCTTCTCGCCTCCACCTCACCTACTTTCGGTTAGCCAACCGCACGATTCTAGTCTTGCTCTGGTGGAGCTTTAATTGCTCTATCATGATCGGGATCTCACATGCATTGCATACGTGTGTCATTACATGTAATTCCCAAGATTCTCCAATCCCGGCCCCTTGCATGTCCCGATTTCCAATTTTACAAAAAAAGCTCTGTATGGGGGGGGATAACGAAGCTATATATGGTTCGAATTATCCATCCGACTGATGCTATATTACGAACGTCGCATTCTTCAAGAGACCCCCAGCGCTAATAGCATATAGATTCAGATCTGGGTGTGTGGCCGGTTGATGTGGGCCCCGATCCAAGCTCTCTCTCTCTCTCCAAAAGATGCCAAGACCGAGTGATACCTTGTGCCTTCAATCATAATCGGTATTATTTACCAAATTCTAATAATCACTGAGCCTAGCTGTGAAGTTTCAACGCTCTGATTGATTGGCTTCTAGCTCTGTAGTGCTTTCATGTGCACTAGCAGCTTCCCAGCTTGCTTATTTAGTACCGCGCTCGTACGTGCAGGCAATATCTAGATATCGTGTAGTACATACACGTGCTATCTAATTTGTACTCCTACATATGCCCCCGAACGGAGTGAAGGGTTATAAGGATAGATGTACCGAGTATGCAGTGTGTATTAGGGGTTTGATTGGCCATGTTTGAGAATTTCCTTTTGGGGTGTTGAGATGTTTCTTAAGTATTCTTTCTAGTGTCGGTTTCTGTTACATACTTAATGTTTGGTGATCAAGACTATTGATATTGATATTGAGGGTGGCAGCTGATTGCTTTTTGTTGATCTAGTGCTACATTTAGTACTCTTTGGAAGTTACTCTCATATACATAGAATCCGGATCCATGGCGCCGCCTCGTCTACCAAGGCAAGTTAAGCCCACCACACCAAAGAAAGCATTTGGGCCGGCCGGCTAACAACGTCTAGTCTGGCTGTAGATTAAAAAAAAATAGAAATACTCAAAGGGGCTATATCAGTTAATTGAAACAAAACGTCAGAAGAACCTTAATTGGGAATACTCCGAAAGGAAAGATGGATAGTACTCGGCTCTGATGCTACTTGCTGTGGAACGGGCGTTCTCAATTCGAGTACTGATAGCAAGTATATATGGATCTGCTCTCCACCATCATCAGAGCTATACATTTACTCACAGCGATCATGAGAGATTTATCGACAGTCATGATCACCTGAAAGATATTGTAGCCCCGTCCCGTCCCATCTCATAGTTACACACATGTGAGTATGTATTGATATAAACACAAACATCTAAACATATAAACCCCCACTCCCTTCTCCCCTGTCTTCGAGCCTCAACGCAAACCCGCGCCCCGGCGCCACACCCCCGTTGCCACGCCCACGCCCACGCCCACGCCCACCACAGCCACAGCACCAACTTCTGCTTCTCCCCAATCAATCCCTCCCTCCCCAATCCTCCCTCCCTCCCTCCCTCCCTCCCTCCCTCCCTCCCTCCCTCACCCAATCAATCCATCACCACTTTTCCACCACACTCCTTCACGCACGGGTTCAACACCACCAGACAGGACAGAAGCAGAACTCGCAATGTTCGAGAAGCAAGCCCTAAAGCAGTACGACCGCTCGCTCGACCAAGAGTCCTGGCCGCTCCTCGAGCTCACCGACGCGTGCGTGTACCGCTACCGCCGCGGCGAGAAGGACATCATGGCCGACCTGCTCGACGTCCAAGACACAGGCCCCTACCGGATCCGCGGGAAGCTCTCTCCCGTGCCGGCCGAGTTCGCCGACATCGGTACCCCCCACCTCCCCTCCTCCGTGATGATTCAATCAATAGGCCGGGGCTACTGACATCCAGACGTACGCACAGTATACCCCGGCAAGGCCGCCCGCCTCTACAGCGAAGAGCTCACCATCGCCGGCGTCACCACCTACTCCATCCAGTCGCTGGCCGACGGCACGTTCACGCTGTGGGCGCTGGGGCAGTGCGGGTGGTACTCGCTGGTGCCGTCGCGGCGCTACGCGCCCATCTTCCTCGGCGCGCTCGAGAAGATGCAGCTGTGGGCCTTCCTGCAGGACCGCTACCTCGACGCCTACGAGGGCGCGGGCCCGCCCATCCCCGGCACGGTGCACGAGGTCTATGCCGACTACTCGCGCCTGCGCAGGGAGTCGTGTCCGAGTGCTAGGGCCGCGGAGCGCCTGTTTGATGCCCACCACCGCTTCCTGCTGTTTGAGATGTGTGCGGCCTGGACGGACACGCCCATGTGGGCAAGGACCCCGCTGTTTAGGGACTGGAAGGTCGCGTATAAGCGGGAGGTGGAGGGGGTCGTGAAGATGGCGGCGGCGGGGAGCCTGGAGGAGAGGATCAAGGGGGGGATGGTCAAGAGGGAGGTGAAGGAGGAGGAGGAGGAGGAGGAAGAGGAGGAGGAGGAGGAGGAGGAGGAGGAGGAGGAGGAGGAGGAGGACGAAGAGGTGCCGCCGCCCCCGGTAAAGAAGCCGGCGAAGAAGACGGCGGCGAAGAAGGGCCCGGCCAAGAAGTTGGTGCAGCAGAAGCTGGCGCCGATCTTTGTGAAGAGGGAGCCCGCGGCGGAGCCGGAGCACATCATCATCCTCGACACGGACGACGAGGACCCCGGCATGCACAATGCCGCTGCCGACGACGACTCCGACGACGACTGCAACGAGGACGAGGACGACGAAGACCAAGAAGAAGAAGACGAAGACGAAGAAGAGGAAGAGGAAGACACCCAGCCCTCCTCCTCCGCCCGCCGCAGCAACCGCTCCAAAGTCCCCCCCCGCCCAATCTACAGCTCCAAAGGCAAATCCGTCCTCCGCCCCGTACGCACGCCCGCGCCCCCGCCCGCCGCCGCCGACTCCGAGTCTGACTCCGAGCGCGACTCCCCGCCGCGGCCAGCACCAAAACGTACCTTCTCCTCCACAACCACCAGCAGCACCTCCTCGAAGCGCGCTCTCGACGGCGCCTCCCGCGCCGCCTCCGCCGCCTCGAAACGCGCGTGCACGGCCAGCGCGCGCACGCAGCCATCACTGATCACGACGCTGCGCATCGGCGCGCCCACGGCCACGGCCACCGCCGCCGCGCGCGTCAAGACGACGACGACCACCACCACCACGACGTTCATCTCGCCGCTGACGAGCATTGCGCCGAAGGCGCTGGGCTCGAACCGGCCGGGGGGCCTGTGGGAGTGCGAGATTGCCGGGTGTAGGCACTTTATAATGGACGCGGACCGCGAGGAGAGCTTGAAGGCGGTGGAGGCGCATTATGAGGAGCATGGGAGGGTGATGAGGATGGCGATGGAGGCGATTGGCGGGGAGGTGGTGGAGGAGAGGGGGGGGGGGAGTGTGGAGTGAGTTTTGCAAACCCTTTCTTTGTGATGAGTGTGGGGATGGGGGATGCTAATTGGGTGTGGGGACAGTAATTTACTTGCGAAGATTGAAGCCATGGCGGAGCGGTGGGCGATGACGAAGCCGGCGCCGTTGGGGGATTGAGGGTGAGGGAATTCTAGGATTTGGTTTTAGGTGTTAGGAAAGCTTTGGGGCTGTTTTTCCTTGTGGAAAACATTCCTGGAGGACGGGTCTGGCTTTAGGAAAAGGGGTGGTAATGGGCGTTAACTATAGGGAACTGGGATTGGGGGGGTGGGACTTTTTACTTTTCTTCACCTTTTTTTAGCTTTTATTTTTGCACTTATTTTAGCTTTTACCTTTTTTTTTTTTTACTTGTTTTTATGGCATCTTTTATGGCATCGATGGTTATGTGGGATTTTAAGGCCTTGGTAGGGAGGGGGCTTCTGGATGGGGCCGTGGTGGTGGTGGGGTGGAGGCGGTTTTACATATGTAGCATTATTTTATCCATAGCTTAGCTGGGTAGCTGGCACTCAGTCACAATCACAGACAGACAGGATCGACCGTCGTAGCCGGGCTACGCACGCACACATTCCACCAAAAAGAACAGAAAAAAAGATATAATAACTATCCCCACAAGCACATCTACCCCCGCACCCCCCCCCCCCCCACCCCCCTCTCTCCAAAAAAAACCCCACCCAACCCACCCACCTACCTTTTCAGCGTCTTCTGCTTCTCCGCGCCCACCACCACCTTCCTCTTGACAAACAGGCCCTTGCGCTCGCGCACGCGGTCCATGTACTTCTTCGCGACATTCTCCTTGTCGGCGAGCTCGCCGAGGTCCTCGAGCTCGTCCTCGGTGAAGGGCGTCCAGAAGGGGTCCTCGTCGACCAGCATCTCGTAGCCGCTGAAGATGAGCTGCGGCGAGGCGGCGCCCGACGTGCGCTTGCGGATCTCGTCGCCGAAGCCGAACGACTCGGCGACGGGGAGGGAGGCGCGGATCGTGAAGAAGGGCGTGCCCTCGTTCATCTCTTCGGCGAGGATCTTGCCGCGCCGACGCGTCACGACGGCGTAGACTTTGCCGAGAACTTCGGCTGTGGAGGCGCGGGGCGGGGGGTGTTAGTTTAGATATGGACTGGGGGGGGGGGGAGGGGGAGACGTACTGGAGGCTTGGATGTCGCAGCTGTACATAGCCATCAGCAGGCGCGGACTCCAGTCGAGGAAGGCCTGCTTAATCGCGTTCTGAACGACAGTGATGACCTCAAAGTTACGGTTCCTATCGTCCTCCTGGTCCTGCACGGTCGCCTCCTCGACGAAGCAGGCGATGCCCTGCACGGGCTCGTGGCAGAGCGGGCCCTGCCACGTGGCCAGCTGGAAGGCGTGCGAGAACTTATCTTCAAAGTCCCTGGCGGAGGACGAGGCGCCCTCCTGTGCTGTCGAGGTGTCGTTGAGCCTGTTTTGAAAAAAAAAAAAAAAAGTCAGTCATGGACTATCACTCGGGTGGGTGGAAATGATCGGATTTACAGTCTTCGGAACAGCCCCTGCGTGGTGGCGTCAATGAGCAAGTTTGGCCCGATGCGGCGGGGGCCAAAGGCAGCGATCTTCTCCACGATGCCGGCCCAGACATCCTTCTCCGCGCCCTCGCCCTCGTCGAACGCTTTCTGCAGGCCCTCGCAGAACTCCGGGAGGCTTAGGAGCGCGGCGGCCTTCTCGGTCTTTGATGTGGCGCTGTCGGCGCCCTCGGCTGCGGCGTCGGCGCTCTCGGTCGCTGCTGCTGCGACCTCGGCCTCGTTGCCGCGGCGCTCGGCGTACAGGCGCTTGATGCTGCCGCTGTTCTTGAGCAGGAACTCTGTCACTTCCACGGGGAGCGGGCGGACCCGGATGCGTATCGAGACCTGTTTCGACGGCGTTGTCGCCGCCACAGCGCCACGCACGCCGCCCTCACCTTTCGCGGGGGACATCTCCGCCGCCGCCACGATGGACTCGCGGTACGGCACGATGGGCGCACTGCTCTGGATATCCACCCTCGCGAAGCGCTCCCGGAGGTCCTTCAAGCACCGCTCGAGATGCAGCTCGCCGGCGGTCAGGAGCACGTGCTCGCCGGTTTCCTGGACAATGTATTCGGCGCAGGGGTCGGCTTGCTCGAGCATCTTGAGGCCTTCAACCATCTTGCCCATGTCGCTCGGATTCTTCGGTTCCACGGCGACGCGCACGATGGGTGCGGCGCCGAGGTTGACGCCCGCGAGGTTGACGCCGCCTTGTGGGAGGGAGCAGAGGGTCCCGGACTTGAGGATGCGGCCTTCGAGGCCGCCGATGCCGAAGACGTTGCCGGCGGGGACGGAGTCGAGGGATTGGAGGTCGCGGCCCATCATGTAGTATAGCTCGGTGACGGTGATCTTTTGGATGTGCTGGTCGGGTTGGGAGGGGGTGTACTTGGGTCCCAAAACATATAGTTCCTGCCCAACGGTGATAGTGCCAGAGTAAAGACGTGCAAAGCCGATAAGACGCTCCTTGTCCCCCTCATCTTCATCTTTCTCCTTCTCCTTCTCCTTGTCCGCCTCGGGCTCGGTGGGCTTCAGGGTAGTGAGCACACTAAACGTCGCCGTCTCCCTCGGACCCCTAGTCGGCGCCTCTGCCGACTCCGGCTCTTCTTCGCCCGCGCCCGCGCCCTCTTCCTGCGCAGCGATCGCTCTAGCAACTGCAATTCTCTTCTGGCGTGCCGCTTCGCGCATTTCCTCCGCACTCAGCTGCACCCTCGTTGTCTTTTTTAGCTCCTTCTCCGGCACGGCGACCATCTTGCTGACAAACGCCATGATGGGCGCGTCGGCGCCCGTCTGGAAGTCCACCATGGCGGTCTTGAGGCTGCTGTCAATCTTGTCGGCGCTGGGTGCGGACTGGAGGATCGACGGGATACGCTTGTGTTGGGCTACGGGCGGGGAGGGGAGCTCTTCGATTACTGTTACGAGCACGGAGGTGGAGAGAGGCAGCCATTGGGAGAAGATGGATGTGAGGAGTGTACGTGTGTCTTTTGACTTCAGTTCACGCGGGAGAACCTTGATGTTGAGTGATTTTACGATTTTCTCTACGCGCTCTTGGTCTCTGTTGGTGCGAGTGATAAGCCATGATCCGGGGAAAGAAATAAGGGGTGGGAATGGAGGGCATACTTCTGTAGAACGGTGCTCTCGTAAACTGCCCAGATGCTATCTAAAACCAGCTGCACAAACATCGGCTTCAGGCTGCGCCCTTTCAGGTGCTTTGCCCCCAAAACCCGCTTCGTCTTGGGGTCCAGGTAGTATTCGCCCCACAGCACTTTCTCCAAAACGGACTTTTTGATGCCCAGCTTCTTCTCATATATGCTCGCAAACTGGCGCACTGTGAATGCCCACCCGTCTATCGCGCTCGCGAAAATGACGTTATCCTTCTCAGGCGCAAAGTAGATATCCTCATCGTCGCGCTCCTCATACTGGCTCTCCGGCGTGTCCTGACCCGGAACCTCACCACTGGCCTCTGCGTCATCCTGACGCAGCTTTGTCGCTGCCAGTCGCGCCTCGAGGGTCTCGCGCCATTTCAGGTCCTCCTCCATTCTCTCTCCCGCAAAGAACGATCCCATGACCGCATTTACCTGTTCCAGAAGCTTCCACAGATGCGTGAACGCCTCTGCCGGCGTGAGCTTGATCTCCGTGATCAGGCGATCCATCTTATTAATGATCAAAATGGGCCTGATATTCTCGAGCCATGCCTGCCGGAGCACGGTGACGGTCTGGGAGCAAACACCCTCGACGGCATCGACCAGGACTACTGCACCGTCGCAGAGACGGGAAGCGGTGGACACCTCGGAGGAGAAGTCAATGTGGCCGGGGGAATCGATCAAGTTGATAAGGTACTCGCTTGGCGCAGGCTCGGATTCGGGGGTGGGGCATCGCATTAGGCGGAAGTATAGGGAGATGGCGGAGGACTCCATGGTGATACCGCGGAGCTGCTCATCCGGGCGCGAGTCTAGGTAGCGGACGCGGCCGGCGAGTTTGGAGGAAATAATGCCATTGGTGGCGAGTAGGCAGTCGGAGAGTGAGGTTTTGCCATGATCCTGCGTTAGGCGTTAGTAGGAGGTTTCCGAGGAGCTGTGGGAACTCTGAGGACTCCGGTCCGGGACTTTGGGGAACTATCGAAACACTGGGAAGGGAAATGATTGGAAGGGTAGAGAGCGTCTGCAGTGATCGCCTCAGGGTATAGTGGCGGAGAGTATTGAAACTCCGAGTAGTGGTATGGACCGGTGAGGCGATCGGCTTCAGGGTTTCGGGAGTAAGGAATGGAATGGAGGGAGGGCACATGTGTTAATTTTGGAAACTCACCACATGCGCGAGGATGCAGATCTGTAGGGCGATTGTATGTAAGCGCGGTGTTTCAAAACACAGTGACGCTTAGACTTAGTTTATTTGGGGGGGGGGGGGGGGGGAGACTCACGTTTCGGATATTATCACTGTTCTTCTGAAGGGCGACTATTTGAGCCGGAGTGATGGGAGGCATCGATTCAGACTATGGTGGTAGTGGTGCGCGGTGTCGAATTATTGACTACCCAACTACTGTTCTGATGCAGTACAGCTTGAATTATTGGATTGATAACTGAACCCGATCGATATGTATGTGCTTTAGATAGACGAACGTTTCGAAAGTAGGTCAGGGGGGTGGGAAATGGGGTGGGGGTGAAAGCTGTGTTATGTGGCGGCGAATTAGACAAGAAGATCGTTATTCTGGGAAAAGTAGGAATATTTATTTTATTGGCGGGGTACAAGAAGACGCTTGGTGGGGGAGGGATGAATCATGGATGGGTTTTGCTTGGATGTCTTTCTTTGGCTGGCTAGCTGGGCCAGGTATGTAACTAGCTGGGGCTGACTGTTCCTGTCCAGTCACTGACTGGACAGTCTGCCCGTCGTCGTGCTGCCTGCCTGTCTTGCCTGCAGCGCGCAGCAGCAGCAGCGCTGAAACAAGGAAGGAGGGTAGGAACACCTAACCCTAACTAACTACGGACAGGACAGGACAGGACGGACAAGCCTTGCTGATTGGCGCCGCTTACATACTCTACGGGTAGAGGAGACAGGGGTTGTGGGGACGAATGGGGGCGTGAGTTCATGTTGACGCTACGCTGAACGTGTTGACGCTGCATTTGTGGTCCGCTGCTGTGGGTGCACCTTGGTCCTTCAAGGGCCTCAGTGCCTAGGATTCGATTCGAGAACCTTTGTGCCTGGTTACATACTCTACCAGTGGTTAACTTTATTATTGTGTGTGCCTGTCTTTTTCGGATTTCTGTGTGTGTATCGTTTTTTTTTTTTGTTCCCGTGTCGAAATTTCTCTTCTGTAGCAACTACATGTACTCACTCTAGTCTCTAGTGCCCCCATCTATTCTTACATCACACGCATCACCAAATTATTCTATTCACACCTCACATTCACTCTCGATCTCTCGCTCGTTCGCTTTCTCTCTCTATAGCCTCTCGCTCACGTTCATTCCTGTGTTACACTCATCTTCCCAATAATACATCCAGATCATACATCCATTAATAAACGCTTGATCCTCCACCCACTCACCCCCCCCCCCCCCCCCCACACACTCCTGCTCTCTCACTCACTAAAACTTCTACATTCGGCTCTGCATCGCTCACTCAACCCCCCCCCTCGCTGCAGCTGCATTTCTGGAAATGCTCTCAACGCAACCGTTAATTCCCGTCCAATCATCACTCTGCTCACCTGCTGCCATCTCCACCTCCACTCCGACGTCCGTCATCTCCCCTCCATAACAAACATCCTCCATCCTCTCTTCCCACACATCCATCTCTCGTCGCCCATTAAATATCAACTCCCCCCATTAATCAACACACCGTTCCCACAACAACATCCAAAACAACGCACGCACCATACCAACCCATTTCTCGCAGGCTCCGAGTCAACCACCCCTTTACTACGACCTGGGCATGAACATTTCTCACCACTCAATCTCGCCACGGTAGCCCATAATACAACCAAACAGCAAAAATGTCGACAGCTCAAGTTCTCTCACCAATATCCCCCCCTGGTACGGCCCCCATCAACGCGTTTGCCCAGCGAGAGCAACCACCGCAGCTGCGCATGCGGACGAATACTGCACCTATCGCTGGCGTGGACCAGGACGGAGCCTTTCACATGGACAAGGTGATCAAGAGTGGTTGGCTAATGAAGAGAAATAGGAAGACAAAGGTAGCTTCTGCACTCCCCCCCTCCCCCTTTCCACCCACTTCACCCCCCCACCAATGCTGACGTGTAGGCTTTCAAGAACTGGAAACGTCGCTGGTTCGTCCTACGCGGTGATCGTCTGCAGTCGTACAAGGATCAGAAGGAGTACAAGATCCACCGTCAAGTCTACCTCAACGAGCTCACGGCAGTGGCCGTCCTTAAGGACGCGAAGAAGCCCAACGTCTTTGGCCTCTTTTCCCCGTCGCGGAATTATCACTTTCAGGGCGAATCGTTGAAGGATACAAATGAGTGGGTTGAGTGCATACGCAGCACTGCAGCCCTTGCGGACGCGGACGATGACCTCTACCTCGGCTCTCCAATCAACGCTCACGACCCTACGAACCCGCTTTCTAGCCCGACTGCTCCAATGAGCCCGGATATGAGGTTAGGATCAAGCTCGCCCGAATTTGGTACGAACTCGGGGGCTGTCAAGATTAGGGGCATGGGACGTGGTGGCGTATCATCGCAGACTTTGGAGTACTCAGGGGCGGAGGTTGGGTCGTTCTCGTCAATGTCTGACGGGGCCAGGATCTCGCAGTTGTCATTAGGTGCAGGGATCGACTCGGGAGCCGAAACGGAACCACCACACCCTGGGATGGTGAGGAATGAGTCTGGGTTTTCGACCGATGTAATGGACGGTGGTGGAAGGGTAGTGTGGCATGGATATTTGTACTGTCTCAAGTCAAAGGGCGGTGTAAGACAGTGGAAAAAATACTGGGTGGTGTTAAGGACTATCAATCTGGCTTTCTACAAAACTGAAGAGGTACTATCCAACTGTGCAGTAAGCTTGAAGGTCCAGATTTGACTAACCAAACTAGGAATACCGAGCTATCAAGATAATCCCGCTAGACAGCATTGTCGATGCTGTTGAGATTGACCCAGTGTCAAAGTCCAAAAAGCACTGCATGCAGGTCATCACTGAAGGCAAATCGTTCCGATTCTCGGCACCAAACGAAGAAGTTCTTGCGAAATGGCTTGGCGCCATGAAGAGCACTCTTTCAAAACGAGCAATCGCAAACACTGCCGGCCCGCTCACTGGGGTAACATCTCCTGTGATCCCTCCTGTGGCCCCGATGCCAGCTGTCGGGTCACCAGTTGTCGGGTCGCCGCAGCAATCATGAAATAACCCTTTGTAATCGATTTTTGATGAGCCTGGAAGTGAGAAAAGACATTATCATAGGAATTTCTTAATGTCATTGTGCGGTTGGTAACATTGATTGTTTTTCTTCTTGTGTCATTATTTTCCGTTTATTTATTTTTTTTTTGCTGTGAAGAGCTGGCGAGCGGGTTGGATTGTCTATATAGGTGGTTTGGTCTAGTTTTTTTCCTCACTTTTTTCCTTTGTGTTCTCTGTTGAGATGCATTATCAGCTGGGGTTTGGGGTTCTTGATTTGTTCTCTCGTGTGTCCTACTACATTGCCGACCTGTTGTGTTGCAGTTGTGAGTTTTATACGAACCTGCACACTAACTGATTCCTTTCGTTTCACTTTTCTTTTTTCCAATTTCCATTTTATCTGCAATGTTCCTTTTGTCTTTTGTCAGTCGCTCTAGTGTTATCATATATGCTAGCAAACAGAAAGTTTCATTTGTCGACAAGTCATTGGCTGCACACGCATACACACCACACTCAGTTGTTGCGTCACCATCATCACCAGTTTTGCTTTTCCTTCTCTTTCTTTTTCTCTTTTACTCTTTCTCTTTCGTTTTTATATTTGAAAGTCGTCCGTCACAAATTAGTTTTTAGTTAGTTGATCTTCTAGTTATTTGCATGGCGCTGTGTGGATTTCGCGTTTTGACTTTTTTATTTCCCTTTCTATGCCGATATCTCTCGCATCGCATTCTCTTTATTGCGCTCGCTCCAGTGCTATTGCTGCCCTTTCTATGTCCGTCCGTCTGTCTGTTGTTATAGTAGCTATTAGCATTAGTAGTATCCCAGCCTAGGGCCAAAGGGGGGGGAAAGGAAAATAATAAGGACCGCCGGATACAATCTAACTCCATTTCAGATATACTCACCCCCGTGCAATTCCCATCCCATCCCAATCCCAATCCCAATCCTAGCCTCTCCACGAGTGACCCCCCATGAAGCAACAGCAACACCCTCCCACTCCACAAAAGGGGGGGGGGGACCAACCGAAGCGAAACCGCTCCAAACCTTTTCAACAGCGCGCAAACAAGCCGCCGGACGGAGGAGGAGGAGGAGGAGGAGGAGGAGGAGGAGGAAGATGAGGAGGCTCATTAAACCATTATATCTGTGCGGAGATTGTAGGCTACTATATTTACATTGGAGGAGGAGGAGGGGTGTGTCTGTGTGTATGTTTTTCGCGGGGTAATTTCCGGGTCGCGCGTGCGTTTGCCCAATGCGGTTTAGCGGGAAGATGGGTGGTGGGCGGCGGCGGCGAGTGAGGGGCTGTGATTGCGTTCGGAGGAGAGAGAAGGGAGGGGGTTGTTTTGGATGGCGGTGGGGATGTTGATGGTGATGTTGATGGTGATGTGAGGGAGGATTTTCGCCATTGAGGGGGGGAGGGGGTGCATGTACGTGTTGCTCACGTGTAGTTACTAGGTATCGGTATCATGGTACTGGAAAAAGCCAGAAGCAACACCAACATCGTGGTATTGTAGTGCATGGTTCATATGTAACCCTGCGAATGAGTTTTTAGAGTGATAGATCGATACTCGTGGGTGATGCTGGCGATCACTCCAACACCAAGCAAAGCAGTCTCAGAATCCTGGCTGTTCTATAGGTTGACATCATTTTCGGCAGCCATGAACCGCCTAGTCTCTTAGGTTCTCCAAATTTCCGGGATGTGCGGGTTGGAACAATTAACGTTTAGCGTATTTGCATACTCTACCATTGCTTATGCCATCCTACCCGCCCCAAGCAGCCACTTGTAGAATTGCGGCATTCTCATCCGCTGGGGAGGGTGACAGGAGACTTAGCGCAGAGAAGTACTGCGGATCAGGAAATCAAGGAGATCGATGAAACGCGCCCTTGTTTTTCGATGCCCATCTACAGAAACGAATGTGTGGCGTAAACCTTTTTGGGGTTCGCCGTTCACAGGGTATCACTCGGTCTTGGCGTGTAACTAGTAGTCTACTAATCCACGCGAGCATGAAAACAAAACACAGGGGAAAAAAAGACCTTGCTTGACGATCACTATCCAATCTCTGGAAGTTGATAAGAGTATATAGATGGAAGATATCTTCGTAAATTGGAAATAAAGAGTCATACAAACTGTTATCATAAAAAAGTAACTTTAAAAATCAAGATCCCAAAACTTCATCCCAAATCTGTATAACATAAGAAACAGTAACAAGCTAAACATTCCAACAATTTTTCCTCCAGTAATCCACAAATTTTGAAACCAACTTTGTATCTACCACCCCGATGTCCCTCAGTGTTGGTGAGAGTGCTCTTGCCAACTCCGTACGATAATACAACCCCTTTCCAACTCTATCGTTATCGTATTTCTTGGCGAAGAAATCCACCAGCTTGAATGTCGGATTCTTCACTGGGTCTGGATCAGACTTCCGAAGCTTATCGACCCAGTCCCGTTTTCCGACAATGTCAAATTCAAGACCGGCCTCTTTCAGAGCTGGTAGAAGATCGTTGGTCCAGTGGATTGTGTTTGGGTTTACGACATGGAACAATGCATTCAACGGAGCATCAGCAGAGGGCACAAAAGCCAATTCGAGGACAACCTTCGCGACAATGTTGACGGGTAGCCAAGTAGGGGTATCTTCGAGAGCAGGCAAAGCACCTGTACTTAGGGCACCTTGTATCAACAGCGGGATGGCCTCTGTCGCGTTCCAGATACCGTTATCAGTGTCACCAACTACTTGGCCAACACGGTGAACACGGGAACTCATGCGAGCCTTCTTCGCAGCCAGATTGCAAATATTTTCTGTGATAAGCTTTGAACGGGCATAGCCCATGGGCTGAGCAGATTGGAGATATGTTTCAACGGATTCGGGGACCTGGGAGCCAACAGTTGCCGCAACAGATGAAACGCTGGAGAGAAAGTTGAACCCAGCCGGAGAGGGACGATTTGAGCGGAGACACAACTTAATCAAGTTGTGAGTACCTATACTTATTGTTAATAATGCACATGGTATAGGGACTGTATTTGATCGATACCTCTGATGTGCTGTGCCTCAAAGCTGGTTACATCCATGTTGAAGTTGACTGACCATGCCGAATGGATGATAGCCGTAACTTTACATTTCAGCTCTTCATAACGCCCCTGACCAAGACCAAGATCCTCCTCCGCTAGATTCGATGGTAGACAGATCATTTTCTTTTTCTCTTCATCTGATAAATTATCGTAAACCCGTCTGACTTGTAAAGATTGTACAGTACGATCCCAAGCAGCCCTGGGAGACTCCGCGCGGACAAGGCAGAAAACGGATTTTACAGACTTCATAGCAACGAGTTGTGCTACAATATGGGCTCCAAGGGAGCCAGTAGCCCCAGTAACGACCTATTGAGAATTTATTTTAGCGGGCTTTTTATGCTGAGTGGGTAAAGGGGAACATACCACATGCTCACCCTCGACATCAGAATCTCCAGGGATATGCATGGGAAATTCGGAGTATTTCTCAATCAATCTCTTCATGGTTTCTTCAACAGTCTCCTCTTCTTCCACGCCCGATTTCTCTGGAACTCTCAACCTGAACAAAAACTTCGAGAGTTGGTTGACTGATGGCTTTTCGAATACAATGTTTAGGCCTAGTGTTTGCCCACCAGTGTTGAGGTTTTTCAGGATGGCAGACCTAATCCGTGCAGCCATCAAGGAGTCCATCCCTATAGAGAAAAAGTCTGTATCGTCTCTCAGGATCAAGGGATCTGGCAACCTCAACAAACTGAGAACGGTATTGCGCACAAAGTCCTTGATCTCAGTTTCTGGCAACTCTAAACCACCATTAACGGCGCCTCTCTCAATGTCTGCATATATCTCCTCGATATCTGATTTGAATATATTGTAAAAAGCAGCTCTAATCACCGTGCCTTTATCTGTCCTAGGAAATGGGGTACCAGGGGGTAAGAATCTAACCATCTCCTGGGATATGCGGGCATATTCAGGTGCAAGGGTATTTGCGGTCTCAAATGAAGGCCAAACCCTCTCCATAACTTCTTGTTCTAGCATCCCCCTGGAGTTATCGGAAAGAATAACGATTGATCCCAATTGTTGTTTCCCTGCACCAAAAACGACTGCTTCGGATACATATGGATTTTCGCGCACCGTATGTTCGGTTTGGATTGGATTTGCCTTTTCACCATTGACGAGCACGAGCGTATCGTCTAAACGGCCGAAGTATTTCCATCTATCCTCTTTCGTAGGATGTTTTAGGAAGAGGTCTTTTGTTGCGTAAGAGCCATCTGGGCGGTTTGTAGCGACCTTGGACGCCCATCCATCGAGGATTACTAACTCGTAAACATCACCTGCCTGCTGATCCCATCTGACAAAAGGCTTGAGGTTTGGAGAAACCTTGAGATAATTCCAGTCGTAATCGCCATCCTCACGAAATGAAGTCATCAGTTGACCAGTCTCGGTCCTAGAAATTGTTAGCTAATTGTTACCCCCCGCTCAATGAATATTGACAATATAACTCACGTTCCATAATGCGAAACTAGCTTTACACCGTTCTTTACCAATCGATCACCCAAAACATCCGGGCAACTTGAACCACCAAACATGACCAAACGGCACTTCTTCAATGCCTCCATCCCCTCCCGTGACTCGGCAAGCAATTTCAGTGCATATGGTACACCGTAAAATATCTCTGGTGGGTGCCTTTCCATGCTCTCGACAAGATACGGGCTTGTAAGCGGTAAATCGGCATTATAAACATGGATCTGTCTGCCGGAATGAATTGCACGAAAAACGGAAGATATACCATGAGCATGGAATAAAGGAAGTGTGATGAATCCGTTCATACTGAAATTGTTGGAATAGTTCCGTAGAGCTGCGGCATGCGTTTGTTTTATGGGCTTAGGAAGACCAGTGGAGCCGCTGGAGTGAATGATCCAACATATGTTGTTTGTTTCCACATTGGGGTCAAGATGTGCGTCAAAAGCAGTTGAGAAAGAAGGATGTGTTTTGGCCAAGGGATAATCGTAGGATGTGCGTTCAGGCATCAGATGTGTTATCAAAGTTGGGAGAGAACATGTGGCTTTAACTCTGGAAATCGTAGTTTCGAATGATGGTTGGATCACAATGTGCGTGCATCCTGTCACTTCAATAAGTGATGCATAAGCAGCATCGGATATGCGTGTTGAAAGAAACAATACCGTGAACCCTAGCTTGCTAAGAGCTATTGTGCTGACCAAGTAATCGAAATTAGATGCCGCAAGAATTGCAACAACTTTCTCAGGTTCGGATGAAGAGTTTCGAGTGGCGATTAACTTCGAGAAGTGCATAGCCACACGGGCAGAAAAGATATCCAGCTGCCTGGCTGTATAATCCTTGTAATCGAGACCAGTAATTGGATATGCGATTAGAGGAGTGTCACCAGTTGTTTCCGCACGTGACCTGACAAGCTGATCAATTGTGAGAGGTGCAGGTACTGCAGAAACATCGTCATGGTTATCGTGAGTGATGAGAGCTGGAGCCATAGTTTTCCTCCCCGTGAGATGATGAAGAAAGGTGTACAAAGATGTATACATGTATATCTCTTGGTAATTTCCAAGAAGGATGCAGGTGTCTATGCTTAAGTACGGATAGCTTCATTACCAAGAAAAAAAATGCAGATATGATATACAATCCTTCCCCACAATTCCCATCGGATTTCGGGCTATCAGGGAGATGAATACAGCCGTAAAGGCTGTTACGGAAGATGGGCGTCGTTGCGGATTCACAACCAATTGGGTTGGGGTTCTTTTCCGGCGCTCTCCGGAAAAGCCACACCTCCGGTTCGGAAATACGGTCCTAGAGAAATTCAGGAACACAACACCCCCCTGGACCGAGTCGCAATCAATCCTTCGATTTGGGATATATACTGATTCGCGCAAAAAAGCTTGATTTTGGTCGGTAAACTCTCGGTTAATGATATCAAATTATAAGGTACACACAGAGTATAATACTCTCATGATCAATTAATTACAAATTTATCTGCACAACGTCCCGGGCCCACCTCAGCGCCTAGTAGAGTGGCCCATCTGGCCAGCCAAAGAGATAACCTCCGCTCACTGTTGCATCCAACCCTTGAAATGTGGAGTCTTCTCCGAGCCCTTGCAAAATAATGTCACCCATGTCCCCATATTCTATGCCATTACCACCCCATAATTCCGTCATACCCGTTTGATCGTCCAAATTTGATTGTTTAGGGTCGTTTATTGGAAAAATTGGCGATTCGGAAAAGGCAGGAGAAAATTGTGAGTGCGGTGGAACTGTACGGGATGATGGCGGTGGTTGTGAATTTGATTGGTGCTGGGTGTGTTCAAAGGGCTGTAGTGGTTGAATTGCCATGTCCAATGTGGTTCCAATGTTGTTGATGGTTTCCTTCACACTCGCATTATCACGATCTACTAATTCTAGCCTACTCTTGACTTGCCGCAATAGACCCTATTCGTTTCCAACAATGAGAATTGAACCAAAACTTAAGAAGTAAAAAACCACATACCTCCAATGCAGATGCATACCTCTGAGCCATCTTGTTGTTTTCTCCGGCAAGCATTTTCTCAATAGAGCAACATTTCTCTGCAGCTTTTAGCGCCGTTCTGCTCTTGCTAGAGTCCGGGTTTTGTGCAGCATAAACCAACATGACTGTTGCCGCGCAAAATGTAACATATGCTGAAAACTGGTCATCGTTAGATATGATGGAACGCGTTTGTAGCATAAAAAAACAAAATGAATATTATTTACCCAAAAAGGCGAGGAGATGGAACGCTTTTTAGCCAAACCAGAAACTAAATTCCACACTTTTAATGCAGCATCCAAGCAGCAATCCTGATAGACCTTGACTCTTGCATTTCGCGGCCTTCCAGGGCCGTTTGCAACAATCGAAGAAGTAGGTGAGCTTGTAAGCCCAGAGAGCGGTAAGAAAGGTCGGTATATCATAATCAAAGCATGCGCATGTGCGAGCTGTATTACCGCCGATTGTCTGTAAATTCAAGTAAATGATAGTTCATTTAAAAATCTATGAGTATTGACCCATACCGTGCGTATATCAATAACAAACTTCCAGGGGCCTTTACTTTGAGAAAGCCCGGTAGTGAGTTTTCCCAATCTGCAATCTTCGCCGCAAGACCATCAAACACCGCCATCTCCTCTAAATCATCCTCTTCGGACTTCTGTCGGTCATTGTAGAGTGTTCGAAGGGTCAACCGTACTATGCGTGCTAGCCTAACACAATTGACCCTGTCAGAATCATGAACGAAGATAGTATCAGCAATTTTAATTCCATTTATGTACTTACTTTGCGTGAGCAATAGGTGCGTGCATCAGAGATGGCGCGCAATCTCCCTCATCGAATTCGACTTCATCGACATCAGGGTTTATGTCAACATCAGTTGACGCTGATCTCGAATCGTCTATCAATTTTGGATATTGTTCTGTCACATCATTATCATCCCAAGTTAATGTTTTCCCTAGCATCGTACACAGATATCTATTTTAATTAGTAAGTATAGCTCACTAGATCAAGCACTTTAGAAGGAAAAAGCCTACGAATCCAGGGTATAAACTGCCCATAGTGCTCTTCTTCGTGACTCCAAATGCACAGTATCCAGATTGCTCCGAAGCCGTACCCTTCGATTCAGGTCCAGACTGTTCGCCATGTTTTTTACCGACGCAAAAAGATCCCATGATGCTTTCAAACGGGATTTAGTTAGGAGGTAGAGACACTATTTTTTGCGCGGTATGGGATTAGAAAAAAATCTCTCAATATCAATTAATTAACATAAAAGCATGTATGATGGAATTGAGAATATGTTTCTATACCATAAGTAATTTTGCCTGCAGTGCCGCAAGTCTATCGATTTGTGATTTTTCCTTTTCCAGTTGAAGTTGTGCACATTGATAGAACTGTATCCTGAACCTTCATCAGAACTTCTAGTCCCATCGTTTGACAAGCATTCATCAAAACCACATGAGATCGGTGCAGGTGAATTCCAAAGCTCAATTCCCCCTCCACAACCCATAAACCAGAGAACAACCAAAAAAAGCTCCAAGCAGTTTTATGGGACTCTGATATCCTTGGTTATCATCTAAGGCCTGATGGGCTTGTGTTGCATCGAATTTTGGTGTTCGACTAGCTGCGCACTGGTTTCATGAGGTTTTGGTGAATGCCGACATGTTTATATAAAAAAGCGAACTCACGACATTCTCCCATATTTCTCTTTGTCCTCCTCCTTTTCAACCAATGGATATTGGCATCCCAAAGCCCAAACCATGAAGACAATTGCACAAACACACCTATCCTCTAATTTTTTACAATCCGTATTGCCACCCGCGTAGAGTCCAGCATCGATGATAGCCTCTACGCTTGCCCGATGCAATACCCGATAAGTAGGTGATGCGTTCTCAAAGTACCACCTTGAATATAGATATGCCTGCTCCCGTGTTGGAAGTGAGAACATAGCAAGGTTCAATTGTGGGAAAGGAGGCTCAGAAAACCAAAATTGATTGTTCTGATTTCTGATTCTATTGTTACTCGTGATGCGTCTTTGTGGGAGGTCACTACTGGTATATTCGCTTTCATTGTTGTTGACGCGTGGACCTTGTAGGTGGGAAGATGTTGAAGGTGGGGTGGATAAGTGCAGGTGGGCGGCTTCAGAAAATACAAGATTTGAAGAGGATCCTAACGCGTTTATGATAAGAGGCGATAATGAGGATGAATTCTCTCTTTCATATGTACTTACCGAGATAAGACTCATGATGCACTGCATCAACGCTTTCATCACGGCTAAGATTGAGGTCATGGGAATCTTGAGGGTCCTGTGGGTCTTGAGACTTGACACGAACCGTGCTAGACGTCGGGCTTTGACTTTGTGAAGGGTTCGCAGGTAGAACCTCAGGCACAGTGCCCCGGAGATATGGTTTTTCATAGGAACATGCTTTTGAAATAGATCAGAATTTCAATCTTATCTCGAGGATATAAGGAATTAGGACTTACTTTCCCCACTGGTAGTACATCGAGTACATGGCTGTTTTGTCGATTATCAGAATTTAAATGAATTGCGGTAAACAACAAGATTGAACCTTACTCGGGTACCATCGCACTTCGACTTTTTCCTAAGAAACAGAAATCAATTTCACAATCCATTGATAGAGAGCTCATGGGTGAATATACTCCTTGCAACGATCACAAGCTCTAGTAGCATTCCTTCGCCTTTTCTTTATTGGGGGCCCGATGTTTCCAGGAAACCGTATGTCCTCCATATTGCTCATCTCCTTCGTTCGTACAATTAAAAATAAAATAAAAAAAGTGTTATCTACTCGTGGTGTAGTAGATTGCGGGGAAGGAGAAGGGATGAGATGCACTGGCCAGCTGGTTCATCCGTGGTATGTAGTCAAGCTTCGTCATATTTCGGCTATTGTGCCCCCACGTGTGCGGAATAACTTTGCATGGCATGTTCAGGGTCTATTCGGGTGCACTAGCCGAGTTCACCCCGCATACAGTTAATTGACACCACCCTGCAGTGGTAATGACAAGGCGCATCTTACATCTACATGTAGGTATTACAAGTGCCTGCGGATATATTTAGGACCAATACTTCACTTTAATTTGGGGAAGTTTGTTTGAACGTGCGTGTATGTAGTTCTTGTTCATATCTATCTGATCGTAATAACGGGGTTGCTATCCGAAAACGATTGTCACATACTTTTAGCTGTCTACATAAATTTGTTTTTCTCCTTAATGAAGCCTATAGACCGGCCAGATCTAACATAATATTCCATTGCTAACACACCCGTCTAAAGATACTAGGCTTTCTTGTTTGCCTCCGCCCAATCAAGTGCCGCCTGCTTAACCCTTTCATCACCAGCCTCATCGAAAATGTCATAACCCCAATGAGCAGGGAAGTTAAATCTTTTGTGTCTTTCTAAAGCATTTAATTCCTCAAACTCTGCTTCGGGGATTATGAAATCTAAAATTTCCCCACAAATTAGCCTCGGAGAAATAAAGGTACTTGAATAGATGAATCGAATGTACCTTGAAAATTCGACTCTATCCTCGATTTTGTCACGCTCTTGGGCAACACAACATGTCCTTTTTGAACACCCCAGCTAACCAGTATCTGGCCTCGATCTTTACCTAGCCTCTTTGACAACTCATGAACCTTCGCATCATCAACAGTTCTCGGCTCACCGGTTTGATTATTCCCGAGTGGCGAGTAGGCTTCGATAAATATGCCCTTTTCTTTGCAAAGCTTCATCAGAGATGGCTGTTGAAGGTATGGGTGGACTTCTATCTGGTTGACTGCTGGGACAACGGTGCATTTTGAGAGGAGATCGTTGATTCTGCGTTCATTAAAATTGGAAATACCAATTGCCTTGACTTTCTTAGTCGCTAGAAGAGCCTCCATTGCTTTCCACGTATCAACGTAGCTTACTGAACTGAGTTCGAACTTGCCCTCACTGTCGAGAGGGAACCAATCGCTTCCTGATCGAAAGGCGCTGTTTAAATCACTCATAAGCTACTTGACTTCTAGGGGCATGCTTCATTCAGCTTTAGAATAAGCCCACTCTTACCATGGCCAGTGCATCAGATAAAGGTCTAAGTAATCCGTCCCCAAGCATTGTAAGGTCCGGTCCAGTGCATTTTCGACATCGTCAGGATGATGCTTGGTATTCCACAGCTTCGATGTCACCTTTATTTGTATGGATCATTAGGTCAAGCTGAGAGATCCAAAAATTTAAAGAAACTTACAAAGATATCTTCCCTTGGAACACCTGAAGCCTTTATTCCTTCACCAACTTCAACTTCATTACGATATATAGCAGCACAGTCGATATGTCTATATCCTGCACGGAGAGCAGCTTCCACGGCAATTCTGACTTGGTTGGGTTTTGCTTGCCAAGTTCCGAAACCAACGGCCGGAATCTGCGCTCCGGTGTTTAAAGTAAAGGTACGGTTGAGAGCCATTGTTATTATCGTCTGAAGTGGTATATAGTTGATCAAGTAATGCGGA
This sequence comes from Morchella sextelata, assembly GCF_020137385.1. Lineage (NCBI taxonomy): Eukaryota > Fungi > Ascomycota > Pezizomycetes > Pezizales > Morchellaceae > Morchella > Morchella sextelata. Next base: position 441,885 of record NW_025408641.1, read on the forward strand.
GGCAAGAGTGAGTTTTTAAGTATATGAACATAGCACCGTGGAATTAAGTATATCTATATAATTTTTTCTTGCCGGATTTTCGCCTCATCGTTTACGCGCGGATTGCAAGGCAGTGGTTGAGATGGAATTCCGACCCAGCGACAATCCCTGTAAGAGCATATTTCCGAAACCCGGGCCATTTCCGGAACGAAGCCTCGGAAAAGCCGCATTTCCGAAACGAACAGTTCCTGGATTCGTTTATCAGTGATCACCACTTCCAATCTTCGTTGCCTTGGATTGCATTGGTATGGACTAGGGAGCGGATAACCTCCGCATTTCGCTAAAGAGACGTAAATCCTTGTTTCCCCACTCCCGTGACCCCATTTCAACGGCTTCCTGGGCTCACTTAGAGCAAGCCACCAAAGACCGGAAATGCTCAAAAAAAAATGTGAAGACGTGCCGTCTTTGCGCGTACGTGCAGAAGTTTACATTCAAGATATATAATAACCAAAAAAAAAAAAAGCTCTATATAATCTCACGTTCCCAGTTCCCCTTTGCTATCCACCCGTCCGGTATCAAAGCCAAGAGATAATTACCCCTACAGCAAATACCTACAAGGAACTGCCAGTCGATCCTGAATCCAGCAAATCAGAATGTCTATCCCCAGCACCAAGTCGGGAATCGAAAAGTCTAACCAGGTTATGGTTGAAGACATCATTGGGTCGCAGCATCAAACTCCTAGGCCGGAATGCCTGGTCAACAAATCCCCCGAGGAATTGGAAGCAATCAAGAAAACTATGCTTAGAAAATTGGATACAAGGCTCATGCCTACCTTGATCATATTATTCTTATTGAAGTATATTTTTTGCACATACAAAACATTTGGAAAACATTTGGAAAACAATGGCTAATCTTGTATAATCCATATAGTATCCTCGACCGTAACAACTTCACCAACGCTAGATTGGGCGGCTTGGAAGACGACATTGGCCTCAATGATCATCAATATAATACGTCTTTGATGATCATGTATGTTGGATACCTGCTATTTCAATTTCCATCCAACGTGATATTGTCTAGATTTCCTCGCCCGGGTATCTATCTTTCAGTCGCAGCATGTCTTTGGGGAGGTGTAAGTGATCCTAAGCAGAGAATATCGGTAAATTATATTAACTTTATTCTTTTTAGGTGTCTGCTTCTATGGCAGCTGCTCACTCCTACGGTGCTGTGCTGTCTATTCGTTTCTTTTTGGGTTTCGTTGAGGCCCCTTTCTTGTGAGATAGCCCCTGTTTTACTTCAGTTTCCGAAAAAGAATACTAAACAGCATTTCTCATAGCCCCGGTGCTTTACTACTCCTGACTTCATGGTATTCTCGCGCTGAGCTTCCTCCGAGAATTGCCTTTCTTTACGCCGGAAATACTCTCTCCAATGCCTTTGGGGGAATGATTGCTGCAGGTGTTTTGGACAAGATGGAAGGTGTTGGTGGATTACGTGCTTGGAGATGGCTATTCATCATCGAAGGATGCATTACCGTCGTTATCGCTATCGGAGCTGGCTTTATTTTGCCCAACTATCCTAAGAAAACCCGATGGCTTACCGTCGAGGAACGCGAATTCGCTGTGTGTCGTCTGACTGAAGAAGCCGGTGGTGTCGAAGACGACGACGGTAGCTCCATCTGGAAGGGTGCGCTTATGGCCCTTGCGGATCCCAAGGTCTATCTACTCATTCTCCTCCAACTTTCCCTCCTTGTTGGTATGGCATACACCTACTTCTTCCCAACCATCATGAAAACTCTTGGATATAACAACATCATTACACTACTCCTGACCGCACCTCCATACTTTCTTGCCTTTTTCACCTCCATCGGCAATTCCTTACACTCCGGAAAAACTAATGAGCGTTGTTTCCATATTGCCATCCCTCTCACCATTTCCATGCTTGGCAATATCCTTGTTGTGACCCTGGAAACCACTGCTGGTCGTTACGCCGCTATGTTTCTTATGACTATGGGTGTCTACAGTGCCTTCAATGTCACACTCTCGTGGGTCTCATCAACAATCCCTCGCCCAAAAGCCAAACGTGCTGCCGCACTTGCCATGGTCAATTCTATCGCCAACTGTACCCACTTGTTCACTAGCTACCTGTACCCGAGTACGGACAAGCCCAGATACCTGAAAGCCGGGTTGGTCCTAGCTACTTTTACTGGGGTTTGTGCTATTACTGCAATTACTCTTAGGACTTGGTTGAAGCATGAGAACCGCAAGCTTGATAGGGAAGAGGGTTTTGCGCCAGATTCTAGCGAGGAAGTTGGGACTGATGGACGCAGGAAGGGATTCAGATATACCCTTTAAACGGTAGTTGATGGCAATCAGTGACTGGTAGTTAGTTTGGTTATTATGTGAGATACTTATGATATCGTTGGTTTTGGTTGGCTCTTCTCGGTTGATGGATTCGGTGGCCGCGTTGTTTATTTATGTTCGCAATCTGCGTCGATGATTAAACATTTTCTAGTAGGTGAATTCAATTTCAGAGTTTAATATTGTACTCTAGCTGGCCATATATTTAAGAGATAAACCCTCACGAAGCATTGTCACTAATACCGAGCATTCTAGCACCGCACACAGTGGGGCAAAAGATCGAGTGATATACTATGACCAAGACCACTACTAGCCAATGCCAGCCCATACCCCAGCATAATGAATTATACTAGTCTCGTGCCCAGCCTGTGTTTGCTTGATTTGTGTCTGCACGCAGTGCGACAACAAAACAGTCTGGGAACGAGACTAGAATTATACCCATCTTCCGCTGACATGTACATCCTTCCGTCCCCACACCGGGTTTGGCGTTAACCACAAGCAGCCCAATTGCAAGTAATACAATACATATACACGAGTCATTACGACTCTCGAGGGGTTCGTGGGTGCCGTTCAAAGTTTCAAAAAACGGAGCAAAAAAAAAAAAAAAAAAAAGGAAATTCCGTGTTCCAAGGTCCAAAGCAGCAAAAAGGAGAGGCATCCCGCTCTGCTCCTTTACCCAGTCACACAGTGTATGTTTTCCCACCAAGTCTGGGAGGTTCGAACTATTGAACTCGGCCCCTCTGGGCGACACTTCAGCTTGTTAGGCCACAGGAAGTGGTTGATGGTAGGTAATTTTCTAATTCCCTTAAAACTCCATGAGCGCTAGTGAGTCGGTAGCATACTTCCGTCCTCCACCGTGACCCTCGAATAGTTCATAACACTAGCAGTGGCCGACCTCGCGAGCGCGAGTTCCCTTTACTCCAATTAATTCTGCCTATCGTGGGTCTTCCATCTCGATTGCTCCCCCCCCCCAGGTCCTCTCCCGCCAGTGAAGGGACCTCATGAACCCATTCCCAGTTGATGGTTCTACCATACACCGTGGATACCCGTTGAACTCCTGTTTAAGGTATCTCTCAATACCCCGTTAATAAACAGGGTTTCCGCTCTTGACCAATCAGAGGGCGAGTAGGTTCGCAGAATTAAGGTCAGTACATATTAGAAGATCTACTCTCATCACCTTAACCACTTAACTCTTGCAGCCAGCATCGGTACATGTAACGAAACGTGTTTGTGATTTATTATCTGTACGTACGTCTATACGTATTCCTACTCGTAACTCTTTTTGAAAAATGACTGTACATCTACTTGTAATTATCCTACGCTTTTTTCGATAAGGCTGCTTTAAGAACATCAATGCTTCAGGTTGTCTGTCTTTGAGCAATCAATAAACCGGGCCAGTTCCTAATAATTAAATGTTCGGGATTGAATACATTTATGGACAGTTTTATTCACTTCCAACTGATTCACGCCTCCAATCAGACAGAACGCATACAAAACGTCGGTCCCAAACGTATTCTCCAATCGAGATTCAATTTTAACAATATGGGACAGTCTTATGGCGACTTAATAGGCGACTCGTCTAGAGACGAGCTACTGCCACCTGTTTAACCGCCCTTATTCTTCTTACTCCACCTCTGACCAGCCCCATCCCCATCTTCGCCCTTCTTCCTCCCCTCCACTCCTCATATTTTCCGCCTCTTCGCCTCTCTCTCCCACCCTCCAACATCTCGCTAGGTAGTCGTCCGAGATTGCGACCATATCGCCATCCATCGTCCACGTAAGGTCCATAACCTCTTTTTCATACCCCCTTACTAACGCTGCTCCCTTTCCCACTGGCATAATCTTACTGACACTTGCGGCCCTCGAGTCCTCTGGGTGCGATTGCGGATACAGTGATCGATCAAAGTAGCGTTCGTCTGTCGGGAAAACGATCGGGCAGTTATCTGAGGAGCCTGCTGAGAGCAATCTTCCGTCGCGGGAGATTGCAGTTTTGACATAGAAAGTCGATGCATGCAGACGAGGGTGGGTGTATGCATGAATAGGGCCGTTAGAGAGATGCTGGGTAGCGTACGCATATATCACACCATCCCTGCAAAGACTATAAAGCCTGGCCCCATCAGGGCTTAAAGTAAGTGAATTTAACCCAAAGGCCCTATTGTGATGTGTGGGCAATGCGCTTGCGTCTATAGCCACTGCGGCCTTCCCTTTTTTCTGAGTCGCCCGAATATCCCACACTTTAATCTCAGCATTCAACTCTGAGGCCGAAGCAATCTTATGTTCTTCGATCCAGGTTACCGCTGTCACACTCACGTCAACCCGCTTCTTGGCACCCCTACCCCGAGCAGTAGGAGGGGTATGAGCTTGATCAATAGAGTTGACAGGCTTGTGGATGATAAGGTCTTCAGAGCGAACACCAACACAGCGGGTATCCCAGATATTGATGCTGCCATCCCTTGAGCAAGAAGTAAGGACGAAAGGGTTGAGAGGATTGAATGCGACTTGTTTAATACTGCTACGATGACCTTGTAGAACAGAAGTGCACAATCGTTTCTGAACATCAAAGATTCGGACAGATTGGTCACCGGATGCAGTTGCCTAGAATATGGTAAACATGGTTGAGTCAAGGACATAGGAAATCGGATGAAAGGGTGGGGAAAGTGATATTACACACCATTTGAAAGTCGTCCGGAGAGAACGAAATGTCAAAAACAGCGTTGTCATGGCAATTCATGCCGGTGTAAGTTAGCCCTACGAGGCGTCAGAACAATCCTATTAATGAAGTGGTGTTTGGTTGATGTACCAAACCCGGGTGCTTCATCTTTTGCGGACTCAATTAACCGTACAGCACCAGATTCATCTCCAACCGCAACGAGCGAATTTCGATTGCATGCTTGTACCGTAAGAGGCAGCGAAAGGACATTCTCATCATTTACGACAGAATGTGAATCTTCCGGCCTAGAGTAAAATCCCCTCACCTCCATTTTCCAATCTGCCGTTACATTAGCATACTCCGATGACGTATCAAGAGACCCATACCGGCGCAGCTAAACCCCCGTTGACCTGGATCCCTCCATGGCACCCCATACCCGCCTAGGCTTCTCATCAAAACCCTATTGTTAAAGGTCGATTTGATTTTTCTTGGTAATGGCGGGGGAGGCCCTGGTTCAAGCTCCGTATCCTCCTTGGTCTCAGCATCTTCGATAAGAGGTGTTATAAATATTGGTTGTTCACTTTCGCCGAATAGAGACTTTGATATACGTGATCTCTTAGACTGTCGGTGAGATGGTGATGCTTCGGGCGATGGGAGGCCTCGTCCCCTTGAATTACTGCTACTTGCTGTGACCTTCCGGAGAGGATTCCGTCTAGGAGTAAAGAAAGGGTGGACAGCACTTATGGAAGTAGGGGCTTTATGATTTGGAGGAGAGAGTAAATTTGACGCTGGGTCTATGCTTCTTGTAGAGATGGCCGTGCGTTGGTCGGAGTGAGCTTTGCGATTGCTTGGAGTGACGGGCATAACTATAACTTATGGACGTGATCAATGAAATCCCCTCTGTTCTTCTGTGAAGCTGTTATTATATTTATAGGATGCCAGAATTCGAAATGGGAGGCCCTAGGGTGTGTTGTTGGTTTCGGAGGTTAATTCGGGAACGCGTCGCGTTGTTTGAAAGCCCATGCCAAGGATTAGTTGGGAAGTTTCACTCCTTCGTTGCCTTAACGACGTGTAGAGCCTAAAAGAGCCGCTGCAACTATCTCCTTATCTGCAGCGTGTGTAAGATTCGAAAGGGGTCAAAACAAAGTTTACAAGGGTCAAAACCCAGTTACCTACGATGGCCATTTCTCCCATTGTACCTTACAGTTCAGTGGCCTCTCCAATTTACAAATACTTTGTTGCGGTACATTGTTTCTCAGCCCCCACGAGACCAAATTTATCAAATGGCAGCTTCAAATAGCTAGCTATCCTCACGACAGCTTGTGATGTTACCCGTACTTTGCACCTTGGGGTTGTGCCGCACGATAAAGCGGGGTAGCTCTATCCATTGCGAAGTACCACAAAGAGTCTGATGTATCGTCATGCAACAGTTATCATAAGCCATTCACCCAAGCCTGTAGTCTCGTTCCCAGACTGTTTTGTTGTCGCACTGTACGCAGGATCAAAGCAAACACAGGCTGGGCACGAGACTACCAAGCCTGTACCTGTAGTGGGTATATGTAAACCTGATCCATTATATTCGTGATTCTGAAAATGCATGTTGGTAAGGTATTGCATCCTACAATCATCTACCGCTCAACTACCCGCTCGGCACGCGGCCTTCCAGTTCCTTATTTCTTGCTGATAACTCCTCGTTTCTCTTTCTTAAGTTCTCATTCTCCTCGTCCCTTTTTGCAGCCTCCTCTTTCAACTTCATATTCTCGGCCCTAACTAATGCCAACTCTAACTTCAAAACCCTTGCTCGCTCTTCTGCCTCATCGATCTTTGAAACTGTTTCCCCACTCAAACTCTCAAGTTTCTCGAGCAAGTCAAAGAGTGATTCGTCTATAAGACACGCCCGACGAGTCAGTTAGCCATCACCGGTAACGAGCACTCCAAATGAGCTTACTTCCTGGTTGCGTGCCCTACAACTCTCAGGTTAGCCACATAACAGAACAGCGATATACGGTAGAAGAATGCGAACCTCCATGCACTGCATTTTTAGGTACGGGTTTATTAGGTGACTTTCGAAAGATGAGGTTCTCGGGATATATGCAGGGCAGACGCAGAAGGTCTTGGAAAGCCTGTCAATAATGAGATGTGGGGTTAGGATCGTGAGAATGCCAAGCGAAATCACATGCAGATTAGTGATCACGAGTAATTACTCGGCGTAGTATAGCGAGTGATACGGTGTGACGTGACAGGTCTTGCGTATTGTAAGCCAATTATAAAGAATGCTATGAAAGAAGGCGCTTTGAAAAACTGGTATATGTCCAGTATATTACTGCACTCGATCCGCTCCGTGATGGAAGAAGGATTCGTAGTTCCAAGCATAAAAAGAGTTCCTCTTAACGCCCGCTCATTATGTTCGCTTCGGAGAGGACCCCGTCCCTTCCACGGTTCCACCATCAATCTCTTTATAATCTCTTTTATATCCTCCCAATGCCTCTTACCAGAACGTACCCTCTTCTCAGAGCCCTCTTACACCACTTTTAGAACTCGAGTTTTGGACAATCTCTTCTGCGCCCGAAGTTTGCGTCGCAAGTCACGGACTTTCTTCTCCTTATGAAAAAGTCGATTCACAATCCTCACCATCAGATCCGATGGAAAGTCCCCCCCCCCCCCCCCCCCCCTCTCACAGACAGTAGATTATACATACCCACTTGAGTTGTCAAACTCTCGAGCCGGCTTACCGCAAAGTCTGATACGAGTTCCCCCAACCCCACCAATCGCGATATATCAGAGTAACTATACTCCACCAACTCAATAAACTATGAGGTAGCGCCTTGCTCAATATTTGATCATAGGATTCACGCATCAAGTTGAGTCGGTACCACGCAATTTCCTCGAGTACATCAACCCTTGTGTAGTGTGCAATCTTCGCCAACTTGGCATGTATGTACCAGCAGTGCATTCCCTTCGTCTTCGCCAGCAACAGCACCCCGTGTATCTGGAGTGTTTACCACATCGCGTGTACATGTTGCCGCCGAACCTGATCCACCCCCCGCCGCTACCCCCACTGGTATCTCCAAACTGGCCAATGGCATCCGTGTCGCTCTCTGTCATTGCCGGCACCTCGTAATCCTCAAAATACAGGAATTGGAGAAACAGCTCGACTATGTTTCCATCCCAGTACGATAGGTCAATCTTCTCCGCGCTGTCGTGGTATGACGACAGGAGATTTGATTGTAATAGGGAATCACCGTGGACTGAGAAATCTCTATCACTAGATTTGATTGTAAAGACCTTGGATGAAAAATCTGTACACAATTGACAACCTATATTATACAGACCCACCTATACCCACCCACCATCTCAGAACTTCTTCGTCGAATACGCACGATACGCCCTCCACGGCAGCTTCCACGGCCTCTTCTGCAAGCTCGGATCAAACGGGTCGAAATCCACCCCCTCCAGCCGCTCCAGATACAGCGCCGTCGGGACCTATAATATGCACAATCTCATCAGTCCCCCGCCAATTACAGAATCCAGGAACACTCACCGCACTCAGAAACGCGCCAAACGGCGCACCCTTCCCCTCTGCCCCCGCATCCCCCAACATCTTCCTCGCCGTGATCAAATGATCATTCGCCCTCGTAGCCACCGCAAACACCGCATCCTTCAGCCCCTCTGCCCCACTACCCTTTCTCAGTACGTCCTCCTGCCGCAGCCCGTGCTGCGCACACACATCCAGCGGGAACACCACCGCCCCCGCCCCCGCACTTCCCCCTGCGGGAAACGCTAGCAGTGGCATACCACGCAGAATAGCGGCGATACCGACGGCTTTCCCGATATGAGACGCTACGTGGTCGAGCGTAACGCTGTGCACGCCGAAGGACTCGAGACTGAGGTAGTTGAGCGATCCGTAGGTGCCCTCTGCATATGCCTCGAGGTCGTCAAGTGTTGCGAATGGAACGGCGCCTAGATATTGCTCCTGTCCCCCCCGTACCCCATCAGCACCCTCTCACCACTTTCACCACTCTCCCCACCCCACCTCCACCCCTCACCCCCGGAATACGCACCCGACAGCCAATAACCTTCTTAAACCACCCCTTCCCCAGCGGCGCTCCGCCCTGCAACACACTCGCCAGCAGCACCGCCACAGGCTCCGCCGGCGCCCGCCCAGAAAACGTAGAGTCGATGGCATCGCGCCAGTACTGCATGCGCATGCGGCCGACGGTAACGCTGGTCACGGCGTCGTCGATGAGCGCCGTGTCGATGTTGAAGGCGCGGACAGCGAGGTGGGCGTCTCGCGCGAGCGGGTGGATGAGTGCGGTGGTGAGGTGGGAGGCATAGTCGTGTTTCCTAGTGGGCGCGGGGGCGGGGTGTTAGGATGTGGTGGGGAGTAGTGGGTTGCGGGGGATGGAGGAGCGTACTGGAGGAGGGTGGCGCAGTAGGCGCGCGCCGAGTCGACGCTGGGGGGGGAGCGGGCGGCGGCGGTGTGGGTGGTGTGGGTGCGCTTTTGGAGGCGGGCGGCGGTAGTAGGGAGTAGGGCGGAGGGGGGTTTCGCCCGTAGCAGGGGGCGGAGGCCGGCGCGCATTTTGACTGTCGTGGGTTTGCAATTGAAGGTGAGGTGGAGTGGGAATATTTGGAGACTTCTGAAAAGTGTTGACGTCGTTGCCAGGAGGTTACACACGCCTAACCATGATCTCGGTGAATTGACCTTAATCCTTGACTGCCTTGGGAGGGCTGTTAACTGCAGAAGTAGTAAATGTCGTGGCAAACCTCAATCATCGTCTTCCTTAACCTGACACTTGTGGTTTAAATCACAACGAGAAACCTGAAGGCTGAATATGCTAGGCGTACGGCGACGATTCAGCACTCAATTATCTCAAACTAGGAATGTTTCCATTGTAGTATTAATCTTCGACCCAGGACTGTAGTCTTTGATGCTGGCGCCTTCAGCCTGCATGTGACACCTTGCAACCGACAGCCGGTGAGCGGTGAGCGGCGAGCGGCGAGCGGCGAGCGCTAATCCTGCACTCTATGCCTCGAATATCTACAAAACAGCCCAGTATTTACGGAATCAAGTATTGGCTATCACGCATGGTTAATTTGGGGTGAATTCGGGCGCTTCATCCGGCAACCATGGCTCCAAACAGCGCAGTTTCCGACAAAACGCTCAGACAACCAAACTATATTCCGCTGAAACCCAGGCCTATGTTGTGAAAACGCCACCAACATACAGATCTATCGCCCCAATGGGTGCATTATCTTTCATGCTGCCCCCTCTCACTCTGCTGGCCTGCGGCCAAGGCTAACACTGTTGTGTTTTGGACCATACACACGCGGTATTTACTAATTTCGGAAAGAAATATACGAGGGTCACCCATTGGGAACATCTCAATGGGTGCAGGAAATGGAGATGGGTGTACGACCTCCCGGTCAAGGCAAGAGGATAAAGGCGAGGCACATCCCCCTCCCAGTGAACAAGAAACTCCATATCAGCGTCCTCGTCTCACTATCCTCGTCTCACTATCCTCGCCCCACTGTCTTCGTCTCACTGCCCTCTTCTCATCTTCCCCACTCAATATAAGAACATGTCTTCACCCACTCCTCAAAACGAAGCTCCTTCCCAGCCCAGCGCGTATTACCCGGAGCACCTTAAAGAAATGTGGTCTGAGATCACAACGATGAACAATCACTTGTTCACCATTCGACAGGGACAGATTGAGCAAAAGAACAGTCACAGCCGTCACAATTGCTGTACAAGGATCTCGACATGATCTATAACATTTACACCTTGTCTCAACACGTTATTGCCGAACTCTCAAGGTAAGTTGCCACGCAGTCCCATTGATGTTACATGATGTTAAAGTACATGCCTTACAGGCACACCGCATACTATGTTCCCCCGCAACCAAACATCCATACATTTTACCAAGATGGATCTAGTTCGGCCCTCTATACAGATCAAGGTGATCACGCGGGTTCGTTTGCACGATCAGCTGCCTTGACACCACGACCGGGTGACCGTGAGTATAGCACCATGGTTCAGAATGAACCCTGGGAGCTCGTTCACAATGACCCCTATTCCCCTCCTCATTCTGCTCATTCTGTTCCTCCGATTTTTACTGCATACACCCCGGCTCCTTCTTGCGTCATGCCTGTCCCCCCTACTACGCCTGTGCTTCAACCTTTCCTCGCCAACGACCGTCCATATTCCCCTGCCCCTTATGTTCCCCCGCTTTTTACTCCATGCACCCCGGGTCCTCGTTGTGTCCTGCCTGTCCCCCATAGTACGCCTGTCCTTCCACCTTTGCTCCCCAGCGGCCGCCCATCACCCTCCCACCTCCAAAAACTTGCAACCCAATTTGATATCGCGCAACCTTCGCCTGTGCGATCACACGTTCCACGCGTTCCCACAGATGTACATTCTCCTCCTACCGAGTTACAATTGATATCCATGTTGGACGGACTGCATCTGTCTCCTCCGAACCAACTCACATCAATCATCAACCCGCCCACTCCGCACCACCACTTCTTCATCCAAGAAAGAATGGATGATGCCGCTATTTTCGGCTCTGCCTCGCGTAACACATGTAGGATTTTCCCACCCGCCCCCGTTTATTGTCATTAAACTCACATTTGTGTCATCGGAAATCATCACCTAGGGAACTGTTATATCGCCCCGCCACTCTAACACCAATACTACATGCCTGATCACCCCCAGTTCTCATAATCTATCCTTTTTATTTTCCCCCCCGAAACTCTTACAGACCAAGTCCTTACGTTTCATTGTGACATGCTTTTCCAGCTTTATCTTTGCTCCCTTGCTTTCCTGAAGTACCTCGCCTAGCGCAATGCTTTCCTTCTATCTTTGCTATTCAATGTTCTTTGTTATTTCATGATCCATTCTTTTGCATTTCTTTATGAAACCTTTTCAGACTGAATTTCTTATGTTGCCTTACGACACCGTTTTCTACTTGGTTTTGAATTATCCCGCGTAGCACCATGCTTTCATTCTGTCTTTGCAATTCAACGTTCTTTGTTGTTTCATCATTCCTTCTTTGGTGTTTTGTCTTGACGCCTTTCTAGACCCAATTTCTTATGTTTGATTACCACAAGGTTTCTGCTCTATTTTTAAATTATCTAGCGTAGTCCATACCTTTCTTCTGTGTTTCCTATTGCAATATTCAACTTTATGTGCTATCTCCACGACCCCCGAACCTCCCTTGTCGAGTGACATGATGTGATCTCGTGTTATGTTCGAGTGATTTTTGGTGACGAGACTTATTCTCGAGTGATCCTTGGTGACTTTATTGATTTTCGAGTGATGTATCGTGATCTTCGCTTGTTGTTAACCCCGGTAATCAGCGCATATCTCGTCGACGACGACGTCTTGCCGGCATGCGTCCGGGTAATCACCTGTCCAGTTCACCGCGCGTAAGCCAATCCGGGCAGAACCCGCGCGGTGCAATGCACGACCGCACGGGGGCCAGTGGGTACCGCGCGGGCACCAAGCTTGCCCCGCGCGGGTCCTGCACGGATTGGCTTACGCTACCGCGCGCTACAAATACCTCGCAGTACCCTCTTAGTTTGTACCTATGGCATCCACCTTTGCTCACCTTTGCTTCTACACTACACGGGATTGTGATTGTGATGGCTGACAACCGACCTAGCGGAGGGCGCTCGTACCGCGGCCATGCAATACTTCCCTTCGGGGCATTTGTCAAGAAACCCAAGTATCCGGCCCGTGAGGTCGATTCTAAAAACGCTGAGCGCCTGAAAAAGGTATTCAAGACATTCGCGTTGGAGAGAACATCACCCTTACGCCGCATTCCCGTGCTGCTTAGCGAAGCAGCATTCCAAGAGATACTTCACCGTTCTAACGTGCGAGAGGAACGCCTTACACATATACTGCAAGGGGACCTTACACATATCTCAGAGATTCCCAGGCTTGATGCGCCTGATGGAAGCGTGGAATATCTGCACGGTCATCATCGCATTTTGGCCGCAAAAGCGGGGCTTGCAGAAGAGGAACACTGGTGGGGGGTTGATGTATACATTGAAGGTGAGCGTATCTTATGCACACTACAACCCCCTTGTGACGGGACCCTGATAGTAAATACGCAGAGTATACAACAGCAGACGAGATATATTTCATGCAAAACCAATACGTCAACTCCGCCAATATCACGGACGAGGAAATCTTCCGTAACATTCGCCTTAGTGCTAGAGAATACGACAGGTGTAGAAATAGGGCATTGCGATATCGGTTATGTATGGTAATTACTCGTGTATAAGGGATGACTCATAGTAGGAACAAGGGTTTCAGATTAGGCTTAGTGCCAGGGATTATATAATATGGGGATCACGTGGTATTGGAATTATCTGTATATAAGGAGCAACAAACTTTGTCCCTTTTTTGTTGTCCTTGTTATCATGTATCTATCTACCTGCCAGCAATGAGCAAATTTAATCGTTCTCCAAAGACACCCGATGGCTGGTGTGCTCGAAACCCCCCCCCTTCTCCACCAATTGGTGTGCTAATCAATTGTCACACCGCGGTAGGCGCGGCATGGGCACTTGGCAATGGGTGTTGGGCAATGGGTGTTGGGCAATGGGTGTTGGGCAATGGGTGTTGGGCAATGGGTATTTCTCAATGGGCGCATGGTGGCGCGTCTCAAACCACAACCATCATCCTTGTAGCGCCACTGCGATTACCTATCGCATTGCGACATGGTCTCCGCTTCCTCGTCGAACTTATCACCCGATCCGGACAGCAGGACAGCGGCCGGACTCACGACTTCCTAACATGCCACGCATGGCATGCGGCATCCTGCGAGCGGTTATCGCTCGAGGAAGATCAATCATTCATAATGGGAGTGGCATACTATACTATACGGTTAAGAGAAAAACTGTAGCGATGTAAAACACTTATTAGTTTACTTTTCGAGATTGTAATAATTATATCCTGAATAAAAGCATCTTAACGCTATCCATACATGTAGCTCGAATACCACCCGCTTGCAGGGATGTCGCTTGCAGGATGTCGCCCGCAGGATGTCGCCCGCAGGATGTCGCATGCCGTACGTGGCATGTTGAGGCGTCGATAGTGCTCTCATACCACCCATATTGGCGTAATACCATAGCTGAATGGTAAATGAGCAATTGTAATCATTGCTGAAGGTCACGTGCAATCATATCACGGCAAGCAAATGTCAATGATAATTTAGCTTTTTTTTAAAAAATTTATTTGTTCCGGGTACCATATATAAAGGGGAAAGTTCTTTTTCATCAGCAGGTCGCCATTGTTCTAGATCATCCTTTACCACCTCTCGCTCACCAAGACTTCAGCTGTTTGAACTTCAAAAAAACAATGTGTAACGAACATGTTATTCACTTCACGTGCCTTCATTCTTTTTGTTTTCGGCGCAGCTGTGCTTGTAAAACAACCGCAGGATGTATCTTCCAAACGAACTCCCAGCGTTACTAAACAACATGTAACCAAGCATGGTGTTCCTCTATCCCTGGACACACTCTCCACGATATTATTTCTTGCGGCCCACGGCCATTGTCTGCATACATTCTTGAGAACGAGGATCCTTTTTTCCCAGATCTCGTTGCCGATGTTTGCATCGATGTCTACAGTAACCCGTTAGTAATCCTTCTCCATTTCAAATATATAATCATTGACTAGCCACTAGAGATTGGGAAAACCCTGACTGTCAGACTACTCGACACAAGTGGGTATCCTGCTTGGCATTTTCTATTCCCAAACATACCAAACAACCTGCGTCCACAAACCCATATGCAACATCATCCCAACAACCTGAAAATTCAATACAATTCCAGCCCGACCTTTCCACAGAACACCAACCCTCAGTCGAGGACCAATCAGCAGATCACCAACCTTCAAAACAGTACCAACCCGAAAGCTTAACAGAGTCCCACCCTGGGCCTTCGTCGGGCCTACAACTCTCACCAAAGACAGACCCTTCCGCATGGTCCCTGAAATTACCCCGGATGAAATACCCCCGCGATACTACCCGTCAAGCAAACAAGAACGGCCCCTCGGGGGTGTTGAAGGCCCAATTGAAAAAGAAAGGGCTCGGGCAAAAGTCTCGACTTTCATACGTCGAGTCAGTCCCGCAACTTCTTGAACCAACTCCTATCCCGACTTGAGCGCTTCCCGCGGTCACGCCAAGCTTACTTGGACAACTCGGCGAGCAACCACTGAATCCCCTTGGTAGTGGTTACTATCCACCCCCCGGGAATTCTTGTCCTCTGTGTATACCTGCAATGTCGGTTCAATATAGACTCCTCCCCCCCCCCCCCCCCCCTCAATTTCAATACGCTCCTGCGCTCTCACAATCCTCTTGGTAATGGCATTGTGACCCCATCATTGCGTTCTAGTTATACAATTACACCAGCCTATCTCCCTTCCTTTGTGAATTCCTTTGAGGTCAGCACCGCTTTTGTTCCATTTATACTTCGATTACTTCCCTCGACACCCTCGCACTACTATTTTACCTTAAGATACTTTGCTAGATATGATATCTCCTTCGAACATAAATAAGTACTCATCCAACCATAAAGTGAACACTCGAGTTGATGTCTAAATACAACAGTGGTCTCATTACCTATATCAATGACCCAAGAGAAAAACAATCACTCCGCGCGAGAGCCGGTTTGGCGTCGGCGTGAAATCCGCTTTCTTTTTCTTTGCGTGTGTCTTTCCGCTAACATCAACCTTGGCAACCAGTTCCGGCACCCTTGCACCCGCTTGGCCGTGTAACCAGGAAGAGGGTACTGAGCTTCAAGAGCGCGTTGCAACTCGTTCTCCGCCGACAGCCGCTCCTGTTCTGGAAGCTCCGTCCAGCTAGATTCCGTTGTAGCCCATTCTGGTCTAGCTCTCCATACATCACTCACGTCTACAGAGTCGGTCAACAAAACACAAAACATCTCGAGTGTTATGCATCCGACTTACGATCTTGAAGAGGCTTCCTGCTGATTCTCTTCGAGCCTATGCCTAAAGTTTCAAAGAAAAATCCAGGCTTTTGCCTTTCCGCATACGGAGGAAGTGGGACCTCGGGGGGTGGGCGCAAATCCGGGCCCTCAGGCAGAGGTGTTGAACTACAGGAGTGAGGTGTTGCGGCATGAATATCGTCTGATGCAATAGAAGCACCCAGTGGTGGATCGGAAACAGGGGGAGATGTATTCGTAGATGGATCAGGTGGAGTGAAGGTATCCATCGAGGGATTAAAAACAGACGAAGATGGGATAGAGGGCTGCGATGATGGTGAATTGGACATTGTGCATAAACTAGTATGGAGAGAATGAACTGCTTTCAACTCGTGATGCACGCTCAGTTTTGAAAACGATGAAATTAAAAGATGGCAGGTGAAAGGCGGCAGGTGAAAGGTGGCAGGTGAAAGGCGGCAGGTGAAAGGCGGCAGGTGAAAGGCGGCAGGTGAAAGGCGGCAGGTGAAAGATGCCAAGTGAAAGATGACAGTGGCAGGTTAGAGGGTATTGGGGAGACGATAGCCTTTTTATGTCCCGAAATGTGCGTTATTCTGGGAACAGCTACAGGGCGGTTAAACTTAAATGCATGCATGCCAATGTGCGTACTGTCAGCAGGTTCTAGCTACCAATGTGCGCACTGCCAGCAAGTTCTGTTTAGGAAGAGACCTGCAATTATTCAACCAACAAGACGTGTAGAGTTTTCTTTTTTATTAATATAATTTTCAGAAAAAAACACAAAAAAAAAAAAAAAAAAAAAATTCAATGCGCTAGCTATCAAAGGAACGTGTACGAAACAGTGAGCAGACAAAAACGGAAACAACAGATCAAGAGGAAAAAACAGAAGAAAGTGCATCATTTGGCATACCGAGAGCTAGGCGAGGGTAGCGAGCAGGGATGGTTGTACTCGGCTCCGCGTTTATGAGTTGTGAACAAATCTGGACCTATGCGTGCTTTTGGCATTGGGTGGTTGCCTTCGGTTTCTAGCGGTGACGCAATAGTATAGATGTCGTTCTCCCTTGCCGTTCGGGGTCTAACGATGCAAAGATTGAAAGCAGAGGCGATAAAAGGTTCCGATCGTAACTTACAACAACAGTAGGTAGGCTACTCAAACGAAGTGAGGTCCTCGAATATATTTGTTCAAAGGAAGTGAGGCCGGGCCAGAGTAGGTACATATACTGCACTGTAGCGCCTGGTTGCCCAGGGTTCGAGCTGTGCTTACTATGATTAGCTTCGGCAACGACAGATTGCAGGGGCAATAGGTGGGTGCAAGGTATGTGTTCAGATAAGCGCCATGACTAGGCGTTGGTCGTTGATCGGACTCATATTCTCCATCGGGGTGAGACGCTGTTTGAGTTTGGATGATAACGAAAACTGAAGAATATCACGAGGACCGTCGGCGATAGACTGTGGTGCCAAGGAATACAACCTCGGTAGTAACGTAGACGTGGACGTAGACGTAAAGGTATACTTTGACTATGGACTATGAGGTGGCTCTACCTGGTATGATAAACCGGTTGGAGCCCTATGACGTAGTACGGACAAAGAATAGTATTCGTAGAATAAATACAGAAGAAGAAGAAGAAACTTATATTGCATTGAAGTACAAGACTTATCGCACGCCGACCCAACCGCCTAAAACACAAATCAAACCGAACAAAAGAAAGAAAGAAAGAAAAGAAAACAACAAACATAAACGCAAACGAACAAGAACAAGAACAAAACAAGCACAAGCGAGCACGAATAGTAACAAGGAAATTCCAGAACAATACTCGACCAGAAAACCCAACGACAAGGAGAAATAACATATCTCAGCGGACTCGAGCGCTGGACCCATCAAAAACAGAACATAAAACCAAATTTAAAGAGTAAAAGGAAACTGCCCTTCCTAATCCCGTCCCTAATCATTTTCTTCCCTCCCCTCTTCCAGGTCCGCCTCTGCCTCCGCCGACTCGTACCATTTTGAGAGTTGAGATTGTTTTGCAAATTGTAGGATGAGGTCCGTTCTCAGGTTTGTAAACATCCAGTTTTCCCAGGTCATCGCTCCGGGGATCTTCTCTATCAGGGGGGTGCGGATTCGAGCCCACGCTGGGCATTCCATGAGTATGTGTTTCGCTGAGTTTTCCATACCACACTGGCATGGTTCGGGGTCTGTATATACTGCGTGTTTGTCGATTCGGGTGGTTTGGCACCGGATTCGAAATACTTTTTTTGCTTCCGTAAGGGTGAGTTTCGCTATCTTGGGAGGGGGGCGGAATTCCCCCCGGTGGTGGTAGTTCGGTATTGATTGTGTGTTCCATTCTTCCAACAGGTGGTCGCGTAGTAGTTTATTTTGGTTCCACTTATCTCTCGCATTTCCGGGGGTCTGGTATGGGAGTAGTAGGGAAGCGATTCGGTGTAGGCCTGTTCCTTTGATATTTGCTTCTTTGTAAGGGAGGAGCTCGATCAGGGATTCATTGTTGGGGTGGGTTGCCTCGGAGCAGAGTATTCTGGTTCCGTACTTTCTTGAGCGATATGTCAGGAGGTGTTCTAAGGGGGATAGGCCTGCTTCTCGGAGGAGTTTAGCTCTTTTGGTCCATCGTGCTAGGCCAGTGATGATCCGGGCCGCTTCATTATATAGTGGTTCGAGGGATCTTATAATGTGGTCTGCGCCAGTCCACCAAGCCTCGGATCCGTAGAGTAGGCTTGGGAGGAAGCCTTGTGTTATGATATGATGGATTGTTTTGACCGTTATGCCTGGCAAGCGGGCAGTGTATCGAATCTGGTGGAGGGCTTTAAGGCCTTTTGCGATCGCTGCTTCGATGTGGGGCCGGAAGGAAAGGGTCGGATCTATCCAGACTCCTACATATTTCAGTCTTTCCTTGGGGTGTATATTGATATTGTTAACTTTGACTGGAAGTCGTGGGTGTTGTGTGGATGATGTGGTGAGCCGGAAGAAGATCAGGTCGGATTTATCCGGGTCGTATTTAATTTGGAGTGGCTCAGCTTTTATTAGTCTCTCTCTCATTCGTTCCTCCAATCTCTTGATTGTGAAGCCTGGTGTTTTGGATATTTGTACCAGCGCGTCGTCATCGATGTAAGTAGTGTCCATCTCTTTCGGGCTGCTTGTTGGGTCCAGGATTACTCCAGCATAGATCATAAATAGCACCGGGGACATGGGGCTACCTTGCGGCACTCCAGAATCATAGGGCTGTGGTTCTTCTAGCTCATGGTTGAATTTAAACTGTAGTTTTCTGCCGGTATTGAATTCCTTGCACCATTCTGTTAAGTAGGTAGGGAATTTTTGTTGTTGCATGATTTCCGCGAGGAGTAGGTAGTCAACGCAGTTAAATGCTCCTTGGATATCATTGGTTAGGATCGCTGGTCTGTCTCGCCGAGCGACTCCGGTACTGTTTTTCAGTAGTAGGTTTTGTTGTATTGGCGTTAAGGTTCTCAGCAGGGCGTCGATTGCCGAGATGGTTGGTCTTCCCCCAAATTGATTCGCTGAGAGTGTGCCTAGAATTTCTCCAGCGGTGCAGAGTCTTTGGGCCACTATCTTCTCCAGGATTTTGCTGAAACATTGTAGAAGGGAAATGGGCCGGTAGGCTTTTGCTTCATGATAGTTTGCTTTACCGGGTTTCGGGATCGGGATACACTTAGCTATTTTCCATTCCGCTGGGTGTACGCCGTGCCGGAGCATGGCGGAGAACATGTCTTGGATTAGAGTTGTGTTTGCTTTGACTATTGCTTTAATAAAGGTATAAGGAATGCCATCCGGGCCGGTCGCCGAGTGCGCTGGACAGGAGTCGATTGCTTTATTAAGTTCTTCGGGGGTGACTATGTCGAAGGTGTTGCTAAGGTCAAAAGAAGGGGGTCTAATGTTTAGGGGGGGGGTGGTCGGGGGACGTCCGTTTCGAGGGGAAAAGTTGGGCTCTTAGAGCTTGGCACTTCCCCGCAAACGTTTCTTCACCTTGTATGGTTGGTATGATTGTGTCTCTTCTTCTTCCTACGTTTAGGATTCTCCAGACTTCACTACCTTTCGCCTCGTTCATCGTCTTTTCCCGCTGATCCGCTTTTGCTTTCCGGATCATGACTGTCCATTCTCTGCAAGCCTTCCGGTGTTCCTCCACGTGATTGGGTTTCCTTGTGTTCCTCGCCTTCCTTTCTGCTGCATTTACCTTTGCCTTCATTTGTTTCATTTCATCTGACCACCAGGAGTTGGCTCTTACCCCCTCCTTCGAGAGCGGTGTTACTATGCTGACTGTTGACCTGACCAGTTCTAGAAAGAAATCAACAGTCTGTTCCGTAAGTTCCTTGGTTTCCCATGCCTCTGCAGGGATGGAAATGTTTGACATGTGGTTTTCCAATAGCTTCCAGTCTGTTTGTCGCCACATTCGTCTTGGTACAAAAGGTGGTTTCTCCAAGTGTAAGTGAACGGAGGTTCTCCCATGGTCTGAGCCCGCTCCGTAGGGTTCAGTGCTCCATCGTAGGTTATGATCGAGTATTGGGCCTTTTACAAATGTAAGGTCGATGGTTGTGGGCCTTTTCCCTCTGTCTCTGGGGAAATGCGTAAAGACGCCTGGTTCGTTCAGGAGGGACAGTTTCTGTCGGGTTATCCATCGTTTTAGTCGTGCACCATTGACGCGGTCTGCTCGAATATTGTTTCTGTATTCATGTGAATTTACTCCGTACCACATTTGGTGGTGGCAGTTGAAGTCTCCCATTACTAGACAATTATCAAGGGTTTGGATTGTACTTGCTATTTGAGCGAAGGGGCCACTTCGGCCTGGGGAGTATATGTTTAGGATTTGGGTTTTCTTGTTCTGGATTTCTACCGTAATCGATACTATAAAATTATCGTGTGTGTAGTGGTGTTTTGGTTTGAGGTTGGCGTGTTTGCGGACGTATGTTGCGCATTTTGTATTGGTATTGCTGGCTGTAAAAATATAAAAGAGATTTGATTCTGGTGGGTATCCCTCTGCTGAGGTCCATGGTTCTTGTAATAATAGGAAATAAATACTAGAGTCTGTTTCCGCTTCTTCTACCGCCGCCTTGGTAATGAGTTCGCTCCGTGCACAATTGAGTTGGTGTGCGAGCGCGGTGGTTCGAGGCATAAGCATTATTTGTCATGGGTTGGTCATCTTCGGGAATGGGTGTGGCTCCGACTGGGGTGGTGGCTGGTACTTGAACTATTGGAAGCAGCTCCTGGACGGGTGCGGCCGGTGGGTCTTGAGCGGGTGGGGCATTTTCCTTCCCTTTATTGAGGAATCGGCGTTTGGCTCTCTCGGGGCATGCTGGGTCGGAGGCCTTATGAGCTCCTTTACAGTTCAGGCATCTAATTGGAGTGTGGGTGCATCTATATCCTCCCTGGCATTGATTGCATGGGTGAAAACTGGTAAGATGATCTCCGGCGCAGTGGCCGCATTTCCCATTGTTCTTACATTTCTCTTGGCGGTGGCCGTACTCGAGGCACTTTGCACACTGAGTATCCGGGAAGGTTGGGAGGAAGGCCTCGATATGGCAGCTTCGGTTGAAGAGAGATAGGAATTTAACTCCTAGTGTTTCCATTGTAATTTGTCCTGGGAGCGCGATGACCATTGATGAGTGGGTTTTCTCCATTCGAGTCTCTGCTCTGGAGATCCAGCGGGGAATCTGTGCAAGTTGGAAGTTCTCTCCATAGTTGCTTCTGATTTCTGATGCTACCAATTGTCCCGCCTCGATGCCCTCCCTGACCGTTGTGGGAATTCCATGGAGGAGAAACTTTGACCATTTAGAGTTTGCGCGGATGACAGTGACCGGTACCTGTAGGGTGAGGAGGGCCTCCTCAATTTCTTTGGCATATTCCATTGCCTTTGTTGCAGGGGTGACGAACTTTGTTTCCAGGATGAAGTTGTCCTTGGGTGTTCTCCTTGCTGAAATGAAATGGCAGGATTCGTCCTGAATCCTTGCATTGACTAGGGTCCTGATCTCAGAGGGGTTGACATCGGATGGGGCAGTGGTTTCAACAATGATCTCCCTGTTGATTTTGGTGTATTCTGGTTTGAAGAGGGGGTCCGCTTTTGGCTTTGCGGACTTCTTTTTCCTCTCGACAACCTGGAAGTTTCCTTGGGCAGGGCCGGGTGCCGAGGCCACGGCGGCCCAGGTGCCTGCCTTCCATCCCCGGAGTGGGGCTTGTTGGGGGGGTGCGGGTAGGGGGGCCCGATGAGCTGCCTGTGGCGCTGCTTGGGGAACTGTTTGTGGGACCGCTGGAGGGGGCATTCTCTGTCCTTGCGGTTGTTGTGGTTTTCGCTGTTGTTGCTGTTGTTGCTGTTGTTGCTGTTGTTGCGGTTGCTGCGGTTGCTGCGGTTGCGGTTGTTTGCTGAGGAGGGCGTGGATCGCCGAATGCATATTGGTGATCATATGTGTCTGCGCCTCGATCTGGTGTCTCAGTGTATCCACTGTTCTCCGGAGTGTAGTTGTTTGCTCTTCGAGGATTTCAATCCTGTCGGAGGGTGGGCAGATCCGGCTGGTAGCATGTCTGATGGCCCAGGTGATATAGTTCAGGTCCGTCTGGGTGTGGGTGTCCTGGGGGACAATGCTCGGGTAGAGGTAGTCAATTCTTGGTTGGTATGGGTCGTTGTAGTCGGATTCTGTTGCAAAGGTCGAGGAGAATTCCTGTTCCTGAGCTCCGGATGGGGTTGGGTTGGGGACCGGAGTGTTCCTGTTCTGCGGGGGGGCTGTCCCTTGCTGGAAAGACTGGGTAAAAAAGGACTGGAGCAAAGCTTGCTGCGACATGATTGAATGTCCAGTTCTTCTGGCGGCGTAGAGTGATGTTTCAGAAAGGTTTCTTTTCCTTCCTTTCGGGAGGTCAAGGCTGGAGAATTCTTCGCTAGAAGCCAGTTTTTGTGGTGTTTCTTTCGCTAGGAACAACAAACGCGACCGTACGATCGGGGACAAAGTGGCTCAACCTGGTATGGTATACCAGGGTAAACCGAAGGGAATAAAATAAAAGTGTTTTTGAAGCGAGGTTTGTTATCAGGGAGTTCTTTGCGAGCCTTAGCGAGCAAGTAGAATACAGAAGAAGAAGAAGAAACTTATATTGCTTAGAAGCCGAAGCTTATCGCACACCTAACTACCCGACTACAACCTCCACCGACTAACCCGAAAGCAAAAACGAAGTACAAAAACTAACTACCGCGGCTACAAGAACTGCGTACATAATAAAACAAAAACAGCGCACGAAGAGGGCGCGAATAACAAGTGGTACAGGTAAGCAGAATCTAAGCGACAACAAAGAAACCTCCCCGTAGTAAAAGTAAGAACCCCAAACTTCTCCGTCAACTGCATTAGCGAGCACAATCCTAAACGTAGTGTTCAATCGAAACGATATCATTACCAACGTTCCCGGTGTCATATCTGTGGACGAACCTTAACAGGACTGGGAAACCACGCGCACGAAGGCAGGAGAGGCCAACCGCAACAGCGTCAGGTGTGAAAGCGAGGGGGGGTGGGTCGAGTGTGGGTCCTCGGGCTTCTGGTTGTCAGGCAGCGAGGAATTGAGGAGTGGTGACCGGTTGGTCAAGTAAGGAGTGGGTGGGGTCGTCGGTCCCTGGAGCAACGGCTAAAGACTGTGCCCGAGTCGTGTTTGAAGTGGTGTCCTCTGGAGGGGACATGCAAAAAGGGTTGAGCCGAAGGCTCAGTATGTATGGGGGTCGCAATCGAAAGTGCCGACCGTGTTGTGTTGAGGGTGGTCTCGGAGACCGGTTGGGTTGGGGTGAGGGGAGCGGGCCGCCTCGGGTAAAAGTGGGTGGCCTGGTTAAGGCCGATAAAGAGGGGTAAGGTCACGGGACCTCGGGTAAAAAATTTGACGATAGTTTCGCGACCGAGAGGTCGCTAACTTCGCGGGCTGTCGAGCGCTTTGGCAGTAGGTTCTCGCTGACTGGAGATTACTGACAGTGTGCGTACCCAACGTGTGGGATCACTCGTGCGATGAGTGAAAGTAAGGAGGGGCGAAGGCGGCTTTCGAGAGTAGCCGCTGGTTTGGCGAGGGGTGAACGGTGGACGCATCCCGTGAGGGCACCGAACGAGCAAAGAATGGGGGTGTCGAGCGAGGGAAGTTCAGGGACCGAAGCAATTCGAGAATCAGTATAACTCCATCTCGGGGGGAAGAAATCCTACCGCGAGCCAGAGGCGAGCGGGTAGAATACAGAGGTTGCATAAGGAAAGAAGAGAAGAAGGAAAACAGACAAAAACACAAGACAACACCCCCTTATATATCCATCCATAATCCAACGATGACTAATACCTTCGCGTAACAGAAACCAAAAGAACATAATAGAAATTCCCATTACAAATCCTAACTCCACTGCACAATACCTCCTTCCCTCGTTCCAATTTATCACCTAGCCAGAATTACCTAATTGCCGTTACAGACCACGCCCCCCTCTAAGGCCTACCTCCTGGTAGGCTTAGGCTTCCCTGGATAACGCTCATGGAATCGTTTAACAATATCAGGTGAATGCTCAAGGTCCGATAGTGGTTGCCAGGAGGCTTCATCATATCCTCTATATCGTACCAAATACTCAAACCTTCCTCTTCGTTTCCTCGAATCCAAAATATTTTCGGCTTCCCATTCTTCTTCTCCTTCGATCTCAACCGGAGGTGGTGGTAACTGTTGTTGTCCCGGTAAGGGATCATTCGCATCAGGTGACAGTAATGAAACATGAAATACTGGGTGAATTTTCATTGACCGGGGAAGTTCCAACTCGTAAGCGTAGGGATTAACAATGCGCTTAACACTATAAGGTCCAATACGTTTCCAGTCGAATTTCTTGGAAGGTCGTTTGGTTAGAATATGACGAGTCGATAGGAAAACTTTATCTCCTAAATGGTACCGAGGAGCTGGAGTTCGATTCTTGTTGGCTGATTCTTCTTGTATCCTTTGCGCTCGAAACATCTCTTCTCTTAGGAAATCTATTACATCCTTCATTTCTCTTGCAATACGGTTCGCTTGATCCTCAGCTGTTGTTCGACCATGTTCCAAAGGGCCAAAAGTCATTCTTGGATTTCTTCCCGAATTGGCATAGAACGGGGAGACCTTTGTTGTTTCGGAAGCATGGTTGTTTGTCGCAAATTCGGCCATTGGTAGCATTCGAGCCCAATCATCTTGTTGGTAGGAAACATAACTTCGGAGGTACTGTTCCATTACGGCATTGATTCTTTCCGTTTGTCCATCTGTTTGGGGGTGAAATGCAGTAGAGAATTTTGGTGATATTTCCAACCGATTACAAAGCGACTTCCAGAATTCTGCAACGAACTGTGTTCCTCGATCAGATACAATGGTATCTGGTAGTCCATGCAGCTTCCAAACATGATCGATATATAGCTTCGCTACTTCCTTTGAATCTGCCTCTTTGGTCGTTGGTATTAGATGCCGCATTTTGGTTAGTCTATCCACCACGACCAAAATCGGATTATACCCATCACTCTCAGGAAGATCAGTCACAAAATCCATCGAGACATCTGTCCAGGGTCCATCGGGAATTGGCATGGGGCGAAGTACTCCATAAGGTGCATTGTGTGATGCCTTGCTACAGGTGCACACATTGCAATTCCTAATATACTGATCGACGAACTTCCGCATCTGTGGCCAATAGTATTCTCGACTTAGAAGCTCTAGAGTCTTCGCTCTACCCGGATGTCCTGCAGATGGTTTATCATGGTATTCTTTTAAAAGCCTTAGTCGAAGGTCATCGTCGTCTGGTACATATAGCATGCCTCGATAAAGCAGCCGACCGTTGTTATCTTCCGTACATTCGGCAAGCGAGATTTTATTTGAGTGACGTATGCCATTCCGAAGCATATTGAGGACCTTGTTTGGAAAACTATCTACTTGGTAAGCTTTTGAAAATAACTCCTCTACAGTGGACGCTCCTTCAGCGGATTCATTTCATAAAGAACCCGCGAACAAACTTAGCTTAATATCCAAATTTTTTCGCTTCAGAATCACTTGACTCTGATGCGTCAACCTTTCATCCCCCTCTTTAGGTAGGTCACCTGACCTCCTAGTCAATGCATCTGGTTTTGTTCCTTGTTTTCCTGGCCGAAATTGTATAACGAAATCGAAGCGTGAAAGAAATTCAGACCAACGGGCTTGTCGACGATTTAACAATTTTGTTGTCATAAAATATTCAAGATTCCGATGGTCGCTAAGAACTTCAATTGGAAATTGAGCTCCCTCCAGGTGATGTCGCCATTCTTCGAAACATCGTATAATTGCTAAAAGTTCTTTATCATAGATTTCGTAGTTGCATTCTGCAGGAGAATGTTTCTTGGAAAAGAAAGCGACTGGATGTAGGATTCCTTCGTTGTCACGTTGAGATAGGATTCCTGCTGAAACATAGTCGGATGCATCGGTTTCTATTACAATTTTTCGATCCGGATTAAAATGAGTTAGTATTGGTGCCGTTGTAAACATTTTTTTTAAAGTTTGAAATGCTTCCTCCCTTTCATTCGTCCATTCAAATTTAACGTTTTTCTTTGTTAAAGCTGTAAGTGGAGCAACAATTTTTGAATATCCTAGAATAAATCGTCGATAGAAATTTGCAAATCCTAAAAATACTTGAACATCACGAAGGTTTGTCGGTGTGGTCCATTCCAAAACATCGACAACTTTCTTTGGGTCCATTCTATTCCCATCCGGAGTAAGGATTAGACCAAGGTATTTTGTTTCCTGAACCATAAATTCACATTTTTCAGGTTTAAGGTGAACATGATTCTTATCAAGTACCTTTAGAACCCTTTGAATATGTTCTTTATGTTCTGATAGGGTCTCGGAATAGATAAGGATATCGTCTAAATATGCCGTTACGAATTGATCGAGGTAGGGACGTAGAATATCATTGATCCAATGCTGAAATATGGCAGGGGCATTAGCTAATCCAAACGGCATTACTGTATATTCGAAATGTCCATATCGAGTCCGGAACGCCGTTTTCCATTCGTCTCCTTCTGCTATCCTGATTTGATTATATCCCCATCGTAAGTCCAACTTAGTATAGTACTGTGCCCTTGATAACTTAGCCAGGGTTTCTTTCAACAATGGTAATGGATATCGATTTTTGATTGTAATCGCATTTAGGCCTCGATAGTCAACACAGAGTCTAAGGGTTCCATCGCTTTTCTTCACAAATAGTATGGGTGCTCCCGCTGGTGATTCACTGGCTCGAATAAATCCTTTGGGTAAATTTTCATCAAGATATTCTCGTAGTGCTTTTAACTCAATTTGAGATAATCCATATATGGGTCCATATGTAATGGCAGCTATGTATTTCGGCTAGGTGATGAACTGGGATGAGGGAAGGAGGTATCGTGCAGTGGAATTAGGATTTGTAATGGGGATTTCTGTTATGTTCTTTGGGTTTCTGTTACGCGAAGGTATTAGTCATTGTTGGATTATGGATGGATATATAAGGGGGCGTTGTCTCGTGCTTTTGTCTGTTTTCCTTCTTCTCTTTCTTCCTTACGCAACCTCTGTATTTATTCCACGAATACTATTCTCTGTCCGCACTACGTCATAGGGCTCCAACCGGTTTATCATACCAGGCAGAGCCACCCCATAGTCCATAGTCAAAGCATACCTTTACATCTACGTTCACGTCTACGTCACTACCTAGGTTGTATTCCTTGGCACCACAGTCTATTGCCTACAGTCCCCGTGATACGTAGGTTGCGTCCTCTATCGCCAACCAATACAACACCATAGCCTACAATGTCGGAACATGTCCATGTCGATTATCAACAACTCAACGATAACCTCCAAAGATTTTTTGAAGCGCATCCACAGGTCGATCATGTTGTCGGAGCTGAAGCTTATGCGCTTCTTCAACAGTGTCAAAATGGTCTTACTCAATATGCAACGGATTTACAAGAGGTAGAAGCGGAGGCTGAGAGGGCAAGAAGAATGTTTGAACGAGATCTTACTGCTGCCCGAGCTCAACAAACTGCTGTTCAGATTGTGGCCCCTGACGAAGAACCTATTGGAAATAATGCTCCACCTGTACCCCCAGCACCACCAGTTACCGGTACCACCTATCGGTCGGAGAAACTCCCAGACCCCGACGTGTTCAGGGGGGATCGTGACCGGGAAAGGCTACACTTATTCAAGCAACAAATGAAACTTAAGCTATTAGGAAATGCCGATCGCTATCCTACACTACAGTCTAAGTTATCGTACGCGTTCAGCAGATTGGAAGGTGCTGCTGCCAATCAGTTTTTACAGTACATGGGAGAAGAAGGTATTGCCTTACCTTCTATGACACGGTTTTATGAGATTCTGGATACAGCTTTTGGAGACCCCGATCGAATGCGTACAGCTAGAAGAAATCTTCGGAACATCAGACAACGCACTCGAACCTTTGCCGATTATTTTGCTGAGTTTCAACGGTATGCTGCTGAGTCGGGTATGGATGAAGTCTCTCGGATTGAGGCTTTGATGGAAGGAATTAATGGGGAACTGGACGAATCGATGATACACCATGAGACTCCTGCAACGGTAGATGGTTGTGCAACACTCTTGCAACGATTGGATAACCGACGACGGGCGGCGGAAGCTAAGCGAGGTAGTAAAAAACCTTGGACTACTACTGCGACCCCGGCTCCGCGCCCTCCACCAACAAATCCTGTTCCTGCTCCCCGTCCTGCTGCCCCTGCTGCCAACCCACCTGCTACTGAGAATCACCCCTCATTCCGTCCTGGAGGTGATGTACCCATGGACCTGTCTGGAGGACGTCGTCGCCCTACCCCTGCCGAAAGAAACGCCCGATTAGCTGAGGGCCGATGTTTCTATTGCGGAGGTGTCGGGCATATGGTTAGAAATTGCCCCCAAGCGAGGGCAACTGGAAATCAACCAAGGAGGCCTGTGATGAGAGGAGCGGCGTTGACAGTGGAAGAAAATGATGGAAGCGATAATGAGTCGGCAAAAGATTTGTCCCTGCACTAAGTGGCTTAGCCCAGGGACCGTTTAAGGATTTTTCTAAGATGTGTATTTCTGGTTTTTCGGTATCAGAGGAGGAAATGGATGGAAATCAACTTGTAGTAACTTGTTCGATTTCACAGAATAAAAATTCGTTTATACCTACCTACGCCCTTATTGATACCGGAGCATCAGGATATGCTTTCATTGATGAATCCTTTGCACGCCACAACAATCTTACAATGACCCCCCTTAAAATACCTCGCCATGTAGACGTTATAGACGGAAGGCCTATTAAGTCAGGAAAAATTACCCATATTGTCGATGTCTCGCTAGACATTCATGGTCATCGGGAGACGGCGCCATGTTTTGTAACGAAGTTAGGACACTATCCGATTGTGATGGGGACACCTTGGATGCGACGACATGATGTTACGATTCGACCAAAAGAAAATCTACTTGTTTTTGACTCTCGAAGCTGTTGTCAACACTGTTCACTCAGTGGAACTGCAGTTATTGTTCATGGTATCTCGATCCCCTTACCGGAACACCATACAGTCATCGTTTCAGCAACCGAGAAATCCACTATCGATATCGAACAATTAGTACCGAAAGAATTTCACCATCGTCTTCATATGTTCAAAGAATATGATGCTTCAATTCTCCCACCACATCGACCATCCCATGACATCGAGATAGTATTAGAGGAAGGCAAACGACCACCATATGGACCTATATATGGATTATCTCAAATTGAGTTAAAAGCACTACGAGAATATCTTGATGAAAATTTACCCAAAGGATTTATTCGAGCCAGTGAATCACCAGCGGGAGCACCCATACTGTTTGTGAAGAAAAGCGATGGAACCCTTCGACTTTGTGTTGACTATCGAGGCCTAAATGCGATTACAATCAAAAATCGATATCCATTACCATTGTTGAAAGAAACCCTGGCTAAGTTATCAAGAGCACGATACTATACTAAGTTGGATTTACGATGGGGATATAATCAAATCAGGATAGCGGAGGGAGATGAATGGAAAACAGCATTCCGGACTCGATATGGACATTTCGAATATACAGTAATGCCGTTTGGATTAGCTAATGCCCCTGCTACATTTCAGCATTGGATCAATGATATTCTACGTCCCTACCTCGATCAATTCGTAACAGCATACTTAGACGATATCCTTATCTATTCCGAGACCCTATCAGAACATAAAGAACATATTCAAAAGGTTCTAAAGGTACTTGATGAAAATCATGTTCACCTTAAACCTGAAAAATGTGAATTTATGGTTCAGGAAACAAAATATCTTGGTTTAATCCTTACTCCGAATGGGAATAGAATGGATCCAAAGAAAGTTATCGATGTTTTGGAATGGACTACACCGACAAACCTTCGTGATGTTCAAGTATTCCTAGGATTTGCAAATTTCTACCGACGGTTTATTTTGGGATATTCGAAAATTGTTGCCCCGCTTACAGCCTTGACAAAGAAAAACGTTAAATTTGAATGGACGGATGAAAGGGAGGAAGCATTTCAGACTTTGAAAAAGATGTTTACAACGGCACCGATACTAGCTCATTTTAATCCAGATCGAAAAATTGTGATAGAAACTGATGCATCCGACTATGTTTCAGCAGGAATCCTATCTCAACGTGACAACGAAGGAATTCTACATCCAGTTGCTTTCTTTTCCAAGAAACACTCTCCCGCAGAATGCAACTACGAAATCTATGACAAAGAGCTTTTAGCAATTATACGATGTTTTGAAGAATGGCGACATCATCTGGAGGGAGCTCAATTTCCAATTGAAGTTCTTAGCGACCATCGGAATCTTGAGTATTTTATGACAACAAAATTGTTAAATCGTCGACAAGCCCGTTGGTCCGAATTTCTTTCACGCTTCGATTTCGTTATACAATTTCGGCCAGGAAAACAAGGAACAAAACCAGATGCATTGACTAGGAGGTCAGGTGACCTACCTAAAGAGGGGGATGAACGGTTAACGCATCAGAGTCAAGTGATTCTGAAGCGAAAAAATTTGGATACCAAGCTAAGTTTGTTCGCGGGTTCTTTGTCAAATGAATCCGCTGAAGGAGCGTCCACTGTAGAGGAGTTATTTTCAAAAGCTTACCAAGTGGATAGTTTCCCAAACAAGGTTCTCAATATGCTTCGGAATGGCATACGCCACTCAAACAAAATCTCACTTGCCGAATGTATGGAAGATAACAACGGTCGGCTGCTTTATCGAGGCATGCTATATGTACCAGACGATGATGACCTTCGACTAAGGCTTTTAAAAGAATATCATGACAAACCATCTGCAGGACATCCGGGTAGAGCGAAGACTCTGGAGCTCCTAAGTCGAGAATATTACTGGCCACAGATGCGGAAGTTTGTCGATCAGTATATTAGGAATTGCAATGTGTGCACCCGTAGCAAGGCATCACACAATGCACCTTATGGAGTACTTCGCCCCATGCCAATTCCCGATGGACCCTGGACAGATGTCTCGATGGACTTTGTAACTGATCTTCCTGAGAGTGATGGGTATAATGCGATTTTGGTCGTGGTGGATAGACTAACCAAAATGCGGCATCTGATACCAACGACAAAGGAGGCGGACTCACAGGAAGTAGCAAGGCTATATATTGATAACGTCTGGAAGCTACATGGATTACCCGACACTATGGTATCCGATCGAGGAACACAGTTCGTCGCGGAATTCTGGAGGTCCCTTTGTGATCGATTGGAAATCTCGCCAAAGTTCTCTACTGCATTCCACCCCCAAACAGATGGACAGACAGAAAGAATTAATGCCATAATGGAACAATACCTCCGAAGCTATGTTTCCTATCAACAAGATGACTGGGTCCGATGGCTACCGATGGCTGAATTTGCAACCAACAACCACGTTTCCGAAACAACAAAAGTTTCCCCCTTTTATGCTAATTCGGGAAGGAATCCTAGGATAACATTTGGGCCTTTGGAACATGGTCGAACGACGGCGGAGGATCAAGCGAACCGTATTGCAAGGGAAATGAAGGATGTGGTGGACTTCCTAAGAGAAGAAATGTTCCGGGCGCAAAGGATACAAGAAGAATCAGCCAATAGGAATCGAACTCCAGCTCCTCGATATTATTTAGGAGATAAGGTTTTTCTCTCGACCCGTCATATTCTAACAAAGCGACCCTCTAAGAAATTCGATTGGAAACGTATTGGACCTTATAGCGTTAAACGAATCGTTAATCCCTATGCTTACGAGTTGGAACTTCCCCGGTCGATGAAAATTCATCCAGTATTTCATGTTTCGTTATTGTCACCTGAAGCGAATGATCCTTTACCAGGACAACAACGATTACCACCACCTCCGGTTGAAATCGAAGGGGAGGAAGAATGGGAAGTCGAAGATATTTTGGATTCGAGGAAACGAAGAGGAAGATTTGAATATTTGGTACGATATATGGGATATGACGAAGCCTCCTGGCAACCGCTATCGGACCTTGAACATTCACCTGAAATTATTAGACGATTCCATAAGCGTTATCCAGAGAAGCCTAAGCCTACCAGGAGGTAGGCCTTAGAGGGGGGCGTGGTCTGTAATGGCAGCTATGTATTTCGGCTAGGTGATGAACTGGGATGAGGGAAGGAGGTATCGTGCAGTGGAATTAGGATTTGTAATGGGGATTTCTGTTATGTTCTTTGGGTTTCTGTTACGCGAAGGTATTAGTCATTGTTGGATTATGGATGGATATATAAGGGGGCGTTGTCTCGTGCTTTTGTCTGTTTTCCTTCTTCTCTTTCTTCCTTACGCAACCTCTGTATTTATTCCACGAATACTATTCTCTGTCCGCACTACGTCATAGGGCTCCAACCGGTTTATCATACCAGGCAGAGCCACCCCATAGTCCATAGTCAAAGCATACCTTTACATCTACGTTCACGTCTACGTCACTACCTAGGTTGTATTCCTTGGCACCACAGTCTATTGCCTACAGTCCCCGTGATACCATATGGTGGTTTTTTGCCTTCCTCCAATACTATCTCGATGTCATGGGATGGTCGATGTGGTGGGAGAATTGAAGCATCGTATTCTTTAAACATATGGAGACGATGGTGAAATTCTTTCGGTACTAATTGTTCAATATCGATAGTGGGTTTCTCAGTTGCTGAAACGATAATTGTATGGTGTTCCGGTAAGGGAATCGAGATACCATGAACAATAACTGCAGTTCCACTGAGTGAACAGTGTTGACAACAGCTTTGAGAGTCAAAAACAAGTAGATTTTCTTTCGGTCGAATCGTAACATCATGTCGTCGCATCCAAGGTATCCCCATCACAATTGGATAGTGTCCTAACTTCGTTACAAAATATGGCGCCGTCTCCTGATGGCCATGAATGTCTACCGAGACATCGACAATATGGGTAATTTTTCCTGACTTAATAGGTCTTCCGTCTATAACGTCTACATGGCGAGGTATTTTGAGGGGGGTCATTGTAAGATTGTTGTGGCGTGCAAAAGATTCATCAATGAAAGCATATCCTGATGCTCCGGTATCAATAAGAGCGTAGGTAGGTATAAACGAATTTTTATTCTGTGAAATCGAACAAGTTACTACAAGTTGATTTTCATCCATTTCCTCCTCTGATACCGAGAAACCAGAAATACACATCCTAGAAAAATCCTTAAATGGTCCCTGGGCTAAGCCACTTAGTGCAGGGACAAATCTTTTGCCGACTCGTTATCGCTTCCGTCATTTTCTTCCACTGTCAACGCCGCTCCTCTCATCACAGGCCTCCTTGGTTGATTTCCAGTTGCCCTCGCTTGAGGACAATCCCTAACCATATGTCCAACACCTCCGCAATAGAAACATCGGCCCTCAACTAAGCGGGCATTTCTTTCGGTAGGGGAGGGGCGACGACGTCCTCCAGATAGATCCATTGGTACATCACCTCCCGGGTGGGATGAGGGATGACTTTCAGTAACAGGTGCATTGGCGACTGGGGCGACAGCGTGGGGAGTGGAAACAGGACTTGCTGGTGGAGGACGAGGGGCCGGAGTAGTAGTAGTAGTCCAAGGTTTTTTACTTCCTCGCTTAGCTTCTGCTGCTCGGCGACGATTATCCAACCGTTGCAGAAGTGTCGCACAAGCATTTACCGTTGCGGGAGTGTCATGGTGTATCATTGATTCATCGAGTTCCGCATTAATACCTTCCATCAAAGCCTCAATCCGAGAGACTTCATCCATACCCGACTCAGCAGCATATCGTTGAAACTCAGCAAAATAATCGGCGAACGTTCGATTTCGTTGACGGATGTTCCTAAGATTCCTCCTAGCCGTACGCATCCGATCGGGGTCCCCAAAAGCAGTATCCAAAATCTCATAAAATCGTAGCATAGAGGGCAAAGCAATGCCTTCTTCACCGACGTATTGTAAAAACTGATTAGCGGCAACGCCTTCCAATCTGCTGAATGCATAGGATAGTTTAGACTGTAGTGTGGGATAGCGATCGGCATTTCCCAATAATTTAATCTTCATTTGTTGCTTGAACAGGTGTAGTCTTTCTCGATCACGATCCCCCTTAAATACTTCAGGATCTGGGAGCTTCTCCGACTGATAGGTAGTATCTGTAGCGGGTGGTACTGGGGGTGCAGGTGGAACATTGTCTTCGACGGGTGCTTGCACAGGGGCGACGGTCTCAACAGGAGCCTGTTGAGCTCGGGCAGCAGCAAGATCTTGCTCAAACCTTCTCCTCGCCCTCTCGGCCTCCGCTTCTACCTCCTGTAAATCCGTTGCATATTGAGCAAGACCATGTCGGCACTGTTGGAGAAGTGCATAGGCTTCAGTTCCAACAGTATCATCGACCTGTGGATGCGCTCGAAAAAGGGCTTGGATACTATCGCTGAGTTGTTGATAATCAATAGATGCATGTTCCGACATTGTAAACTATGATATTGTATTGGTTGGCGATAGAGGACGCAACCTACGTATCACGAGGACCGTCGGCGATAGACTGTGGTGCCAAGGAATACAACCTCGGTAGTAACGTAGACGTGGACGTAGACGTAAAGGTATACTTTGACTATGGACTATGAGGTGGCTCTACCTGGTATGATAAACCGGTTGGAGCCCTATGACGTAGTACGGACAAAGAATAGTATTCGTAGAATAAATACAGAAGAAGAAGAAGAAGAAACTTATATTGCTTAGAAGCCGAAGCTTATCGCACACCTAACTACCCGACTACAACCTCCACCGACTAACCCGAAAGCAAAAAACAAAGTACAAGAACTAACTACCGCAGCTATGAGAACTACGTACACGATAAGAAAAACAGCGCATGAAGAGGGCGCGAATAACAAGTGGTACAGGTAAGCAGAATCTAAGCGACAACAAAGAAACCTCCCCGTAGTAAGAGTGAACCCCAAGCTTCTCCGTCAACTACATAAGCGAGCACAATCCTATACATAGTATTCAATCGAAACGATATCATTACCAACGTTCCCGGTGTCGTATCTGTGGACGAACCTTAACAGGACTGGGAAACCATGCGCACGAAGGCAGGAAAGGCCAACCGCAATAGCGTCAGGGTGGAAGCGAGGGGGGGTTGTTCAAGAGTGGGTCCTCGGGCATCTGGTTGTCAGGCAGCGAGGAATTAAGGAGTGGTGACCGGATGGTCAAGTAAGGAGTGGGTGGGGTCGTCGGTCCCTGGAGCAACGGCTAAAGACTGTGCCCGAGTCGTATTTGAAGTGGTGTCCTCTGGAGGGGACATGCAAAAAGGGTTGAGCCGAAGGCTCAGTATATATGGGGGTCGCAATCGAAAGTGCCGACCGTATTGTATTGAGGGTGGTCTCGGAGACCGGTTGAGTTGGAGTGAGGGGAGCGGGCCGCCTCGGGTAAAAGTGGGTGGCCTGGTTAAGGCCGATAAAGAGGGGTAAGGTCACGGGACCTCGGGTAAAAAATTTGACGATAGTTTCGCGACCGAGAGGTCGCTAACTTCGCGGGCTGTCGAGCGCTTTGGCAGTAGGTTCTCGCTGACTGGAGATTACTGATAGTGTGCGTACCCGACGTGTGGGATCACTCGTGCGATGAGTGAAAATAAGGAGGGGCGAAGGCGGCTTTCGAGAGTAGCCGCTGGTTTGGCGAGGGGTGAACGGTGGACGCGTCCCGTGAGGGCACCGAACGAGCAAAGAATGGGGGGTGTCGAGCGAGGGAAGTTCAGGGACCGAAGCAATTCGAGAATCAGTATAACTCCATCTCGGGGGGAAAGAAATCCTATCGCGAGCCAGAGGCGAGCGAGTAGAATACAGAAGAAGAAGAAGAAACTTATATTGCTTTGAAGTACAAGACTTATCGCACGCCGACCCGACCGCCTAAAACACGAACCAAACAAAAGAACGAAAGGAAAGAAAACAACAAACACGAACAAACAAACAAGAACAAAAGCGAACACGAACGAACATCAACAAGAATAAGGAGATTCCAGAACGACACCCAACCAGAAACAACCCAACGACAAGGAGAAATAACATATCTCAGCGAACTCGGGCGCTGGATCCATCAAAACAAAGTAAAAACCAAAGTTAAAAAGGTAAAAGGAAACCGCCCTTTCCTAATCCCGTCCCTAATCATTTTCTTCCATCCCCGCTTCTAGGTCCACCTCCGCTTCCGCCGACTCGTACCACTTCGAGAGTTGAGAGTTTTTTGCAAATTGTAAGATAAGGTCCGTTTTCAAGTTTGTAAACATCCAGTTTTCCCAGGTCATCGCTCCGGGGATCCTTTCTATCAGGGGGGCACGGATTCGAGCCCACGCTGGGCATTCCATAAGTGTGTGTTTCGCTGAGTTTTCCATACCACACTGGCATGGTTCGGGGTCTGTATATACCGCGTGTTTATCGATTCGGGTAGTTTGGCACCGGATTCGAAAAACTTTTTTCGCCTCCGTTAGGGTGAGTTTCGCAATCTTGGAAGGGGGGCGGAACTCCCCCCGGTGATGGTAGTCCGGTATTGGTTGTGTATTCCATTCTTCCAACAGGTGGTCGTGTAGTAGTTTGTTTTGGTTCCACTTGTCTCTCGCATTTCCGGGGGTTTGATATGGGAGTAGGAGGGAAGCGATTCGGTGTAGACCTGTCCCTTTGATGTTTGCTTCTCTGTATGGGAGGAGCTCAATTAGGGATTCATTGTTGGGATGGGTTGCCTCGGTGCAGAGTATTCTGGTTCCGTACTTTCTTGAGCGATATGTTAGGAGGTAATCTAGGGGGGGTAGTCCTGCTTCTCGGAGGAGTTTAGCTCTCTTGGTCCATCGTGGTAGGCCAGTGATGATCCGGGCCGCTTCATTATATAGTGGTTCGAGGGATCTTATAATGTGGTCTGCGCCAGTCCACCAAGCCTCGGATCCGTAGAGTAGGCTTGGGAGGAAGCCTTGTGTTATGATATGATGGATTGTTTTGACCGTTATGCCTGGCAAGCGGGCAGTGTATCGAATCTGGTGGAGGGCTTTAAGGCCTTTTGCGATCGCTGCTTCGATGTGGGGCCGGAAGGAAAGGGTCGGATCTATCCAGACTCCTACATATTTCAGTCTTTCCTTGGGGTGTATATTGATATTGTTAACTTTGACTGGAAGTCGTGGGTGTTGTGTGGATGATGTGGTGAGCCGGAAGAAGATCAGGTCGGATTTATCCGGGTCGTATTTAATTTGGAGTGGCTCAGCTTTTATTAGTCTCTCTCTCATTCGTTCCTCTAATCTCTTGATTGTGAAGCCTGGTGTTTTGGATATTTGTACCAGCGCGTCGTCATCGATGTAAGTAGTGTCCATCTCTTTCGGGCTGCTTGTTGGGTCCAGGATTACTCCAGCATAGATCATAAATAGCACCGGGGACATGGGGCTACCTTGCGGCACTCCAGAATCATAGGGCTGTGGTTCTTCTAGCTCATGGTTGAATTTAAACTGTAGTTTTCTGCCGGTATTGAATTCCTTGCACCATTCTGTTAAGTAGGTAGGGAATTTTTGTTGTTGCATGATTTCCGCGAGGAGTAGGTAGTCAACGCAGTTAAATGCTCCTTGGATATCATTGGTTAGGATCGCTGGTCTGTCTCGCCGAGCGACTCCGGTACTGTTTTTCAGTAGTAGGTTTTGTTGTATTGGCGTTAAGGTTCTCAGCAGGGCGTCGATTGCCGAGATGGTTGGTCTTCCCCCAAATTGATTCGCTGAGAGTGTGCCTAGAATTTCTCCAGCGGTGCAGAGTCTTTGGGCCACTATCTTCTCCAGGATTTTGCTGAAACATTGTAGAAGGGAAATGGGCCGGTAGGCTTTTGCTTCATGATAGTTTGCTTTACCGGGTTTCGGGATCGGGATACACTTAGCTATTTTCCATTCCGCTGGGTGTACGCCGTGCCGGAGCATGGCGGAGAACATGTCTTGGATTAGAGTTGTGTTTGCTTTGACTATTGCTTTAATAAAGGTATAAGGAATGCCATCCGGGCCGGTCGCCGAGTGCGCTGGACAGGAGTCGATTGCTTTATTAAGTTCTTCGGGGGTGACTATGTCGAAGGTGTTGCTAAGGTCAAAAGAAGGGGGTCTAATGTTTAGGGGGGGGGTGGTCGGGGGACGTCCGTTTCGAGGGGAAAAGTTGGGCTCTTAGAGCTTGGCACTTCCCCGCAAACGTTTCTTCACCTTGTATGGTTGGTATGATTGTGTCTCTTCTTCTTCCTACGTTTAGGATTCTCCAGACTTCACTACCTTTCGCCTCGTTCATCGTCTTTTCCCGCTGGTCCGCTTTTGCTTTCCGGATCATGACTGTCCATTCTCTGCAAGCCTTCCGGTGTTCCTCCACGTGATTGGATTTCCTTGTATTTCTCGCCTTCTTTTCTGCTGCGTTTACCCTTGCCTTCATCTGTTTCATCTCATCTGACCACCAGGAGTTGGCTCTTACCCCCTCCTTCGAGAGTGGTGTTACTATGCTGACTGTTGACCTGACCAATTCTAGGAAGAAATCGACAGTTTGTTCCGTGTGTTCCTTGGTTTCCCATGCCTCTGCAGGGATGGAGATGTTTGACATGTGGTTCTCCAATAGCTTCCAGTCTGTTTGTCGCCACATTCGTCTTGGTACAAAAGGTGGTTTTTCCAGGTGTAAGTGGACGGAGGTTCTCCCGTGGTCTGAGCCCGCTCCGTAGGGTTCAGTACTCCATCGTAGGTTGTGGTCGAGTGTTGGGCCTTTTACAAATGCAAGGTCGATGGTTGTGGGCCTTTTCCCTCTGTCTCTGGGGAAGTGCGTAAAGACGCCTGGTTCGTTCAGGAGGGTCAGTTTCTGTCGGGTTATCCATCGTTTTAACCGTGCGCCGTTGACCCGGTCTGCTCGAATGTTGTTTCTGTACTCATGTGAATTTTCTCCGTACCACATCTGATGGTGGCAGTTGAAGTCTCCCATTACTAGACAGTTATCAAGGGTTTGGATTGTACTTGCTATTTGGGCGAAGGGGCCACTTCGGCCTGGGGAGTATATGTTTAGGATTTGGGTTTTTTTGGTTTGGATTTCTACCGTGATTGATAAAATGAAATTATCGTGTGTGTAGTGGTGTTTTGGTTTGAGATTGGCATGTTTGCGGACGTATGTTGCGCATTTTGTATTGGTGTTGCTGGCCGTAAAAATATAAAAGAGATTTGATTCTGGTGGGTATCCCTCTGCTGAGGTCCATGGTTCTTGTAGTAATAGAAAATAAATACTAGAGTCTGTTTCCGCTTCTTCTACCGCCGCCTTGGTGATAAGTTCGCTCCGTGCACAATTGAGTTGGTGTGCGAGCGCGGTGGTTCGAGGCCTAAGCATTATTTGTCATGTGTTGGTCGTCTTCGGGAACGGGTGTTGCTCCGACTGGGGCGGTGGCTGGTACTTGGACTACCGGGAGCGGCTCCTGGATGGGTGCGGCCGGTGGGTCTTGGGCGGGTGGGGCGTTTTCCTTTCCTTTGTTGAGGAATCGGCGTTTAACTCTTTCGGGGCATGCTGGATCGGAGGCCTTATGGATTCCTTTACAGTTCAGACATCTGATTGGGGTGTGGGTGCATCTGTATCCTCCCTGGCATTGATTGCATGGGTGGAAGCTGGTGAGATGATCTCCGGCACAATGACCGCATCTCCCACTGTTTTTGCATTTCTCCTGGCGGTGGCCGTATTCGAGGCACTTCGCGCATTGGGTGTCTGGGAAGGTTGGGAGGAAGGCCTCGATTTGGCAGCTTCGGTTGAAGAGGGATAGGAACTTAACTCCTAGTGTTTCCATTGTGACTTGTCCTGGGAGCGCGATAACCATTGATGAGTGGGTTTTCTCCATTCGAGTCTCTGCTCTGGAGATCCAGCGGGGAACTTGGGCAAGTTGGAAGTTATCTCCATAGTTGCTTCTAATTTCGGATGCTACCAGTTGTCCTGCCTCGACGCCTTCTCCGACTGTTGTGGGGATTCCGTGAATAAGGAACTTTGACCATTTGGAGTTTGCCCGGATGGTGGCGACTGGTACTTGTAGGGTGAGGAGAGCCTCCTCAATTTCTTTGGCATACTCCATTGCCTTTGTTGCTGGGGTTACAAACTTTGTTTCCACGATAAAGTTGTCCTTGGGTGTTCTCCTTGCTGAAATAAAGTGGCAGGATTCGTCCTGAATTCTTGCATTAACTAGGGTCCTGATCTCGGAGGGATTGACGTCGGATGGGGCAGTGGTTTCAACAATGATTTCTCTGTTGATTTTGGTATATTCTGGCTTGAAGAGAGGGTCCGCTTTTGGCTTTGCGGACTTCTTTCTTCTCTCTACGACCTGGAAATTTCCTTGAGCAGGGCCGGGTGCCGAGGCCACGGCGGCCCAGGTGCCTGCTTTCCATCCATGGGGAGGGGCTTGTTGGGGGGGTGCGGGTGGGGGGGCCTGAGGAGCTGCCTGAGGCGCTGCTTGGGGAACTGTTTGGGGGACCGCTGGAGGGGGCATTCTCTGTCCCTGCGGTTGTTGTGGTTTTCGCTGTTGTTGCTGCTGTTGCTGTTGTTGGTTTTGTTGTGGTTGCTGCGGTTGCTGCGGTTGTGGTTGTTTGTTGAGGAGAAGATGGATCGCCGAGTGCATGCTGGTGATCATAGTTGTTTGCGCCTCGATTTGGTGCCTCAGTGTGTCCACCGTTCTCCGGAGTGTGGTCGTTTGCTCTTCGAGGATTTCAATCCTGTCGGTGGGTGGGCAGATTCGGCTGGTGGCATGTCTAATGGCCCAGGTAATGTAGTTCAGGTCCGTCTAGGTGTGAGTATCCTGGGGGACAATGCTCGGGTAGAGGTAGTCGATTCTCGGTTGGTAGGGGTCGTTGTAGTCGGATTCTGTTGCAAAGGTCGAGGAGAATTCCTGTTCTTGAGCTCCGGATGGGGTTGGGTCGGGAACCTGAGTGTTCCTGACCCGCGAGGGGGCTGTCCCTTGCTGGGAAGACTGGGTGAAAAAGGACTGGAGCGAAGCTTGCTGCGACATGATTGAATGTCCAGTTCTCCTGGCGGCGTAGAGTGACGTTTCGGAAAGGTTTCTTTTCCTTCCTTTCGGGAGGTCAAGGCTGGAGAATTCTTCGCTAGAAGCCAGTTTTCGTGGTGTTTCTTTCGCTAGGAACAACAAACGCGACCGTACGATCGGGGACGAAGTGGCTCAGCCTGGTATGGTATACCAGGGTAAACCGAGAGGAATGAAATAAGATGTTTTTAAAGCGAGGTTTGATATCAGGGAGTTCTTTGCGAGCCTTAGCGAGCAAGTAGAATACAGAGGTTGCGTAAGGAAAGAAGAGAAGAAGGAAAACAGACAAAAACACAAGACAACACCCCCTTATATATCCATCCATAATCCAACGATGACTAATACCTTCGCGTAACAGAAACCAAAAGAACATAATAGAAATTCCCATTACAAATCCTAACTCCACTGCACAATACCTCCTTCCCTCGTTCCAATTTATCACCTAGCCAGAATTACCTAATTGCCGTTACAAAGAATCAACAAACCAATCTAGAGAAATTGGAATTATATTTTTCTCCCAAAGTTGATACATCCATCCCTATGCCTTCTTCCATACATGCCATGAGTCTGGATTTACTTCATAGTAAAGGGAAGTTCACTGAATGAATTCCAGCACTGCTGGTGGCGAAATGGCGCCTGAAGGGAAACTCTCAAAAGCTATGGTGGTTACCTACCTCTCAAAAAAACCGAGTGCTAAGTGGTGAATAACAGGGTTGGGTGTACATATAAATAGCATTTGGTCTAGCCATCTCCGGATTGCTATGAGGGTGGGCATGAATATGGGATGGGCCACCAAGATGGGAGGGCCATGAAGACGGGGGATGGGCCAGGAAAGCGGCCCCTCGAGTATAACCACTTGAGTCTGTATATTAAGGGCCCGCTCCTGCCCCTCTTCTATTGCAGTTCATTAAGCCACTCACACCTTTCTGGCTATAACACTATAGTATTCTGCACACGCCAAACCGTCCTCCTCAACCCATACAATCATGGCATAGATCATACTCTGCACTCTTGCACTCCTTTTCTTTACCATATATTCAAACGCGATTGAGTTGACTGGCTCGCTCGGGCTTGGAGTGTCATTTGATCTCCAGTTACCAAATCTCCGTCCCCCACCAGGAGCCCCACGACCTTAACTGTACCTGAGAAATACACCGAATATCACCCGTCATGGACAACATCTTTTTATTCCACTATTACGGCGCAGACTCTTGCGAACCTTACCGAGCCAAATTGTGCGAGCGGTCAGCTGTTCTCGAATACGTCTCAAAGCTACATTGCCCTATTAACAGACACAAGAGCCCCCCCCCCCCCAGCGCAACACCGAATCCCACACCAATTTGTTGGCAATATATTCCTACTGGTGTATTCTGGCCCCCATCAAATGAGACGGTAGTGTCATGTGTCGGTGCTGTTGGTTCGAACACCTCTGACATCGGTTCGAATACCTCTCACATCGTTCACCCACCTCCAAATCTTCGTACCAATGAAACCGACTCCGATTCCGCCGCGTGGCCAAGCTATATGGCTATTGCGATTGGCGCTTATATCTGGTGGTTGTAGTTTTGTAGTGGGGCTTGGGTGTAACGGCAGCTATGTATTTCGGTTAGATGATAAACTGGAACGAGAAGAGGAGGTATTGTGCAGTGAGATTAGGATTTGTAATTAGGATTTCTGCTATGTTCTTTCAGTTTCTGTTACGCGGAGGTATTAGTCATCATTGGACTATGGTTGGATATATAAGGGGGCGTGCTTTTATCTGTTTTCTCTCTTTCCTTATTTGTTTACACAACCTCTGTATTCTACTCTATGAATATTATTCTTGTTCTATGCTACGTCATAGGATTCAGTTTGATTACCAGATCAATCAGAGCTACCCCATAGTCTATAGTTATGAATATCTTCTGCTACGTTCTTGCCTCGGTTGTATTCCTTGGCACTATAGTCTCTCGTCCATAGACCCACGTTATAATCGGTCGGAGAAACTCCCAGATCCTGAGGTGGTCAGGGAGGATCTTGTAACGGGGGTCCTTTCTAAGAGAAATAGAATCGGATAGAATAGAGACGGCCGTGTAAGATAGACAATCAGGTTGCAGATTATTCAAAGATACTATCGCTAGAACTCAATAATCTTTAAGGGCTCTGCTACCGATAAGAACTTGGTTTTCTTTCTGATGAAGACTGGAGAGAACAGGACTGAAGGGCAAGAATAAACCTGAGTACTTATACTCCGAAGGCCTTCATTCTCTGCTCCTAACTCCTTACTAAGTTCCGGTGGAGCCTTTCCTCGGTGCCGGAAACAATACCACCGCTACCCCGCTTTTCTCTAAGCGTCAGCAAGTGTTTCCGATATCCAAGGCAACCACCCTTAGTCAAAGCATTTGTAACACCTGCAGCCTTGGTTGTCACACAACCGAGGGCCTGCATAAATGAGCTGCCACTCAGGTGTAAGCTTAATCATTGCTGTAGACCTTTGGCTTATTGTAGACTTCCCTAGCACAGTCCCTGCCCTTCAGCGGACTTACAATGCTCCGAGGATGTAGAGGATCACCAGACAATCAGAGCTTCACTCTGGCCGGTCTTCTAGTCACTGGCGAGACATAGACTCGTCAGTCGTTGCTCCCATGAATAGATCCCCTTCCTAGCGCCCGGAATGTAGTTACTCTAACAGCTGGTAGCTAACCACACTGCCGGTACTTGCATATCACCGTGCAACTGGCTTCTAACAATAACTCTCAGCATGTAACCGGGCCCTGTGT
Source organism: Morchella sextelata (assembly GCF_020137385.1). Lineage (NCBI taxonomy): Eukaryota > Fungi > Ascomycota > Pezizomycetes > Pezizales > Morchellaceae > Morchella > Morchella sextelata. The sequence continues at coordinate 486,084 of NW_025408641.1, forward strand.
GTACTCATACACCAGACAGTTGAAATGGCTCCGTTACAACCTCAACCCTTACATTGTTCCTTCATTTTATCATGGCTTTAAAAATTCGCACGATTTGTGGCGATACCCTTGATTTTGATGCTGATCCCAACGCCGTGTTGAGTGCACTGAACCAAGACGGTGCGCTCATAATTTTGCAACGTTCCCATATTACAGTTCCAGTAAATTCTGTCAATCTTGTTCACGCTCTCGAGACACGTGGGGACCTTGGGTATACTACTTTCGAGTTTCTGGATAGAGAGGTTTTTATGTCCTCCGTACACACCCTACCTCCTCTCCCTCTGCTGCCTTCACACCGTTAACGTTGTTCCGAGCAGGCCGTCGCGAAAGTCCTGTTTAGCCTCCACGAGCGATACATCATGGGACCCACAAAACTCTTCATACCCGTCGTTCGATTCAAGAGCCTGGATCTCCACAAATATGGTGGTTACGTGGCTACACTATTTGGTAGCAAAAATGACATTGGCGTAAACTTTCATCTAATACTTAAAACTCTGGGCGGGGACCCGAAAGATATTACGGTCAATGGCGGGAACATGTATTCACCTCTATCAACCCTATTTCCATGCTTTTGTTAACGCGTCGCAGTATTCTTTGTACGGACAAGACACAGAAAACAATTCCACAAACACACTCGGGGACTGCTTTTGTGTCAGAGACCTATTACTATCCACCACATTTGCCATGTGTGCGACTGGAAGAGAAACTGGCGAACGATTATTTGTTACAGGCCGGGGATGAGATCGACAGGGAGGTTAATGGTGATTTGGTTTGGAGGCATGATATGTTTATTCATAGAACAACGCGCAATACGTAGAATGAAATATCTATAATGAGCGGAAAAGCCGAAACCTTTAACTGGCCTATGCCCTGAGTGATATGAAAACTGAAACAAATGAGACCGTGAATGCGACCGCGCAACAAATTGGAAATCAACAAATGGAATCAAGTATCCGTGGCGGCATAGATATGTAGAGACAAGATGGAGAGGAAGTGTGGCTTTGTAACAAAAAAGAAAAAAGGAAAACAGACGGGAGTCACCCCACATTAAAAATTATTACGTATATAACTGGAGACCATGAGATACTGACAGATGACTTTTCAGGTGTTCACCATCGTCTAACTCGTCCACACATTGATCGAAAGGACACCCGATCGGCTTGGTGGATGTAGTTGGCTCGGCATGCCTTCTGGAGATGTGCTTTCTGAGTGTCCCAACAGAGTGAAACTCGTGCTCTCTATCTGCTTGTTGTGTTTGCTTATCAAAGACACAAAAAGGACATAGACGAGTCCCAGATGTCGTGTTATCCATCGGAGCTTTACATGCCGCGCTGCGATGGACAGTAGGCTTTTGAAGGCAAATATCAGTCAGGGAGCGCAAGGCATCTGCTCATGAGATATCGCTACCGCCCTTGTGATATGTAGCGACCAAAGTTCTCAATGGGCATAGCTTAGGCTCGGTATAAGTGAACATTGAGGCCTCTGCACCACGTAGTTGATGCTGAATTTCTTCATGATCATCTCTCTCAAAGAAGGTCTTTCTTGACTGTTCCAATTCGGCGCGTTTTATGCTAACCTTACATGCATTGAGCTTTCGCTTAGCAGCTATATATGCCTCATGGCCCGCTGGAAATGCTGATTCGGACGCCTTGAGCATGCCATATTCTGCGCGTAGACTCCGCCCCATGCGATCTCTCTCAGCTTTGAGAGCGGCGATCTCCGGATGATTGTCAAGTTTGAACCCAGGCTTAAGCCTGACAGGAGCCCGGGGGTCTCTATTTGCACTCATTAAGCCAATATTCCTAATGAGGTCGGCGCGGCTGACAGTCCCCAAATACGCGCTCTGTGTATCTACTTTCACGGTTGAGTGCAGATAATGCTTCCGAAAGACGTCCGCCCTTGCGTGACCCATGATCTGATTTCTCTGCACGTCCGTCACCTCAGGGCCTATGATCACGGCGGTTTGTTAGACTCTCATCTTCAACTTTGGCACCGGGAGGGGGGGGGGGTCGTACAATCGACAGCGTTTGCAGCCCCTCTGCGCAATACGTATGTGGTGAGTTTTTGTGGATATCCAGCTAGCACGCCTAGTCGTTTTAGGTATTGATTTAGATCCGAATACACCAGCAGCGTTGTGGGGCAAATCTGATCACCCTGTTGTCATCAAAACACCGGCTTCTCCATCATTTCCTCCTTCCATCTGATCTTCAACGTTTCTTTGAAGTTGGGAATATTGAGACTATACAGATCTTCCGGTCTCTTTATCCCGTCCACCATAAATGCATTGTCCGCGAATGCCAAAGCAAGGAAGTTTATGATAGGACAAAATATTGGATTATCTCGCCTCTCATAAAGAACGTACGTCACACTTATTTGAAAACGTCAGTACGCTGTGAGCGGAATGCGTTGGGGTGGACTTACGGTTCCCGCTTGTTTCTCTTCCCTTTGAGAAACGTAGTGGTCACTTCAAGGACCAGAATTAGGCCGCCTTCACCGTCATTTCTTAATAAAGAAAGATTCATATTCTTATATTTCAATACTTAACTCTGGCCTTTATAGCAGGGAGACTCGATAATAGAGCCCGGGCGAGAGGACGTGTACGCAATTAGCTGCATCAATAAGGCCATCTGAGCTCGGTAACGCCCGTGATATGTACTTTCTGTATCTTGGCACCAATGATAGTACAAAAGGTTGTACAAATCAGTGACGCAGCATGTTGCATTGTCTTTGGCTTCCAATATAAGCTTAAATTCTGAGGTAAGATCGTCGGTGATATACTCCGAAGTATTAGTTAGGTATCAACTCGCTGGGGAGATGATATACTCACCGTGTTTACGGCATCATTTGTCGCTCTTGGAAGTTGCATCTGTGTATATTTAAAGTACACCATCTGAAGCGTTTTGTAGAACCCCTGTACCGTAGACTGATGGAGACGGTCTTCGCATTGGGCCGGTGGGCGCATGGTGGATGCATGACATGTACATTACCTTTTAAACCAATACCAGAAGGCTTGTATAGCGACTTGTGTACTCAGAGAGAGGTTCTTAGTTAGCACCTGCGTAGAACCAGTCTCCAGCGCTGCCCACGTCTCTTCCCAGTTGGGCTCTTCGGAGCTGGTTGTGGTATCGCAGTCCATCATATCAGGCGCCCAGTTGAGCTCTTCGGGGCTGGTTGTGGTATCGCAGTTCATGATATCAGGCGCGTTGTCGTTGGGGTTGAGCATCAGTGTGTGTGCAAATTTTGGGCTGCGCGGGCGCCGTCGCAACTTATAGACCGCGGGCAGTGCCCTCGTGGTAGGAGGAGGTGGACCAGGACCATGATACCCCTCGCCGTGGGGTATCATGCGAAGTCGTGAAGTCACGAAGTCGCGATGATCACTAATATACTCACCCACACCGCCAAGACAGCTTATTAACCCATGTTGAGCAGCAGAACCGCACCAGGAATTAGGCACGAGAACGGCCATGATAATGGCCCGGCCCTCCCGTAGAACAGGCATCTTTATGCCAGAACATACTAAGGTAGAGTACAGGTTTAGGAATGTGTTAATGGAAGGGCTAATGGACCTGTCAATGGATCACAAGCTATCACTCGATATGTCAATGATGACAATTTCATGAAAACAGGACTGCATATATGCAAGCCCAAGATGGAAATAAATTTATAAAGGATCCGGTTAGTAACCCTCGATGCGCCCCCGAGTAAAATAGAAGGAAACAGATGCATAGTTCCATAATTCTCTAGAGTGTTTTTTCATGGGATTCGTTAGTGCTGTGATCTTGTTTTCCAATGACTGTAACACTCAAGATCACACCATTGGATGAGAAAATAGACGGCTGTATTGGCAAGTCTACCAGAGTTTCTAGCTTTATACGGCATGATTGAGGACAGATTGTCGCGTCACCTATTGCTCCCATAAGTCCACAGTTAGAGTGTACGGAGCTGATAGTTCCGTATGCCGTACGATAATACGTGGGAAGGCGTCCCTGTACCGTGTACGTGTACATGGGCAAGGAACAGCGCTGGTTCGCCTATAGCTAAGGTGGTTCACGAGGCTGCTCGAGGCGATTAGAGACGTGTGCCTCGAGGTGCCTCTGCCTCATACGTATTGTCCATGCCTTTGCTTGCCCGTGAAAAGAGAGGCTGCGTTTGAGATTTATATACAGACAGATATTTGCTGTAGAACTAAATCGTCACTATAATCTTCTCTATAACCAAATTTCCCTAATATCACTCATACTGCTCAGAAAAAGTTAGGGGGAAGTTCTGCGTCGCATTACTTCGATAGCCCACATCGAGACCCCCCTCTCCCCCCAAAGAAACCCCCTACAGTCTCGACAATTAAACACACTCAAATTCTCCCTCATAAAACTACACACCGTGTGTTCCTTCCCATACCCTCAGAACACACCAAAAAAATATAAAATGCTAGCACCACCACGTTTCGATCGTGGGACCTCCGGGTTATGAGCCCGGCGCGCTTCCGCTGCGCCATGTTGCTGTGGCTGCACTCCTGGGCCTTCTAGTTTGACTGCCGCAAAATGGGCGAGTAGTAAGGGCAGATGATGGGCTTGGCTGCCGGGTCAAGTTGCCAAAATGCTACTAATATACAACCGGGTGGCCAGCCACGTGCGGGTCACAATGCACACACTTCGCGGCAGATTGTCATGGCAGGGTTAGGTTTCCCTAGCACCTCTTATCCATCTCCCTTAAGTATTACTTCCGGCGCACTAAACATTGTGTGGACGAGTGTAGTCTAGGGGTAGACAGCTCGTCTTACACGAACACCGAGTGGGTTGAGTCCCCATGACCATCAGTAGGTCATGGGTTCAATCCCGGGGGTGGGAGTGTCTGTGGGGTGTATATTATATACCGGGAAACGTAGCCCATTATATTGCAGTACTGTATTGGGTAGGTACCCCCGCGAAGGGTATATGGCCACAGAATTACTTTTTGTAAATTTATTGCCTATTTATTTTTTCTTTCTTTTTTCTTTTGGATCTTATTGGCCACCCGTGGGCCTGAGGGCCTAGTGGGGTATGTGTGAAAGTATCGATCAGAGCTCTCTCTGGTCGGCCTACAACCGCAGATTGAACTATCTTAGCTTCTCGCTCATTATTTGATCCCCTTCTCCCCCCATGGTCGGGGCCGGATATAGGGTTTATTGCTCATCACGTACCCCCCAACCTTCCTTTTGCATACTTCCTCGCAACAGCTCTTTGCTTTCATCAACAAGAATATCTTCCCCGGGCCTGGGAGGTATACTACACCCACCTAACCACGCTATCGGATGACATTATCGCGCAGCTTAGCAGCCTTTACTCTACCCTAGGCGATGCTAACCACTGTCACGGTCACGGTCACGGCCACTGTGGTTGGGAAGGAAAGGCAGATGTTAGGCAATGACGGGTCGGCGAGTCAAGTGTCCCACTGCCAGCGGAGGACAATTTGTGAGTGGTTGAAGAAGCCCTATTCCGTGCACGCCCTGGGTCAGAAGTGGGGGCTGAGTATGCTGAGTATCTCTCTCTCCGGCTTTCTGTCGTCGTTCTATCCCATACTTTAAATGTCAACGGCAGCAGAGGCTTTGTCTCAACTACGATGTTCGTGACAGCGCTCGCGAAAGCACACATACTTCCATGTCCGGAGAACACCAGCGCTGGTATGAGTGTAGCTGATTGAAAACGAAACAAAAATCTGATTGTATTCCGAACCACAAACGCTCTAACAAGCACAGGCCACGATGTAAAGATATCACTGCGGCTGGTATGCTACATGTATATGCAACCTAACTGCTACCCATCTATTCCCCCAGACTAGGCCTCCAAAAGGCGAGCAACCTCCTCGCAAAGTCCCTTCTCGCCCAATCCCGCTCCTCCACACTTTGACCTGACGATAGCACCCGCCTCAAGAGCCTGCAAAAAGTCTTTTACCTCCCCGTCAAGCGGGACGCAGTAGCACATGAGTGCAAGACTTAGCACAAGACCCTTAACTACCTCTTTACTGTCCTTCTCCGCTTTGAGAGCTTCGACTACACTGGCTAGGATATCTACGCTCACTCCTCCGAGGACTTCCTCATTGTACACTGAGCGCTGCTTCTGGGCATATGTAGCCAAGTTGAATACGAGTGAGGAAGCGGCGACACGGCATGGAGTATGGGTGCGATCGAGCAAGGAGGTGGTGATCAAATTTACGAGGTCTGACAAAAGAGTGGGCGATGTGAGGTGTGCAGCGAATAATGGAGAACTAAAAAGATTACAGGAGGCTTGAAGAGTGACTAGGCGTAGAGAGTAGGGAATATCTTGGGTTTTGGCATAAGACAGCATAGTTTTGATGGTAGCTGTGTCTAAAGTTTTCGTTCGGTTAGATCGAGTGATAGACTGTGAAGGAATATACGTACTCTTTTCCTCAGCAAACCAACCAGAAACTCGCACATCTGAAAGAATAACACGAAAGAGATCAACAAGAGGGAATAGTTTATCCGCGGGAAGTCCTTCGAAGGATTCTGAGAGGAAGGTTGCGACATTTGAAAGATTTGGAAGATGAGCTTCAACGGCGCCGCTGTTATTCCGAGTTGCGATAAAGTCACAGATAGATTTTATAATGGGATTTTTGCCAGTATCCCCAAGCTTTTCGGTGACTTTACCGAGAGGGGGGACCTTAGTGAATGTTATCGGCTTCATGGGAGTACTTAATGTAATGGGGAGCTTGATATCCGTGTGCGGGTGGGCTAAACCAAGAGTTTAGTTTATTTCTAGAATAAACCGCGAAAAGACACTTACGAGGATAAGCCATTCTCAAGAGAGTGTCCACACGTTGCTGCAAATCTCTTTCGCTTGCCCCTACCCACTCCTCGACTTTCTCGCCCTTTAGGAAGGTCACAAATGTTGGAGTGCTACTAATTTCATATCTCAATGCTGCATCAGGTGCAGCTCCAATATCACACTTGATGAGCTTCGCTCTACTTCCCGCATCGGCGGCCAATTCCTCATAGCGCGGATATATACTTCTACACGGTCCGCATGTAGAAGATGTGAAGAATACCACGGCACACGAAGCTTCTGCGGACGATAGTGCCTTCTCCAATGCTGCAAGTGAATTTGCAGTAATAACTTTAGAGGCCCCTGGGCGCTGGCCTGCGTCTCTTGATGCTTGAGTATAAGCCGCATGTGGGGTTGGCGCGGTTGTAATTGGGCGCATGGCTTGCTCTAATTGCGGCTTTAGCATTTGACCGAAAGGTGTATTTAGTACAGTCTGCGGAAGCGAGACGATGTGGTCGGGAATGCCACGACCGCAGAGAAATTGTGCAACGTCATTTGTAAAGTTGTTGCAGTTGTGCTGAAAAAGGTCGTAGGCTTCAGGGCTGTATATTGGTTTGAGAGAATCGAGGTATTCGAGGAAGATCTCATCCGTGAGAGAAGTTACACCGAGATGAATCTTCTCCATGGGGTTTCCGTGATGGGTCCTCCCGGGATGGGAAAACTGAATTCCCTGGCCTGTATGGGCTTTAGTGGGCTGTTCCATATAGATCATTGGATGGAGGTTGACAGACCATAATAGTACTCACGACCCCCAAGGACTATGCTGGTATGGTAAATGGCATCTGTAAAATGTTGATAATTAGCTCCCCCGTTAGGATATCCATCCTCCCGGCATAGAAGAACTTACCTATGAAAGTTCCCAGGAGTCCGAGAGAGAACTATGTGCCTGTTAGTACTGTACTAACAGCATTTGAACTGAACAGGCGAAGAACATACCTGTCTAGCCATCCCTAATAACGAGGTCAGCTCTATTATGCGGTGCACCTGGATATTTGATGAGCTCACCTTGAGATAGATCATAGACATAGAGCTCAACGGGACGCTCAGTATTTGCCATGGTGTAATGTGTGAATTGACCAACAGATGTTTGAATAAACAGACAGACGGATGGATGATTGTCGCAGCAAGAACAAAGACAAAGAAGCAGATGACGATGATGAAGACAAAGATAGGGATGGTGATGGTTTATTGAGACGAAATACAGTGTTGAATCTACGAGAGCTCACATCAAGCTCAGCCCACAAAAGCACATGCGCCCAGAGTGGTTGCATGGGCATCTCTTAAATACGTAGCTTATCGCCACAGATAAGGATAGAAGCTTCCAGACCTTCTCGTTTAAATCCCCCTAGCCGTGTGCACTGTAACTGAATATACTCTACCTGCGTGCACATGTTCCTAGGCTAGAGCCTCATTATCCATGTTTGGTCGGTATTGTATGTCACCGGGCCGGGTAACCTTCTAAATGAGAAATGTTCTACCCCTGCAGCAGCTAGCGTCAATTAGAGCTACGTTGCTATCAAGCTAGGTTTTACTTGTTACTCTAGATAGGGGTCCGGGCTTGGGCTAAGAGTACTTTCGTCCCTTTTCTGATAATTTAACGTTCCCAACCGTTCTTTTCACTTGGTCTGTCCCCTTACAGACCTGCTGTTCGTGTGCTTTCGCCATTTGTCCCTTTGACCCACACTTCCCCGTTCTGCAGAATACTCCCCAACACTCGTTTTTTTTTTCATCGCGCGTTGGCATTCCTTATATATATTCTTCCATGTCTAACGTGAGAAGAAGGCCTTCCCTCTGGTCATACTTCTCCTTCCAACGCCCTCATCAGAGATCCTCCAGCATCTCATCACAGCTCCGTCCGTCGGATCCACACGAAAAACTGGGTCGCCATCAAAGTTCAGGATCTTCCCTAGGATTTCCTGCAATGTCGAGTCGAATGATCAAGACAGTGACCATAGGGGTCGTCTTCTGCCTGGCACTCTTTTTGCTAGCTCCCAGAAGTCTTCCATGTAAGTTTAATCCTCTGATGTCAGCTGGAGGGACATAGATGCTGATTTCCTTTTAGCATCCGGTGGTACACACGGAGGAGCAGCAGCGGGAGGAAATGGACAGGTTGCCCTTGATCCCTCATCCGGGACTTCAAAATGCACAAGGTCCAGTTCACCAAATAAACCAATTGTACAATATGCTATCATGATCGATGCTGGCTCTACCGGCTCGCGTGTCCACGTATACCGATTCAACAACTGCGGCGAAACTCCTGAACTCGAAAACGAGGATTTTAAGATGATTCAACCTGGTCTTTCATCGTTCAAGGAGAAGGCAGAAGAGGCTGCGATGAGTCTGGATGTATTGATGGATGTAGCACTCGCGTCTGTTCCTGAAAAGCTTAGAGGCTGTTCACCAGTTGCTGTCAAGGCTACCGCCGGTCTGCGATTGTTGGGCCCCGAAAAAAGTCAAAAGATTTTAGACGCGGTTAGAACCAGGCTTGAAACAAAGTATCCGTTCCCAGTCGTTGCAGGAAGCGGTATCGAAATCATGGAAGGAAAGGACGAAGGTAAATCCTCAGACGTTCAATTTCGCAAATTTTCAGATCAAGTTCTAATAATCCATAGGTGTCTACGCATGGATCACTACCAACTACCTCCTTGGAAAGATTGGCACCATTCAAGATACTCCAACTGCAGCCATTTTTGATCTTGGCGGTGGTTCAACACAAATTGTCTTTGAGCCAACCTTCCCCTCCATTGGAGGTGGTATGCCCGCCCATCTCGCTCCTGGAGACCACAAATATGAGCTTAAGTTTGGCGGTCGTCACTTTGACCTTTACCAGCATTCTCATCTCGGTTACGGGCTTATGGAGGCCCGTAAAGCAATTCACCAGGTTGTTGCGCAGGCAAAGATTGCCGAAGTTGGCCAGGCATGGAACGCAAAGCCTATTGTAAACCCTTGCATTATCCCTGGAATGATCCGCGAAGTCGAGATTGAAATGAAGGACACCAAGGAGATTGTCAAGGTGAACATGACTGGCCCTGCTGAGCCATCTATGACACAATGCCGTTTCCTCGCAGAACAAATTCTCAAGAAAGATGAGAAATGCTCGCTCACCCCATGCTCGTTCAATGGTATCCATCAGCCACCTCTAGAGCGCACATTCGCCACTGAGGATATCTATATCTTTTCTTACTTCTATGACCGCGCTCGTCCTCTTGGTCTCCCGGATTCGTTCACACTCAAGGAAATGTACGAGACTACCGCTAAGGTGTGCGCTGGTGAAAAGGCATGGGACGTATTCCACTCTATCCCCGATGCCATGGAAGAACTTAGGGACAGGCCTGAATACTGTCTCGACTTGAGCTTCATGCTTGCGCTCCTGCACACTGGGTACGAAATGCCTTTGGACCGCGAAGTCAAGATTGCGAAGAAGATCAAGGGCAACGAACTTGGGTGGTGTCTAGGTGCCAGTTTGCCATTGCTTGACCAGGGTTCTGGTGGATGGCAGTGCAGAGTTAAGGAGGTTTAGATGTTTGTGACTATGTAGACTGCTTTTTGTAATGGGTCCATTAATTCTTTCTGGTTTCTGGTAATCTTCTTTTTCTGGATATAGGGTTTTTGGGACGGTGGGGATTTGTGGGTTGGGTATGGGTGTTAGACTGATGAGATTACGTGCGTATGGGCGAAAAGCATTTATATATAGCTTATATCCAAGAACCAACGTTAAAAAGTAATGTAGATACGTTTTAAAACGGTTTAAAAGGAAAGAAAAGGAAAACCTATAGCCCAGACTACATGTAATATACCTAAAAATGATTTACAAAGAAATGGAAGAGTCTCTACCTTCTATCTTTTCTCCAATGGATCAATGTCCATGTCATCATCATCCCTCTTGACACTAGGCGCCTGATCCTCCACCTCTTGTATCCCTGGCTTTCCGCGAGCGGGACGCTGCAGCAGCTTCCCGAGGATATCCTTCTCTTCCGCCTTTGCCTCCGCGTCGCTATCCTCATCCTCCTCCTCGGACTCTGACTCGGACTCGTCAGGGTTGTTTGGATCTAATTGTTTGAGGACGCCGAGGCCGAGATTCTACAGGAGCGCATCTGGACGTTAGTATCCATGCGTGAGCTTTTTCCGCCAGGTCCACCACCACCGTAGCCCAAAGCGCATCACAATACTTGTGGTACTCACCATCTCAATATACGCCTCCTCCTTCTCGCTCACATTCTCGATGTTCCTCTGCGCGATTGTTCCCGCGGCGATCTCGCCCTCCAGGTCCCGGTTCGCTGCAGAGATGGCGGGCAGAAACGCATTGAGGCGGGAAAGCACTGTCACCGGCGTCCGTCAGGTCAGCACGTGCGGCACCGTAGTTGGGGGGGGGGGGGGGGGGGTGAGAGGCGGGGGTGTACATACAATCTGACGAGGGTGGCATGGGTGCTATTTTGGGCTTGTTCTGCGACGCCGCGGCGGGAGTCGTAGAGACAGTGAATTGGGGAGAATCCTCGGAGTCGCCATTGGACTTAGGGTGGAGGAAGATGGCAGGGAGGGTTTCTGAGTCTTTGCGTGGCATTTTGGAGCGTGGGTTTTGAGGTGAGTTGAGGTTTTGAGGTTTTGGGTGAGTTGAGGAAAAAAGTTCTTCGGGGAGTATTTTGGGTTTGTTTGAGCCTCAGCTAGTAGTACAACTGCTAGTGTTCGGAGCCTAAGTGGGGTGGGTTTATTTTAAGATCGCACTGCGCATCGCGAGTACATGTACAGTGGCGGACAGCCAAAATCAACCGTTTTGCTCTTTTCGGTTTTGATTAGTAATCGCGCTCGGCACATGGGTTAGGGTAGTTGTTATTGAGGGTTCGGTTGGGCGGTTGCTGAGGGTTAGGGGGGGGGGAGCATTGCAGGCTGGGTTGGGAAGTCGCGACCAACTGGAGTGGGCTGCAAATCATTGTTGGTTGACCCGGGCAACTGATCTGAGTTCCAAATCATTGCTGGTTGCCCCTATAAACCCGGGTGGTTTGCAATTGAATGCGAGTTCACATAGCAACCGCATCAACCATCATGTCCACCTCCAAAGCTCCTTATGGCTACACAGCAACGGGTAGAATTAGAAAGAGGCCAGTCAAAGGGGCACCCCCAGCCATCCAAACAGTTGATCCACTACTAGGACAAAGGCCAGAGAAGTTTTCTAGTTGTCCTGTTCCTACCTGCAATAAAGATTTTCAACACCGGAAAGACCCTCACAAAGCGGTTTGGCAACACCTCCACCATCATGCAACCAGTTATGTAGGGGATCCGGCCCACAAAGCAGCGCATTCAGACCTCAAAGAAGAGAGGAATCTAGGTATTCAAGGTTGGTAAGATTTAATTCTGAATATATTTAATATTTGCTAATTAATTGAAGATAAGAAAACCCGTGAAAGACAGAATTCAGCTAGATGGAGGGCAAAAAATGTTAGGAAAGCTAAGCGGTCATCGGCTATGGGGACAGCAAAACGCAAATTTGAGATACAATTGAGAAGAGCCGGGGAATTTTCTGAGGAGGCTTTGAAGAAATTAGTTGAGGAGAAAATGATCGAATGGGATTCTAAAAATTAGTATTTAATTTCAATCCGGTAGCATTACTATTGTTTAACCCAACTGGGGATTATTATTGTTTGATTTAACCGGGTCATGCTGTTGTTAACAAAACCGGGCGGAATAATTTTTTAAAATACATACAATACTAAATACTAAATATCTTCCGCCATAAAATAAATCCGTCTATGTGATTTATATTTTTTAGTATAATCCACAAACTCAGGCGTTCCAAACTGAACACCGGCTCGGTAAGCTTGTATCTGTCTCATACATTTATGGTAAAAGGCATGAATAGTAGAATCCGGCACCGATGCTAGAGCTAGTGGTATAGTTTTCCGTAACGATTCAAGATTATACTCGCAATTGTCCCTTGCATATCTTTTTGAACTCCCCCAATAATACTCGATCCAATTGAGTTCACAATGAAATTTTGGAAAGAACTCTACTAAGTGTCCGCGTTTTCGTGTTTCCTCTACCAACATCCCCGCTTGTTGTTGAAAATCGGTTTCTAGTGACAGTACTCTTCTCGCACAACAACCTAATAAATTTAATTAGCTTTGAGTAATTGATGTGAATTAATTTTACATACCATCTGTACTACATTTGGGAGGCATCGATTTGCACTTCAAGCAATCTCTCGATACACTGGCATATGATTCACACCGTGCACATTTGCGTTTTGCGATACAAATATTGCAGTTTCGTCTTCTTTCACACTCATCACACTTTCGTCTTTTATTGCATGGTCCACTGCAAACTTTCTTTTCCCGACAGGGTCCACATTTTGTTCCTTTCAAACATATTTTGCAACATTTGGCTGATATACAATCTGCACAAAGTTTTTTGGGGCATTCCAATCTCATGCCCTCCGGTGGCCATAACCCTCGTTCTGAAAGTATTTTTTGAATACCTTTTTGGACGCGAATCGGATTGGAATTATTATCAACCTGTATAGCTGAATCCCGAGTTGGTGGTGTTGTAGTTCCATATTTATATTCCCACATAACTTGAATTTGAGTTGGGTCGCCATTTATGTATCCATTACGGAGGAATGACTGTACTCCGCCAGGGTTGAGATTCATATTCTGAACCCGTAGGGCATCGTCTGCAAATGCACCATGATTTGCTGAATTATCGAAAAGAAAAAGAAATCGATAACCGGGGTAAACTGCTTCCGCAATTGGGATTGCAATTTCTGTCAAATGATTGACAAGATCCTTCCCTTCCCAATGGCCCTCCTCTTTCCCGTACTCAAATAGAATACTAGCAAATTCTGGTAGTCCAAGCTGTTCCTTCTCTTCCTGTTTCAAAGATATTGTTGACAACCGACGGTTTGGGAGTAGAAAATCAGAAACCATTATTCCTTGACCTTTTCCTTTAGGACGAATAAATTGCCGGTCTTTATAAAGCCATCCTTGTCGCCTGCTATCGTGTGATTGAAATATAGACTCATCGTGTGTAATAATGATTATGGGCCGGAAATTATTATCCTCGCTGCCAACAACATAGTTCTCTGGATAGGTTTTATCTTTCATTGACCCGTCGTCATTGAATTCAACCACATAGGGCCATAGTTCCTCCAAGCGGTTGACAAAATTGTTGCGGTACTCAATGACATCCTCTCTCTCATGTCCATCAAAATAGACACCCTTCTTTATATCCCGCCAATTGAATCCAAGCTGTTTCAACCATCTCCGTGCGGTACGTGCCACTATTCCCCTTTGTCCTTGTGTTTGCTCTTTGTTCTCATCGTCAATAATACTCATTTTGTCAAATATAGTCTCAAGATTTGCTATATCTTTTTGAAGATTCTCGTTCGAATTTTGTTGATCCGACTGAGAATTTGCAGTAACAGCCTGAGCTGTGTTTATATATTGGCAAACCATGACAGCTAGTTTACGTGAGGTGATACCTATTCACAGTTAGAATAAATCTGATAATTAAATTCTGTTTTACTTACCATCTTTCAAACTCATTGCATATTGTCTAATTGCAAGCTGCAGTCCTTCATCATTTAACAATGATTCTAACACGTGATGTTTATTCCCACCAATTTTAGCTTGCGGGATCGCTCCATCTTGAATCCAAGAATTTTCCCATTTGATAATATTTCTGGCCGTAAATTCACCGCGTCCAAAACAGTGTGCTACATTCAAAGCGACGGTCCTTCTCGTCAAATCTGGAGTTTTTTTTTGTGCAAGCAAAAAAGCATGAACCATTTCATATCTTTTTAATAAATGACCCCGTAGCCCTTCGGTACCGAATTTGGCTTTTTGATCGGTCTTTCGGCGGAGTAAAGTTTGTAAATTTTGAAGACCAATAGCCCGTTCGCCAATTCTTTTCTGTTTCAAGCTTTGACGATCAGAGACATCGGAGCCTGAGGAAAGATTCCTTATACTGTTGTCGCCAACTCGAACCATCGATTTACTGTGTTGAATTTCTGATTGCAAAGTACTAGTAGTACTATATTCGACCGGTAGTGCAATTTTTAATTCTTGTTGCCTCTTCCAAATTGCGACAATATTGTATGTTGATTTTGCCGCTGCTTCCAAACTTTCGAGATTTTTTTTTGCTTGGTATTCAGCAGATCTGGATCCGGCCCGATACGCGCCTCTGAGTTCAGAACCAGCTCCCTCTATCCATGCTATCTTCCCTCCGAGTCCCGAATCCGGACTTTTCTTATCATACTCATATTCCATAATGTCGGGTAAATCTAAACTTGAACGGGCGCCTGGGTTTTCCGATTCCTATTTATTTTATCAGTTAAATTGCATTTCCCATTGATTCTATGCCTAGATAATACCATCGTGTCCAGCATATTATTTTCTTCCGGATACCATTCCATTGCTTCCGGAAATTCCGAATCATTATCACTATCCTCAACCGAGTCGGAATCGTAAGTCTCAAAGGTTGAAGAATCGTCAAATAACAATTCTGAATTTTGCAAGGTTTTAGCCTCATATTTTAGGTTTTGTTTTGCTTCTCTAGCTTTCAATAACTGTTGCTTTCGTTTTGCTGAAACCATATTTGGCAAACAGGTTCAAGTTGTTATTTGTCGTGCAAGTGAATTGACTCAAATGCTGCTAGTGCTATCGCCTACTTCTAAACCGGAATACAAAGAATATTTCTATTTTTCTTTTATAAGAGAGCAAACGCATCCTTTAAAAAAATTTTCCGGGAAGCTGTATTAGGCATGCGAGTATGACACAGACGCGTAATTAAAGTATAGCAAACGGATTCCTACCCCTGTAATCATGAAATATCACTCGATTTTGTCACTTTTTAGAATATTTTGGGTTTTTTCTCTACCGGGAATAACACAAAATACTAACACTTAGGGAGCTTTTAGTAACACCAAACTTGATTTATTTTTTATAGCCCTCAGTATATTTTATAAGAACCTTTATTACTATCATTATACAAAACTATTAATAGTTTAGATCAAAGTGGCATAGTTGCAGGTCGGTAGCAATTTTGCTTGTAATAGTTGTTGTCGTGGTCGGGTTTGACTGTCCGCCACCGTACTTACCCCGGTGCTCCTCTTCACTGTGCAGCAAGCAGCAGCATCCTACGTAGATGACCTTATATTGATTGAAAGCTGGGGTGCCGCAAAGTAAGTTCTGCGGCAGAGGAAACATTTCCATATGTTTCATTTCTAGAGTAAAGCCTTTCCTGTAGCCTCAGATTCAGCCAGTCCACTCGGAACACCAAGGGCAAGAGGAGTGATCAGATCTCCGAGCCCTCAGTTCCTCCGATCCCGGCCCGACCCACACAGCTTCGGGGCTTCGCCCAACCCGGATCTCGGCAAAGTTAGGCAGCTAGCCTTCCCGAAGGATTGGCCCATCCAAGGCCCTCCAAAGCCAGGTTCTCCGCACATCAAACGGCCAATTCGTCAAGTTGAAACCGGGGAAGTGAGAGATTAAGATGCTGTGAGCCCATGCGAGAAGGGATGCCCAACACTGATCTCCATTGTGGTACGCGTCTCGCTGTGTTCTTCTCTCCCCAAGCGCTCTCCCTCATCAAGCACCACCACTATCGTCTATCATCATCCAATCCAGGGGCTGGATGCTGTTAGCAAATAGATATTCTAGATGATGCTCACTGTGGCCCTGGGCATGTGAAACGAGAAGTGTTGTCACACGCCCCGTTCCGTCCCCCCCCCGCCAGGCCAGGCGTGCCCCTCACTAGCACTAACTAATCCCCAACCGCCGATCGGTGGGACCAGGGCGAAGTGAAGAGAAGAGAAGGGAATGGCCAGGGTGGTAGTTTGCTTCCGGACTGACTGGCTGAAGGCCAAATATATACTCTGCTGTCTTCCCCCCCCGTTCTCTGACATCTCTTCCCTCCTGCTACTGTCCAGCTCTATTCTATTGCTTCCTTCCTTGCTTTCTCTTCTCTGCGTAGTACATACCTTCCCCCAGCCCAGCCCATCAATATAATAGCTATATATTTTCTACAGCTACTAGTGATACCTTAAATACTACATTTTAATCTATTACCTACTACTCGCTACTGCTATTACCTACCTACCTTCCTTACGACAGCAAAGTCAGCCCAGCCCAGCCCAGCCCAGTCGTCTTTTTCTTTGTTGCAGCCCAATTCCTAAATCTCTTGTTTCGATCCCCAATCCCGTTCTCCCTCGACAAAACTTTCCAAAAAAACATCACACCACCATGGCCACCACAACAGCAGCATCCCAGCCCAGCCCTCCTCCGTCGTCGGAAGCTCCAGCACTCCAGGTGAACGGCAGCACACCCACGACCACCAGCGTCAGCGGCGAGAAGCGTGCAGAGCTACGCATGACCATGTTGAAGAAGCTACGACCATACCCGCTACGACACGAGTGGGTCTTCTGGCACGACAGGTCGGTTGAACCACCCAAGTACATATACATAATCCTCCATGCATTATGCCGTCGTAGAAGTCGAACGTGGGAACCGCAATATCTAACACTGTATGCGTGAATATAGGCACACGGCGAACCCTAACCCCACAGAACAGGACTGGGAAGACCAGCTGAAGGAGATCGCGCAGATCAGCACCGTGCAGAGCTTCTGGCAGGTGTATAACAACACCCCGTTCTCAACACTGCCGCTGCGCGACTCGCTGCACCTCTTCAAGAAGAATGTGAAGCCTATCTGGTAAGCCTCAACCCCACGCTCCCACTCAATGATGTGTGATAATGGGATTGACGCTTACACAACTTCTCACTTTCAGGGAGGACCCGCGGAATATGACGGGTGGAGCGTGGACCTTCCGTGTGCCAAAGGCGAACTCGCAGGAGTTCTGGAAGGAGGTGCTGATGATGGCGATTGGTGAGATATTGCAAGAGGTTGTGGAGCGTGGTGAGTACATTGTGGTTTTTATCCGCAGCAGTGGGGGTGATAGTGGCTAATGCGGTGTGTAGGTGACGATATCTGTGGTGTCTCGATCAGTGTTCGGTTCAACTCGCACCTGATCATGATTTGGAACCGCGACGGGAGCAACCAGAGGAGCATCGATGCGATCTTGGCAAGGGCTCTGGAATCACTGCCCGAGGATCTGAAGCCAGCGCAGCAAAACTACTACTATAAGAAGCACTCAGCGCACAAGTCATTCAAGAGCGGTGAGGAGGGCGCAAAGGCGGAAACTGAAGCTTCATAGAAGCAAATGGACTTTTGAAAGAGTTTCTTTTTAGTAAATGGGCCGTTTAGGTATGGCACCTAGACTATTAGAACTA
This sequence comes from Morchella sextelata, assembly GCF_020137385.1. Lineage (NCBI taxonomy): Eukaryota > Fungi > Ascomycota > Pezizomycetes > Pezizales > Morchellaceae > Morchella > Morchella sextelata. The sequence continues at coordinate 504,219 of NW_025408641.1, forward strand.
CTATTTATTGAACAATGGGATTTATTTGTGGCAACAAATTAGTCAGCGAAGGGTGCTTTTACTTTTCTGTGAATTTCTTTCTATTTATCAATATTGTGCATGGGTCATCATCTTACTTGATCACCTCATTCTGGGATCGGAATACCAGAGGAGTTTTAAAAGGAAGTTTATATCAATCTTTTTTAAACAATACCAAAAAAGATACAATTTACATATGCCGCTATGCAAATCAAGACGGCCGAGTGAGAATTCATGAAAACAAATAAGTTTAAGAGAAAGACGTTCTAAAGATGGCCTAAAGGAAAGGCTGCCTAGAGAAAAAATGGACCAAAGAAAAGACGGCCTAATATAAGATGCTTAAAAAAAAGACTCTCAGAGAAAGACAGTTCAAAAAAGGGCGCTCTAAAGAAAGAAAAGACGATTCGATTTCAGTACAAGCTGCAGACAGAATTCTATCTACCCAATTACCTTGAATATAACTTTTACAGGCAAAATTACATTTTAGGGATCTTTAGAAGATATCATGTTAGTTCTGTGCGCAACAAGCAAATATCTATGGGGTCAATGAGAGGCTTACCTAAAACTCTATCAACACCATTTGCGCGGACGTTACTCGTACTCAGACCGGCAAAATAACGTCGTCAACGTTTTCCCCAACCCCAGGCTCGGCAGAGAATGGAGTGTACGGCCCGGTTTCGATTGTGTTTTTTTCTGTGGTGCAAAATCTCTTCCTGGCCTTGTGTTGCGGTGTCCCAGTGGGGGTAGCGTATGAAGTATATCCATGACCCTGATCAGTCAAAAGCGGAGCGTATAAATCCGTGCCAGTTAGGATCTGAGCGGTGGCCGTAGAGTCGACCAAAACAAAGACTTGGGTTCCAAGGGTCAAAGTGCCGGTCAAAGTGCCGGTAATAGCGTCTTGGTCAAGGGAAAGAGTATCCATACTGGCTGGTAGAACCATGGTTATGGATCTGGCAGACTGCGTTAGTATGATTGACATTCTATATCAGTTTTATAAATAAATGGAATATTAATACTTACTTTGCGTCTTGAGTGTAGTGCTCGCCGAAACCGACACCGCCACGGAACGGGGCCATGGCCATCCCATCGATATCGTTGATACTGTCCATCATGGCAGTATATGAGACGGCAGTATCATCTTTGCGCACAAGCACTGCATGCGCAACGGCGAACGTGATGACGCACAATACGATCATTATTCCGGACGCAAAAGCATATATTTTCGCTTTATCGCCGAACTGTGGGCCGATATTACCGGCGGCCGATGTTTCCTCAGATGGGCTGGCCGAGAGCTGTGCATTCGAGTTAGGGTTGGGCTGTGGGGCCGCGGCGCGGCCATTTGTAGGCAGCATAGGACTTGGAGTACGGAATTGTTCGAAATTGAACTTGGGCTAATGCTCATGGGTTAGTATTTTTTCGGTATTTTTGTTTCTTCTTTTCTTATATCTGGGTGTAAGAGATACGTACGAAATATAACAAGTTCATTATGTCTGTTTGGTTGATGCGGGCGTTTTTTTCGATGGAGAAGAGACTGTTGTGGGGGAAATGAGATGAAGGAAGCGATGGAGGTGAAGAAGGGTGAAGGAAGGCAAGAAGAGAGAGGTAAGTAGAGGGCGAAAATCTTGGCCGTGGGTGGATTTGTGACAACCCCGGGCATCTCTCTGCGAGGGGCGGGCTCGGCGGCCATAGGGGATGTGGTTGCAGGAGCGGGCATGGGGCTAAACTTTTAATGCATGGCAACGGCTCCCCGCATTGAAATTTTCTTTGGGAGACTGGAGGAATTGAAATATCTGAGGGGTTTGAGGGGTTTTATTTACTGGGTTTATTTTTTTTTTTTTTTTTTTTTTGGGGGGGGGGTCTATCTGGAGTTCATTTGTCCAGATTCTGCGGTGGTTTTGCTTGAAGTGTCGATTCTCGAGATCCGCAACCAATTGAGTGCTATCTTATAGGGGATGGAGTTCCTGTCTAGGAGATAAGCTTCTTTTTCCTTCGAGCAAAAAGGAGCAGCGGGGCTGCATTGCTTGCAACTTTTGCTCTACATCGCGAGCTGGCCGAGCAGCCAGGCTATCGGGAAAACCTCCCAACATGTATCATGCATGTAACCTTACCACGTCCTGTCGTCACAGCAAAATTTGTAGTCTATTTTATAGTTCCAACTACTAGGAGAATATAAGTATATTAACTAAATTATAAGCCTAAGAACTATTTTACACATGGTTTTAGATCTCTTTTTATAATGCCGGTTCAATTCCATATTCTTCACTAAATCCACAGTACTATGGTAGTGATTTCATCCCGTTTTTTCGCACTGTATATAACAGACGGATGATCTAGAACTGTCGATTATAAAGGACGGATACGTATTGTACAATATACAACTTTAATGTTTGTTTAGTTCACGGTGCAAACTCCCCATATATTAGGGATAAAGGCTGGTTTAATTCGAGATGCAGCAGCGCTTGCTATAAGGGACCACAGCTTTTACTTTTAAACTATATCAATATGGTATTTAGATAACTCACATCAACACTTTGCTCTCCGCTAGGCCTTCATTCGTGTTCAACATATCTTCTGCCTGAGATCCTCCTTCAACGTCCCACAACCGACGACCTATGCATGATGCATGCATGCAGCGAACCCGAGATTATTATTATTACCCCGCAGCGAGTTATATAATTATTCGAGAGCTCCAAGTTACCTGCAACGCGACTGTGGGGTAGCTGTTCATATGGCCATAAGGCGATCCCCAGATACTAAAAGCGCCCAATCTTGATGGTAATGGTAGTGCTATAATCATGACAGTTCTTCGTCGCTGTTAACTTTAGAATGTTATTTAGGCATCATGATATATCACTCGGAAGTCACGAGGCTTGGCAGAATGCATAAATAGCTTTGATATGGATCCAAACCTCAGCTGCAGGTTCCACAGGAAAGAATCTACGTCAAGTCCCTAGCCTATGGAGCTTCCAGTTATAGATTTAATCGAAAGCAGTAAATATAAACCGAATATCTAGCGGAACGGGCATAATTACAAAGCTTGGATACTAAGGTAGACAAACTGTGCACTAGCTAGTGCCAAGATGAATTTCAAGGCTGAGAAAATAATAGTATCTGTCTGTCAGAGGTGGGGGCTACATCTATTTTATGGTATCGATTTGGTGTAATGGGGCTCTACTCTAGTCGAGCCTGCAAGGAATCCAGGCGAGGGCGGGGTGCATGGGGAAATCAAGGCTTCCCACACGCGAATAGATCGCATTAATCTCTCCATGCATCCGAGGGCAGCCCCATCCCGTTTACGATCCGCAGCCTGCATGGTCAATGTGTCGAGTCTTCCCTCTCTCACTCACCTCACCTCATCTCACACTCCCACCACCACGACCTCTCCACAACCAACAAAAGCACCATAGCATCACCACAACCACGTCACAACCACCACCACCACCACCACCACCCCATCTTATCATGGCGTCCGAACCACCCAGGTATCTATCTTCGAATCTTCAACCCTTACTCCTTAGCACACCACCAGCTAACTAAATTAAGCAATCTTAGCAACAACCCCACTATCCTCTCCTCGCCCTTGATTGCTGTCACCGCCGCCAACGGCACAGCCCACTTCTCTGTCCATAGTGCCACCCTTCTAGCTCACTCCCCGCCATTGAACTGTGCCCTCACTGGCCCGTGGAAAGAATCAGCCACCCAGCAAATTGACCTCCCCGACTGGGACGGCCCCACCGTTGCCCGCTTCCTCCAATACCTCTACATCGCCACATACTCATCCGAGCCCCACACCCTTCTCCCGCACGCCCAGCTCTATGCCCTTGCCGACTACAAGGACGTCCCCGGGCTGCGCCAGCTCACGCTCACACGCCTTGCGCAGGCCCTCGATGCCTCCAACTGGTGCACCCCCGACGATGCTGCTACCGCCGACGCAATCGACTTGATTGACTATGTCTACACCCACACCCGCAGCGGCGACACCATTCGCACCGTAGTGTGCCGCTTCGCCGTTAAGCAGCTGGAAAGGCTCATGGGTTGTGGGGACATGGAGGTTCTGCTGTCCAAGGGCGGGGACTTTACCATCGAGTTGCTGAGAATGGCCACTATCGTTACCAAGGAGGAACTGGCTGCCGCCACCACTGCCGCCACTACTGCCGCTGCGACAGTCAATGCGCAAAGAGCGGCTGGGAGAGTTGTGAGCACGGCTGGTGCGGATGCGGAGAGGATAGGGGTGCTTGAGGCGAGGGTGCAGGTGCTTGAGGCGAGAGCTGCAACCGTGCTGACCCCGGCGGCGGCGCAGAGGGCTGCGGCGGCCAGGATGAGCGCTGCTGTTAGGAGGGGTTTTGCGGGAGTTTAAATCGTCTCATTGAAGTTTTTTTTCACTGGCCTAGCTAGGGCGCATCTCATGTAAGCTCACCGCAAAGTCGCATTGTCGCTAATCTTAACCTCATCCCGATATACCACACTCAGTCAGTGAAGAAGAAGAAAAATCAATTATTCAACTTTTCAATTCCAGATGACGTTAGAAGTAACTTTAAAAGGCTTGTAAAAATCCATATTCCAGACCCTATGTTCCAGGCCCTATGTGGATGAGTTAAGAATAAGAGGCCCCACTTTATGAAACCCGCACATTGCTTCATAGGTTATCACTCGGGACAATAACCCTGACCCTATGCATAACCTGGGTATTCTTATCTAATAACGGCAGATCGAGAAAACCGATGGATACTTGCTGGTTGTTGTCCTAGTACTGGAAAATGGATTGATCGCTCTATGTAGAGACTCATGGCCCATGAACATATACATGTCGTGTTGTCTGGATCATATATTGGTCTTTTGGGTACTTGATAAGGCAATGATACCTTGGTATAACTACATAGTATATACAGCCCAAGCCGTCTGATATCGCCCTTGATACCTGCAATTGCGACCCCTGATGGACTTGACAGTGGCCCTATAATCACTATGTAGTCGGTACCAATGGGTGTTCCAGATCATGCTCAGATCACAAACACCTTCAAAAACTAGCCTCACCTACTATGAACTGATTCGATTCGTATCTCCAAAGCCTATGTATGTAAATAGTAACTCATGTTCAACACACACGCACGCACAATCCACAATCCAGTAAAGAATATATATGCAACTCTGATATCAAAAACTCAAGCGTGTCTACCAAATTGCAAGTCCAAACTACAAACCATTCCACAAGAAAAAAAAAAACGAAAAAAAAAAAAAACCTCCAAATGTCACTCGCTATCCAAACAAACAAAAAAAAGGTTAGACAAAAAAAAGACAGGAATATATAAAAAAAAAAACCAACTAATAATAAAAAAAGTCTTTTTTTCTTTCTTCTTTCTTAAACACACACAACTACTTACTGTTCATGGATCATGCACGCACACACACACAAAACAAAAGGTTTCAAAGCAATACGCCCACGCCCGCGCCCAGTGCACCACGCCCGCTTTTTTTTTTTTGGTAACCCCCCAACTCTCCCACCTCCCTCGTTCTCCCACACCGCGGCCACTGCCCGCCGCGAAGGAGGAACCAAAAAGACCTCCAAATAGGCCTCTGACGGAGAGAGAGGCCCCCATGATGCTGTAAAATGATATAAAAAAAACAGCTGTACCCTGTCCCGGCCCCTAACCCCGCCCAGCTTCCCTCCCACCTTCTAGTTATGATATGATGATAGGGAACAGAATGCGTGTGATAACCCCATCAATTGGGGTTTTGCTGTGGTGTGGGGGGGGGGGGGGGGGGCTTATCGGCCGCCGCCGGTACTGGTACTGACTGTTCTGGAAGAAAACGAGCAATGCAATGCAATCTGCAAAAGTCTCCAAGCGCCGAATAATAACACATCACACACAAGGAATTCCCATCCACAAAGGAGAAAAAAAAAAAAAACCAAAAAAAAAAAAAAAAACCGACAAAGACTCCAGGCTATCATACGTTTTTTTACCCCCACATCTCACAACACGGCGCTGATTTTTTATAAAAACGGGATAAAAAAAAGAAACAAGAAGAAGGAGGAGAAGAAGAAGAGAGAGTCTGGACTCTTATAGCTTACTGCGAATGCCCTCTAGCCTAAACTTGACATCCTTCAAGACCTTCGACGTCGGCTTCCAATTCTCAAACTGCTCCAACAGCTGCATGCACTCCTCATGCAGCCTATTCCTGACATGCGGCTCCTCCAGCATGCCCCTCATACTCCATGGCAAGAAGAACGGGTTATTCGTATTTGTCGGCAGCTCAAAAGGCTCCACTTTCATCTCCACGCCCTCACATTCCGTCGTCTCGAGCGCATGGCGAACACCCAAGCTGCAGCAGACACCACCATGTAAGCAATTAAAGCCCAACGGACACACAAAACCAAGAAGAAAAAACTTACTCATAGACCTGCACATCGTCATAGATCCTCGAGTGTCCCTCGCCGCCATACAAGCTCCCCGCCAACGGGTTACTCAGCTCCCTTATCAGCCCATGGTCCGAGATACCCTGGTTCCTTAATTTCATCGCGAAGCCCACCAAGTGGCTCAAAAAGTCCGGCGCGTGCACGCGCCCATCCACAAACACCGCCCGGAATATATACGGATGCGTGACATTCGCAAACGTCGACGACTCCAGCGGCACCAGCTGGTCGTCGATGCTGCCCACATACAGCACCCGCACGTTGTGCCGCAGGATCACCTCCAGCGCCTGTATGTACTTCTGCGACGGCGCGCTGTCGGGCTTCTGGAACTCAAACAGCTCCTTCGCCGAGCCCGTCAGGATCGTGGTCGGGAGGTGGTAGAACGGGCCTAGGTTAATCCCCGCCATAGCCGTGAAGCCCACTCGTGCCTTCTCCTTCACGCACCCTTCTTCAATGAGCCGTGCCAGCAACTGGACGCCCACAACCACGCCCTGCGAGTGCGCCGCCATCAGGACGAAATCTGCGTTCTTGACATGCTCCATCCAGTTTGATAGCAGCTTCCACAGCGTCTCCACCCTGTCGCCCACCTTGCCCTCTCCCTCTAGGGCAATCTTCTCAATCTCAACCTCTACATTGTTTTTCTCGGCCCATCGCTTGATGGCGCCAGCAGCGGAGTTGGCAAAGCGTATAGATGTCCCCGTAGGCTCACCCAACACCGTCCGCACCAGCCGCATCGGAAAAAAGCCATGCACACCTATCGCCACCGCCTTTTTGATGCGCAGTGGTGCTGGCGCAAGATATAAATGTTTCTTCGGGGGAGGGGGTTGGTTCTTGAAGAGCGGAACCTGGCTCTTCAAAACCTTGGTTACCTGGCAGAACATAGATGGCTGGCGCATCTTGTGGTAGCACGATTCAAACTCGGGGAACACATGGTTGGCCGGCGAGGTTTTGGTGGGTGTCTTTGGCACAGTGGTAGAAGCCGAAGCCGCCGCCGGTTGTGGAGTAACCGGCACCACAGCGGCGGCTGCAGACATGCTTGCATCTGATTTTTTAGGAGTGATCGGGCGAGACTCTTCCCGTAGATTACTGACCGAGCGAGCGACCTTAGGCTCATTGACAGGTGCCGGAGGCGGGGCAGGAACTGGTGCAGGTATATCCTTCACCTTTGCCTTTTGAGGATTTGATGCCGAAGGAGTATTAGCCACCGCCAATTGGCCCACAGTCGTCGTGCTGCTGGCATTGCTATCCAACGCAGGGTTGGTAGGCTTCGACCGATCCCTCGACCAGAATGCCCAACCCGAAGAGGCCCTGGCAGGAGCCGCACTCGTTGTCGAACTGACCGTTTCCGTGGCACTGGGCATCAATGAAAGAGGCGCCGATGAATCTACGTGAGCCCCCAGTAGATGAGTTTCAGACTGTTTTGCAGCAACCTCTACTGCAGGGACCGCAGGGGCTGCTGGCTCAGATCTTGTAGCTGCTTGGGCGGCGGACGAACTTGACTCTTGTGGCACTTGCTCCAGCACCGTCTCTGCAGATTCCGCGGGAGCCTCCTGGACAGTCTGAGTTTCAGGATATGGCCCACCTCCCCAGAGCCCAAACCACGACCTTGGCCTCTCCTTGGCCTTATTATCCGCCGCCCCGTCCAACGCCGGCACCTCCGTCGTCTCTGGGGCGATTGGCTCAGGCGTCGGGTCCCGAACCGGCGGAGGAGGGGGAGGGGGCGTTGGCAATCGTGGTGGTGGTGGGGGCGGCGGAGTAGGTTCCCTTGCGACCACAACCTCCACAGCCGGAGCTTCCTCCGGCTGCACTTCTGGCACCTCTGACTTTGGAGCCGGCGGAGCCTGCGTCTCTGGCGGCGGCCCATACCCATACCACCACCCAAACCAATACGACCCCGCGGCAGGTGCAGGCTGTTGTGCCGCGGAGGCATCAGATGTTTCGTTATTCTCGCTGCCCTCCACCGCGTCCTTACTGTCCCCCTGTGTCTCCGTAGCTTCGGCCTCGGAAGGATGCAGTGACGGGGCTCTCATCGATGGGGTCGCTGACTTTGTGATCATGGCTGATGGCGTGGTAATGGTGGTAGCTGCTGGAACAGACGAATCGCGGGTCTCCTCCTCCCGGGTTGGTGCACTCGTCTTGCCGTGCTTGATTGATGGTGTAGGGCTTGTCGTTCCCGAGACGTGTTCTGAGGCTACGCTGGTGACGGGTGCGGACTTTCTGCTCCCGCCTCGAGGCCAAGTGCCGGTGCGTAGGAACCACCGCGATGTCGGTTTCTGGAGGGGGCGGGACGGATGACTGTTTAGCAAACGATTGCCTCCCTATCTCTATCTCCAGAGGGGAAAAAAAAAACACAAAAAAAAAGAAAAAGAGAAAAGAGAAGCGGACTATGGAGAAGAAGCAAAAGGAGGGCAAGAAGAGGTGTGACACAACAACAATAGCTAGGCCGTTATCATACGTACTTCAACGTCATTCGCGGGTAAATCTGTATTCTGTCCGCCGCCGCGTATCGTCGACGGTGTCGACGACGATGCCGGCTGGTTTTGTATCTGCTGCTTCTGCTTCTTCGAGGAGGCCTCAGTAATAGTGGTGGCTGGGGATCCAGATGAAGAAGCAGCAGCAGCAGCAGCAGCAGACGCAGACGGCGGGTCCGCATCTTTGGGCGCCGCCGCGGGGGTGCTAGTCCGTGCTGGTGAGACCCTGCTGCTGCTGTGGACGTGTAGATTGGACTCGCTAGTGCTTGTTGCCGGTAACGAGGATTTCCCGGAAGCATGGACGGTCGATACCGCGGGCGCCGGGGAGGTGGGCAATTTCGATGTCGACGTCGACGACGATGGGGCCGAGAGCTTGGAGCGCGTGGGGAAGGGGAGCTTTGCTTTCTTCTTTGTGCCGGCCATGGAGATGGAGGGCGGGGGTGAGTTAGGGGGATGAGGAGGAGGGGGGGGGCGGTTATGATTGTGAGGGAGACTGGATACTGGTGATAAGGTAAACTATGACTATGGTATTGAATGTAGGATATGGATATGTAGGATAGGGAGAGGGGGGGAGGTTATAAAAAAAACACAAACAAAGCTGCTGTGTAGCTTCTATTGTAGCTAGCTAGTGAAAAAAAATATGTAGCTGCTGTGCTTTTGGGGGGGCGAGGGAAGGGAGATCTAGAAGTGAGGAGGAAAGAGAAAAAAAATAAATAAACACAAAAGGTCTGGAGGTTTACTGTCGTTACTCTAGTCTCTTCCTCCCTTCGTCTCTACTGCTTGCTGCTTGCTGCTGCTGTCTCTACTCCGCTAACTTCGATGTGCTTGCTTGCTTGCAGACACGCCAGCCAACGAACGTGAAATCGAAGCCACGAGATTTACGCCTGCTGCACGTGTAACCTATCTAAAGTATTCGGAAATATCAAAGACGCAACCACTGTATGTAGCTGTATCCAGCCTGTACCGGAGAGTAGGTACTTGTATGTATCATGTACTGTCCGCCGACAAGCATCACACAGCCGGTAAATCTAGATTACAACAACGGCGAGCCCTTCCTTTTTCCTGGACAGTGGAACGCCTTGGAACCTGAAGATTGGGAATGTGTGTGGTGTGTGGTGTGGTATGGGTGGGTGGGTGGGTGGCACTGGGTGTGTGTGTGTGGTGGGCGGGTGTGGTGGTTGCTGTGGTGGTTGCTGTGGTTGTTGTAACTGCCACCGCCACACCCACCCCGTAACCACAGCATCACTCACTCGCCCACTCACTGCTACTTCCCTCACCCACTCACTCGCCCACTCACTGCTACTTCCCTCACCCACTCACTCGCCCCCACCCCCAACCACACTCTCTCTCCCCCCGCTAACCCACCGCGGCCACCAAGCTTTCCTTAGCCGGCACCGCTAGTCCACGTCCGCGCGACTGCAGAGCACGCGCCACGTGTTCCTGCTCACGATGTCAGTTTTCTCTTCTCTCCCATCCATGATCCACCATCCTCTACGGGCCGGCCCTGAGATAGATCAATCATAGAACCCCCAACGATTCCCCAGTGCATCTGGAAAGGGGCAACGTTATTGCTGCACAATTGGGTGGGGGGCTGGCTATGTAGCTAGCTAGCTGGTCCGGACATGAATTCTCGGGCCGATCATGCGATACTCTCATCGCAACCAGGCTCGGGATCAAATGTATCAGGCAGGCAGAGGCAGGTACCTACCTACATGTGGAGTGCTGGCTGCAGTGTCTGTCTGGGAAATCCCCCCCCAGAGTGCTACAGGTTACATGTTACATAAATACATGGCGGTGGGTTACTCTGCTCTTCACAGGTACAGTGGCGGACAGCCAAAATCAACCGTTTTGCTCTTTTCGGTTTTGATTAGTAATCGCGCTCGGCACATGGGTTAGGGTAGTTGTTATTGAGGGTTCGGTTGGGCGGTTGCTGAGGGTTAGGGGGGGGGGAGCATTGCAGGCTGGGTTGGGAAGTCGCGACCAACTGGAGTGGGCTGCAAATCATTGTTGGTTGACCCGGGCAACTGATCTGAGTTCCAAATCATTGCTGGTTGCCCCTATAAACCCGGGTGGTTTGCAATTGAATGCGAGTTCACATAGCAACCGCATCAACCATCATGTCCACCTCCAAAGCTCCTTATGGCTACACAGCAACGGGTAGAATTAGAAAGAGGCCAGTCAAAGGGGCACCCCCAGCCATCCAAACAGTTGATCCACTACTAGGACAAAGGCCAGAGAAGTTTTCTAGTTGTCCTGTTCCTACCTGCAATAAAGATTTTCAACACCGGAAAGACCCTCACAAAGCGGTTTGGCAACACCTCCACCATCATGCAACCAGTTATGTAGGGGATCCGGCCCACAAAGCAGCGCATTCAGACCTCAAAGAAGAGAGGAATCTAGGTATTCAAGGTTGGTAAGATTTAATTCTGAATATATTTAATATTTGCTAATTAATTGAAGATAAGAAAACCCGTGAAAGACAGAATTCAGCTAGATGGAGGGCAAAAAATGTTAGGAAAGCTAAGCGGTCATCGGCTATGGGGACAGCAAAACGCAAATTTGAGATACAATTGAGAAGAGCCGGGGAATTTTCTGAGGAGGCTTTGAAGAAATTAGTTGAGGAGAAAATGATCGAATGGGATTCTAAAAATTAGTATTTAATTTCAATCCGGTAGCATTACTATTGTTTAACCCAACTGGGGATTATTATTGTTTGATTTAACCGGGTCATGCTGTTGTTAACAAAACCGGGCGGAATAATTTTTTAAAATACATACAATACTAAATACTAAATATCTTCCGCCATAAAATAAATCCGTCTATGTGATTTATATTTTTTAGTATAATCCACAAACTCAGGCGTTCCAAACTGAACACCGGCTCGGTAAGCTTGTATCTGTCTCATACATTTATGGTAAAAGGCATGAATAGTAGAATCCGGCACCGATGCTAGAGCTAGTGGTATAGTTTTCCGTAACGATTCAAGATTATACTCGCAATTGTCCCTTGCATATCTTTTTGAACTCCCCCAATAATACTCGATCCAATTGAGTTCACAATGAAATTTTGGAAAGAACTCTACTAAGTGTCCGCGTTTTCGTGTTTCCTCTACCAACATCCCCGCTTGTTGTTGAAAATCGGTTTCTAGTGACAGTACTCTTCTCGCACAACAACCTAATAAATTTAATTAGCTTTGAGTAATTGATGTGAATTAATTTTACATACCATCTGTACTACATTTGGGAGGCATCGATTTGCACTTCAAGCAATCTCTCGATACACTGGCATATGATTCACACCGTGCACATTTGCGTTTTGCGATACAAATATTGCAGTTTCGTCTTCTTTCACACTCATCACACTTTCGTCTTTTATTGCATGGTCCACTGCAAACTTTCTTTTCCCGACAGGGTCCACATTTTGTTCCTTTCAAACATATTTTGCAACATTTGGCTGATATACAATCTGCACAAAGTTTTTTGGGGCATTCCAATCTCATGCCCTCCGGTGGCCATAACCCTCGTTCTGAAAGTATTTTTTGAATACCTTTTTGGACGCGAATCGGATTGGAATTATTATCAACCTGTATAGCTGAATCCCGAGTTGGTGGTGTTGTAGTTCCATATTTATATTCCCACATAACTTGAATTTGAGTTGGGTCGCCATTTATGTATCCATTACGGAGGAATGACTGTACTCCGCCAGGGTTGAGATTCATATTCTGAACCCGTAGGGCATCGTCTGCAAATGCACCATGATTTGCTGAATTATCGAAAAGAAAAAGAAATCGATAACCGGGGTAAACTGCTTCCGCAATTGGGATTGCAATTTCTGTCAAATGATTGACAAGATCCTTCCCTTCCCAATGGCCCTCCTCTTTCCCGTACTCAAATAGAATACTAGCAAATTCTGGTAGTCCAAGCTGTTCCTTCTCTTCCTGTTTCAAAGATATTGTTGACAACCGACGGTTTGGGAGTAGAAAATCAGAAACCATTATTCCTTGACCTTTTCCTTTAGGACGAATAAATTGCCGGTCTTTATAAAGCCATCCTTGTCGCCTGCTATCGTGTGATTGAAATATAGACTCATCGTGTGTAATAATGATTATGGGCCGGAAATTATTATCCTCGCTGCCAACAACATAGTTCTCTGGATAGGTTTTATCTTTCATTGACCCGTCGTCATTGAATTCAACCACATAGGGCCATAGTTCCTCCAAGCGGTTGACAAAATTGTTGCGGTACTCAATGACATCCTCTCTCTCATGTCCATCAAAATAGACACCCTTCTTTATATCCCGCCAATTGAATCCAAGCTGTTTCAACCATCTCCGTGCGGTACGTGCCACTATTCCCCTTTGTCCTTGTGTTTGCTCTTTGTTCTCATCGTCAATAATACTCATTTTGTCAAATATAGTCTCAAGATTTGCTATATCTTTTTGAAGATTCTCGTTCGAATTTTGTTGATCCGACTGAGAATTTGCAGTAACAGCCTGAGCTGTGTTTATATATTGGCAAACCATGACAGCTAGTTTACGTGAGGTGATACCTATTCACAGTTAGAATAAATCTGATAATTAAATTCTGTTTTACTTACCATCTTTCAAACTCATTGCATATTGTCTAATTGCAAGCTGCAGTCCTTCATCATTTAACAATGATTCTAACACGTGATGTTTATTCCCACCAATTTTAGCTTGCGGGATCGCTCCATCTTGAATCCAAGAATTTTCCCATTTGATAATATTTCTGGCCGTAAATTCACCGCGTCCAAAACAGTGTGCTACATTCAAAGCGACGGTCCTTCTCGTCAAATCTGGAGTTTTTTTTTGTGCAAGCAAAAAAGCATGAACCATTTCATATCTTTTTAATAAATGACCCCGTAGCCCTTCGGTACCGAATTTGGCTTTTTGATCGGTCTTTCGGCGGAGTAAAGTTTGTAAATTTTGAAGACCAATAGCCCGTTCGCCAATTCTTTTCTGTTTCAAGCTTTGACGATCAGAGACATCGGAGCCTGAGGAAAGATTCCTTATACTGTTGTCGCCAACTCGAACCATCGATTTACTGTGTTGAATTTCTGATTGCAAAGTACTAGTAGTACTATATTCGACCGGTAGTGCAATTTTTAATTCTTGTTGCCTCTTCCAAATTGCGACAATATTGTATGTTGATTTTGCCGCTGCTTCCAAACTTTCGAGATTTTTTTTTGCTTGGTATTCAGCAGATCTGGATCCGGCCCGATACGCGCCTCTGAGTTCAGAACCAGCTCCCTCTATCCATGCTATCTTCCCTCCGAGTCCCGAATCCGGACTTTTCTTATCATACTCATATTCCATAATGTCGGGTAAATCTAAACTTGAACGGGCGCCTGGGTTTTCCGATTCCTATTTATTTTATCAGTTAAATTGCATTTCCCATTGATTCTATGCCTAGATAATACCATCGTGTCCAGCATATTATTTTCTTCCGGATACCATTCCATTGCTTCCGGAAATTCCGAATCATTATCACTATCCTCAACCGAGTCGGAATCGTAAGTCTCAAAGGTTGAAGAATCGTCAAATAACAATTCTGAATTTTGCAAGGTTTTAGCCTCATATTTTAGGTTTTGTTTTGCTTCTCTAGCTTTCAATAACTGTTGCTTTCGTTTTGCTGAAACCATATTTGGCAAACAGGTTCAAGTTGTTATTTGTCGTGCAAGTGAATTGACTCAAATGCTGCTAGTGCTATCGCCTACTTCTAAACCGGAATACAAAGAATATTTCTATTTTTCTTTTATAAGAGAGCAAACGCATCCTTTAAAAAAATTTTCCGGGAAGCTGTATTAGGCATGCGAGTATGACACAGACGCGTAATTAAAGTATAGCAAACGGATTCCTACCCCTGTAATCATGAAATATCACTCGATTTTGTCACTTTTTAGAATATTTTGGGTTTTTTCTCTACCGGGAATAACACAAAATACTAACACTTAGGGAGCTTTTAGTAACACCAAACTTGATTTATTTTTTATAGCCCTCAGTATATTTTATAAGAACCTTTATTACTATCATTATACAAAACTATTAATAGTTTAGATCAAAGTGGCATAGTTGCAGGTCGGTAGCAATTTTGCTTGTAATAGTTGTTGTCGTGGTCGGGTTTGACTGTCCGCCACCGTACCGTGTCACATGAGCAGCTCTGGGGCACGAGTGATATTGTATGATCAATTCGAATTCAACCCAAATATTAACCCTCCACTCCCATTACACCACAACCAACCCAGAAAGAACCACCACTACAATTACAATTACTATACACCCCCCCAAAACCCACATATCCCCCCCACCCCTTCCCCTTTCCCCAAACCCATCACGCCCACAGTGCCCTCTCGCTCCTACAAAACTCCCTCATCACCACCGACATAAACGAGATCTCCCTCGAGTCCAACTCCAGCTCAAACACGCCCGCCCCCAGCATCCTCATGCCCACCTCCCTGCCCACCGCGCCAAAATACACCTCCTCCGGTATCGCCCCCTGCCGCAGCAGCAGCCCAATGATGCGCTTCCCCGCCTCATGGTAGACCTGCCCCGCGTGCAGCATCTTGGCGTTCTCCAGGCGGCGCTTGGCGTCGCGGAAGTATCTCCTGCGCACGTCTATCCACGGGGTTTTTTTTCATCAGCAACGGACTCAATTCGCAGGGAGAGGGGGGGGGGGGGGGATGGTTACTGTCGAAAGTCTCGTGGTGCCCCGCGCGCGCAAGGTTCTTGAGGATGCTGCTCTCCAGGTCGCGCGGGAACAGGTCCATTGCGTCAGCTCTGGGTGTCGGGGCACGGGCATTAGCAGGACGGCGCAGCGAGCGGGAGAGCTCGGCGTTGCTGGTGGCGACTTGGAAGTCGTGGGCGGCCTCGAGACTTGCTACGCGGGCGGCGAGAGCGGGGAAGGAGACTGCTTTTCGTCAGTTTGGTCTTGGGGAGGAGAGGGGAGGGGCGGGGCGGGGCTGAGGAGGGATGTACAGTCGCTGCTGCCCGTGGCGATGCCGACGGCTTCGGTGCCCGTCAGTTTGGTGCCGGAGTAGGTCCGTGTGCCGGCGGCGGCGTCGGGGGTGGCATGGAGGCGCTGGGCGGCGGTGGTGGTGCGGAGGAGCGTACGTGCTGCTTTGTAG
The DNA here is from genome assembly GCF_020137385.1 of Morchella sextelata. Taxonomy (NCBI): domain Eukaryota; kingdom Fungi; phylum Ascomycota; class Pezizomycetes; order Pezizales; family Morchellaceae; genus Morchella; species Morchella sextelata. The sequence continues at coordinate 520,263 of NW_025408641.1, forward strand.
GACATTGTGGGGGGGGGGGGGGGGGGTTGTTATATTAAGTAGAAGTAGAGTTTATAGAAAAATTAAAAACAAAAGACGGGTAGAAAATTGCGCCTTGAAGTATTGTGTGTAGTGTGGTTGTGGGTGAGAAGTGGAATGGAATGAAGAAAATTAAAGGTCTACAAGGAAGGAAACCTGGTCGAGTCGAGTCGAGCGCCCTAAGCCTTTATATGAACCACCGGCCCGTTATCGTGAACCCAGCTCTCCTGGAGATACTAAATATACGCCCTCCCCTTATCGATCGCGGCGCGCAGCTGAGGTCCACACCTCCCATCAATCCACTCCAGCTCTCCTCCACGCCGGGGAGCAGCCCACGGGACCAGAGTAAGACGTGCTAGCTACGTAAGGGGTCGACCAGAGCGAGTCGCTTCTCAGCCTCATAGGCAGGATCGTGAGCGCGGTCGGTGGGTGCGCTTCGACATTCTACATACTCTATTCCCCCAGCCCAACACAGCTCTCGCTGTTGTTGGGGGTTGAATTATTAATATTTCCCTCGTCGGCTAGAAACGGGAGTGCTCCTATCTTATCCAGCTTTCCTCCCTCCCACCCTCCCTCCTCCTATCGGGATTCACGGTGCTGGTACGTGGCAGGGAGGGAGGGAGGGCAGTTATCTGATTATGGGGCCAGACAGGCAGGCATTGAGCTGTTGATTGTTGATTGTTGATTGTTGATAGCAGGGTAGGGGCACGGCTGGCTGAAGCCTGAGTGGAGGTGTGTTGGATCTTGGAGATAAGTAACTACATGTAAGACTGCGGTTGCGGTAAGGTTGGTTCCGTGAGCCTCTGATTAGCCGCCGCGGCTCTGCTCGCTCTGGGAGTACTCTACCACGATCTACCCTCTCTACTCTACCCACTGCGTCAGATCCTCTACATTCCTCAGGGACAGAGATATCGAATTCGCTTAGCTACTGTACTCTACCTACTACTAGGTACCTACAGCTCACAGCCCAAACCTCGCGTGTCTCATACTCCCGCACCCCACAGGCCAGACACCCGAGTCGAAAGCATCTGTCTATCGGAGGTATGCCGTCACCGCTCCCCATCCCATCCATCCCCTCCACCTGTGTATGTACGTGTGTTACCTACCTACCCACCACCCGTGGGCCATAACGCCATCCATCCCCGTATCTGCGAAACCGAACGCTCAACCCGGTTCCTGAGCTGAGCTGGAGCCAAATGCTGTTAAATGGCCCATGATGCCAAGGCGTATTTCCATCACCAGGTCCGGCCATGGTTTTGAGTGGGTTACACTGGTACTACTAGGGTTGGCTCGGAGAATTAATTGGTTTGTCCTACATACCAGGCCTAGAGGGAGGGGTCTGTCTTTTGGTGATCTGCACGTCCGCTACAACCACCACGGCCTAGACAAGACAAGACAAAACAAGACCGGGCCCTACGCCCCCAATGTAAAACTGGCTTCGAAGGTTAGTATCCTTGTCCTTGTCTGATACACGATATAAGCTTTCACCCCTTGCGCAATTGCACTGTCTCGGAGCTACTACTCCCGCTGTGGCGTAATGGTAGCGAGTGATACTACATGACGCACTACTAATCCGGGCCGGCGCAGCGTGTGTACGAGCAATTGGGCGGTCCGGAACTCTACATGTACTCAACCTGGCCGGCTCCATGCGGTAAGGGTTGGTTTCAGACCCCCCCCCCCCCCCCCACAACTAAGATCAGGAAATCATCTGAGCTTGGCATGTTATCGGATTTGGGATTGATCATCTCTCCTTACGCTCGGTGGCTGTGAATATATGGGGTGCTGTTTGCAGGAAGATGACTTGTACTTATGGGAACCGGTAATCCCGTCATGTCTGGCAGCGAGACTGGGTAGAAAGTACTAGTATGTACTTACTACTTCTACATGGAGAATTTCAGGCGGAAAGATCATATCTTTTTGTACAGCTAGGCCCCTATTTCGGGGGAGAACATAACTGGGGTAGCTATCTGAGCTATACTATCTATGGGAGGAAAAGATGTCGGTGTTGGTGTGTCGGTGTTGGTGTACCTTGGACATACGACGAAGTACACGAAACTGTGGGGATCGATGTACCGATTGATGTGGCAGCTGCATGTACATCTTGTATCTAGTTGTCAGGGCTTTGTGGGTGCATGTAACTGCCCCCCCCCCCCCCCCCGCGTGAGGTGTTTCTGACGCCTTTTCAATTGCTCCAGCAGTGTTGGTCCCACGAGCCTTTTGGAGGTATCCTCGGCGTATGTACTCTACGCAAGAATCAGAAACGGGCTCCAGGCTTTACAGTTTGGTCAGCAGATACTAATCCTACGGCCATACATGTACGAGTAAACAAGACAAAAACAAATACATGCATCATTCCAGAGTCCTTAGCTAGGAATCTTCTGCAGTGCGTTTTTCACCAAACCAGAAGTAACCCCGGGAAGCCGTCATTATAGCCCAGACCAGGAAGGTTAGCTGTCAAGTTAGTCCCCTCCCTCGCCCAGACTTCACGCCCAGCATCATTTCCAGCCCCAAACACCACGGGAAAAGTGGTGCAGCAGTTCTCTGCGCCACTTTAGTACCTGCCGGACACTGCATGGTTATGTCTGGTCTTGTTGTAGAAGGTCCATGGGGGTGGGGGTGAGGGAGGGGGGAGTAGTAGATATCGCCTTGACGATCAATGCAGTAGATACTAGTTTTATTCTATTTTTATACTATGAATGAAGAGGAGCGGCCGTAATTAATACCTTGGCCCTTTTCGTAGAGCTGCGCTTCTCGACTCGTGTCCTGACTGCTAGCTGGCTATCTCCTTTGTCGGATTGTGCACATTACTGACGGTGATGTAGCCTTGTCCTCGAGGTCTATTAGGTTCAATTGTACATATACTATCACCGCGGCACTGTACTAGCCTAAGGTTATTCCATGGGCTTGCTTGGACTACTAGACCGGTCTCTGGGGGTCTGGGACTACTTGTAGCTACCGCAAGTATCCTTTGGGGAAAGCCGTGCTCAGTTGATTAGATCTTGGTATGCAGGTCTTATAATCCTTATTTAGTCCCCCGTTCGGCTTAGTAGGAGGCCGGCAGTTGCACTTCATGACAGAATTCTCCGACCAGTAGAGAGTGGGAAGATCCTGTCATAGCCGGGGATATGGCGTATCTGCCACACTAGAGATGGGCATGAGACTTAGTACTTGTAGTCTCGAGAGTAAGCCTCGGGACCTTTGGCAAAATGAAAACAAGACGAGCCAGGGCCAGGTCTGCAGATCTCGAGACCTTTTTGACTTCCCCCCACCCCCACCTAAACATTCTCAAAAAGAAAATTGTAGCTGGTTCCGGTTCACTCCTAGGTTTAATACTTTAAAATCCGAAAGAAAATAAAAATTTGGGGTAAAAAAGGGTTTGAAATAAGGCTCTACCAGGGATTCGAACCCCGCAACTCGCTGTCGTACTAAGACTTTGACGGGTCTCGAGTTTTTCAAGACACTTTAAGGATAAGACGAGACGAGGCTTTCCCAAGTCTTGTTTCGTCTACTCGTGACCATCATTATTCCACGCCATGGACGCCTTTTACAGAGCTCCCGGCACCTTCTGCAGCTCTGGAGATCTGAAGCTTAAGCACATTGAGAATCGCCTTGGATGGGAAGCACCAAACGCCAGGTTGCGGGACTGCGTCCGGAGACATGACATGCACATACCCCTCACCTACACTAGCAGTAGCAGTCCGGCTCACATATCCAAACCGCACCTTGGTTGTGTTCTTTGTCCCACCTACACACAGGCGGTGATATCTCGATCTCGGGGCTAGGTTCAAGTTTCGTTTGTGGGTTGGGTCACAGCATATCACTCACCCTTATCATGAGTCGTTATCCTAGTCGTATATGTCCGACTAAGCGGAAATTCGATGCTTTATGATGTACAGCAAGGGAGAAAGGATCTTTATGGCTATATATAGGCGGGGTGTTGCACTTGGGGTGTTTTGGTTATGGCATGTCTGTGTTGGACTATGGTTTACTGGAGGTTCTTGGGAGTAAAGAGGAATACTGGCTTTGTATCAACGGGCATAAAACATAATGCCAAAGGTATCACTGCAGTCATGCGTAGCAGAGGAAGCAAGATAGGACATCAATGGATCTATGGACATAAAATACCAATGTTGTTACTGCGTACCATGCACATATATCATTTTCACAGCGCATCCTTCAAGGAAATAGAGAAGAAGAAGAAGCTGGCTTGGGCAAACAGTCAATTCCTTTATACACTAATTCAGTCCCCAACTAAACCACCATTCAGTCCCTCCACCTCACCATGCCATGCTCCTCCCACGTCATCCTCTCTACCACATCCCTCACCTTCTGCTCCACGCCCTCCCTCCCCCCTCTCCTCTCCACGAAATGCCTCACCACATCCTCCCTCACCCACGTATTCTGTCCCACCACCAGCCTCCTGATCTCCGCCTCCGTCGGGAGCCCAACCACCCCCTCATGCGGATACCTCTCATAATCCGCGACCCCCGGATCCCTCAACAGCGCCAACCTCTGCTCCCCCGGCGCCGGGTTCACAAACGCCTTCACCTGCTCCTCGCCGAGCTCCTCCAGCGTCGGCGGCGTCCACTTCGGTGGGCCCTCCTTCGGTGGGCCCTCCTTCTTCTCCAGCACATGCTCAACCCCCTCCACAAAGTCCGGATGCCTCATGAAGTGCGATGCCACCGCATACTCGCGCTGGAACGCCTCGGCGATAGTCCACTCGTAGCCCGTGCCGAGGCGCATCAGCTGCAGCGTGACGCGCAGCGACGTCGGCGAGCGCTGCAGCAGCGTGTCGAGCGTCTGCTCGGCCCAGGGCGTGTTGTGGGCGCGCAGCGCGGCGATGATCTCCTCCATGGTGTTGTGCGCGAAGCAGGCGTCGATGGATTTGCGCATCTCGCCGCCGAGCTGGATGGGCTCGTCGGGGAGGCCCGTGCTGAACTCGTTGATGGTGCTGTCGATGATGCTCCATTTCTCGCGCGAGGTGGCGAGGTCGTCGAATGTGAGCTCGGCGAGACGGGCCTCGAGGTCGGGGAGACTGGAGGAGTGGATGTAGTGGGTTGCGATGCCGGCGTAGCTGCGGTTCGTCAGTCACTTCCACCACTGCTGGCACCATGTATAGACATATATCAAAAAAAGAAGAGAGGACTCACAGAGCCTGCACGCCCTTCAACTGCTCACTCGTCAGTGCGAGATACGTGCCGACCTGCCCCTCCAACCTGGGCAGGAAGAAGCTCGCCCCGACATCCGGGAAGAACCCAATCTTAGTCTCGGGCATCGCAAACCGGGTGTTCTCGGTCGCAATACGGAACGGCGCATGGACACTAAGCCCGACACCGCCGCCCATGGTGATGCCGTCCATGAAGGCCACATACGGCTTCGTGTAGGTCGCAATCAGATGGTCGAGCTGGTACTCGAGGCCAAAGTACGCGATCGACTGTGCGATGCCCTCCTCGCCCGTCATGTTAAGGGCCGCGAGGACACCGACGTCGCCGCCGGCGCAGAGGGCACGTCCGCCATGGCCCTTGAGGATGATGATGTTTGCGAGTTGGGATTTTTCCCATTCCTATGGTGGGGGCGCTGGGGGGTTAGAGATGTGGTGCAACTACTAGTGCCACGGCCACGGCCATGACGATGGCGATGGGGGAGAAGACGTACTTGCAGGCGCGGCACGATTTTCTCGGCCATGGACTTGTTGAGCGCATTGAGTTTCGAGGGGCGGTTCAGCTCGATTGTGCGGACGCCGAAGATGGAGTTGAAGAGGACGTCGTCGGCGGGGTTCTCTTCAGGGAGCACCTTTTTTGCCTCGGCTGTCGTCGTGGACATTGACATCTGGAGGGAGATCAATCAGTCAATTAATCAGTCTCTGTAGATAGTATGAGAGTGGAGGGACTCTGGTACCTTTGTGAATGCGGGATTGAGGATCTTTGAGCGCAGAGGCATTGTGTGTGCTAGTGACAGTGACGGCCTCGACAGCAGTCGAGCACAGCTTGTGCGGAACAGCATCGAGGAGAGAAGGGAGGAAGGAGAGATGTGTGTGGGGGGGGCGAGGGGGAGGGCGAGGGGGAGGGGGAGGGGGAGGGGGAGGGCGAGGGCGAGGTTGCTCGGTATGCGGCGGGTATGCTCGAGATGTCTGCAGACGTTGTGGTTGGTGCGCGGCGGTGGTGAAAGGCAAACTTTGGCGGGGGCCGAGGCTGCGTGCGACTAGCGAGCGAATGTCGGATCTAACTGCATACTAATCGAGAACTGGCATTTCGATCATTCACCCTGCAATGCGGTGTTTCATAACTGACTGATGCACGTATAAAAAAACACTGGGGGGAATTGGCATTAATTATTTATTTTGCACATGTACTACACTAATCAAAATACTGGTTATTGCCGGGAGTGAACTGCAGTAGTCTAGTGATGTCAATTGGTTTTTCTATACTGTATTCTACACGAGTATTCAGAACTCCTCCTCTACTCCTCGCTGTGCTCCTCCTGGAAGTGCACAAGGGCCTCCTTCTCGATGACAATCCTGCCCATTTCCAACTACAATCACCACCATTAGCACTCCCAAACCCACAAAACCAAAGAACCAACAAACTCACCAGATCCTTCACATCCACCTCCCCCACCGTCAGCACCCTCCCCTCCGCGCCCAAGTCCGCCATCGCCTTCTTAAGATTATGCCTCTCAAACCTAGTAATCAGCAAACTCCTCCCGCCCTCATTCCCCCACCCATGCGCCCTCAGCACACCCAGCGCCAGCCCCTTATCCGCCTCCGCCATCTCCAGCTCCCCCTCCACCACGACCAACTGGCCCCTCCTGTAGCGATAGCTCAGCGCGTTCCTCCACGCCATATCATACATCTTCCTCGGCAGCTTCGTCGCAAAGTCTCTCGGGCGGGGCCCATGCGAGACAGCACCACCGCGCAGCATCGGCGACGACTTGTCACCGAGACGGGCGCGGCCCGTCCCCTTCTGCGGGCGCAGCTTGTGGCCGGACCCGTGGATCTCGCGGCGCGTCTTTGTGGAGGCGAGGCCAAAGCGGTGGCAGTCGCCCTCGAAGATGACGGCGCGGTGGAGGATGTCGCGGCGCAGCGGGGCGTGCAGGAAGGTGCTGGGGAAGGCCTCGAAGTGCGAGGGCTCCAGCGAGGGGAACTTGTGGATTGTGGCGAGGACGGTGGGTGCTGGTGGGGTGTTAGTGGGGGGTTGGGGCCATGACGGGTACGGGGACGGGGGTGGGAGAGACCTTTTCTATAGGCGAAGGAGGGCGGCGGGGGAGGGTCCATGGGGAGGACTTTGACGGAGGGGGAGGAGGAGGCCTCGGTGGCCATTGGGCGGGTCTGGAGGGCCTGCATGTGCGTCTCGTGAGAATCTCCCCATGAAGCCTCTCAATCAAGTGGGGTAAAGGAAAGAAAAACCTTCAAGACATCCATTGCCCCGCGGCCACCGAGAAGGCCTCGGCCAGTGCTGATTGATCTCATAGCCATTATCCGTCCGGTGATTATCGCTGCAACAAACTCGACAGTTGCGTGTAATTGGGGGGGGGGGGGGGGTGTTGTGGTTGATATCTCGAGATCTGGAGATCGCCAGCCAGCTTCCCGAGGGTTAGGGTGGGGTGGTGCGTTGAAACTTTTCTCGAACCTCACAACCGCAGACCCAATTAACCCACCCCGCCAAACAACCCTCCGCCTCCCCTCCGCCTCCCCCACACTCTCCTCTCCTCCCCTCCCAACCCTCAACTCCCCCCCCCCCCCCCCCAAATGTCCACCAGCACCCGGCTGTCCGCCCTCCCCCGCCTCGGCCTGCGGGGGCTCCGCACCAAGGCCCGCGCCGCACCAGCAGCAGTACCACTGGCAACGCCCGAAGTCGAGGCCCACGCCAGGAAGATGCGCACGATCGAGAGCATGCCCTTCCAGACGTACCAGCACGCGCTCGACGTGATCCGCAAGGACCGCGAGGAGAAGCTCGTCCTGATCAAGGACGAGCACGAGAAAATCGCAAAGATGATCAAGTACAAGAACCTCACGCCCACCAGCAGGGTCGTCAAGAGCATGACCAGATACCTGGAGGACCTCAAGATCAAGGCCGACATCAACAACCCCAGGGTCAAGTACAACTTTGACACGGGCGTCAGTAAGTTCAATTCCTCTACCACTGCCCACTACTACTACTATTCTACTATTCTACTACTGCTGCTACTACGGGGGGGGGGGGGGGGGGGGGCAATTGCTAATGATGGCGTGCGGTATGTGACAGTCGGCATGAACAAGCCCGTCTACCGCTTCCTGCTCGAGAAGAAATGGCGCTCCATGCGCAGACCCGTGCTCATGCAGCGCCTCACGCAGATGAGCGTCATCCCCGACGTGCTCCCCAATGTCGACCCCCGCGTCGACGTCCAGGTGCGCTTCGTGGGGCGGGACACCGCCCCGGGAGTGTTTGTGGGGTCAAAGAACTCGGAGCGCCCGCCAACGCTCAAGATCATCCCCTTCCGCCAGGGCGAGAAACTGTGCACCATTGCCGTTGTGGATCCTGGTATGCCATACCCATACCCATACACATATCCGCCCTTCTCGGTGATCAGTCAGTCCTAATTGGTGGTTGTGATTCACAGATGTCCCCGACCTTGAAAAAGACGGTTTCCGCTACCGCTGCCACTGGATCGTGTATGTCCCCCCCCCCTCTCCCCTGCCCCCCAAACCCCCGCTAACACCCCCCTTCTCCACAGCTCCAACATCCCCATCTCCCCCATGCAAACGCAAGCCATCGGCACCGGCGCCAAACCCTCCGACACCCTGCTCCCCTACCTCCCCCCGCACGTGCAAAAAGGCAGCCCCTACCACCGCTACGCCCTCTTCGTGTTCGAGCAGCCCGGCAACAAGCGCCTCGACCCCGCGCTCCTCGCCGGCAAGATCGACCGCGAGACCTTCAACCTGCGCTCGTTCCAGGAGAAGCACGAGCTCAAGACCGTGGGCGCGCACATGTGGCGTGGCCGCTGGGACGAGGACACCAAGGAGGTGATGCAGAGGAACGGGCTGCCGGGATGGGATGTCATGTTTACGAGGGTGAAGGATACGTAGTTTATATGTGTGTGTGGATATAGTGAGTAAAAATAGCATCTTTTTTTTCCCTTCTTTTTTTCTTCTTTCAAGGGTGTGTGTATATAGTTGGTATTTTTTGTAGAGGAATTGGGGAGGGGCTTCATTTTGAGTCGTTATCTCATTTATTGTTTGGGCTAGGCTGGGCTGGGCTGGTCTAATGGGGGGTTGGGAGTAGCTTCTGGCTGGTGCAACTGGTACAGATAGAGATAGACTTTCTGTGGGTGAACGGCGGCATGTTGGTGTGGTATGGACTTTGATGTCTTCATACATGTAAAAAAAAAATGGGGACTCTATAGAATTCCGGCCCGGTCGATCAACCTTTAAGATTGATGCTTTAGACATTGGGTTTTTCCAACACTCAAGCTGCAACACCAATTAATTTGCAACGGCACTGCGACGGTAAATTTGAACCTGCCAGCCGGCATTCAATTTAGATGACACAGGCCAGCCCGCCAGAGACAATTCACTCTAAGATTGGTAGTTGCATAATTTTGAGAATCCAATCTTTCAGACCCCGTGTAATCTTGGTAGATCTCAGGATAAAAGCTTCACCAAATTCCACGGCACCGCGAATTCGAAATATTAAACACCAAACGAGGGCAGGGTAACCCAAGAAAGTGATTACCCTAGCATCCAGGTTGACATTGTGACAAGCCAATGATCGATATTCCATCTTTCGACAACAGGCTAATAGAACCCAGTGAATGTGGTCGTGGGGACGTCAAGTCTTACGATTTCGTGGTTCCATTTTGGTTACTGATCATTATAGATGCCCAATCCGGAGGGTCTCCGTTATAAACCAAGACCTCCGACACCTCGATTCCGTGGCCCCGTGGCTGGCGAGTGATCATCTATGATGCAAATCCTTCTACCTCCATAAACAAAAGCCGCAAACCCTTGGCTTTTCCTAATCGAATATGTAACCGCAGCTGACCCAGGTATGTTTTTCGGTAGCTGTTTTGCTTCGTGGAAAACGCTATTAGAGAGCTGCAGCCACAATCCGGTCTAGTGAAGGTCTAGATGGGTGGTGGATACGCGTCTACGGCAATAGAAAGTGGAGCTAGTAGAGCACACTCACCGAGACTCTCAGTGAATCATCGTCTCCGATAACCATTCTCAAAAAGCGCCCTACGATACTAGGATAAAAGACTGACTATCCAACCCATGTTTTCTTTTTCTTTCTTTTCCGTGTGAGATATGCCTTGCAAATTTTCTACTGTACTAGCGACTTTGAGTATCCCGTTGTCTGCCGTAACTGTCGCGGTGTACCTGATCACCGTATGCACTCGCGCAATTATTATGCCGATAATTGTCCCAATCGGGTTAGCCTCGGATAATCCACCGGCTACCCCACGACGCTTCACAACGACCGCATAACCGAGCAGTTAGACTCAACGAAATGATTTCCAAACCAGTTTCCGTATCTGTTTTCCGTTGACTTCATAGCCGTTTTATTTTGCTTGTTTTTCTGGGATGTATTTTTCATGGAGGTTGTTTTGCCTGAAGAACCAATTCCATGGCATGATACTTAGTTGACCCCTCTCGCTCCCACACGATTCGTAACGTTTCCCCTCCGTAAAGACATCAGGAATCTGCTCATCTTATTTGCAAATATCTATTGGATCGGTTTCGTTATTTGAAGGACAGACCAATCAACCAAAGTAGCCAACTAAAACATCGATTTTAAACAATCAAGATGTCCAGTAAGTTCAGCCTTATTTGACGTCATATCATTGGCCCCCCCAGACACCTCCACAAGGTAAAGCTAACTGGTGGGTCGATAGACAAGCATTTCATCAATGACGCAGCAGACCTAGTCGCATCAGCGCTTCGATCAGTGCCCGTCACAAACCCAGCGCTCAAGCTAGATGAGGAAAACAAAATCGTTTACTCGAGGCACAACGCCGCTGACACCGTCGCGATTGTCTCCGGCGGAGGTGCTGGTCATGAACCCAGTTTTGTCAGGTATCAACCTCACATGCTCATTTCCAGGCCATATCAGAATGCCCATGAGTTATAGCTGCGGATGAGATGTCCGAGAAGCGCTTGCTGACACTTGGGATGAAACCTCATAGCTTTGTAGGCAGCGGCATTCTCCGTGCTGCCGTCTCAGGATCGATTTTTGCCAGTCCAAGTGTCAGACAGATCTATAATGCCATCATCCACCGTGTGAACCCCAATAGTGGGGTGTGTATGATCGTTATGAACTACACCGGCGATGTGCTCCATTTTGGGCTGGCAAGCGAAAAGGCCAAGGCCGCTGGTCTAGATGTCGAGATGGTAGTAGTCGGCGACGACGTCGGTGTCGGGCGTGAAATAAACGGCAAAGTTGGGCGCAGAGGTATCGCTGGTACGGTGCTAGTCCACAAGGTCGCTGGGGCGCTAGCAGCCGCAAAGGGCAACTTGCAGGAAGTGACGGAGGTCGCAAGGTTGGTGAGTGCTAATTTGGTGAGTGTTGGGAGCTCGCTGGGACATGTGCACGTACCGGGCCATGGAACGGCAGAGAATGAGGCAGCGTTGAAGGAAACGGATGTAGAGGTAGGGATGGGGATTCATAATGAGCAGGGGTTCAAGAGGATTCCAATCCCGCCGCTCGGTGAACTAGTGAGTCTGCTGTTGAAACAATTATTAGATTCGAGCGATAAAGACCGCGGATACCTAGAAGAAGTAGAGAAGAACGAGGGATGGGTCCTGTTGATCAATAATTTGGGGGGTGTCAGTCCCCTAGAGATGGGAGGTGTCACTACAGAAGTCGTCAAACAGCTTGGTGTGTATACCTAGAATTGCGTATTAGAAGGCTGGCTAATGTTTATAGACGCGACTTATGGTATTGAGCCAAAAAGAGTATTCAGTGGAACCTATATGACCAGCTTGAATGGGAATGGTTTCAGCATTAGTCTTCTGAGACTGGTTGATACCGGGCTTGGGAAAGGGAAGAGTATGCTAGAACTTCTGGACGCGCCATGCGAAACAATCGGATGGCCGATGATTGTCAAGCCTGAAACTTGGGATAACAAAGTCAAGGACGAGGTGGCCGAGAAGATTGCAGTTGATGAGAGAATACCATCTTCAAAATTGAAAAGTTCGTAAAATACAGTCCAGGATATGTGTTCAAGGTTGAACGCTAACTAGTGGGTAACCCAAATTAGTGGATACGGCTATCTTCTCGAAGATACTGACTGCAGGGTTGAAAAAACTCATTGAGGCTGAGCCAGAGATCACAAAGGCCGATGAAATCGTAGGTGATGGTGACTGTGGGCTCGCGCTTAAGTCAGGTGCAGAAGCGGTACTCAAGTTCATTGATTCCGGGAAGGTTGTCCCAGATGCAGTCATCACCGTCGCAAAGCTTGCAGAGATAGTGGAGGAGCATATGGATGGTACTTCAGGGGCCATTTACTCGTATGTCCACCCACCTATCCACATACCTTTACCTCCCTGCGTAGTGCTTACAAGAATAGAATCTTTCTCAACTCCCTTGCGAAAGCGCTCCGGAGGAGTGGGGAAGAGAGGGCAACACTCAAGACATGGGCAACTGCCGCAATGGCCGCTCTTGTATCTTTGAGGAGATACACCCCTGCACAGCCAGGCGATAGGACCTTGGTTGATGCACTACAGCCTTTCATTATTGCACTGGCGGAGGATAAAGGGTTGGTTGCTGCAGCAAAGGCTGCAAGAGAAGGCGCAGATAGTACAAAGGGGATGAGACCACGTCTGGGAAGAAGTGTCTATGTTAATGAGATTGGGGATACTCTGGATCCTGGTGCCGTGGGAATTGCAGTCTTGGTTGAGGGCTTCGCGCAGTCTAAGTAAAGAGTGGATGAGGAACAAAGTCTCGAGCTCTGGAGGCCGAGAGTCTATGTACACGTATGAGCTCCGAATAAGATTGAAATGTACTATGTAAACCATTAATACCCACTGCTTCTCCAAATATTTTGATACATGCATGTATCATTTTAAGCCATTAGTCGCGTTGTAGAATCCTAAGCGCACGAAAATCTTTACACTTACGTGGTAAGCCTACATATGTGAAGTGCATACAGACATTCAGAGCCATGTAATTTTGAAGAAAAGGATGTTGGTCAAGATATACATACATATTGCATCTTCTTTTTATGGAAGATTATAATATAATGTATCTATCTTCATGTACTTGTCGTTTACTTCATTTCTGCCCACAACGTCCCCTATATTTTTGTGAGCTCCTTGCTTAATTCCGAGCAATGGCAATATTGGCCTTTGTCAACAACAAGGAGAACCTGCAGAAGTAATGGCTTCATCCAACGTCTACAGCACCTCCATATAAACTTTAGGGCTTTGTTGTGCCTATAACTCTCACCCTGCGGTCAGCTAAGTCTCTTAGCTATATGTTTTTGACAAAGTGAGGACGTCCAATTAGGCAGCGGATTAAGACATCTACAAGATGAAATGAATTAAAACACTGTTGCCAGGCCAATCGCTGGTGAATTACGGGGTAGTTGTAGAAGTCGAGATGTAGAAATTGGTTCCTGCTCCTAAATACAGCTGCTGTCCTCTCAAGAACTCCCCGCAATATCGATGTTGATATATACATATATGAGGATGTAGCTCTTTATGTGGCGAGCGAGCTGAGCAGTGCATACATGTAATTTTTGGGGGATGGTGACTCTCCAAGGGACCCAGAGCGGCCTTCCTCAGTGAGTGTCACTGAGCTAGGTGGGTTGTAGTAGTCTCATACATATACCTATCCCCTGTAGCTACGAGCAGCTTACTTGCTCGCGGTTTGAGACTGGGGATGTAGTAGAACTACGCTACAAGTACATGTATTTCCCCCTCCCAGGTGTGCTAGGTCGATTAATCCCACGTACATACATACATGCATGCAATTATTAGAGATTAAATCCACTTGGCTCTAATCCTAGCTCAGTCTATCTACTCTACATACCCGACTTGCAATACGAAGAGTATCCCCCGGGATTCGCCCCAAGAAAAAGAAAAAGATCTGTAGATACCTAACTCTTGCGTGCTTAAGTAATTCCAGTTATTACTATTACTGGTTCGCTTGATCAATTAAAGGCTTGGCTGAGATTTCTCGCTAATCTCAAGCGATAATAGTTGATGGCTTATCTTATCTTGACGTTGCATGAAGCTATGCCAGAAGTAGTGATATAAGCGAACCATCCCAATCTATCTTGTCTTCACCTACCTACATGTAATCATCCTCAGTCATTACCACACCAAAGAAGTCGATATTTCATAATGTCGCAAGCACCACAAAATTTTAAACCAGCTCTTTTAGTTGTTGATGTGCAAGAAGATTTCTGCCCTCCAGTTTGTACTCCCACCTATTCCCGCTTCGCCCGCATTCTAATATGGCCGCAGAACGGATCTCTTGCAGTTCCGAACGGACGAAATATCGTGCCAACTGTGAACGAGCTTCTTTCACTCCCTTTCGCTATCAAAGTCGCTACAAGGGATTGGCATCCTCGTGACCACATATCTTTCGCTTCCAACCACGCGGGTCCAGACAACATCGCATACGTGTCCAAAACAACCATTATCCATCCTTTCGACCCATCGCGAACCTATGAGACCCTCCTATGGCCCCCTCACTGTATTCAAGACACACCAGGGGCACAGTTGCTTCCTGAGCTCCATGGAAACCTGATCGATATGATCATCGATAAGGGGAAGGATTCCAGGCTAGAGATGTATTCCTCGTTTACAGACCCGTTCCATGAAGCTCCATTCACATCTGAGTCTACGAGTGTGAGCACTTCGGAGCTACCACGTCTTCTACAAGAGAAGGGGATAACACATATGTATATTGTAGGACTAGCGCAAGATTATTGTGTTAGAGCCAGTGCAATAGATTCAGCGAGGTTTGGGTACACTACGTTTGTAGTGAAGGAGGGTACAATGGCGGTGGATCCTGTAGAAGGGTGGAAGGAGGCGGAGGGGTCTATGCTAGAGGCGGGGGTGCGGATTGTTGGGATGGAAGGGATGGAAGTGGCGTGGTTGAGGGAGATGCTACATACATGAGCAGAATGCACCTTGGGTATCACAGAGGAATTCAAAACTCTCAATATCTATTTTCCTCTTCCATTTCTTGGCTGTAGCACTTGTAGCAGTTTTAATGTGGCTATCAATCAAATAATTAGTGGTTGGTGTTCTAGTTAATATATAGAGAGAGGTAACAGGAGAGAGCGAAGTGCAAACATATTGAACTAGGGTTCTATATCAGAGGAGAGGATTAAATTTTACTGATTATCAGAGCTGGCGTTATCCTCAGATAGAGTGGTTAAAGTGGTTCTAAGTTCTAACGAGTTAGGGAAGAGATCCCAAGCCAGATTGGGCTGCAAAGTGATTTGTGTCGCGTTTAACCCGCATGGTTGCTCGAGGAGCGCGTTGTCGTGAATTGTGCTGAGTTTGAGGTTATGACAGGGGTCAATTCTATCACTAAAGCCGACCCCTGCGCGCGTTCAAGCCTATTACATTTTTCCATTTCCGGCCTTCCATTCCCAAGGCCTCAATGTCGCGCCCCTCACAGCACGCTTTGCACTACGACCGCTCTGCACATTCTCCTTCGGTTACCTCAAACTTAACCTCACCCCCCTCGATCTTTCCACACACAACGATCCTCACGAAATCATCCATCCATCAAACCACAACTGCACTTCCCATCCCATCTCCACACTACTTCGTAGTATCCTTCAACGCGCCAAGGGCTATTACCGAACCCATCAATTTTGGTGCGTTGTGCGAACGGTGACCCTTCGGTTCAGAGAAGGATAGAGGGTCAGGAGGACAACTGGGCGCCTATTCAACATCGTCGTGCCGTAACCGAACAACCTCACGGCTGAAGAAATCTAGATGTCTTCTTCAGCCATGGCTACTCCCCCCGGGTCATCTGTGGGGGTTCAGGGTGAAAACCAACCGAGGTCTATGCGATGTACGCGTCTACTTATGATGGATTTAAGAAGAACAGTCACAAACAAACGCTAACGCAAAAGTGATTTTCATTGATAGTGAAGGTAGCATACACATTCGATGATGAGAGCAAATCAAACTGCCTGGCACGATATCCTCATCCCATTAACAGTAGGGCCATACAAATTGATAAGGACCTCCTAGTGGGAGCGGTAGAGTTCAAGACATGCATTTTGAGCATGATCTCGTCAAGGTTGGAACCAGTAAATGCAAGTTTGAACGTTCTTTCTTGCTAATTTTAGAATTGTCTTTTCTTCTGGATAGTCCTGAACTGGTAGCCAATCTTAGTCAAGACTATTCTGTCTATGCTTATGATTACTCGGAACAAGGAATACCTCTGGTTGGCTGTGGGCTACTCTCATGGGCAATGACAGCTGTCAATAACCCAAATAATGGATCAGATAACCCCGCCCCTGCTCGGCATATCATTACTGGTCGTATATCATGCAATAACTTCGGATTCTTCAGTAATGACGAAGTAAAGGAAACATTAGAAGTAAAATTTAAACTCATGCCAGTACAGACATTTACACAGGCCCAATTTGTGCAGTCTGTACATACATACAATGCTCTTTCAAAAGTTATACCGGGAGGGTTTAATGCTTCAGCTTGGACAACTTACTTAAACCAACACCCTAACATCCTAGCTCCACCTACACACCCCTCATCGGCTTCTGAGCCGTTACAAGCCCAGTCAAGAACTTTAGATAAGAGCATGCTGGCCGAAACAGAGAAGAACCGTTCGAAGAAGAGCAGTCGGGATGGAAATGCAACATCATCAGAAGAGAATGGAGAGCCTCCAAAGAAGAAGGTGCGAAATTATTCTGGGAGGCCAAGGAAGCCAAGTGGTGGATCTCGAAAGAAGGCTACTGCAGCTCTGCCGCCCGTCCCTCTTTCTCCGATACCAGAGCTCTTTACATCTCCCATGGAAAAATTCAAGGAACCGTTGGATGTTCCACAAGATGCAACTCCTCAACCAGTTGAAGTACCTGCAGAGACCACGGAGCAACTCTCTATATCGTTTAATGCCGAGATCTTCTCCCCGGAAAATGAAAACTCTCCGGCCCCTCAGACTGTCAACTCCACCATCATGGCATCATCTCCTCCGATTGCACCAGAGGAAACCGCCGAAGAAATCAACGCCGAATTTTCACCAGAGCCTACAAGTCCGGTCCTGCCATCGTTGCCTCCTAACGAAGATGCTCAACATGCGTCGCAAGAGTATCATCAGGACGTGGAGTCTCTGTTTGAGGATCCAAATTTTGAAGATGTCAAACCAGATGTGGCAAATATCGGGTCGCCGTTTGTCGAGTCCCCTGCGCGGCCTCCAATCACAACGACAGACCAAGAAACCGCATTATTGACAGCCCTGAAATTTCCCACTGTTAATAGGCTAAGTACATTGCCTGATGACATGACTGAAACTGCAGCACCTTCCCCCAGCACATTCAGCGAAGTCCCAAAACCAAAACCAAAACAAAAGCGAAAATACCCTAAGAAAGCCAAGTCAGTAATAGATCCCGGCACTATTAATTCGGATGCCGTAGCCTCTAGCGATATCGGAGAGGATGGAGGGAGGAAAATAAAGCGATCAAAAAGCGAGAAAGCTGCTCGTACAGCTGCCAATGTGAAAGAACGCATCCATGCTCAAATGCTTGCCGCGATAGAGCAAGGAAAGATGCCGAACTTTTGCATGAATTGTGGGGCTATCGAAACACCCACCTGGCGAAAGGTTTCAACGAAGGATGACAGCGAAGAAGCAGAGGTGGAAGGTGATGCTAAATCAAAGAAAGACAAAGACAAAGATTTACTACTTTGTAACCCATGCGGATTGTGGTATGGCTCGCATAAGACCATGCGGCCCCAGGATTACTGGGATGGGAAGAAGGAAGAGCCTGCACCAAAAAGGCCGCGACCAAAGAAGAAAAAGGCCTTGCCAACCCCTGCTGCTTCAAGCCAAGCTCTATCTCAGCATTCAGAGGTTTGCATAGAACCGATTGTTGTACCTGATGAGGATGAAGAGGAACTGCCGATGCCTCCTCCTCAAGTACCAGTGCAAAAGAGGCATTCCATGACACCCAAAGGGAACAGGTCTGTTAGAGGCAGTGACCCCGATTGGGAAGCAGCTTCAGTAGCGTCGAGGCGTGTCGTTCAATCCAGCCCTGCCAAGCGCGGCCTCAGCGCAGACAGCCCCATCGATTTGGAAGCTGACACAAATATACAATCTCCACGGCGACTTCTGTTTCCCGTTAAAGTAATCCCTAATTGTTCGTCTATTCGAAAAGCATTAAAACCTGGGAATGCCACTCACCCCAAAGGTTTAGGATCCGAACTTGAGAAGGAAAATCGTGTTCCCGATGCTGTTTCTCCTGACAATGGGAGTGAAGATCAACGACTAGCCACACCCATTAAAAAGAGGGGTGTTTCCTTACAGCCTAGGACGCCTTTGAGCTCACCTATGAAGCCTGGAAAACTGATTTCGCCATCTCCGTGGAACGCTGATATTTTCGCTCCTGGGGGGAAGAGAAAGGCATGCGGTAGCCTTGTTCAAGCCACTCCTGAAGGACAGACCACCCAGACGGCAGTTCAGTCCTCACTCTCTCCCACATCGCAACTCCTAGAAAAAATCATGACAATGGCAGATCCTATGACACTCCCGCTAGACCTCGGTGCCCATTTACCGGACGATCTCCCCAGACTCTCTCCCTTCGACACCACCAACAATTTCGATTTTGGCGACAATATATTTGAGACAGACATGACTATGCCAAGTTCGCCGCCACCTTTATTCAATCTTGGTGACGGAATGGAAGATGAAGTAAACAGCTGGGGAGGGTTTCTACCATCCAGTCCAGAGTTCAACGAAATGGACTATGGATTAGATATATTTGAAGATATGGGAATCGCCGCTCCGGTGGATGGCGAAAGTATGAAGAGTGAGAAGTCTAGCAGTGCTGGGACGACGCCAGAGGAAGTGGCAATGACGGTAGACTTTTCAAGCTATATTGATGAGGCTACAAAAAATCTCGTGGCGAGCACCTGATTAGAGATTCATATATTTTATCTATCATTTTTTATTGTTATTGTTAGAAGTTTGGACGAAGTAATGATTGTGACGTTTAAACGGGGGAAGCGCAGTTTGTATCTTTTATTTTCTTTTGTTTTGGTTTGGGGGTTCCTGGAGCTTTATATCTTTGCATTTTTATTCTCTTTTGTTTTTTTATCAACTTGGTATTGGAGTATTCTTGGAATAGGCACATCTTTTTATCGCGTCTCGTTTTTTCTTTCTTTTTTCAACCTACAGTTATTTACACGGTGATTGGTGAATTATTCCAACGAATATAGGGGATTGTACTTGGAAACATGTACATATAATCAAACGCGCTTATTGATATGCGAACTTGCTCAGAATCTATGAAGGCCCAAAATCGCAAAACATTGGGACATGAAATATCACTCGACCCATACAGAGTGCCGTGTGTAGTGACTGACTGATTGATAATTCATTCGTGTATGCAGAGTGCCGTGTATATATATGTTGTGATTTCAAGACGAGGATAGTTCCGCAGAAGGTCTAAACTATCCAGTACGAGTATGTGGTGGCGGTCCGCATTCTCTGGTACCTGTTTTCCACTGCATGGCTGAGTTCTGAGAGGATCAATACACAGTAGTCATTTATATTTCACGGCAGGTGCGTACCGGCTGGTGGTGGATTCCTACCTCGAGAAGTGATGTTTCCTATAGATATGTAGGCCATGCAGTAAATGGGTAGCATTAGCAAATGTATTGGAACATTTTTTGCTCTTGCATTGAGCATCGTGATCGGTTGTCACAAGGGTGTATTAACATAATTCCCAATATCCCCGATAGAATGAACTTCGAAACGAAGTAAGGCTTACGGGGCGGGACTGCCTCCAAGATCCTTTGGGGTGTGCAGAAATTCTGGCTTAGTACAAGACCGATCCTCCTGGCCCTGAAGCACAGAATCGGGGTATGGTCGTCTTTAAAGGCTAAATCGAGCCATACACCTAGATACATAATATATCGTCCTAGAATATGACCTTTATTACTGTGGGATTAGAAGCCAGTTGTTTGGGATTTTTTTCTTTATTTCTATATTTATCCAAGCACACGCTATGCTTTGATTTACAGGAAGCAAAAACACATCACTTTTCGTATCTCAGCCTTCGCTCCTCGTTGACCTTTGCAAACTTTGCTTTCATCTTTATAGGACCCATTGGCTCCTCCACTGGCTTCGGCTCCTCCTTCGGTCTATGTCCTTCGAAGTATATTATATACTGCATTCCGACGGCACCATCGGGTGCCTTCCACTCCCTCCCATACGGCTCTACTTCCGCCCTGATTCGGGTAACCAGCTCAGCCATCTTTTCTAATGGCTGCTTTGCCATGCCTTTTTTGATCCCGAGCACCACTTCGACCCTGTTCCCCCTCTGCATAAACTCAACCATCTTCTTGATCTTGTGTCCTAGATCATTTTCCGCAGTGGCCCATGATATCTCCACTACCTTGACAATCTTACTGGGGTCTTTAGTGACCGTCTTTTTCTTCTTGTCCATCATATATGAGGCCTCCACCAGGGTCTGCTTCATGATGAGCTTGCAGATCGGGTTCTCGGCAACTGGATTGATGCACACGAGGTGGTATATTTCCCGGTCAAAGGACCCAAGCACACTTTCTAGGGCCTGCACCCCTTTGAATTGGCCATCGGCATCGATCAACTGGATTTGCGGACTTATCTTCAGGATGTCCTCGTCGCGGAGGCAGTGGGCGATATCGACCAATGTGCGGCGGCGGGGGATGGGTAAGAGTGAATTGTTGGCGAGCGGGAAAGCTGGGATTGCCCGAAATACTATTGGGGGTGGCCTCAATGGTTGTTGGCAGAATAACAGAGACCGCCGGAAGAGATGTCGTACAGACATTTTGAATATCGAATTCGGGATTGCTTCACGCGGGTGACAATTGAGCTCGAGTTGAAGTCTCAAGGTGCAGTAGGGTAACGTGCGCATATATTCACGCTCTTGGCGCTTAGTCAAACGTGGCATCAGAAATGATTAGACCACACTACTTTCAATTGCTGACGATGTCAATGCGTTAGATTTGAAACTCTTGTCAGTTTTATCAAATATTACGCTACGAGATATACTGTATATCACTCCCCAAACACAAGCATACATATGTATAGGCACTAGTTAAGCATCTCTACAGATCTGGATCTGTCGAAAACATAATAAACCATGGAGCACCGGCAAACCCATACATTGGTAAGATTTCTTAGTACTAGCTAGTAAACCTCCCACAAAGATACTTTCCCATCCTTAGCCCCTCCAGCAACCCAATGCACAGCCCTGACCTTTTCCCTCCGCCTTTCCTCGACAGTAATCAATGCGTCCGTCTCTTTACTTTGGTCAGGCTCCAAGACCTCTCCAAATGCAACGGAATAACATCCTTCCTGATGCCACTTCAACACAGCAAGCTCCTTCATAGTTTTGGTGGAATATACCCTAATCCTAGAATCCCATCCGGCCGTTGCAAAGAGCTTACCATCTGAGCGGATGGAGATAGATTGCTGCCCTGAATGCTTCGTATTTACGGTTTTTATTGGATCAGAATTGGGCGTGAGAGGGTTTAGGGGGTGTTTTACGATGGCGGCATCGGCAGAGGAGGTAAGGAAATATGGCGCAGCTTCTGGAAACGGAGATACGCAGAGGGAGAGAACTATTACATTGAGCTAGAGTTATCTCAGATTAGAAAGAAAAGCGGGGACTTACTAGGTTGTGAGTGTGATTTGTTCAAGTAAATGTTACTCCATAACCCCTCGTTGAACTTGTATACCGCTGCATGTCCACTCTCATAAGCTGCAACAAGGGTAAGAGTATTTCCACAGTAGAAAAGCCCAAGGCTCATAGCCATGCCTAGGTTACGTTGTTAACAAAAACAGACCATATTGGCGAAAACGAACTCTAAGTGCTAACGAACCTGTCTTGACTTCTTCCGTCCTAATCCCAGCATGGACTCTCTCCTTCGTTGGTAGTCTCATAATATCAACCTATATATAAAACCTCCATTAGTCTAAACTATCCATCATCATAACTTGAAATGCTACTACCGAGTCAGAGTTAAGTGCACTGGGTATAGCTATCAACAGGTTCTTCGCCCATGTCTCTGGGGTGTTTGAATCCGCACGATCTTCGCACATTGCAAAGCCACAGAAATTAAGTGCGTTAACATCTAATGCACACAAGAGCCACGGGCTTCGGCGATGCCCTGCGCTTAGGTCAACTGGAAGAGCTGTATCCATCCCAGACTCATCTTCAAGAGTCCCTAACTTCCAAACGAGGATTTTGTTATCTCTTCCGTGTCTGGTTTGAGCATTATTATAGATATGTTAATCCCATTACTTCCGGTAACCTTTCTATCACGTGTGGGATAATGAAAACGGGGATGCTCAATATCTATGATAACAGGGAGGCAAACCCACGTAATAATCTTCCCATCCCATCCCACGACATTCATAACCGTGCCCTCATGAGCCTTCCACACCGCGACTGGCCGTCTGGTGCCAACGTTCCATACAACAACCCAGCCATCGGCGTCAGCAGTTATAATTCTCTCATTATCTCTCGTAAAGACAACGGCATGTATTTGCGCTGAGTGTCCTCTGAGCACGTAGACTGGTTGTGCAGGCTGTTGCTGTTGGCTGCTGGCGGGAAGCATTGCTCAAGAAATAAGACACTATATTATCTTGTGTATCTTATGTTATGAGTGTGTTATATCTTCTTCTGATCAATTGACCTGTGATGTCTGACGAGGCGTGAGATGTTGTCAGCTCGGATAAGAAAAGCCCTAACCCTGCCGATCGGCAATTATAGTATGCGAGTGATAGTCTATGAGGGTCAATAAGCAAGTCCAATTCAGCACTTTGCAACACACGAGCCTTTTCTTTTTAGCACGGTTGAAAAAATCTCATTTGGTTTAATGGCTACGAGTCTAGGACTGATCCAAGCAAGGGGTATTTTCATGGGTAATCTCCAAATAAGGACTAGCCAAACGTCAATGAGGCTCTGTCCGTCGCGACAACCACTCTACACGTAGAAGTGTCACCAGCAACAGAACGCGTCAACCCCACCACGCTCACGCCTACACGCTTCATAGCTTAACACCTCCCATCAGTAAAACCACAAATACACCATACAATGAGCGAACAAGCTCCCAGGATCAATGCCCCTCTTCTAGAACGATTCCAGGGCCGCGTTGTACGCATAGTCGGAAAGGTCCTCGAGCTCCATGGCGAAACTGCTACAATTGATTCCCACGGCACCATCGTTGCT
Organism: Morchella sextelata; assembly: GCF_020137385.1. NCBI lineage: Eukaryota > Fungi > Ascomycota > Pezizomycetes > Pezizales > Morchellaceae > Morchella > Morchella sextelata. The sequence continues at coordinate 543,681 of NW_025408641.1, forward strand.
CACCTCGACCGGGTATGTGTTTAGTCATTTATGGTATGGGTTTAATAATGTACTAACTAAGAGATTCTCGGGGCTGTAGGATAGTCACCTTGCGGTCGGACATGCTGCGGAGCTTGTTGGGAAGATTCAGCAGGACCTGTCGGTCAAGGTGTTGAATTCCATAGATTTCGGGACGAATATTGGTATCCCTCACTTCCTTTGTGGAATAGTTGCTTTTTTTTATATTAGTGGGATAGATTGGCTGACATAATGGGTAGATTTCAATGTTTATGACTCGTTGGTGGAGGTGAACCATATGTATAAGGGGATTTTTTACGATAGTTAGATCTAAAGCCACCGCAATGTACTCAATTAGGTGTATTGAAAAAAGGGATACAGGATAAAATCGAGGACGATTTGATGTGTTTTTACTCTATGGTGTTAGCCAGCTTTCATTTCGATATCTCAGGATAATGAAATTTACCAGCACGATTCAATGCCCAAACAGATTTATTGAGAAGAGCACAGAAATAGTTTGTTTCTTTGTTTCTGTACATAGTAGTGACTATTGGGAGACTTTTGCTGCTATAATGTGTGTCTCTATGGCAATTGCAACAGTCCAAAGTAGGCATAACTTCACTTCTCTGACGGGTTAGAATAAAATAAGGAGATAAAATTCACACTAGAGCGTATTTTTTTCAATATACAGTTGATATCACTCATCACACAATATTGTAGTGGATTAAAATGACATATATAGTTTGGACTTGTAGCAAAACACCATTTTTATTTTCTCGCGCCGGCAATACTAGTGCGCACTTCACAGCAAAACTCTTCTACTGAGTTTGATTGCCTTCACTTTAATTTCCTAACATTCCCTAACTACGACTCAGTGTTCATTGGCACCTTGTAATCTCTCCGTTAACATCAGTTACAGGCACTGACTACCTATAGTACGTAGTAGGTTGCGGTAAGAAGGGGCCCAGATGTCCATATATAGCTTTCATGATCAGTGCTAGTATATTGTAACCCCTCATGACCCGACACTGGTATTTTAGGGAACTACCTTGATCCCGCTTGCAACTACATACTTAGTCATTCTTGCAGAATTAGTAGATACTTGTATGGCAATGACGCTCTGGAGAAGAGAATAAATGATAGGAAAGATTTTTTCTCACGTGCACATGAGATATATATGTGGTAATCAGATTGATACGGCATTCGATTACAATATGATCGATTGTTCTGGTATTTAAAAGTTTGCCTATAAAGAGGAACTGCAAATTTGGAAAATCTCCTGGTTGCTATGTGAGGTTACCAGCACCCTTTGGTATGGCTGGAAGTGCTCGACATAATATAACCTCGTAGAGATAATGCGACCCTAAGCTAACCTAACCCGGATTCGATATAAGAACTTATACATACATCTGGCTAGTAACTTCCAAAAGTAAACTAGAGACCAGAATTCTTGGCAAAATGACAGATTGAATTCAAAGCCAACGTACTGCACACCTGATTTATAACCAACTAGAAGAAACCTGGGCACGATGGGTCCTCATTTTGGGTCATTTAGCATCATTCGGAATTAAGTCTCGAGACTTATCTCGAGATTTCAACAAAAGAGGAAAAAAGAAGGTCTCAAGATATCTTATCTTATCCTAGACTGGTCTCGTCAGGTCCCGAGACAAAGTCTCGAGCTCGTGACATACATTAAGTCTATTACCTATCATTATTTCGAGCTTACTTACTATTTAATTTATGATACCATGGGGGGTTAACCTGCTTACCAGTTATTAAGGTCTGATGTCGCACTTCATGGAGACACAGAAAAGTTCATCACAGATCTGGGCACCAGACTAGCTACATGTAGTTCTGGACTTGAGTGAATGGTCTCACTATTATGTTGTGGCCGTGTTGGTGCACACAAAAAACTCTTCGAAGACGATAAGCTTGGTGAATATACTGTAATGCGAATTCGGAAAATTGAAGGGTTCGATCGACATAGTAGCTACGCAAAGAGACCGGCTAATGTCTGTTGGAATAGTGGTCATGAATGAATTATCGAAGCGGGCTCATGCTATAATGACTATTTTCTTTTCCACGTGCACTGTACTTTCCTCGACCCCTATCAGCTTTTTTTCAAGTCATGACTCGGGATCTCATCATGATCATGATCACTGTACTGTACTATTATAATCAATTCTTTTTCATCGCGGGTCCCTCTCGAAAATGTTAGCGCTTTATAATTAGAGTTGCATCGAGAACTGAATGAAATCGTAATAGATATATATATTGGTACTAAACTACTCGTACGTAAATGATATGGTAAGTATACCGATATTAGGAATACCGCCTATTCGGCCCGCTTGATTTGAGTACACGACCAAAATATCAGGTGTGAAGGGACTACATGCATCATTGTCTGAAATCCATCCGATGCCATCCACTGATGAAACAGTACCACAATAAGCTCCCAAGTGTACTTTGTGTTATTAGATGATTATGAGGCGAACTTCCTAGTATACAATTGCACATTAGAATCTATAAAGTTCTTACGTCATGTTGCAAATTAGGAACAAGCCCCTTCTGGTCATACCGGCTTTTAGCAACTCGATGATAAGTGCTTGAGTTGATATCTTGGCTTTCTATATATAATATAATCCGTCATCAAGACCTTACATCGCCTAACATTTCGAAAAATTGTTTCAATAGCCATTTTATCACGCGGGTAATTTTTTATATCCTCCAAAATACTTCGATCAAAGTTGTTTTCATATCCCAGAATTGATTCAAAGCCTGCAAAATCTTGTATCAAAAGTATCAAATACACGGATCTAGCCCGATAATATAGTATCCTTCAATTTAGGCAAGGTAATAAAGTAGCTCAGGTCCAAGTGTCCTTGAGAGAAAATATCAGAGTACAAAATGTGAATAGCCATCTCAGCAGCCTTCTCCGGTCCGGATGATGGGATAAAAATATGAGCAGAAGCGTAACGCCGGCGTTCGATCATATATGTACAGTCGGTGATAATAACTTTGCATTTTTTCACTATCACCCTTGAGAAGATACGTAGGTGATGTAGGTACATGTAGTTGTACTCCGATAGTTGCTATCCCTTTTTTAAGATACATAGATGCTAAAAAGCTCTGGTATTATTCTAGGATTGATATTGAAAACTTAGGTTCCTAAAGGAAACTCTCTAAAGTATTTGTTTCAATTACAGCCTATAAGTACATAGACCGTTTGTGGCGGATTATACATATGTATATTCCTGATCTAGATATGCATGTACATGTATCTGCAAGGTCAAGATCAATTAGCATTCTTGACCAAGGGCAGCAACTTTTACGAGTACAAGAACATCTCATCCCAGCAGAGGAGCAGTAAGATGAATTACTTTCTATTCTCCGTACTATTGTAGGTGAAGACTCGCACATGTGAGTACGAGGATTGACTCGACACCGCCACAACATACCATCGCGTGATGACCTGTGATCGAGGCATACCTGCGCCACATTATGAAAACCTACCTTTTTCCAAAATACTGTTGAGATAAAATCTAGATTTCATACCAAGTCATACTAATTCGCTAGCCCAAAGCCAGACAGTTCGTTTCCAGGTATGTAGGTTTGAAGATCACACCCAAAGTTGACACAAACAGCCCTAACCCTGCATATACGTAAGACATCAAACCTCCCTTAAATACATGTATGTAAGGAAGAACACATGAAACCTCAACACATCATCAGAGTCAACATTATCCACACTCACGCAGCCCGATGACCGGAGGATATCCTCTACATCAGCAGACATACGGACATGGCATTTGCACGTATCTCAGCTCAATCATTCGGATCTTGCTCTGTTTACGAACAAGACATTATTATATGATCGCCATACAAACAGTTTCTTGTCCATCAGCTCACCGATATTGCAATTGGCGGGGCTCTCGGTTGCTACGACCCAAACCAATGATCCGGGGTTCGTAAATTAATGTCGCACCCAATGTCACAGCCTGCAAGGCTGGGGCTCTGCTGCAACGACGTCGTCAGTTACAATTAAAGTAGCATCTGTGTAGGGTTGTTGCTGGTTGCAAAAGAAAAAAAATCTCAGGGAGAGACTCTCCACTCTATCATGCCAGAGAATCTCGGATCCTAGTCCTGCCTGGTGACCTTCTCTGAATCTCCTTGTGAATGTGAAAGAGAGCAAATGATTCCCGCTTCCCTCCAGTTTCGCCATTTTGTTAGCTAGCTGTATGTACAATGACTTCAGCAGCCAGCATCCATACAACGCTGCACTCGGACCTTTTCGAACCAGGTTCATGCTACTATGTGACTCCCAAGAACATACTCGCGCGGCCGGTTTGAAGCCGCCTAAAGAGCTGTGGCGAGTGATCTGGCAGCCAATAAGAGCTCGAGTTTTTGCAGTCTTTAGATCAATTACCTTTTTTTGTATGAGCGGCTTCAATCCGGCAGCGCGAGTAGGTAGAAAAATAACACCTCTCCGCGGGACGGATTTATGTTCCGTCTTACTATATATCGCAAATAGTAGTGTGCGCCCGATCGGGACATTGTAGTCTAGATAATGAGGTGGATCTTACCATATTTGGGATCCCTGTAAATGTGTGTACATATGCAGTCCTCCACTAGATCTTTCGATCTCAAAATTGTGGCTCAAGCACGTCCGTCGTCCGCACCTTCCTTTCATCGTGGGAATCCACCTAGTCCCGATTGATCAGCGGAATCTTGGTCCGTAGATTTGATTCCCCCTGTTTCTGATGAATACCCCTTCTCTTTCCTTTATTTTCCCCGGTTTCGTTGAAAATCCCCTCGTGGGGGGATAAACGTGAGAGGTTTTTGAGGCATGATATTTTCGCACTTCTCCTCCGGCCCTCGCCTCCCCTTTCTCAAAAAAAAACTAATCTTTTCCGGGTGAAAAAAATTAAAAATAAAAATCAAGTTTCTTGATTTGGTCGCGTGGCTTTTGACCTGTTAGACAGGGTATAAAGTAGGTACTCTAGAGAATCTAGGTATTGGTGCATACATTCTTTTTTTGATAGTGTAGGCTGCTAAAAAAGGCAGCGTTTCCTGTGTACAAAAACCTACATTTCCTGGTTATTTCCCTGCAAACGAGTGAATACATACCATTGACATTGGTGCTGTCCTAGTAATCTAGGTACATACATGTACTCATAAACGAGTAGGTGATATTTCAACAGTTATAGGCCTTCAATTCCAGGCATATGAGTGGTGCATGCAAGCGCCAACTTCACAACAGCCGTGCAGTAACCACAAGCTGCATAAGGTAAAGTAAGGAATCATGATGCTCTGTTCTTGTCGAATTAAATGCACTCAACTGATTGTTGAAATACCCACCACGTCGAGTGTGTGTGGCTGCCATATCTGAGGCGGGTACTATGTAGAGGTGGAAACTGCCACACGCCACGCGTCGTCAACAAGGAAGAGGGAAAAAACAATTCTTGGAAAAAAAAAACAGGTTTTTTCTTTTCCATGGGAAAGAAGAAAATGAGGGGGTTTGCAATTTCTGTTCCGGCCGGAAGAGATGGAATAATTAGGCAGGGAGACCAGCCACATGGAACTAAAAAAAAAAAGGACCTCGGTGTCGCCGTTCTAGGGTTTGCAAGTACCAGTGTGACATGTGTTGAGCGTGACGGCATATGCGGTAGGGGTTCCAGGTAGCTGTGGGATGCAGATCGGTGGAAATTGCTGGAATCCTGTGATGTATTCACCAGCCGCTGGAGTTACCTACTTGATCATGATCAGACTGCCGGTCGTGTATTGATGCTGCAAGGTGATAAATATAGTGAAATTAGGTCTGCAAGATGATATCAAGCCATTCGATATCATTCTGCAGCCATGATATCCTTCGGTCCTGGGCCATAGCAAGGAGTTTGAGCCGTTTGAGTGCTGTGATAGGGTAAAGTCCAGGTATCGTGGGGATACTGGTCTTGGTGAACTGGGAGGGGCATGGTTACAGGCCGTCCTACCCCGGGCCCGTCTGTGTATATATTTAGAAGCTGTTAACTGTCAATATGGTTCTTCCTGTCGAGACCTCGATCTCAAGTACGCAGTAGAGCAAAAAACATTAGAAGGGAATCGGGGACCTTTTAAGGATTGAATTCGACCACATACCATAAGGGATCTCTCCTTTACCCCTTTCTTTGCACATGGTGACGGAATGGGTGTGTATTTGCCATTATGCCATTCTTTTTTTGGAAAAACTATTCTAAACAACATGTGGCTCAAAGCATGGTCGATTTTCGAAGAACGAAGAAACTCCGTAAGGTATGCCAAGACAGTTACATAGAGAAATGCACGAACTGCATACCTTGCGCAGCAGCATCTTATCAATTGCAGCCTCAAAGGTTAATTCCTCCACGCGAGATCCAAGCACTAACGTCTAGATCGATATCCCTCTGTGCCAACACAAACGCAACCTCTTCACAGCCTTGACCAACCACAGCTCTCTATCGTTTCTCGTGACACAGGTGATCAGCGTCGGTCGATCAATTGAAGTTGTTGAATGAGAAAGAGGCCTCGAGCTCAAATTTTGTCAAGTTAATAGAGTCTTTTAGCTGCGCGAGTTGAACAGAAAGTCGAGCAGGTTGAACAGAAAGTCTAGCTGTTTTCGGAAGAGACTTGCAGTCGTTCAACCAACAAGATGTGCAGGACTTTTTGGCGAAGTGCTCGACTTTCTGTCCAACTATTACAGCTAAAAGACTCTAATTAGAAAGATCATCCAAGTTAGAAATTTGAGCTCTTTCAAACTTTGAGAGCTCATGCACTCATCGGTCGAGTGTGTGTGTGTGGTTTGGGTTCAATTGTTAAACAATCGAGCTGGGGTAACATGCTGCACAGCGCTAGCTAGTATAGTGCCAGTTTGGATGACCTAAACATCTTATCCATCCATCACGACCTAACACCCACTTTAATCTCCTTGATACCCCCACCACACCTACAATGAACCGACTATTCAGCACCTCCAGCAAATCTCGTTTCGCCCGCCTATTCGAATTCCACCCGCCCGAGCCCCGCGCTGTTGCGCGTTTTACCGTGCGTGCCTTACAAGGTTGCCTCTTCACCCACCTCTTCTGGGAGCATTTCTACTCCGTCGGTTCTACCGTTGGCGCATCAATGCTCCCCACCATGAATATCTTAGGTGACTATATCGTTATTTCGAAGCTCCACATCCGGGGCCGTGGCGTGGAAGTAGGCGACATGGTAAGCTATCTCCACCCCGTCCATGCCGGCCCCGGTGAGCGTGTTGTCAAACGGATCATTGGCATGCCTGGAGACTTTGTTGTGGCGGACCCGGTTGGTGCACCGGGGAAGATGGTGCAGGTATGTCGTACCCTCCGTTCATCGCGTGGAGAGGAAGGAGGTGGCTGACATGTTAGGTTCCCGAGGGCCATTGTTGGACAACTGGCGATAACCTACCCTTTTCTTATGACTCGAGAAACTATGGACCAGTGCCGCTGGCTTTAATCCGAGGTAAGGTTATTGCGAGGTTGTATCCAAACCGCAGATGGTTTGAGAATGCCTTGAAACCAGTGGAGGAGTATTAGAACGCCGAAGGTGTATATATAATATCTATGAGATGATGTCCGCATCGAGAGCTGTGTTTTATATACCAAAAGCCGGACTCAACCTTGTGATATTGATCTCCTGTTCACACCACTACCTTAACGATTTTAGAATATTTCATCCTACAATTAATCGCCCCAGGTTTAACACTACTAGTAATCACTTTGCTTTATGATATACATTTCACTTCTTCCCGAATAATCCCTCCGCAGTTCCATTCATATAAGGGAATTGAGCCGATGTGTGCCCTGTCTAAATATGTATCATTGACATGGAAATGATTATCGAGTAGGTAAAAATCGCCTTTTCCTATAGCTAGGGTTTATTCAAATACATAAATACGGGGGCCAATATATGAGATGCCAAAGAGATAGTAGAAACTGCTAGAAACCTAATTTCAGGCAATTTCGGAGTCTAGTGTATCGTGGTGGTGGTGGTGGTTGGGGGATTGGGGGTGCTATTTCGGTTTTATTCTCCCGAGATATCTGGGTCTTTGCGCATGCCAGAGCAGTAGTTCTCTTCATCCCATGTCCCATTAATCTGCACACGGCGTTTCGATCGGCTCTGCACTCGTTATTAAACGAAAGATATGCCTTTGAAAAACGGCCTCGCATGCAGAGGTCTTCAACCTAGATGCTCTGTCCTGGTGCTTGTTGGCACCATACTAATCATGTCCCTTCGCTCATTACCCCAAAGATCAGCCCTACAATGTCTTGTGTCACCCACCTCCCTCCAACGACAATGTCTGAGATCCCCAGGCAGGCGTCGGATGTAAAAGTCCCGACGCTCGCCGTGATTCCAGAGTAGATCCAAGTCTCCTGGAGACAAAGCTCTAGATTAGTTACTCCCGACAGACGGCCATGCGAAACCGAGACTCCGACTGCTCGGTTGTAGCTAATTCGTAGGGTTCCGATACCTACGTTCATGAATGGTATGCACATACAATGTACGTGGTGAATTCTAATCATCATCCCTGTGTATGATGTGTATGCATCGAGCGCTTGTTCGCCACACCTTGTGATACTGCATGATGATGGCAATTACCCAGCCAGCTGATGCGAAATGGTCGCGTTGGCAGATGGGTTTTTGCTTTCCCACTGTGATACGAGGACCCCTAACCCTGCAACCCATACGGATTTCGCATCGATAAGTAGGTACCTACATGTAGTGCTGGTATTGTACTCTAGAGCGCAGAGTAAACTTTTATGCAGATTCTGGGACCTCCGCGCGATCTGGCAATGTTGATTCTTTCTATTCTATTCGGTTCTCGCCCATCACTGAAACCGGCGGACGAAAAATGAAAGGAGAAACGAGCTCAGAGCGCAAATCCACCACGAAGCTTGGAACTCTCACTGGGCTTGGCATGTGGTCTCACCGTGACAAATTAAATATCACTCGGATCACATGACCATGCGTGATAATCAGAGTATCACGCCAACTTCCAACTCCATGTTCTCAGCAGATGAACCCTGAGCCTTTATTCATCCGATATTCACTTATGCTCTTGAACAGACAGTTACATGCAACGCAGCACAGCCATTCTCATGTGGCTGTTGCTGTTTTTTTATTGTTTGATATATCTAACTACATACATGATTCACCTGCGCAGTCTAATCGCTGCGCTAGTCAATATATATATGTTAACTCCTCATATGTACCATCTCACCCCAATAATAACACCCCTTCTCTCGCGTTGCTTGTACATGTTGACATCATCACAACATGCAGTTGCGGGCCTATATTAGGGAAAGAGATGATAAGAGAAAGAAAAAAAAAAAAAGGGGGGGGGAACAAATAAAAATGTAAAGACAGACGATAGAAAGAAATTGGAGGCAAGGAGGATGATAGCCAGGGTTAAAGTAGAAACGAGTACAAAGAGTAAAAATAAAGAAAAAAATATGGCCGAAGCAGAAAAGAGTGGAGTTCCCCTCCCCCCGGCCCAAAAAAAAGGAAAAAAGAAAAGGAAAATAATATATATAGATGAAGCAGAAAAGAGTACTACTAGGGTAAAAAGAGTAAAAAAAAATATGTGTATATATATAAATCAAAAAACGACAATGAAAAAGACATGTACTTTTATACAATCCCCCATTATTCCGGTGAGTCCCTAAGAAAAGAATAGATGAAAGGAAATAGAAGAAATGTGTATTTACATACCCCATATGTTCCGGAAAATCCCTAAAAGAGAAGAGGAAGAGAAAAAATCGCCGTCCGTTGAGAAATTTTGAAAAGCCAAAAACGCCCCTAACCCAGTGTGCTCTCGTTACACGTACGTTACATCGTAAAGGGTGGAAATTTAGAGAGATCCAGAGCTGCTGCTGCGGAAACTGCCACTGAAACTGCCACTCCCGAATTCGAATCCGTCATCAAGGATGTTGTCGTTCTCGCCAAGCATGCTACTAGAAGCCTCAGTGAAGGTGGTGGCGGGTCCCTCCGTTGTGGAATTCATGGTATCCAAAGAGGTCTGAGCAGCTTGGGCAACCTTGGCCGCTTCGTTCTCGAGATATGTCTGGATCTGCGGGCAACCGCAACCAGTGTGCTTCAAAAGCATGCCTTTGAGGTTGAGCATCTCATCCTTCAAAGCAGTGACTTGCTCCCTAAGATTTTTGGCGCTTAATTGTGCATTCCGAGCATTTTCCTCAAGTTTTTGCATCCAGAGCTTCTTCTTTTGACGACACTTGCTAGCAGCAACCCTGTTGCGTTCCAAAAACTTCTTGCGCCTCTTGTCATCTTCAACTGGCGGTATGGGCTTCCCATCAGGACCAAGCTTAGCTGTTGTAGTTGCCTTGCGAGTCGCCGCAATTGTCGGCTTACCAATTCCGCGCTTACGTATACTGGGCCTTGCTTGAAGAGGAGAGCTGGGGCATTCGAAAGTTTCAGGGGGCATGGACGTTTCCGAAATTTCCTGGGAGTCCAACTCAATGTTACCGCCATAATCGTTGTCGATCGGTTCAATGTTACCGCCAAAATCGTTGTCGGCCGGTGGGGTCGTCTGCCCAGGGAGTGGTCTAAACAGTCCACCGTCGGGGTGTCCGATCATTCCATCCAAAGGTGACAAAGGCCCCTCGGGGGTTTGACGCATACGGGGAGGAGTCGAAATTCCTCCAGTAGACTTGAGAGGGGTGTTGTAACGATTCATAGGCGAATTCGAATGAACAGAGATAGGGGGAGTGGGTTGAGCGGGAAGATAGAAGTTATCGGGACGTAAATGAGCTTGCTGGTTGTCATACTCAGGATTCATGGTCCATGTAAGTGCATGCGTGTCAGGCATGGAAAATCTCCTGTCCGCAAAATATTGAGAGTCATGAATCTCTGAACATTCTTGTACGGAGTACCGACGGTTATCAACAGTATAAACGTGAGGCTCCATAATTGGACTTGGTAAACTCAGATCTGGTTCCACTGGAGTGGTGTATTCTGTTTTGTCTTTCTGATGTATAACCGTTCGGGGAGAAGGTGGCTCTAAACTGGCAGTGGACGTTGAGACCTTTTGTTCTGACGTTGAGGTTGAGGAAGGGGTGGAGCTGGAGGGAGTAGAATCCGAGGATTGGAGAGATGAAAAGCACTGTTCGAACACGTTTAACTCTAAAAATGCCTGAGTGAAGAAACCAGGTGTGTTTAGAGAAGCTGTGTGTGGTGCTTGTTGTTGTGGCGGGATTGCTACGGCGCTCATGTTTACGGACTTTATATAATTTCGGGCGCCCTAAGAAACTCAAAAAAAAAATACGTCCTTCCTACTTCCGGTGTGTGGCCTACTAAAGCTGAGGGGAACACACCAAATTCTGTTGATGAGAAGACGTAATCGGGAATCGTGCTTCTTACAATTGTCGCCAAATATAAATTAAAAAACGATGATTCCGAGATATCGTCTAGGAACCGAGCAGAGGAGAGATCGCGAGTAGACTAAAATGTCTATTTTCTGACCTCCGCGGGGGTTTGTTCGAGAGCCTAACGATAAAAAACGAAGGTTTGCGGTATAGACCGAGGTCAGATGAAGGCCTCGCCTTTCTTTCTCCTCAAACGTAGTTATAGCGAAATATGGGGTTCCTCCCAGGAGATGTTTCTCGTAACAGAGAGAAAAGAAATTTGAAATTATAGAATTTTGGTATGACGATGGTGGTTATTTTCGGAGCTCCAACACGTCAGAAACGTGCCTTGATGGAGATAGGTATCAGCTAATGACGGGGTTTGGTGGAAAGCCGCCAAAGTCGGAGTTGTTGACTTTTATGATGATGCGCCAATGCCGAATTGACAGGACGGTATCCCGATGGACACTGTGAATTTTCTTTGGTATTAGGTATAGCGTGCGGGGTTGGGAAGATATTAATGTGCTTGTTGTATGTAACGATGAGGACGACGATAGAAATTGAACGTAAGCAAAGGGAGATGAGACCTCTGTGTCAGAGTTGTGTTGGGAAGAAGCTATTCTTTATTTACTTCTGAAGCGAGGCAGAACCGGGGAAATACAACGTCAGAGAGGTTGGAGGAAGCTTTTGAAAATAGGATGCAGCGCTGGGTGGAGGCTGCGGACGTTATGTAGAAGCCACTGCCGTACTTTACGCCTTCCCGCCTATTCCAACCATGGGCTTGCTTGATTTGCTTTGCCTGCACAGGAAGTTAGTTAACTGCAATAGTAGTACCGAAGGGTCTCAGAGGCCTAGGCCATTAATTTTCACGAATTTGAATCTCATCCTCGTCAATCTACTACTTGCAATGCATTGGGGGGGTAGCCGCGATCTGCAACCCGCCAGGGCGGGCAACTTCATCATAACCAAAATTCTACGAGCTTACGTACGGTGATGCCATAGTCAAAACCTCGCTAGCTAGAACTCGGCGAGCTTTATTGGCATGCCGCATAAAACCAAAGTAGTTTACCTACATCCTATAAACGGCTGTTTGCTGGGGGGGTTCTAGAGTTAAGAAACTGGGTACGGTATCTAACAATCGATATCATAGCAGAGCTGGATGGAGGGGGGGTGGATGATGGGAAACATTTCTAAAGAATTATCCGTTACGGTTGTGAACGGGGCACAACTCGAGCCACACTCTCTAGGGAATGGTCTGTGTTCCACCTTGTTTCTGTAGAAGTGCACGGTTGTTGTAGTGGTTTGCTTGGCCCAGTGTGGTGGATATGGGGGGGGGGGGGGGTCGTTGACAGGTGAAAGGCACGGGAAAGAGTTCCGTCCAATCGTTAAGAGCTTTCCATCCACATCCGGCCCTTCCATCGTCGATGAAATCGGATTTACTGATTTCCTGGGTGCATTCCTGTAGGCAAACAGCTCTCTTCCCCCCACCACCCCTGTCCGCATCCAACCGCACTGTGGAACGCATTTGGTTGGTTGGAAATCTGCTGCCGCCGTTTTCCTCCTAGCTCACTCCGACGATCGTTTCTCGACTTTCTAATGACGAGGAGGAACTCGTGTTTGGGACTTGATCATCTAAAATTATGATTTTCTCTACCTTTCTACCGAAGTCGGTTATAGTCAAATCGATATCTCCGCGTCTACTGTTCCTAGTGTCTACATACATGTACTCTACATTTTGGCGAACTCAAGTTACCATCAGAACAAACATTCGATGGGGAAAACATCAGATAAAAACTCTCGATGCTGTGCGAGTATCTGTCCATCCAAAGACTCCTTGCCCAAATCTGGTCTAAAATCAATCCAACTAAACTGCCGAAATCTGGCCACAACAGAACGCCTTCCAAGATTCTACATTTAGTTCACTGCATTTCCCTCCAACGAGCCAATCAAATAGCGTGCTTGAATATATGTACACACATGTATGCCACAGCACAGTACAGATCAACCAGACCGGGCAACTTCACCCTTCACTGCGCTTCATTTCCAAAGAAAGAAGCTGCAAAATAACTCAGGGTTATCAGGGGGGGGGGGGGATTTCTAAACTCCCTGGGTTAGGTAGAAGGTTCCTGCTCGCTCTCCTTCAGCGGGGATAGTTTATAATTATTTTTTGCACCGGTGCACCACCTACCACGGAGCGAGCGGCGCCTGCAGGTTACCGCTAGGGGCTCTACTGGAGGCCAAATCGACGAGCTGGTTTTCTGGCCTCCTCAGATACGCGAAAGCACCATGCACACTTTTCAACTCTGCCCGCCCTATCACGGCGCACTACAAGCAACACATGGAAATGGCCAAACCTAAGTGGCAGGCAAAATATAACGTCGTATCTTTTTTTTTTCTGTTACTCCACTCACCTTGTTTAATCTAGCTGATGTGCATAGAATCTGATATATATGAAACTAAACCTGCTCTCTCTTCTCGTGGAGCCATCGTACCGTATCGTGTCCGTGTCTGTGTCTTGAGACAGCGAGCAGCCAGCAGCCAGCTGTGGCGGTGTGACTACCAGCCTACCACTCTAGTTTTACCTATCATATCCCCTGTCCAGCAGTTACCGTAAGAGGGTGTTTTTCTATAGAGTAGGAGATAATATTTAGTTGATCAAGTAGGTTAGAGCAATTTTACCCGTGGTCCAAAACTCTACTCTAGCTTCTCTAGAGTCTACATGCAAACCACCACCCCACTAAGAAATGAGCAGATATCACTGGAAATTGGGAACCGCTCCGGCGGGATTCCCGGGTGGAGGGCGCACCGGCACATCGAAAAGAGAAATCCAACCGACATATCCGCGGTTGAAACTCGTGGCGGGATCGCCGGGCTCAAGTGTGCTTTCTCACGATGGGGGTTCGAAACTATTGGGCTGAGCGGAGGACACTTGGATACGATGTAAGTTGGGGGAGTTTACATACATCCAGTGGGAATACATGTAGCAACAGAACATGGACACATGACCTAGCTGGTTAGTTGGCTGGAAAATAATGAGTTCGATGCCTTTCTTTTCTATCTTCGGTGAAAGGCGAACACGTAGAGTCTTACAGGTATGTGCTTTTGGATGGGAGGTTGAGGAGTTTACATCTTAGGGTATCGGTACGACCTTGAGCCCACCAACAATCCAACCAACCAGACCCCGCGGAGCCGCCGGAGCGAATCAAACCGGCAATAGCCACCAGCGAGAAAAAAGGAAGTCCCATGCCTACACATCTAAATTTTGACGGTTACAAACCAGCCTGGGATTTTGGTCTGTGGGTATGAGTGTGTGTGCATATCTTTCAAGATAGAGAACGTAGGAGGGTTTTTTTTTCCCTTAATCAAGGACTCTTTGGGGTATTGCTACATACTCTATTTACTTAAATTATGTGCTGCATACTCTGAACACCGGCAATTCATTGACTACATGTAGGTTCAAGGTATGCATCTCTATCGTTATCAAAGTGAGGCCGGTGGAGATGGATAATTTAATCGGATTATTTCTGCCTGGTTTGCGAATTTCCTGGAATTCGAATTGATTCGAAACGCGGGTTTTTTTTTACCCTTCTTGGGTACCGGTTGTGGCCGGTTGCGTATAAGGCATTAGATCAGAAATCTATCAGTTAATTAAGGTGCGGCGACGATCTTCAAATTTGCAGCTTCATGATCGCCACACACACCATACCAAGCTGTCACTTTTGAGCCTGTGGTCCCGCGGTGTAAAAAGGTGGTGGCACAGGATATTTACATGTATGTCTGACTTGTCCTATTCTTGTAGTGGAAGGGAATGGAAGGGCCGTCCTTAATACAAGAGTATCCTATTATTCCCCGGGCCGTCACGTCAATGCTAATGTAAACGCCAATGCAATACATAGCCGGAGAAACAGCACATCGATATGGCAGAAAGCAGATAGCACAATTTTCAAACTACTATAAGAGCCGAACTTCCCCTTAGCTGGAGGAGGGGAAGCACCTCGAGGCCAGTGTTTACCTCAAGTTTTTTGAGGTTCAATTCTGGTTGATAATAATCCCTGCTGCCTAGTTTTCTGTCGCAGGATCTTGGCACAGACCCTGGGAACGGGATCTCCCGTCATATGATAACTTCGAGGTCTAGATAAGGTTTGGCGCCCTGAATCATTCCTGCGGAATATGCCGGTGTAATAATTCGACGTGTATAGCTAAAACATATTATTCGTACTGTTCGCCGGATAACTCCGCTACAGCACTTCTCCTTCTCCATCCCCGCCCACCACCACATTTACAGCTGACCACCTCACGCATCTACCTACAGTATCCCGGTACCAAGTCCTCGGGAGCAACATCTGGTGCTGACGCGACTCGAACCTTGATTCGTCTCAACCTGCTCGGCAAGCATGGCGGACGATGGACTGCTGTGTTGGCTGACCGGTTGGTTGGTTGGTTGGTCGTGGATCTTAGCCCCACCCACTTCCCCGGCCATGATCTCTGCATTGTCGGTGGCTTTCAGAAAGACGCAACTTTTGAGACAGTGGGGGAGCGTGGGAGGTGGGCGTGAAACGAGGAATATCTGTGGCTTGAATATTGCAGATCATATCCCTCCTCCGACTCTGGCGCAGCTGACGTAGGCCAATGTACTAGGACTTAAGGATCCTATTGCAAAGTCTGCTTTACATACCGGCTTTCTAAGCAAGGTGTCTGCGGTCTCATATCAGGTGGGTCTCCAGTACCTACCTAGGTAAGTCAGGGGAAACTTGGCCTAAAAATAGTTAGCTGTGATATCATGAATCAGGAGCTAAGCTTTGTCTTTGCGGGGCGAACTTGTTTCCTTGCATGCGGTCCGCTTGTCTGTGCGTCTATGTGCGCGCCTTAGTAGTGTAGGTAGGAAAATATGGCCCTAAAACAGCGCACCTGTAAGACTAGGCAGTACGCGGGCCTTTCATCAAGTTTTGGCTTGTGGCTAGAGTTTTGAGACGGATGTTCATGATATATCACTCGCATTTCCAAGTCTTGAGTAGACGACAATAAACAGGAACATTGGAAAGCCTGTACGCCTGGCCAGCAACCAAAGATCCTGTCTTCCGGGGAAGCATGCAGTGGATCAGCTCCTTGGTATGTCGTTGACGTGAAACGGAGAATGCCATGGTGGGGATATTGCGGGTTGGAAACTGGCCAGTGGGCGATATGTACCACGTGTGTTCAGCTGGTACATTCTTCAGAGTGGGCCTGGTCAATCGCGGTAGAGCACTCTACAATACCTGGCCAGCCACTGTGACTGGGTGCGCATCCGCCGGGAATGACGATATCTCGGCCCTAAGCGCGGAAAACAAGCCTGAGTGCGATCTGCAAGATGATGTACCAAGTTGAATCATTAGACATATCGTTTCCAAAAACCGACTATCCAATTTTTCTTGAACTCCAGCCCATGCGTATCATTCCCACGTGATGTCAGGGATCGGTAAGCGATAACAAGGTTGCAATTGGCTGCTACTCATTTAAAGATTAATCCCCAGACTGGCGCCACCGCTGATGCAAAAAAACTCTCCGAGGGGGTTTTCAGGGCCTGGCTGTAGTGTGTGCGCCCTGGATATATTGGCACAGGCAGCTCAAATTCATCTCACCTAGGATCTTATGGTGTATGTAGATCTAGAGCACATGAATGGTACCGGTCTTAATCGAGAGAAGTGCATATCTCCAGATCTACTCTAAATAGAAACAACATTCAATGACCACAACGTCGCCACACCACACCACTTGAAGATCTCGCGTGCAGAGTTGGGTTTGCAGTAATCTGCTGTTCTGTACTCTACGCAAGGCATGTATGCCATGCGTAATAAATTGGATGTCGTGTTACCCTTGGCTGTGGCTATTAATTGTTATCACCTCCCCTGGTTCGCGCCGCGCCGGTCCATGCAATATATGCGTTAAAAATTCAAAGGCCCTAGCCCAACGTATGATATGATGTTACATATCGCGTATGCATGTGTGGAATTTTATAAACAGAGGTATGAGTATAAATATCAGGAGATTGTGGCCGCATCTTTCACAGATCGATATACTCAGATCTCGGTACACGTACCCATTCCTTCCGCACGGAGGTATGACAGGGCAAGCTAGCACCTGACAGTCGATCGCGACTCATTGTCAAGGTGTGAGAACGGTCCAGCTGATACAGGTTCTCCTATATGTGGCTGGAGTGGATCTGTCTGATAATGCCTGAGGAATCGATCGACATATATATCCTCTTAGTCCTTCCTCCTTACCACCGAGACCGCGGGAGTCGACTATAGAGAGGGTATGCGCTGTGGTGTTGGAGGGAATGAGCTATCCGGATCCCCGCTCTGTGACTTGTGTGGACTGGCGTTTCTAGGTGGGATATATCGATAACGGTTATCGGAGGTTTGGAAATAGCTTAGAGGGTGACGGGGGTAGTTGATGGATTATGGTTTCTAGCTATCCTGAGGTTATGCCTTTGTGGTACTTGGATCGAGGTGAGAAGTGGAGTGGAGTGATGACGGTAGAGGATAGCTCAAGAGAAGGAAAAGGATTGTGAGGGAATATCTGGAGGGAGAAACCCAGACGCCAAGTGTCCGCACATTTATAGGGTCAATGATCGATATTCCAGTTAACCATTATATCTAGTCAGTGTGCATAAACCTATATCCCCCAACACTCAAACGCCGCAGTTGAAGCGATAATCCTATCAATACAAGGTAGCTCTCGAAAGCGGAGTTGGGATTTGTCAATGATTTCCCCTCATGCACGGAGCTGGTGTGCGGGTATCATAAAGTACTTCGCGGGAAAGCATTGTACTGATGTTTGACCGTCTATTACTTTGACCCTTTCAATAACGATATAATAATTCTCGAAGCTCTCATTCTCTAATGCTTTAAAGATCGATTTTATTATCGTTATTATTACCACGGAAAAAGTAACCCTTTCACCTGCCCGGCGGTGCCGGGACCCGGAGGCCAATCTATTGATCGTAATTAGGAAAGGGCTTCAGGGCGTCTGGATTATATATATTTACGGGGTTCATCATATTTACGTGATCCTCCTTAAGAAACCTTTCTTGTGAGGCTACGTTACGGATGAGAAGCGGTAGATCTATATATCGAATAACACAGTTTTTACCACCACACCGGTAGTTACCGGGCACGAGGATGATATATCAATATCCTGATATATATAGTAGAGGAATCTTACGCCTATGATATAGGGTAAGGGGGGGGGGGGACTATAGATTTATTAATTAACGTGACCGCTATAACCACCCGGGCCTCATGGGCGCTAGCTAATACCACTCAAGTTTCTTCTAAATGTATATTCCCTAAACGATCTCGCAGGGACAGTATATAAAACTTCGCTACCACCTTCGATAACACGCAGTGACTAAATAATTCCCATAATATCCACATCCTCAAATGTTTGTGCGGGTGGGTTGGTCATGAAAAATGGTTCGGACTACCATAACGAGTGCGATTCCATGAAGATAACGGAAGATGTCCCCATGCATTTTTAGGTAGCGTACCTTGATGATATTGATGTAACTAATCGGCCTAGTTACTTGAGAACTCTGTATATCGCAATGACAATTTGCTAATAACTACAGTTGGCGTTGACGCTTTTTGCGAACAAGGGAGTATGAGTTAATGGGAGTCATGCTGCCGCTCTCATAAAGGGTATAGTATAGTAGCAAGAGAGGTAACTGAAAACATGTTGAGGGTAAGATACGCAGCGGGAAAAAAAGATAGGAAAGTATAGACAGGAATAGATTTGAGAAAGAGAGAGAATACATTATTTTGAGGGTATCAAAAGGATCTTAAGAAGATCGTAAACAGAGGAAATCAAAGGTAAGGGAGAAAAAAGGTCTAATACATGGTATAATACTCGTAGCCATCAGCCATCTAGATATCTCAGCCCCCAGATCAAAACCATACAGAAAAATACAAATAAAAGAAGAGGAAGAAGAAAAAGACTCACAACCATGTGCACTCTACTTACCCACAACCTTCTTATCATCCAACACCCTCTACTTCCTAACCGGCGGCTTCTTCTTCTTCGGGCTCTTCTTGATCGGGGTCCTCTTGACCGGGCTCCCCTTCCTCCAACAGACACTCCCCTTCGCAATCCCCAACAACCTCTTCTTCACCAGTTCCTTCCACGCCACACGTTTCTTCGCCCCTTCTTCCTTCGCCCCTTCCTCCTTCTCTTCACGCACGATATCCCTCACAGCCACACACCCGCCATCACTCATCTTCGGGCACTCGGCGAACAACGCCGGTCTACCCACCGGAAACGGGCAGTTCTTGATCGTCTGAAACCCGATCTTTACCGTGGTCTGATACACGATGCCCGACGCACCGTACCGCTTCACCGTGACCATATCCGGGCCCGGATTTGAAACCACAGCCTTTCTCTTCTTCTTCTTGCGCTGTTCTTTCTCGACCCACTTTCTCATGTAGTCGCGGATGTCGATGTTGTTGATGTCGGCATTGAGCGGATGCCATCCATGGTTCTCGTGGAAGAGGCCGCGCTTGATGCATGGTGGCGGTGTTTCGATGCAGGGTGCAGCGGTGGGGTGCGGGTGGCTCTTGGTGGGTGTGGATGGGGAGACGCAGGGATGCGGAGAAGATGTGGTTGTGGCTGGTTGGGATGGAGTTTGGGGTTTGAGGGGGGTGGAGGAGGAGTTAATGTTGAAAGCGGCTGTTTTTGTGGTGATGGACATTTCCATTTTGGTTTTTTGGCTGATTTTTGAGGGTGTAATTGGGGAGCGGGAGGTGGAGATATATAGTATTTCAGGTGTGTGTGATTTATCTGGGAGACAGTGAGTATTTTGGGGGGAAGAGGAGGAGGAGGAGGAGAGGGGGCTTTGGGAGTTATATACTTAATTAAACTTAAGCTTTAGCAGAGATGCGGGAGATCATCGACTAAGGTGCATCGACCACACACTCAGCATCATCTTATGAAAAGGGGTCCCGTTTGGGGAGATCAAAGCTCAGGGCTAGGTGAGAGATTCTACCCAAAGCTCCAAATCCGTCCATTGCGTAGACCACAATTGTTAACTCAGAAGTAAGTCTAACGCCTGAAAGTGTCATATATATCTTGATAGACGGCTATTCTCATCCGATGTCGGTAATCTCAAAAATTTGTAATAACCATCGATCCTGATCTGTTGATCATACTTGCGACATGCACGCACCATGATAATCAGAGCAAACGAAACCATCGCGAGCCCCATGAACCCCTCCAAAGAATTATCGTTCCTTCAAGTTTAATCCATGCATAAGAGCGCCGTCTCTCGGCAAATCTGCATGTACGTAGCAAAATCTTTGGGCGCAAATGCTCCGAGTGATAATCCATGAACCCTAACCCTGGGTGCGGCATCGAACCGACCAAATCCCCAGCGAGATCCACAAGACGAGGGAACATCCATGGGACTAGTCTCGTACCCAGCCCGTTACTTGCAGCAAGCTGCCACAGTACAGTCTGGTGCTATATCTTCCCGACAAATGTCGGCCGACACTCTTGTCAGCCTCTGAAATGTGATATCGGGCTCTGAATTGTGATGTAGGCGCCCGACTTGTGATATAAAGGCCGACAATGTGATATGAGAGCCGACAATATGACATGGAAGGCCGACTTGTGATATAAAAGCCCGAAATGTGATATCGGGGTCAGAATAAACCTTAATTTTGATGTCGGAAGCTAAAAAAAGTTTATTTTTTGTATGTAAATGAGTCCGACAGCCACTTCGACAGCCACCTCGACAGCCACCCCGACAGCCGACACTCCATACAAAAAGAGTTCACCCAAGTCGGGGAGATATAGCACCAGCCCGTCCTCTGGAAGCATGGAAGTAGAAGGGTTGGGGACGAGCCTACCATGGGACCCACGTCTTTGATATATCATTGTATCTGTGCGGTAGGAACCCTAACGTACCAATGTCGATGAGCTTCGACTGTGATCTTCGGGCTGCTCATGAAATCAGACCGCGGTACAAAGCCGATGGAGTAAATACATCTCTGGCGTAAAGAGATAACACCGGGCTGGATAGCTATTTGCTTAAAATTGAGATGGACATCGCCCAAATTTCATTATAGAATAAAATCTATATTTAATTGAGTTTGCACCCATAGCTTTCAGGGGATGCCTTGCTGCGCTAGAGTAGCCGATGAACTCATGCCGCTTGTATATAGATCAACCTCGATCCTTCCACTCCATGAACTCGAGCTGGCGGTACGTAGTGATAAATTCAAACCCATTATTACTCAAAGTATAATGGCTTGGAAAATCAAAAAATTAACATGATCCCTAGGAGAGAAGGATTTCCAGTCGAGTTTTAAACTAGATTCACGGAGTTAGGCCCGCCTATGGAGTAAATGTTTGTACACAGCTCTGTGGTGCGATGGTCGTACTAACCTGCTTGAAAGGGCCAATAATCGCCTATATGGCCTGGCTGGATGTTGAGAAGATGCCTGCTGCAGGCCGGGCATGTTCATGCTGCAGGTGTGTACCTGTTTGTTGCTGAGTCCAGTGCTAAAGATTCCTAGTTCTCGGAGACATCCTATCTTTGAGTACACCAGATTCCATCTTAGGTTTAAATATCTTGATCAGGAAGAATATTATATACCTCTTTCTCCACTTATAGCTCATATTGCATTAAAATATACGCGAGTGGTTCGTGTAGTTGCGGGGTTGCTAGGAGGAAATATGCGCTACGATAGAAACCTAAAATTAGTAATAGTACTCTTAGGATAACAGTCCTTACCAGAGAGAATCGTGTCAACCTGGTGGTTACGCAACAAGTCCCTAGTGTCCAAAAAAAAAACGACGAGTTGGATTTATGATATAAATCTTGATTAAGAGTACAGGTGTTGATGGGATATGGATGGGCGCCGTCTCATGTCGTTGGTGGCATGGGGCCCTAACTAGGCCACTATAAGACATCAAGTGAACCATGCAGTTCGGTCTTGTCCTCCTTGCTTCATAACGGTTGCTCAATGCAACTGCGGGTACAATACACCTATGCCGATACCGGTACTAGAAAGACCAATTTTAAGGATATATATATACATGTTGTTTTCATAAATGGCATACGTGTACCGCCATGCTGCTATGAAACTGGTCTTAGTCAATGTGTCATCATTAAATTTATAAGCGACCCTGAGCGTTCTCTCTAATAGAATCATCCATTCTAGATTCTGATATCTATTAAGTCTTTCCACATGCTGGTTTTGAGAGCTTTGGCCTAGATGGTATCGATCTGAATGAGGCCGAGGTTCTGGGTTGCATTCATCGATTGAACAGGTGCGGTCACTGCATCGATATTATGTTTTGTCAAATCTGGAGTATAAATATTACAACTACCAAATACCAGTCATTTCATGCTATTGTACGTAGCCCTCTAAGAATTGGGATTTGAATCAATTGCACACCTGCTAGCTAGCCCTCGAGCCGGGATGTTATTTTTTTTATTGTGGTTGATAATTAAATTACTATTTACGAAGGAAGTTCGTATATCTATCCCCCGTAATTACTGATACCCTCTTTAAGCATTTACGATATTAATTACATGATGCAGTTCCAATACTTACAAAGCCTCGGCTTTTGTGAAGAGCAGATCGACAGATGTCTCCGCCCTGACTAAGACATTGTTTCCGAATTCGGCTTGGCGCCGTTTTCGATTCAGAAATTTCAACGATTGCAAATCGCGTCTTCTCTCCATCTACAACCTCACCCCACCCACCTCTGTGTATATCGCCCACACAATGGCTTCCTGGAAAGCCTCATTTGCTCCCCTGCTTCGGGGTGCCGCCAGGCTCACCGAAAGCCTTACAGCAACCAATGCCGCATTCTCGTGCAAATCCTCACTCAAAAACTCACCATGGAAATGTAATGCTTCAAGCCCGATTAATACCTCCATCCGTCGGATGGCAAGTTACAAGCGTGAGAAACCTCACGTCAACATTGGTGAGTATCTCCGTTTCTCCCCCTCAATTCCAATGTGATTCGAGATTATTGACCTTTTTTATACAGGTACCATTGGGCACGTCGATCACGGAAAGGTCCGTTCCACCTCCCCTCCAAAAATTGCCCCGCAATTTGTTTGCACCCGGGAAATATCAATCTGTTTCTAACGATGGAGACATGCAATTACAGACTACCTTGACCGCTGCCATTACAAAGACTCTCGCTGCCAAAGGACAGGCAAACTTCCATGATTACGCTTCTATCGATAAGGCTCCCGAGGAGCGGGCCCGTGGTATCACCATCTCGGCCGCTCACATTGAATACGAAACTGATAACCGCCACTACTCCCACGTCGACTGCCCTGGGCACGCTGATTACATTAAGAACATGATTACTGGTGCTGCCTCCATGGACGGTGCTATTATTGTTGTTGCTGCTTCCGATGGTCAAATGTTTGTAGCATTTCCCTTCACCCGAACCCCATATATACATATTGCCACTCATATCAGAACCATACTAACAAAAAAAACCCTCCCCATCCAGGCCCCAAACCCGTGAACATCTTCTCCTTGCCCGCCAGGTCGGTGTCCAGAGAATCGTCGTCTTCGTTAACAAGGTCGATGCCCTCGAGGACCCTGAGATGTTGGAACTTGTCGAAATGGAAATGCGCGAACTCTTGTCCAGCTACGGCTTTGACGGTGACGAAACGCCAATTATCATGGGATCTGCTCTTTGTGCTCTCGAAGGCCGCCGCCCGGAAATTGGTGAACAGAAGATCACCGAGCTCCTCCAGGCTGTCGATGACTACATTCCTACCCCGGTCCGTGACCTTGATCAGCCTTTCTTGATGCCTGTTGAAGGTACCGATCAATTCCTCCCAACCCGAATAGTGAAACTCTAATAACCCTAACCCCCTACTAGACGTTTTCTCCATCGCCGGACGTGGTACTGTCGCCACCGGACGTGTCGAGCGCGGAATGCTGAAGAAGGGTGACGAAGTCGAGCTCGTCGGCTTCGAGACCACCCCCATCAAGACCATCGTTACCGGCCTCGAAACTTTCAAGAAGGAATTGGACTCTGCCCAGGCCGGTGACAACGCCGGTCTCCTCCTCCGTGGTGTCAAGCGTGAGCAGATCCGCCGTGGAATGGTCGTCGTCAAGCCCGGTACCACCAAGGCAAAGAGCAAGTTCCTGGCCTCCCTCTACGTCCTCACCAAGGAGGAGGGTGGTCGCCACACCGGATTCCACGGAAACTACCGCCCACAGATGTTCTTGAGAACCTCGGATATTGCCGTCACGATCGACTTCCCCGAGGGCTCGGACCAGGATAAGATGGTCATGCCCGGTGACAACACTGAGGTGAAGTGTGAGCTCCACAAGCCCATGGCTTTGGACCCTGGTCAACGATTCAACCTACGTGAGGGTGGAAGGTGAGTTTTACATACCCCCGCGCCAAGACTATATATATGGTATAAGTAGTTGCTAACAAAACCGGCAGAACTGTCGCCACTGGTCTCATTACTCGGATTTTGGACTAAAGTGCCCAATTAAGGGGCATTGGAAACAAAAAAATCGAGAAAATTTTGTATATTTAGAAATATGTTAGTTCTTTGAGCAAGAGAAAAAGAATTGACGGATTGCATTGTGTTTTTGTCCATATCTGTACTTGAACTCTCCATTCCATTTGGCTTGGTTTTTGTTCCCTTGTGGGGAGGGGGGAAGGTTGGTCGTACTGCCATCGATCTACTTTAGCTGTATGTATCTCCTTTTTTTGTTTGGCTTTCTTTTTTTTTCCCTGTACAAAATACAATCATTTGTCCACTGGATTATATATCATACACATCCGTCCATCCACATTTCATACCGGAGAGGAAGTTGACCAGACTAGATGGAAAGTGAATATCTATTACATACATGTAATTGTACCCCCTTCCCCCCTAAAAGCAAGCTCGGGCTCAAGCACAGATGGTTCAAGATCGCTATTGTACATGCAAAATTGCGGTGCGCGCAACAAAAGAATATAAAAAAGCGGCGGGGTAGGGGGTGGGGGGTTGGGGAATAAAAGATAAGATAAAATAAATAAAAAACAGAAATAAACAAAGGGAAAGGAATGGAAGGGAAGGGAAAGGAAGGGAAAAAGAAACCTTGACGCCTGTTGAGAAATATCCTGATTTTTTTTCGAAAGAGAATCTATCCAGGGAGAGGTCCGGGGGTGGTTGTTGTCTCTAGAAATTAAGATGCCGTTTTTATGATTGATCAATCGTCAATCTCCGTCATCAAGATATACCTATAACAACCCCGGTCAGCACAAGCACACCCTCTCTATCTCTCTACCTGTCTCCCGCCCCAAAATCCCCCCCCCCCCCAAAAAAAAAAAAATCATTTCCAAAAAGAAAAGACTCACCCTTTATTCTCCACCACCCCCCGGCTCCTAATCACCGCCGTATACTTGACGACCCACAACGGCCTGACCTCCTTCTCCGCCCCCACAACCCCAAACTCCTCCAGCAGGCCCTTCATCGTCTCCGCCGGCAGCACATCCGCACAGTCATTATGCGTCAACAGCTCGATGCCGTTCTGCTTCGCATACAGTATCAGCGGCCGCGGCACGACGCAGCAGTCGCGAACGTTGATCTGGTCCACACTTGGCCGCACGATGGTGTGCGGGAGAAATTGTTCAAGGCGGGAAGTCCCGAATTCGGCGAGACCGATGCGCGCGATGGTGCCGGCGGCGTGGAGGGCCTCGACGGAACGGTAGGTGTGCGCCCAGGAGAGGATGTCGGCGGGGGGCGAGTGCTCGTCGTCGTCGGCGTCGAAGGTGATGTGCGGGAAGGAGATGATGAGGAGGGTTATGGTTGGAATGCCGAGGGCTGTGGTGACGAGGCGGATGGCGTCTTGGGTGTGTTGGGGGCGGGAGGCGGCGGGGGAGTCCGGGAGGTAGAATAGTTTTACTATAGCGGGGGAGGGGTGTTAGTTTTTTTATTTCTTTGTCTTTCTCCGGAGGTGGTGGGGGGTAGTAAAGACTGCGAAGAAAAAAAACTTACCGGTAACATCATACTCCTCCCTATCCTCGACCAGCACCTCCGGCTCGCTGTTCGCCGCGGCGGGGATGTACATTATCCCATCCTCACCCACGCTCGTCCACTCCTCGACCTTGAGCCGATGTGCGCCGGCGCCGTTGCCATTGCCATTGCCGTTCTCAGTCGGGGCGGACTCGTCGGCGGAGGCCGCTTTGAACTTCTCGCGCAGCGAATTGACGAGTTCGGTGTTTGAGCCGCCGACTGTCGGCCGCCGGATGACTTCGGCGCCGGCGGTCATGATGTTTCCGGTGGAGAGAATGCATGTCGTCACCATTTTTTGTTCTTTATGGGGGGGGGGGGGGGGTGTGTTTGGTTTGGGGACAGAAACAGAGAGAGAGACAGAAGAGCGAGCGGGCGGGAGTGGGAGTGAGTGGGCGGTGCGAGTCCGGTCAATTGGTACGGATGCGGGTGAGTGAGTGTGGAGGAGGGGGAGGGGTAGTTCAAGTAGAGTAGTGGCAGTGAGTGGAAGGTCAAGAGTAGCTAAAGCAATGAAGTGGAATAAAGGGAAGGTGGGGAGAGGAACCCTTTGATACATGTATTTATCTGAACGGGATACGTCACCTTATTATGGAACAGAATGGCCATATAGGCCACATGTGTTTACTTATCTCTATCTCATCTCGCCCATATGCATCCCATCTCTCTGTGTGTCATCCCTTTGAAAAATTCAACCAGGGAGGGGCCGGAGGGGGGGAATCCAAATCTAGGAGGATTACTTTCTAGCACTCTAGTCTGTCTAGTTGCATGACTTTTTTTTTTTTTTTTTGGCGCGCAAATGATGTGATTAACAGACTTCCGTGACAATTGTAAGCAGCTATTTGTAATACACCGTCGAACATTCCCCCGTTGTGTGTTACGATGGCTGAACCCTAGTTGCTGGCTGTCTGCCGTGCAGCGCAGCGCAGTGCAGTTGCAGTGCTGCGGGTGCATGTATGCAAAGTAGCCGGGTAACTGAGTAGCATCTGGGGAGTCATGCTGCATTAATTGGTGCTGAACAATGGGCCAGGGAAGCCTTGCAATTGTCTCTGGCAGTCTTTGTTCCCCACAGTGTATGTAGCCCTATCCACTGGCAACCTTGCCTCGGAGCCGGAGAAGGATTAGAATGAGGAGGAGTTGGATGTCTGACTGACCACTACCTTCCGAGTGTAGCCGCGGAGGCTTGATTACATTACAGACCAAGCAATTAATATATCAATCAATTAATCCAACAGATAGGCACTTACCGGATGTATCAGTTGTGTGGCCGTTGCGTTACATCCCCTTCCGCATTCGTCCCTGCATTGAGCCTCAGATCAATCAGATAAGATAACGCCCCCAACGTCAACCCAAACCCACCCCACCACACCAGCTGTCCATCCGCAGCGTGTCTCATCCGAAGCTCCCAGCTTAAGCTCCAATCCACAATCCACAATCCCACAATGGCCATCCGGTAAGCCCTCTTTCTCCACATTACAATTCTCACACCCAGCGTCTCTGACACAATGCAGCTACGTTATCCTTCTCTCGCGCCAAGGCAAAGTCGTGAGTTCCCACCCTTCTCTCTCTCTCTATCCGCGGGGTAGATAGCTAGGAGCTATAAACTGGATATTGATATAGAGGTGATAGCGCCTCTGCAAATGGTTCACCACCCTCTCGCCAAAAGAGAAAGCCAAGATCACAAAAGAGATCTCCGCCCTCGTCCTCGCCCGCCGCACGCGCATGTGTAACTTCCTCGAATACAAAGGTCCCCGCCCCCCGCTTCCCCCTCCTCCCCCCGCACACCCCACTAACACCCCCCGCCCGCAGACTCCAAAGTAGTCTACCGGCGCTACGCCTCCCTCTTCTTCATCGCGGGCATCGACGCGACGGACAACGAGCTCATCACGCTGGAGATCGTGCACCGCTACGTCGAGCAGATGGACAAGTACTACGGCAACGTGTGCGAGCTGGACATCATCTTCAATTTCCAGAAGGCGTACTTCATCCTCGATGAGCTTCTGATCGCCGGCGAGCTCCAGGAGAGCTCGAAGAAGAATGTTCTCAGGTGTATTTCGCAGGAGGATGCGTTGGAGGATATGGAGGTGAGTTGATCCTGGGGGTGAAGCGGGAGAGAGGGGATGGGGGCTGACTGTGTGGGTAGTTGTCGTAAACGCAGTGTGCCTAGACGGAGGTGTGGAGAGGTATGGCGCAAAGGGGGGTAGAGGTAGAGTTGAAAGCGGACTTGATATATGGCGAAACAAATAGAAGGGGGCCATGCATAGGTAAACATAAATTAATGCGTGCACGTAGTAAAAGGAATATTTTTGTGCTTGTTTTCAGCTTGTGTGTGTTTTTTTGTAGGTATTTAAAGTTTTGTAGCTAGGTAAGTAGTTAATGCCCAGCTTCTGTTTTTTCTTTTTTTTTAAAAAAAAAAGATATGGTATTGGGCTGGAGATGTTATACGTTGTGACGATTCGGGAATGTGGGGATGTTGGAGATGGGATAGAGAGTCTGCATATTCTCTTGATATAAAGGCAGATAATGCCAGTGCCGCATGTGTAGATAACAGCACCACTCCTTGAGGATTCAATGATAGATATAGATGAACTACACAAAAAAGGTCTAAAATAAAAAAGCCTAGTACGTAATTAAACTAAGGAACGAATGGCCTATAATCCATATCGATCTATATCAATTCATGAAATGGGCCTCATAGTTGTTAATTCTCGCAATGATTACCGCAACCGGAAAGGCTGTGTTCTTTATCACCAGCCGTATACTCACCCATTAATTAAGTCCTGAGAATTCTTGGTAGCAATGACCTCACAAAATTTCTCAGGACTTAATTAACGCGCGGTTAGTATGTGGAAGTAATTGTCGTGGACAACAGCTTTCCTCTGACTACAGACAATTATTAGTCATAACAAAATCTATAATTATTAGCTACTTTGCGTCATATAATATCACTCGAACAATCTGGCCGACATTCCTTAGAGTATCCGAGCTTCTTAACAACCACCTAGTAAATGTGGTAAGAAAAAGCTTTTTTTTATAACTTGATCCTCTAAGATAGTAATATGAGGTTTCGTTTCGTCGCTTAGGGATGGTGGATTCCGAGTGATACCATGTGACTGTGGCTTTTCTGGTAACCCTGGCCGGGTTTGATTGGAGGAGGAGGTATATGCGCGAGCTCCTAATAATAATGGTAAAGATAAGACCTAAAGAGTAGGTACTCTGGTGTTCTTCCGTTCTCTTTCATAGCCCGTAGTAGATCCGGCTAGTATCAGCAAGAATATGGTACTGTGTAGAGAGTATTGTCGACTCTCGTTATACTACGTATAATAATAATCTCGTTATACGGATACATAATTTCGGCTCCGACCGTATCCTTATACTGGGGGTCAGCTATATTGGAAAGCCTGTGGCAGTTGTACGGGCCGGAGTTATAGGCGGTTGTAGTTGATGTTCAATGCCGAAATATGATGATCCCCTCCGCCCAGTTTGGCAGGTATGTTCCGAATAAAGTGGCTGTTCATCTTAACTTTCTCCAGAATGTTAAGTTTCTCGGCCTATAATTCCCCCTCAAAGACTTGTCATGTCCTGTCGCCCCCTTGTGTCAATATAGGGTCAAATCCTCCCAGATGCTGAGTTTCATCTGATGTTCTCCGGCGTGATATCAAGCTCGAGTCCGTCGGGCGAATGAAGTAGGTACAAGTGAGCTCACGGTCCGAAACGGGCTGACTAGGTCCGTCAACAGCTGAATATTTGACATCCCTGATATTATTATTATATCACCCCGTTAACTGTGACATTGGGTCCGGATGATCGATCCCTGTTAATTGAGTTCCCCCCGACTTTCTATTTTTATGTTTTCTCTTTAGCGATGCGATAGTTAATTGACATTCCTATCGAATTAAGCGAAAGCCCTGCAGCTGTTACAATGCACTGCTGCGTTGTTGACCCTAGGCCATGGAGAGTAATTTCAAAGAAGGGGTCGGGAAAGTTCATCCCCAGAGCTCAGCTAGGTACTCTATCTAGATCTAGCCAGGTAGAGATGTAGTGATGGCCGGTAATACGAGCTTTACCATTTTGAAAAGGTCTAGGGGGCGCCAAGGAGCCGCTTACCCCTATTTGCCTTAAGCATTTTCCGAGGAGGTGCAAGGCGTGCACAATTATTCGTTCAAGCCTCCGGGGAGTTCGGAGATTTTGCATGTCGGAATACTTTGGCTTCTCTTCTTCGATGTGGCCGGATGTGATTGATGGTTTGAAGATTGGATAGGGATCAAACCAAAGCGGATGCTCCATACCCGTGGATTCATAGGAATCACCAAATGAAGACAAGTAGCTATCCAGATCAGATAATTGCTTCTACCGCACCAGACGCACTAATCATAAATCCCTATCAAAACAGCCTCGGGCCGTTCCGGGCACAACGCGCAATGGTCTACATGAAGCTTAAGCTTTCTAGACTTGGCCTGGGTTAGGGTTTCCACCGCTCAACCTCATGCCTAAATTCGTGCTGCCACCACCATCATCAAGCTTCCAAGACCTTCACAAAAATGGCCAGCCCAATATTCTCCGACCATGAGGGGCCATGTTTCACTGATCCCTTGGAGTTTGTCGATGAAGATTATTCAGACGTACTTACACACCTAGCCGCCCTCCGCGACGAAGCTTCGAAGGACGGCGATGTGGTGTTTGCCCTCCCTAATAATGTCAAAGTATGGGCTCATTCCCCTCTCTTCTACATTGCTGCTGGTGAGAGGCTTCCCGAGGAATTTGGCGCCCCACGACGTCTCGACCTTGGCACGGACACCATGGAAACTGCCAAAAACGACTTGGGTGTCGAAGTGACTGTGCTTCATATCTCAGAGGAGAACCGGCCGAGCTTCGAAGAAGTGATGGGCTACACTTATACTCGGAGGAGCTTGAGAGGTCTATGGGGAGCTATGGGCTATGATTCTGTCGATCCTACTGGAAAGGGGCTTGATGCAGGCGTCCCTCTAGACCCAACGCTGCCTACATCGATATTACCAGACTTTGAAATACATCTTAAAGCACCAGGAAACCGGCCCTCCTTTTGCGCCGTAAAGGTTCACAAGTTCCTTCTGGCCCGGAGGATACCATACTATGAGACATTTTTCAATTCAAAATTTGGCGATGCGTCTGGAAATACCTCGACAGTTTATACAGAGGATTTCACGCCGTTTTCTCTCTGGGTCGTTGCGGGATACGTTTACCTGCAGGAACTGACAGAGCTGCTTGAACCGTACCCAGGGTTCCGCAGTTACATTGCTCTCCATCTCAACAACCCCCACAAGGTCCAGAGCTGTAACAGTTGTGTCACTGATCGGACACTCCCCGATATTGAAATTGCGGACAAATTCGTAGACATAACTAGGGCTGCTCGCTACCTCCAATGTGTCACCCTTGAAAACTCTGCGCTCTACCTTCTCTCTGAGCTAGGGCACCGGTTCGGGTGCACCGGGAGGGGGTGCAGTATTTTGGTTCCTCATATCCTTGATGTTGTGGCCAAGAGTGATGTTGCGGGCCAGAGGATTCTAGATAACGGGATCAGCCTACTCGCACTGATCTCAAACATTGCCCCGCTGTGGAAGCGTCCTCTCTTGAATTGTTCACCTTTCGTCCTACAACTCCTGATTGCAAAAGTTGCAAGTAATAGCCAGAAGGAGGGTGAAGAGAGGCGGGCTATTCGACTCTTTGAAACGATTTCCGATTTAAGACGCCACACATTGGCATCCAAAAATGCCAAAGATTGGGACTCAAAGCTGCTGGTACCGTTGATGGAGCACACGGTAGAGTTCATAGCAAAAGCGTTCGACAGCTGTGAAGTCACCACCGGCTTGATACGTGTGTTCCACCCTTACAACCTGTCAAAACCCGTCGGGGGGGAATTACTGAGTATGGTTGTAAGCAATAAAACTCTCAGGGAAGAAAATTGCAGGCAGATATTTATTGGTATCATGGAGCTTGCCCAAAAACGGGGAACTGTACCTGAAGTTGAACAAGCTAAGAGGGATTGCATTGCTTGGTTCAAGCGAAAGTGGGTGACGCTTACTTTCAGTCCGGCCATAAGGATTCAAGTAGAGCCAAGAAAAGCAAAAAGCTCACCACAAGAAGACGCTATTTTCAAAGACAGAGAGCCAGATGACCAGGGGGATTCAACTGAGCCACCACGTACACCTACGTCTACCCATTGGAGAGGGTCACCTCTTGCGTCGCCGGAGAGTGGGTCGAAGAAAAGGCTATCGATAGATACGAGTGACGATGGGAACTTTTTCTCGGCCTGGGGCGAGGACGAACTTGCAAAATTAACAAGCGTAATCCCGGCCTCCATTGCGGACTTGGTAGCCAAGAGCCCCCAGAGTCCCGCGGTCGACGATAGATATAAACCAGTGAGGACACCGCGAGGCAATTCCAGTCCAAGTCGGGGTGGGGTATCCCGTGGAAGAGGAGGTCATAGAAGAGGCTCGGCATCCGTTTCTAGGATAAGCTTAAGCCGGACCGATGTGAGGCCAAACAGGGAACAGCACTAAATACTCTCAAATTGATAACGGTGAGAATTATAACTAGATTGTGTATTTTTTTTATATATTTTTTTCTTCTTGATTGGGTTCTTTGTTATGAATGGTTATATATGAAGGTTCGCGCTGAAAACGAAAGTGCCTGTAATCTAGAAATACACTGAACGGCTTGACGATCTAGAAAAATCTATTATAGGTCGATTTTATAGTCGAACCATATGCATAAGTACAGATGCTGGAGCTCCCGAAGCAAATACGGCCATCAAAAACAGCACTGAACACATTTTTGTGCTCACTCCTCGCATTTTAGTGTCCCCAATGTCCCAGAGGATCCACAAGCCTATTCAGGCTGAGCTTGGGCGTAAAGTAGGCCCGAGCCGGCCTGGGCGGTATGAAGCCGGGCTTAGGCCTCAGTTTGAGCCGAACGGAGGCCCTCCGTAGTGTATGCAACGGCAAAACCTCACGGTTTCTCTACCTTGATGATGATGATGATACGTTGAGGACGCCCAGAACGCTTCTAGAAGAGCAGCATGGACTTGGTAGCTCCGGAGGATTTAGGACGTCAGTGCCGCACCTGCATAGCCCGCTTGGCCAAAGCTTGCGCTCGTCAGGGCTCAAAGCTCAATCCAGCTTATAGACTGTTCGGCCTGGCTTTGCATAACCAATCTGCGGAAGATCACGGTTCCACGGGAGGAATAGAAGAGAAGCCTTCCTAGCATGAAGTTAGTACCGAACTGTTTAAGGAAACTGGAGCCACCTACCATCGCTGGGGGGTCCTGGACAGAAAATATGCTCAAGGCGCACTCGAGGCTATTTGTATCAATCGTAAGTGTTCTGATATCCATTGGCGCCGGCTCTTGAAGTATCAGTTTTTGACGCCGGGATGTGCAATACAAAATACACTACAGCTCGTCAGGTTATAGTTTTGTTCTCTTTATGTACGATCTAAGGGTTGATTATCGTTGTTGTGTTGCACATAGGAGCTAGGGAGTTGGATTGATAATATTAGGGTACGCACTTGTGCCAAGACTAGACGATGAAATGACTGGAGTTGTCGACTGTTACTAGCTCGGAGTTTTTTTTTAAGGTTGACGGCACTCGGTGGGTTGGCCTAGTGGAGCCAACTCCGGAACGATAACAGCACCGAGTCAGTATGACAGCATCGAAGCTACAGAGGGCTGAATGAATAAAAGACATGAGTCCTCTTGGGCCCTCGTTCTTTCTTTCTTTTTTCTTTACGGCACATATGCATACCGCTCGCTTTCAGTGTTCAGGATCTTTTGCTGTTACTCGGTTTCCCACACGATGAACTCGTCTTCGGACGTTGCGAACGAACTAGTCTGTGGAAGAACACCCCAATTGTCCCACCAACATGTGCACTCTTGTTGTCGTACACAGACGATGGCAGCCCTGTATATCTGAACTAAAGATGTGAATAGTTTTGGAAACTAGGCGTGAGTCCCCCGAAATCGATAATAAACACACATATTGATATTTGTTTTTTTTATAAGCGTAGTATCTCTCGACCTCGAGGAAAATTCGAGTCGGTTTCTTAATGTGTCTCAATGCTTTCATGCGACTTCGATGTCGTATATCACATTTGCCTTGAATGTATGGGGGTCGTCCTCTCATGTATACGACGCTACTCAAAGCTAGGGGTTAAGTGTTTCGGAGGCCTGTTCTTTCGCAACGAGGAGGAAAGTTCGTCGTTTGGGGGCCCGGTGAGCGGCATTAGGTTTTCTGATATTTGGTCGAGAATGCCGTAGAAGCGTAATCAATCATTGAGCAGACGTGATTTTTCTCTCCGAAAGAGGGTATTTGTTTACACTCTTGATGTCAGCCTGAGTGACCTAGCTAGCCTAGTGACCGAGTGATCGATCGCGAGAACTGTCGAAATCTATCTCCCGTTGTCTCACTTCATTTCTACCGAGGGCTCCACTTCTGCAATATTGTTTCGGACCAGTCAGGAGGCGATCGACAACTATAAAGTTGCTAAGCTAGGTAGAACCGAAGGATCTGTTGGCACAAGGGGGGTCAAATATATTGTTTACAGGGTATGTTTTGACTACTAAACCGACCTTTTCCTAGCTGACAATGCGGGTCAGATATCGTACAACATGAACGCAATATTATTTCAGCCGCTTATCAGCCGGGGAAGAAAAATATAATTATGGCACAGCATTCTGCTCCATATTTCTCCACGGCGAATAATCTTAGAGGAAACACAACAAACATCTGGGGGCATAATTTACTTTTATTCCCATATGAGATGCGCTGTAAAAATTTATTGGGGGCTGGGATCAAGTTTAGGAATGATGATATATGTCATTTTATGGAGGTTATTGCAATGGAAGGTGGTGTTGATGGATCGATACTTGCAGTACTTGGTATCACGGATTAGTTGTAACGTTGCAGCGCTCACCCAATAACGTCAATGATAGATGTCACATCTCATTTGTAGAAAACCCCGAACTGGATATTTGTTGATATTGGAAGTCAGGACGCGAGAATATTTACGATGCTGAAAATTTCGAACGCCTCCGGTCAGTTTCCTTCCGGAGCCGGTCTCGGCCCAATGTCCGTGCCTCATCCTGTTTACTTCATCTCGCTCAAATCGACCCTAACCGCGCCTAAATTTAGATGGAAGGGATTGATAGATATTCTCTGTGGTACCTAATGAGTACGCGGTCACGTGCTACCGTGCGTGACAAGCCCACACGCGACCTGGCTGGATTTTCAATAACCCGGCCGCCATGCCGCGCGTTATATAAGGTGGCAATAAGAAAAAAATTATTAAAGGGATGAGGGATGGAGGGGCAAAACTAGTGCCATATGCACGAAATATTGAATCCGTGAAGCTGAATGGCCGACGTAAGGGAAAAGAGATATTTGTTATTACAATTTGTTGTGGTTTTGTGGATCAAGAGGTCATAATATTATGATGTCTACTGCAAGTAAGACTGCATCAGGAAGCGCGCATCCTAAAACGCGGTGGAAACACGCTTGTGGGGGGTCGAAAGTCGCGTCTCCCTGGTTTATGAATTCAGGCTGGAAGAAATCAAACAAGGGAAGGGCTGTAAAATAACAAACAACACATCAAAACATCTAACTTCCTCATTGCGAATCACTCGATGTCATGTCAGTGCAACGGGGACAGCGAAGTCGAGCAAACACGGTAAAGCTTGGAGAAGAAATTGGCCATATCTGGGCTGAGACCGTGCTTTAAGATCTTCTAATTAAACAGAATGAGAGTCCATAAATCGGGTCTCATATCAATGAAGGTTAGGCGACTGAAGGCACCCGTGGATCATGAAATTGCTCGTCTTGATTAAGACTAGTCACATCCAAATGGAGGATTTGGACATCCAGGCGTTCGGGTGACAGGTGGAGGGGAGCAGACCGAGAGACAATTTTGGAGAATATCGGAGGCGGGTTACTACTGTGTCACAGTATTAGTGCATACTACCTACTCGCAGAGTCTCGCTCGCAGTGACAGTTGCCGGTTGTCTAGTCTTTGAACGTGTTGTTTGTTTTGGTTAGGTTTGTGTAGGTACCATGTATTTATGTATGGGGCCTCTTCCCTGCCACCCCCTCCCCCGAGTTCGATGTAAATAAATCCCAGGCCCCTCCCGCGGGCGTTTATCAGTTTACCTCGCTTCTGATCTTCTTCTACTTCTCTTCTTCCCCTCCTTCCACTACCACTGTTTTTGCCTAGTACTTGCTGTTATCATTTTTGTTTGCAAACAAAAAAATAAATCGTTTCTCCCTTCATTCTATCAACGGAGAGACTTTTTCTAATCCATTCATGATTGACGACACAATTGTCTGAGTTTACATTTTAATTCGTGAGCCATTCCAATGACATAATTTCGTGATTTTTTGTTTTTATTTGTCACGCATACCTATCGTATATATACTAATGTTTCGAAAGCAGTAGTACCCCCTTACCTTTACCACACTACCTTTTTTTTACCTTCGAGTACTCCAGCAGCAACAATCATGCAGGACCCACTCCAACCCGCTCGCCGTGGCCCATCGCGTCGCACCCGTCCATCACTGGCATCAATGCCTGATAGTGGCTTTCAACCTTCAAGACCACAAACACAAGACACCTCTCGAAACAGTACATTCCCACGCTCATTTTCATTATTTCGAAATAACAATGTTCTTGAGGAACACCCAACAGAGGCGGACACATTCGATTTGGGCGTCACGTCGCAATTACTCGAATCGCCAACAAGGGATCCAGAAACAACAGTACGGGGTTCTCGAAGTCATACAACGAGGAGCATGCGCTCCTTTCGTTTTCCATTAGGGGGTGGTGGAAGTGTTAAGAGCACTAGTGGATCACAATCATTATCGCCTAACTCAATATCAAGAAGTCAAACAATCAGCTCGGCTTGGAGTGGAATGAGCAATCGATTATTTACAGATTCTGCGGTGGGAACAGTAAGCGACAAACCAACAACAGACGAACTCTTCTCGTCGCAATTTAACAAACTTGCGAGAAAACATGGCATTCAATCATTTCCCGACAACTACAAGACTGAGCCTGCCGGTTCAGTATCGGTATCGAGTGCGTCGAATGCTAACAACAGCTCTGGAGACTCAACGCCAATTATGCATGGGAACCGACTTTGGAATAAGTTGCTTGGCAGAACACCATCATCGATGGATATTTCAAAAAGTTATGGGAACATGAAGTTGTCTTTGGGGCGCAGGAGGGGCAGCAGCATTGGTGATCTTGCAGCGATTGGACGGGGGAAGCGGGATTCGTTGAAGGGTATGCATTTGGAGGATATGATCCGATTGGGCGGCGTTTCGCCGTTTACATTACCCGAGGGACTGTCACCTGGCGATCTTTTGATTCCAACGTGCATGCATGCTTCTGCATCTTACATATTGACCCATGGTCAGTT
The DNA here is from genome assembly GCF_020137385.1 of Morchella sextelata. Taxonomy (NCBI): domain Eukaryota; kingdom Fungi; phylum Ascomycota; class Pezizomycetes; order Pezizales; family Morchellaceae; genus Morchella; species Morchella sextelata. The sequence goes on from NW_025408641.1 coordinate 581,542, forward strand.
CTCCAGTACAATAAGGTTTCTGCAAGGGGTCTCTAACGCGTAGTAAAGGCCTCAAAACTCCTGGATTATTTCGAGTTGCTGGTAATCTCAACACCACTTATTCGCTCTATGACTACTACCAAAGACAGTTCGAAGAGAACAATAACGAAGCGGTTGTTCAGACAATAGCCCTTGCCAAACTCCCTACCAGCATCAAGTTTCACGTCCATGATGTCGCGCATCTCTTCAAAAAGCTCCTCCACGGACTTCCTGGTGGACTTCTTGGCTCTCCTGCAGTTTTCCAGGCATTGTACAACGTTCACTCGTTTGTCTACCCTGACCCATCACTCGGGGAACAGATGTCTCGGAAAGTAAAACCTCGCATGATTGCTCTAGCTATCGCCTCTATCAATCTTCACTTTAGGATCGCTCTGATCTGTGCCGTCTTTGGTCTTTTGAGAGCTGTTAGCCTTGCTTCAGAGCAAGAGCAAGAATCCAAGCTGAAGGACCCTCACAACCTTTTCGAGGCAATGAAGGAGGATGCGCTAGGGATAATCTTTGGACCTCTACTCTTAGGTGATAAGTCAGAACAGATTCTGTTGCAGGAGATGGACGACAGGGGTGGTTTACTTGTACTACCAAAGATCTCACCTGTGCCAGATATCAGCTCAAAGCGTGGAAGGTACTCTCACCGACACAGCAGTGCTTACAACAAGATGCAAAACGAAAAGACAAAGCGCGCTGCTGTGGTGTGTGATATGCTTATCAACAACTGGGAAGAGATATCTTACCAGCTGAAGAAGATCGATGCCTTGAATATTACTGCCCAAGCCTATGATCTCCCTTCGCTTAAGCAAGAACTTCCAGAAGAAAACCAAGAGGAAAGGTTACTGTCACAATCTATACGGGCGACGAAAACAGCATCTATGCGTAGCCGTCGGGGTGTTAGCACAATTCGTAGCAGAATTGCCTCAGATGACGAGTCCATCCTACCCTTTCAGGGCCTCAACCCACCGTCATTCCACAAGCCACCGCCGCAAATTGGAGATCTTATGCAATTCTCCACTCATGACACCCTTAAAGAGGATGACGAGACTCCATACCTTAGCGCACCACCATACCTGTCAATGCCAATGAGTACAGTTCCTGAGGCACCCTCTCCAAACAGATCACCTACCAGATCGATAGGTGCCAAGTCTACTCCTGGATCGCCAAACTGGGTTGCTCACAATCCTGAAACACCCATACACACACCTAGCCGCAGACCTAACTTCAGTGTAAAGCCTTCCCAGCTCAGACAAGTAGCAGATTACGATCCAGTAACACCGAGCTCGGCATCTAGTTCATCAAACAGTTCAGGTGCTTCATCGCCAGGGCTTGAGGTTGCTGCTCAAGCTGCCACAAGACTCCAACGTGCATTCCTCGGTGGTCAAACAAGGATGGGAAGCGATAACACCATCATTGCGTCCGAAATGCTACCGGAAAAACCACGCGTGCCTTCAGAAACTCCGACTGAGATTCCGGACTTTGAGTTCACTCCTACAAACTTTAGAGACTTTGACCTTGGGGAGTTCTCTCTTAGCACAGACCCAGAGACAACTCCGAAGCCTTTGAACATCAAGAACAAGATACCAAAGACAAGAACTATACCTGCGTTCTCGATCTTCGAAGACAAGACCAAATGCAAGTCGCCTGTCCTTGCGAGTCCCATGCTCACCTTGACAAGACCCAATGCAAGGTCTGAGGTCAAGCTTACCCACAAGGCCACAAAGTCTATGTCAAAAGTCCCTATGCGTCCACCAACACGTCGCAACCCATCAGAATCCCCATCACGCCCTACAACTGCCCCTCTTCAACCCGCAACACCGAACCTTCATCTTCGAGGTATTTCAATCGATAGTGATGTTGATGATCGGTACGTCTGGAGAGAAGATCATACCGAGGCACCTTCTCCCACAAAAAAGCGCGGTAACTCTGCGCTTCATACTGAGATCCGAAGGTTGCAACGACTTTTGGATGTAAAGACTGAGGAAGCTGCGCAAGCAAAGAAGGACTTGGAATTGGCACAGAATGTTGCCAACGCCGGTGCTCTGAGCCATATGTTGAGGGAGGCCCAAGAGGAAGTGAAAGTCTGGAAGAATCGTGCAGAGTGGGCCGAGAAACAGCTGAGAACAAAAGGCATTGTGGAGAGCAGAAGGGGCGTGGAGGGTCCTCGTGCTATGGGTGTACCAAAGAACCCGCCCATGAGATACAGCTTGGGCTAAGTTGCATCTGGGGTTGACCCTGACTGTGAATAAAGTCCACCATTCCTAGTGCTGAGCTAGGTTTTGGTGGGTTGTACAGATCATCCTCTTACGGCTTGTAAAGTCGTACAAAAAAAAGACTTGTTTTTTTGGCGTTTGCTTTGCGTTTGCATTTGCATTTGCATTTTCGTTTTATATTATTTTTCCCTATTTCCTATTCCCTTAAATATTCCTGTTTTTGTTTATTTCTCCATTATTATTGCGTCTAAGCGGTTTTCCATTTTTTCATTTTCATTTTTTCATTTCTCATATGGATGGATTAGGGTTTTGTTTATTTTCCCATAGGGGCCGTGTCGATGGATGATTACGTTTTCCCTTTCTCACGAATGAATGACGCATGGACTTGGTGTCTATTTTTTGTCGCATTGCATCGTTTCCTTTTCTCGTTTTCCTTTTTCCTTTGATTCCTTTGATTATTTTATCATTTGACTTTTTTCTGGCGGGAGGTGCACGGTTTGGGCGGGCTCTTACGATTCTCCTTTTCTTATGATTCTCCTTGTGGATATTTATATTTTTCAGCGAGAATGCATATATTCTTATGGATCGGCATCTATATTGGGCAATTTATCAACCAACTTTTGGAAATCGCTTTTGTACTTGACGTGTTGTGGTCTGTCAAACTGAGTGAGTATCAGGGATCATCAGATCTCACTCGCCATCCGAATCACTCGATGTGTCGCCGTTTCATTGTATTTTTTTCTTAATTTCTTACAGTCTCTAGAGTCAACCACATTTGTTTTGTTTCGAATTTGTTTACCTTGTTTATTTTCGTTTGATATACCATTTATTAATTAGCATGCAGCCAGGAGTTTTATGGTAGTTAATACGCAGTCTCTACAGATATAAGATAGTAATACACATTCTCTACGATAGTTATTTAGTTAATATACAGTCTCTACATACAATATACAAAATATCTGGTACAGTTCCTATTGCATTACTTGAGGCGAGTGAGTCCGCAAATTGGATCCGTCAATTGGATTCGTCAATTGACATTCAATCTAGAATTTGTTTGGCAACACTAGTGCTCTACCCGATATGTGTCTACTATATAACCTACAGGAGAAGCTGATACATAGGCTCCATTTCGTCTCTAAATTGTTCTTGGCTGTTGCCGGCGCGGAAGGCTGCGTTATATGAGGCTGTGTTCGATCCTACAAGATTACTGATGATGTGGGTGATAGTGAATGCTGTTACACCATATGTGGTTCGCTACAAGTTTGTCGCAGATAGCTATTCCAAAACTCAGCCTACTACTGTACCACTGAGTGCCCAGGCATACAAAGGCACTTTTCGCCCAATACATGATAGCCCAATACATCAAATTAATCAGAGGGTGCATTTATCGATAGCTGAAATGGTATTTTATCGGATTTTGGAAATCTGACCGAGCAGATTGGAACATCGCCGCATAGAATAGAGGAAAAGATTACAAAAGTTTTCTATACATGAACTGAGGTAATCGTACTTGTGGAATTGGTACTAAATACGAACTTCTTGACCAATTGGATTGAAGGAACGTCACCAGGTCTGGATTGGGCACGTCATACTAATTACGAGCTCAACAACGAGGCTGCTGACTGTAAAATTACGCAGAGGGCCAAATGCGCAATGCACGCTGGCCCGATCAGTGATTGGATGATCTCTGCATATGTTTTCTTCCCGTTTCCATCGTTGGAGTTTACAATTTAAGTTACAAGACGTAGGTTTGTTAGCGGTAGTACTTTACCTTGGCCGTGTTTGTGAATTTAATCCCACGGGCTAGTGGGCCAACCATATTTATATGCATTTTCGTAGAGGTACATGCATATGTTGTAGGTACATGTAATCTTTGAGCAAGACAAGGAACCAGCCCGTCTACATAAACCCCGCTGAGTCCCCCCGCACTTTGTAGAGAACTACATAGCTCCCTCGACCTAGTCTCCAGACGTCAATTCGAAGCTTGGGTCTTTGGGTGAACACACCAGCCATAATTGTGCAATCAGCTTATCTGATAGCTCTAACTGGATAGCTGTGAGAAGCCCCTCAATCCTTTCATCCCTTATACCTGTTACTTCTCTATGGACCTACCTCCACCCGCAAACTTCTCAATTCTCGCTGCCAGTTTTGAGCTTACTTTGGATATAAGAACACGTCCAACGGCACTCATATTTCGACTCGGCAACTCGGCTACGGATAACCACCTTCGAGCTCAATTCGTTGCAACAACAGCAATCACCTCAGGGCTGACAAGTTAATATTACTCCTCTCAAGATCTACTTCGGAGGGCCTTGGAGAAAGCTAATTATAATCCTATATCAGTATAAGTACGACAAACTATTATCGTCACTCGTCGTCAGCCTCCATTTCTGCACTCTTGCTCGAGTTGCACTTTATGCCTTCCACGATACATAGAAATCCACGAAATATATCGGCATCGCGCCGCTCTGGATCTATACGAAAGCAAGTTCGAAGGAAACGACAGAGAATAGGTGAAGTGCAAAAGTCGGTTGCTGTTGAGCTGCAAAAGAGTACTTTCAGATACCGAGCCCAGCTGAGAAACTAGGCAAGAGAGACAATTGGCACTTTCTGAATAATCACCCAAAGCAAAAATCTTGAATCAAGTGGGACGAGAGAGACGTAGAAAGCTTTCCTCATCCCTCCTGAGAAAACCCAATACAGTAAAGCAACTGAAGAAAAAGAAGAACAAAAGAAATACGATATTCTTTTTTTTTTTTGAGATCGAAAAGCAATTGACCAAGGCCTATCTGTGACTTTACACGAAACAAAAAGAAAACTTGGTCAGGGTTTCGAATGGGTAGAACAAGAGTACGGTGCACAACAGAAATGTCAGAGACAGTGGAGAGGTGGAAGGGAAAGGACAGGGTGTCGAAAGAGCTGCGACTTTTGGAGCCGAAGAACACTAGTTTCAGACGCTCAGTCGCGAGTGGCTTATTCACCGGAGAAGTAAGGTTCTGGCTACTCCCTAGCCTAATGATGCGTGAAGGATACGATATAAGTTTACTGCCGGCAGCCATTACTAGTAAAATGTGCGACGGTAGAAGCTGGAGGGGTGAAGGCAAAGGATTTCCAGGGGAAGTAGGTGTTCATCTCCCAAGACCCAACGAAAGGCTTCAAGATCTAAACCCATGGTGGCATGGATAGTTGTGTACTTTTGGAAACCACAGGGTGGCAGTTCGTGTATTGGGGCTGGAGGTGGGAAGTAGTGCCGGCGGTATAGCCAACATTATAGCTATATCATCCTTCGCGGTCACCGACCACAGCAAATACCAGTCTTTCTTAAACACCCTACGAAACCGTCCCGATGTATTAAGGACGGCAATCTCCCATTGCAAGGAATCCTATGAGGATAATTGTGCAGCGCAGCACGTCAACAATCAGGAAAACCCCTTTGTCTATCGAGCAATGCGTGACGATGAGGACTCCAAGATGCTGATCAAAGGAGGGTATGGCTATCAGAGATGCAACAAAGAGTATATGGTTTAAATATATCATAAACTTGCATATACAGTGGCTATGTATCATTTGAGAAACTGTTTTCTATCTTTTGGACTCCCTCATATTTTTTTTGTTTAGAAGATTTGAACAGTAATATCAATCGAGCCCATTTTTACTGATGTATTCTGCTTAACAGATACTACTGGTCTGGTTCTCAAATTTTTTCTTCATGCATGTTAGTTCATGTAGTTCCTTTTAAGACGATTTTTAAGCTCTAGATTCGGCACTATTCTACGAGTAATCTATTATTGGACATAAAGAAGTTGATTTAGTCGGAGGAATTAATGCTTGTCAGAACTACATGTATGTAGCGAGGAGTTATGAGGTTCCTATATTTCCTGTGACTATTGCTGCTTTACATGACATGGTACGTCTATGTAAGCATAGTTTCTCTTGAAAATAGCCTCACTCTATTAAAACATGCCCATGACGCCAAATTCACTCGAAAAACAAGCTCGAGTGATAGATAAGGGCTATCTGAGTCGGAGTGGCCAAAACCTTACCATGACACATGAATGTATATTGGTACCTTGGTACCCAGAACTCCCGGGCCTTCTTGTACCATCGCAAGGAGGGCCAACCACATTGAACAGATGTTTTACTATAACTAGTACATGCAGTCAAGGCCTTATAGAGTAATTGTACATCAAGGGATCAGCATCTAGAGCAAGCGCACAACCTATCCTTATCCCTCAGCTCTAGGCAGTCGTCATGATCTACCCCGGCCAGTTAGACACCCCTCAGTTTGATCCACCGCCATGAAATCCTTATCCTGAGTACTTTCCACCATATGTGCGAAGACCTAAGACCGCCACCTGGCAGCTGTCTATGATAAATATAGCCACTGCTAGCCAATGGCCATGGTGGATAGAGGGTAGAAGGCGGCGTAGCCAAGAGTATGTCAGCTACTCAGTGAACTACGGTTACATCTGGCCAAGGTTATCTCGATAAGACTCACTGAGTTGTGTGCTCCCCTGGTCACGGGAAGGAGGCTTGATAATGGATAGTTATATCTCGATGGGAAGGCGAAAAAACGTAGCACTGGATTTCCTTTGTGCTCGGTCAGTATAGTTTACCACCAATATATGAAGCTCCAGCCCCACCAGCAGATAACTTAGGGCCAAAAAATCAGATGACTATAATGCAGATTAATAGGCATCAAGACGTGGTTGAAACTAACTAGGAAGTGCGTAGGATACATGAGTATTATACAGTCAGGGTTGTGTTGCTATGTGAGTGATATTTCATGATGCTGTTTTCTGTGGCCTCCTAACCACAACTTTTGGCTATCAATTTTGATACTAGTAAGCAAGGGGGGCTAGGCTGTACAGAGATAGACCTTACAGCGGGTTTTCTTAAGGCGTTAGAATACGTACGTACACTACAAAATTGATAGTATAATATGAATATCTTCACATATAGATTAATCACTCTGTTTTCGGAAGTTTCACTACATGTTTGATAGTAAGACCGGAGAGAATGCGATAAATTCAGTAAAAAAAAAAAAAAAAACAGCAAAACTGATTACATACAAAAAGCCACATCCTGATATAAAAGAAAAAGCCCCCAGCAAGCTAACTAACTATCGCTATAGAGGTATTGCTAAAAGGGATTCTGTCAATTGCATGCCATAATTAACGCACCCATAAAACCCAATCTGTCCTATTATTTCTCAAGACCTGCCACCAGTGACTTACCAAGCCACAACGTTGTCAAAAGAACCACCCACCTCAACAACATACCCTTCGTATCAGCTGCCCCAAAACTCAACACTCTCCACCAAAGTGGCGCCGACTTCCCATCCCAGTCCCTACCATACGGTGATTTTGGGTCCCCCAGCATCGATTTGATCATTTTGAGACTTTCCGGCGTGTACGGCGAGTATCTTAACCGCAGCTGCTTCTCAATCCACATGGGCTGCGACAATACAGGGCGTTTGTGCACAAACGATTCGAAGGTATCACGGCCGCGATACTTGCCGTGGCCAGACTCGCCGACACCGCCGAAGGGGACGTCTGTCGTACTAGCGTGAAGCATCACGCTAGTATTGTTAGTTTTAATGTTTTTGACTAGAGTCAGGATTCAATTAGAACTTACTCGTTGATTGTGACGCCGCCGGATTTCATGCCACGCATTACTAATAAAAGTCAGCTCTCTCCCTCTCAACTCCGAAATTCCTAACTAAAGCTAGGCACTTACATTTCTCTTGCTCTTCTTTCTCTGATGAAAAAACATACATCGCCAGCGGCGTCTCCCCAATGCCTCTGGCAATATTGAGCATCTCGTCGACATTATCGACTACCAACATTGCCAGTACCGGCCCAAAGATCTCCTCATTCATCAGCGTATCCCCCACATCACTCACCTTGACCAATGTCGGCTCAATAAACCTCGTGTGTTCGTCCACCCCCCCACCGCACAGGATGTTCCCCTTGGTAGTCTGAAGCAGCCCCTTGACGCGCTCAAACGAGCGCCCATCAATAATGCTAGCCATGTCTGGTGACCCCTTGGCGCCATTGGGAAGATACGTAGAAATAGCCTGGATAAAGCCCTGAACGAACGCCTGCTCCTGCGACGGATGCACGAGGACATAGTTGGGTGCTATGCAGATCTGTCCAGCGTTGTGGAGCTTGCCCCAGGCTGTGCGTTTGGCAGCGATGGTTGCGTTGGCACTGGCAGTCACGAATACGGGGTTAAGACCTCCGCTATATAAAGATCAGTTACTGTACTTTACTATACTTGCCGGAATTTTTATTGTGTCAAGCTTTACCTATTCTTCCCCATTGAGACCAAAGTTCAGGCCGCTGTAAGACGGGCCCCAATGGGGAAGGATAGATAAAGCTTGACACAATAAAAACTCCGGCAAGTGCTCTACATTAATCTACTGGGACCAGGAAGGACAGCTTACAGCTCCAGTAGCACGGGAGTAAGGTTCTTTGCGGCCGCAGCGGCGACAATGCGGCCAACACGAGTACTCCCAGTGTACACGATCTTATCCCACTTAAGGTCAAGTAGCTGCGTGGTCTGTGGAATACCGCCGTTGACGACGCTATATGCGCTAGGATCAAGGGCCTCGACAATGCGAGTTACGATCGCAGAGGTATTGGGGGTGAGCTCACTAGGCTTGATTACGGCAGTGTTGCCGCCGGCAATGGCTCCAATGAGAGGATGCAGAACGAGCTGGGCTGGGAAGTTTGAGGGTCTATGCGGATCTGTATTAGCTTTTATACTGGCGTGGGTATAACAGGGCATAATGTAAGAAAGTGGTATATGTGTATTTTGAAATGTAGATATTAGCATCGACAGGTAGTTAAGTGGTAATGATCGGAGGACGGGAAAAAGTAGTTCTGGCTCTTGGGGAGCTTTGAGGACTGATTTGACAGAGATCTCGCGAGAACATTAGAGGCTTCTAACAGCATGGATTGGACAGGAGCTCGAGCAATTGACAAAAGAGGACCCATCCTCTGTTCGAGTTCTGTCCAACCCATGCTCCAAAAGGCCCCCACTCCCGCCCTCACAATCTCATTAAGAGAGATATAATCATACCCAATAATCAACACGACCCCCAACGGCTCACTCCTCATCTTGGGCTTATTAAATAAACTCATCGTCATCGGTACACCCTTGATCGGCTGATCCTTCGCCCACTCCCTCAGATTCTTCATGATGCCGAGTACCACGTTCTCGAGCCAGTTGATCTCCGTCAGATAGACCTCATGATAAGGCTTCCTGAAGTCTGCATGTAGTGCATCGGCCAGGAGTTGCTCATTATCCTTGACAGCCCAGTAGAGCTTATTTAGCTGCTCGAGACGGTACTCGAGCGGGTATGTTTTGAGCGTGGAGAAGGTACTGTGCAGGCGGTTATGGAGAGGAGGGATCGTGGCAACGGGCGTTTCGATGAACATTGGCATTTGGGAAGCCATTATTAGAGTATTTAGATGGATAATTTGGATGTAGATATCGCTAGTAGTGATAGGTATTGATCTGGTGGTGGAGGTAGGTAGTTAGGTAGAGTAGCGACCACGTCTTCTCTATATACATGTAACAAAGTCACTTTTAGCTTAAGGCATTATTACTCTCGGAGGGGCCCCGTGGTGCGGGGAGACAACCTACCGGTCGGTGGCTTCAGAGTGGCCGCGCGCGGAGGAACCAAGGACGCCGATTCGCCTATCTGTTCGCCTAGAGTAGGGCGTTGATTATTTTACACTTGCAAGAGGAATCGGAGTAAGGGTTGGGGCTGCTTTCCTCCGAGCCCTTCGATAGTGGAGTCTTGGCATCTATTAATTAAGAAGGAGTTAGTTATGTAGTGACGGACTTTGGCTACTTTCTACCTACTATTACTGCCCTTACTAATTTTCTACTGCACGCCGATTACGGAGTAGGGATTTATTAGCATTTATATTGTTTAAGTAAGAGGCACTTGCTTATAGAGAAGGATACGTGTACCTATGCATGTATGCATCTAGAGTACTGCATACACACTCCCATCGCTGTGATATGTGAATCATCTACAGCTAGGGTACTTGATGTAGAAGCTGGACTTCAGATATTTTTGCTGTGCATTATCCACGTCCACGTGACACCAACAAATTGCTAGTAATGATAACGCACATGTATGAACCTCGGCCCACATCACCACCCCAGTATCCAGCAACGTAACCTTCCAAAACACCAAAGTCCAGCCCATCATGGTCCAGCTAACGCTCCCCGCGCACCTCACGGCTGCCATAAACCTCTACAACACCCTCCCAACTACCACAGATCCCATAAACACCACCACCCCATCCATAGACCACCACACCATCCACCGCATCTCGAGAGCCCTCACACGCGCCCACAATGTCGACACCTATAGGTTCAGCGCCCTGCTAAAGGGCTGCTCAGTCTACACACCCCCCAAGCCGCCGAAACCAGCACCTGTAGGTCATGCCACGTCGCTGTTTTGTCTTACTTTCCTTTTTTTGTCTTTCTAGGAAGAAACAAACACATCACATTTCCATGCTGACACGCATAGACTCCCGAATACACAGCGTTCATGGGGCGCCTGCGGGCCGAGGAGGAAGCTCGCGCCTACGCGGCATTGACCCAACAGCTACACACCAGTGCCGACGACGAAGACGGGGAGTATACGATCAACGACCTGAAGTCGCACCTGAGCATTATCGCCAATATCCTGCTATCCGTTGTGGCGACGTCCGTGGCGGTGTGGATGGTTGCCAATAGCTGGGACGTGCCCGAAAGACTGGCGCTTGCGATGACTTGTTCGCTGGTTGTTGCGATTGCAGAGGTTGTTGTGTTTGGTGGGTATGTGAGGAGAATTGAAGAGAGTCGAAGTGAAGAGAAGAAGAGATATGAGGTGAAAGAGGTTGTGAAGAGCTGGGAGATCAAGGAAGATGTGGTTGATAAGGGGATAAGTGATGTAGGTGCGATAATGGGCTTGGGGGGGAAGAAGGGCAGTGTGGTGACTACGGGGAAAGATAAAATGGGTAAACAGGGAGTAAGAAAGAGAAAGGGTTAGAGTTTTTGTCTTTTCAATAGTTATATGTACCTAGGTACCTACCCTAGAAATGATAAATCTAATGCGTTCCCGATAGAATAATCAATAACTTCATTTAGAATTCCTATCTAGTACCCATCCCCCTACTCCTTAGCATGTAACCCCTCCTCCAGCCCGTTCCCCCCCACTTCACCCGCTTACCCACAGCCCTATGCAGTCACGCTCCATCACCCCGAACCGAGTGACACTCCATGACTGCATACTACACCAACCCCACCCACAAAAACCGACCGAGTGAGCATAAATGATTCACCATAGCCCCCTGACCCACTCGCCTAAATAAACAACACATGCATGCACTGCCGCAAAGCTTAAGTGCACTAACGTAGTGACATGCCGGGAGATAGAACTTCACATTGGAAAAGAAAAAAAATGGCTACATAGCCTCCTCGTTGAGGAATCAGAAGGCGTCTTGTCGCAAACTATCAGATCATAAAGCGATGGCATAATAAAGAGGCAGAAAGGAAAAGAATGTAAAGTTCCTGTACAGTGGGAGTCTTATCGATGTGTCGGTCCTATCTAAATGTGCAGGTGCGATTCCATGTATCCCAAAGGAAACAACCCCGCCTCTGCCAACGTACATGTATGGGTGGTAAAAAGGGTCCGGCAACGCAATGAAGCCTCGCCAGTTCACTACCGCCCTCTGCAGGCTCCAATTTATGGGGTAAATGGCCGAAAAATTAATTCTAGGCCCTCGCCAAGGTTCTTTGAGCTTTAGGAAGATTTTGGGGTGTGGTTTACCCATATCATCACACCGCTAACACTACACCGAAGTAGCAACTAAAAAAGGCGGCAAACAAAGCCAGCTAACCCCATCTTCAAAAGGTAATAAGAATTGTCCGATCGCGGGAGGACTCGAACCCCCAATCTCTGGTGATATTCATAACCGAAAACCAGCGCCTTAACCATTAGGCCACGCAACCCAGGATGCAAGGCAGTTGTAATAAACATTATATGAACAAATTTGAGAAAACGAGTTGAATGCTGGAAACACCAAGGTTGCACCCACTCCACTGGTACTGTAGGCATAGTAAATTTATCATTCTCACATTATATCCAGTATATCCAATTCCCAGCCCTCATCATCATCCTCGTCGTGATTTATACAACAGCCTCCATGCAAACGTAAAACAGAGGGAAAAAGAAAAAAGGGCCAATTTTTTTTCTCCATCTCAAAAAAGCAAAAAAGCAGAAGCAAAAAGATTGATAGCACAAAAATGACAAAGGAAATTAATAAAAAAATAGGTCCTGTTATTTTCTCTCTTTCCAAAGTGTAGGTCAAGATAAAAAAAACATAAGGCCTAGAATAGAAATTACAGCGACAGCCGTAAGAGAAGGCTCCGCGTGCTCGACACGATACACCCAGCAAAGGGAAATGAAAATGAGGGGGGAGAGAGAAAAAGAAAAAGAAAACAGTTCCAATTTCAGCTCCAACTTGTGCAACAAAAAGAAATACATTTCGATTTTTTTTCTTTTTTCAACGATTTGCAATTTAGCTCCTGTGAACATTCCCACGCTCAATACCTGATAACACCGTAGTAGCAATAAAAGAAAAGGGAAGGGAAAATGCAATAAAAACAACGAAATTCATGGCTCATAAGCCTGCTCAATACTGCTTCCCCAGCACAAAATTCGCTGTGCGTAGAAGATCTGAAACGCAAAGATGTAGTAATCGCAGGAAAATAAAAGAGAGGACGCATGAATGCGATAGAGAATAACAACCAATACATTTAGGGTAAACCCCATATGTGCCAGCCAGGTCCAGGTTGCTCGTAATATGGAATCACACAAAAATAACAAAGAACATCTCAGATGATTAAGAGATAGATCCCACTAGAGTCCTAAATGATCCATTTACTGGATTTTGCCGAAGTTACCACTGCCGTTTAGCAGGGCGGCAGATCGCCTTGCTAATGCCACGACCTCGCCTTCACCGTCTTCGCCCTCATCATCCGAATCGATGTTCTTCTCACCGATGTTTTTGATCATAGTGACAATTTCCGTCGACTGACTGATTAGATCCTTTAGTCGTGGATCGTCAGCCTCTAGCAATTGCAATAGTGTCCAAATGGCGATGTGCTGAAATGTTGGATCTCCACTGGCAAGGAACCTCTTTAGGTAACCATGAATACCGCCCTCAGGCTCCAACCAGTCCTGTACGAACATTGAGTAATCACCCACTAACAGTCAAGTTAGCATCTTATAAGTATAGATATGGGGGAGAAAAAAATTCGCCTTACCTTTCGAGGATAAGTTTCCTAACGCGGCCGCACTATTCCCTTGAACCTCAATACTCTCCGAGGCAGTCAAGGGAATGAGAACATCAAATACGCCTAAGTTCAAAAGATGTGACTTCAGATCATCACTCAAAGCCAACACAGCGATAGCTGCCGTCATTTCCGATTGAACGCTTAGTGGAACATCCAAAACAAGCTGTTTACATTTTTGCACAGCGCCAGCCTCTAATACCAACTCCTTGTTCTTGTCAGAGCTTGCGGCCAAGTTTCGCAGAGTTGATATAGCATGACACTGTATCTCCTCGTTATCTGTTGACCCTAGCAAGTCAATCAGTGGTTTGAGGAAGCCGGCTTCAATAATTGGTGATTCGTTCAGAGGATGTATCGAAATATTCCGGATGCAAGCCACGGCAGACAGTATGAGCGGTAGAAATGACGATTGAAGAAGGCGGAGTAGAGGTGGTAGGCCCTTTGCACGGACTATGTCTAATTGATACTTTTCGTCGGATGCTAGGTTTCTAAGTGCTAATGCGGCCTGGCATTGGACTTTCGGGCTTGATGAATCCATTAGATGAACAAGAGAGAAGACAAGCTTAGGTTCCGTTTGCGCAAGCTTTTTTCGGTTTGCTTGGTCAACCGCAATATTGCTAAGAGCTGTGGTACAGTAGTACTGGACGTCAACATCATGTGAAGACAAAAGTGAGACAAGAACGGGTATTGCTCCAGCGTTGACCAGTTGTTGTCGGTTATCGTCTAAATGCACAATGAGTAAGCACGCTGCCCGGATTCATATGCAAGGGGTCTGTTATTATTGTTGTCGCACCTGAATGCGTCATGTTGAGCAGAGCCCCCGTAGCATTTCTCTGTACTCTCATGTCTTTTGATTTCGCCAATCTAGTCAATGGACCCAATGCGCCTGACCTTGCAATCTTTGCTTTATTATCTTCATGTGTAGCGAGATTTGTAATGCAACCAACAGCGTTGCACTGTACTTCAACATTGGTTGACATCATTTGCCGTATTAGAGGCGCAAGCCCGCCAAGGAGAACGATAGCAACCTTATTTTCAGCTAGTTCGATGTTAGCATTTCAAGAAATGAACCCGTGCGAAACGTGCAGCGAATTCGAATACATACTATTGACAGCAAGATTTCCCAGAGCTGCACTAGCTGCACGTTGGACCTCGATATCTGTGCTCTGGAGAAGAAAGAGTATCGGTTCCAGTGTATCACGATCCACCTCTCGGACGTCTGACCAAAGATACCAAGCATCAGCACACGGACTCCTCCCCCTGGTTTTTATAAACATAGGCAGTTGGAGCTTATATCACCTCTCTCCGTGATCTCTGCAAACGTTAAGCTTGCACTTCGTTGAAGATCGACATTATCCGAATAAACAAGGGTGCTCAAAGCTCGAAGGGGTTCGCCAGCGAAGAAGTCCACTTCAGAACGCTATATCGCAAAAACGTTAGCAACCGAAGTCAATGGCACACACAGGAGCTCTTAGTGAGGGAAAGAAGCACGAGACGTACATTTTCGAGATATTGCAGGAGGTCTGACACTGCCTCTCTCTCGCTCTCCTGAAGAACAGGCTCATATAGACCATCGCGAGTGCGGCCTGTATCATGTTAGTACCCTGTCGTAACGAGCAGGAAAAATATCGAAAAAGGAACCAAGTACCTCTGCAGCAAGGAGAACAGGAGGAGCCGCAGTTCCCCATCACGCTATATTACGTATTTATTATTTGGCTAGAGAAGGTTGTAAAGATTTTTGTAGGATTAAGGAAAGAAAGAAAATCCGGCCAAAATATCGCAGAGGTTGAGGAGTCACGGCACAAGAACGACAGCACACGTAGGATGGGGGGTTGGGAGTTGGGTGGTAGTAGTGCTGGTAGCGGTGATCAGTTTTGGTCAGGACTCGCGTGGCTGAATAACTGGGACCGATGTGATGGGAGAGAAGGATTGGACGCGGTTAAGGGAAAAAAAAAAGTCGAACTGGAACGGGAGGGGGTGTGAACTGGTCGAGGCGGTGGCAGAAGAGGGAAAAGATAGAGATACAGACAGATACTAGAGAGGAGAGAGAGCGTAATAGCGAGAAAGGTGTTGCGTAGCAGCTCGAGCCCTTCGATCGGTTGGAAATGGCAAGTCAGCAGCCCCGTGAGTGAGTGAATGAGGGAGAAGACGAAGATAGACTAGTAACCGAGCAAGGTGCACGAGAAACAGAACAGCACAACCGCGCGCCACGTTTAACTGACTGTTGCGCGACAATACTATTTTTCACTCACAGGTGACAGCGATTCAATTTCCAAGAAAACGCAGAAACATGTGGGTGCACGTGCAGATGTGGTGGAATACAATCGATTTGTTCAAGAACTACAGTACGTACCTACAGTACCATGTGTAGGTACATGTAGGTACACAGATTAGATTACTCTACACATCCGGATCCGGCAAGCCATATAAACCCACACAGGCGTCCGCGGCAACAGTCAACTTTTGAGTGAGCGAAATCAATATCTACCTACCCTCACCAAAAAAAATATTTTCTAACAAAATGCTAGAGAAATTTACTCCATATCATATCAGCAGGGTAGACTCATTATATATGAGTTTTTATTCCATGTTTCTGCTCTTAAGTGTCCATTCTACTAGTAGGAAAAGTGATGCTTCAGGCGTTGCAACTGCCCTGGGCGTGACACTCCGGTGTGGCCTCAGTCCTCAATCCCGTACGAGATCATTTGTGAATTTTATCTTTCCTACTCTAGAATCAATTTGCTATCGTGAATGCGTATCGTATGAACTTGTCAATCCGGCATATCGAGTTGTGCACCGATGCTCATGTTATAATTTCCACGCGGACGGTTGCTAATACCCGCGATAGGTACCCAGCCACGCCGTTGCTGCTCCCCCTAGCGATCACTAGCACTTCTAGCACGCGTACCCATTGGTAGGTCGAAAGAAACCTGCATTAGAGTATTTGCCTGCCCCGAGTACTACATGCTTTTTCAAGTAGATCTGCCGAAATCCGTCACTACTGAACTATGAGGGTATCTACTTACATATGTATGTAGAAAACGTCCGTTTCGGTATAGTATAAGGTTGACAAGGTTGATTATGGATAGAAAGGTTGATTATGGATAGAAGAAAAAGGCTCATTGGGAGTCTTCAATAGTTGGAATTGTAAACGTAAACATATCTTCCAGCCACTGGCCCAGACTAAAAAACGATTTATAATAGTGAAGCTTGTTAGACTGCGAATGGAAAGTTTTAGCCTGTTTTTGGTGGTTTCTTTTAGACCATTGTCATTGACCCGGAAACGGCTGTGTTCCTTCAAAAGACAAAAGTCATTATTCCTTGTCTTATGGTTGCCTACAGATTGTCCGTTGGTGTGAGGCATTATCAGGGCCCGTTTGGCTGTTAACTTATGGAGGTATCGAAACTCCGTTTAGTAACGGCTCCGTTAGGCGAGGACAAACGGAGTCTCATAAAAACGGATTTTGGGTCTGTTTGGCCTGTTAAACAGCAGTTGAGAGTTTGGTTGTCAAGGTGGGGTTTTTGGTGGGGTTATGGATATCAAGCCTTCTCTACAATTATGGAAGGTCTTCAATAGGGGTCTTCACTACCCCCACCTCTTGTGGGCTGGTTGCTGTTCAGGGTTAGGGTTTCTAGATCTCGACCAATCAGAGTGCAGGGACTTTAGAAAAAGTAGAGTTGCAGCCAAACATGAGAAGGTACCTATATTCACTCATGGGGTGAAGGCGGCTCCTGTCTGATGGCGGTCAGGAATTTGAGGCCAATAGCAGAGTTAACTTTGGGAAGCCAGGATCCGCCGTCACTAGGTGAGCGAGTGTACCCCTCCCTTTAATTTTTGAATAAACCTGACAAGGTTGAGACCTAGGCTGACGACATCACCGTATAGTACAGCCCCCATAAGCGTTTGTTCGTCATTATTATTTATTCCGCTCTCCCCACCACCAGTGCTCAATTTCCCATCTCCATATTCTGTCAAAGCAACTCTTCTAGCCTGTTTACTCTTTGAAAGTTGATACACCGCCGCTCTCGTCAGTAACAAGGACTTTAGTAGCTCTCACAAACCCCAAAATTCAAATCACACGTCGAGACTTTCCGTCATCTAATAACTAAATCATGGGAGTAAGTACATCGTGGCAATTATTCTCTTCATCATCACACCCTTTCTTGGACGCAGATATAAGATGTACCCGATATCCTCCTTGTCGCATTACACCCCACCCCCCCAAATCCCTTTCGCGTCGCAACCACCAGTTTCCCAAAACTCCGTACCCAAAACCCCCTCTTCCAAAGCACAAACACATATACGAAGACTTAAATACCTGAACTAGTTGACTGATGTATAACCCTTATTACAATCCACAGCTTGCAAGCAAGATCGCTGCTTCTGGCGGCGGCGCCCCACCTGCACCCTACGGTGGGCAGCCTGCGCCATATGGCGCTCCACAGGGGCAACCCTATGGGCAGCAGCCACCGCAGGGTCAAGGCCAAGGCCAAGGCCAATACGGTGGCTACCCCCCGCAAGGTGGACCTCCCGGAGGTCCTCATGGTGGATACCAGCCTCCACAGCAGCAACAGTATCAGGCATATGTAAACTCACAGTCTACTCCCCAAAACTATCGCCCACCTCCGTACCAGCAGAGTAACTATGGAGTGCAAAATGCTTATTATGGTTATCAACCACAGGGCCAGCAACCTCCCTATGGTGGCGGTAGCGCGCCCCCATATGGAGCTCTACAGCAGCAGCAATACGGTGCTCCCCAGTCCTACGGGGGAGCGCCTCCAACATCTGGTGGCCCCCCGCCAGACGCCAAAGTCTTGATGAGTATCTTGAAGGAGTGCGTGAAAGATAAGAAAA